>NC_058083.1:514885270-515485270 GCF_014858855.1 Bufo gargarizans
AGATTAAGTAATCTTCATTTCACTTCTAAAATAGCACCCTCGACCTGGCGAGCAAAAACATAGAAATATAGTATAACCAAATGTTGCCACATCAAACATAATGAGAAATTGTAACTCTCTTCCTCTCTCTGCACCAGTTGCTACATAATAAAAGGCTGATCCAGCATCAGCCGACTATATGGCAATTGCCGGCACCCTCCAGCCTGGAATGCCAGTAGAAATACAGTCTATGCACAAATAACAAATATATACTTTTTTATAAAAAGAAGAAAAAACATCAGAACTTATCCCCAATGTGTCTCCCCGTCCTGGCAAGCACCAGATCGGAGCCTTTATGCGACCATCGATCTCTAGACCGAATCACAGACTGTAATAGACGACCTACATTTGAGAAATTCACTGCCGCAAACTTTAACTAAAAACAACCAAAGATAAATACCAAGACTTTGACATATCAGCACAAAAATGCTGCGATGTATGACACACCTCCCCCGCTGTCCCTTCAGTGTTAGATCCTCTCATTTCAACTCCAATCCCTTCTGAACGTAGCAGCCAACCAGGGCCCGACGGTCACAGCAAAACATATTTCACCACCTGCAGTAATTCAGAGCGCAGCCTAGGAGAGCGCTCCCCCACCCCTCTCTCTCCCACCTTACCATGCTGTTGTTCGAAAATAAATCATACTGCCACCATAGTCCGCCACATACAGGCTCTCAGGGCGCCACTCAAGATCTGACCCCCCTACTTTACAGTGCCGTCAGCAGCTCACTTAATAAATAGCAATAGATAACTAAGTTTAAACTGCTGCATACCGTGTCAACATTAAAAGACGGCCAGTTCACATAAACACTGATCCGAAGCTACATAGATCATATAGACAACAACCAGTCACCATAATAATATGAACTATCAAAATCCCCAGTGACAGATAACTGTGGGCGTTCCCTACCTGACGTCACACACTCCAACCCCCTGCCTAGCGAATCACTGGCCTGCGCGCCAAAATACTTTTAAAAGACATTGTTTTACTGTGACTCAACATAAGCTTTTATTGTCCTGATGAAGAGGGCTGTGAGCCCTTGAAACGCGTTGACAAAAGAATAAATAGTTATTATTTTTTCCTTTTTAAAAAAAGAGTACATGTGAAATTGGTTCCTGTTTTCAGCGCCGTGAAAAAAGGTTCAGAAAAACCATTCCCCCTTTTTTTATCTTGAATATAAGAGTACACCACTTAGTACTGAAAACATTAATACGTCCTCTAGACTTCTTCTCTGGGCAGAATGACAGGGGGGCCTGGGTCCAGTATATTTGCATTAAGAAGTTCATATCCTCTCTAGGGCCCATTTCCACCCTATTTAGGGACCTTAATGCTTTTGAATCTTTGTGTCTCCAGAAGTCTCCACCTACCCATTTGGTGTCTCTGGTCTATGGGCTGCTGCAGGAGAGTGGGGGATCTCCATCCTCTCTGCCATATGTTAAGGCTTGGGAGAAGGAACTGGGGAAAAACTTCTCTGAGGAACAGTGGATAAAAGCATTCACCCTGTCCCACAAACCTTCCGTCAGCTGTGGTTTGCAAGAAAAAAAAATCAAGATTATGTCCTGATGGTATAGGACGCCAGCTGTCTTGCATTCCTTCTACCCGACTTGCTCGGACTTATGTTGGAGATGTGGATTGGCGAGGAGTACTATGTCTCACATTTGGTGGCAATTCCTAAAGTGTCCCCATTTTGGGAGGCATTGAACGACCTATGAAATCAGGTTACAGGTACCTCGTCAAAGTGGTCCCTGGAGGGGAGTCTGCTATCCATACTTCCTGGATACATTCAAACGTTAAAGAAGGGCCTTCTGAGATTTTTTGTGCAGGCCGCGCGTTTGGTTGTGCCTAGACACTGGAAGCCTCGGGACACACTTGATAACATACGTAGGATGGAGGAATTAATGGCTGCAGATGAAGGTACCGATAGGAAGTATCTTAAAACGTGGACCCTATAGATTTTATTCAAGGGTACCCCGGTATTTCTTAGGTGGTTAGCTTAGGCTGATAGTACCGGTAAATATGATAGATACCCACATTTACACAGTGTTACCTTCCCTCTTGTGTTTCCCTTCCTCCCTTCGTCCTTTGGTGTTGTCATCGTCTTAAGTGTTCTTGTTATATGGAATATGCTTTATTTCATTATCTGCTCCATAAGAAGTTATTATAGATTTATGCTGTTGACTTTCAGCGTCACATACAGTGGCTTATATGTACTATGACCTCAATGATTTAATGTATGTCAGCTGTACTGCTGCTTTCAATATGACTTCCGTAATAAAAATAATTGAACAACATATTCTGTGTGTTTCTGTGACATTTACTGTCCTATATCAAAAAATTGTCTTAAGAGCAAAATCCTTATATCTGGGCACAGGGCCGGACTGGCCTACCGGGATACCAGGAAAATTCCCGTTAGGCCGGTAGCTTTGACTGCGCACGGCCGGCCGTGCCGACAGCGAGGAGGCTCCTTGGCTGGTGCAGTATATTACACAGAGTGACTGACAGAGAGAGGAGCCCATCCCCCACCCCCAGCAGCAGGCACCAGCACAGACATTGCCCGGAGCCTGACTCCTCCCACACATGTGACGGATCACATGATCATGACATCACGGAAGGTCCTTTAGCCTGGTAGCTGCTGCTTGTGCAGAGCTGTGTGTCAGGTAGGAGGCTGAGTACAGAGGCTGGTGATTTTATCAATAGGAGAGCGATTGTTTCAGCAGTAAAGAAAGACTTTGCATACAAAGACAGTTATGTGCGCGGTTTAGGACACATGAGGCGACATTAATAAAGTAATGCTGTGACACATAGGGCCATGACGGGGACCAGCATAATATCCTATATGTGTGTCATTCACACATATAGCATCTTATGCTGGCCCCCCTCATGGCCCTATGTGTCATAGCACACATCCCCCATAACAGTGCGTCATCCACAGATCCCCATAACAGTGCGTCATCCACAGATCCCCATAACAGTGCGTTATCCACAGATCCCCCATAACACTGTGTCATCCACAGATCCCCCATAACAGTGCGTCATCCACAGATCCCCCATAACACTGTGTCATCCACAGATCCCCCATAACAGTGCGTCATCCACAGATCCCCCATATCAGTGTGTCATCCACAGATCCCCCATAACAGTGCGTCATCCACAGATCCCCTCCATAACAGTGCGTCATCCACAGATCCCCTCCATAACAGTGCGTCATCCACAGATCCCCCATAACAGTGCGTCATCCACAGATCCCCATAACACTGTGTCATCTACAGATCCCCCATATCAGTGTGTCATCCACAGATCCCCCATAACATTGTGTCCTCCACAGATCCCCCATAACAGCGTCATCCATAGATCCCCCATAACAGTGCGTCATCCACAGATTCCCCATAACAGTGCGTCATCCACAGATCCCCCATAACAGTGCCATCCACAGAGCCCCCATAACAGTGTGTCATCCACAGATCCCCCCATAACAGTGCCATCCACAGATCCCCCATAACAGTGCCATCCACAGATCCCCCCATAACAGTGCGTCATAAACAGATCCCCCATAACAGTGCGTCATCCACAGATCCCCCATAACACTGTGTCATCCACAGATCCCCATAACAGTGCGTCATCCACAGATCCCCCATAACAGTGCGTCATCCACAGATCCCCCATAACACTGTGTCATCCACAGATCCCCCATAACAGTGCGTCATCCACAGATCCCCCATAACAGTGCGTCATCCACAGATCCCCCATAACAGTGCGTCATCCACAGATCCCCCATAACACTGTGTCATCCACAGATCCCCCATAACAGTGCGTCATCCACAGATCCCCCATAACAGTGCGTCATCCACAGATCCCCATAACAGTGCGTCATCCACAGATCCCCCATAACACTGTGTCATCCACAGATCCCCCATAACAGTGCGTCATCCACAGATCCCCCATAACAGTGCGTCATCCACAGATCCCCCATAACAGTGCGTCATCCACAGATCCCCTCCATAACAGTGCATCATCCACAGATCCCCTCCATAACAGTGCGTCATCCACAGATCCCCCATAACAGTGCGTCATCCACAGATCCCCCATAACACTGTGTCATCTACAGATCCCCCATATCAGTGTGTCATCCACAGATCCCCCATAACAGTGCGTCATCCACAGATCCCCTCCATAACAGTGCATCATCCACAGATCCCCTCCATAACAGTGCGTCATCCACAGATCCCCCATAACAGTGCGTCATCCACAGATCCCCCATAACACTGTGTCATCTACAGATCCCCCATATCAGTGTGTCATCCACAGATCCCCCATAACATTGTGTCATCCACAGATCCCCCATAACAGCGTCATCCATAGATCCCCCATAACAGTGCGTTATCCACAGATCCCCCATAACACTGTGTCATCCACAGATCCCCCATAACAGTGCGTCATCCACAGATCCCCCATAACACTGTGTCATCCACAGATCCCCCATAACAGTGCGTCATCCACAGATCCCCCATATCAGTGTGTCATCCACAGATCCCCCATAACAGTGCGTCATCCACAGATCCCCTCCATAACAGTGCATCATCCACAGATCCCCTCCATAACAGTGCGTCATCCACAGATCCCCCATAACAGTGCGTCATCCACAGATCCCCCATAACACTGTGTCATCTACAGATCCCCCATATCAGTGTGTCATCCACAGATCCCCCATAACATTGTGTCCTCCACAGATCCCCCATAACAGCGTCATCCATAGATCCCCCATAACAGTGCGTCATCCACAGATTCCCCATAACAGTGCGTCATCCACAGATCCCCCATAACAGTGCCATCCACAGATCCCCCATAACAGTGTGTCATCCACAGATCCCCCATAACAGTGCCATCCACAGATCCCCCATAACAGTGCCATCCACAGATCCCCCATAACAGTGCGTCATAAACAGATCCCCCATAACAGTGCGTCATCCACAGATCCCCCATAACACTGTGTCATCCACAGATCCCCATAACAGTGCGTCATCCACAGATCCCCCATAACAGTGCGTCATCCACAGATCCCCCATAACACTGTGTCATCCACAGATCCCCCATAACAGTGCGTCATCCACAGATCCCCCATAACAGTGCGTCATCCACAGATCCCCCATAACAGTGCGTCATCCACAGATCCCCCATAACACTGTGTCATCCACAGATCCCCCATAACAGTGCGTCATCCACAGATCCCCCATAACAGTGCGTCATCCACAGATCCCCCATAACAGTGCGTCATCCACAGATCCCCCATAACACTGTGTCATCCACAGATCCCCCATAACAGTGCGTCATCCACAGATCCCCCATAACAGTGCGTCATCCACAGATCCCCCATAACAGTGCGTCATCCACAGATCCCCTCCATAACAGTGCATCATCCACAGATCCCCTCCATAACAGTGCGTCATCCACAGATCCCCCATAACAGTGCGTCATCCACAGATCCCCCATAACACTGTGTCATCTACAGATCCCCCATATCAGTGTGTCATCCACAGATCCCCCATAACAGTGCGTCATCCACAGATCCCCTCCATAACAGTGCATCATCCACAGATCCCCTCCATAACAGTGCGTCATCCACAGATCCCCCATAACAGTGCGTCATCCACAGATCCCCCATAAACACTGTGTCATCTACAGATCCCCCATATCAGTGTGTCATCCACAGATCCCCCATAACATTGTGTCCTCCACAGATCCCCCATAACAGCGTCATCCATAGATCCCCATAACAGTGCGTCATCCACAGATTCCCCATAACAGTGCGTCATCCACAGATCCCCCATAACAGTGCCATCCACAGATCCCCCATAACAGTGTGTCATCCACAGATCCCCCATAACAGTGCCATCCACAGATCCCCCATAACAGTGCCATCCACAGATCCCCCATAACAGTGCGTCATAAACAGATCCCCATAACAGTGCGTCATCCACAGATCCCCCATAACACTGTGTCATCCACAGATCCCCATAACAGTGCGTCATCCACAGATCCCCCATAACAGTGCGTCATCCACAGATCCCCCATAACTCTGTGTCATCCACAGATCCCCCATAACAGTGCGTCATCCACAGATCCCCCATAACACTGTGTCATCCACAGATCCCCCATAACAGTGCGTCATCCACAGATCCCCCATAACAGTGCGTCATCCACAGATCCCCCATAACAGTGCGTCATCCACAGATCCCCCATAACACTGTGTCATCCACAGATCCCCCATAACAGTGCGTCATCCACAGATCCCCCATAACAGTGCCGCATCCACAGATCCCCCATAACAGTGCGTCATCCACAGATCCCCCATAACACTGTGTCATCCACAGATCCCCCATAACAGTGCGTCATCCACAGATCCCCCATAACAGTGCGTCATCCACAGATCCCCCATAACACTGTGTCATCCACAGATCCCCCATAACAGTGCGTCATCCACAGATTCCCCATAACAGTGCGTCATCCACAGATCCCCCATAACAGTGCCATCCACAGATCCCCCATAACAGTGTGTCATCCACAGATCCCCCATAACAGTGCCATCCACAGATCCCCCATAACAGTGCCATCCACAGATCCCCCATAACAGTGCGTCATAAACAGATCCCCATAACAGTGCGTCATCCACAGATCCCCATAACACTGTGTCATCCACAGATCCCCATAACAGTGCGTCATCCACAGATCCCCCATAACAGTGCGTCATCCACAGATCCCCCATAACTCTGTGTCATCCACAGATCCCCCATAACAGTGCGTCATCCACAGATCCCCCATAACAGTGCGTCATCCACAGATTCCCATAACAGTGCGTCATCCACAGATCCCCCATAACAGTGCGTCATCCACAGATCCCCCATAACAGCGCGTCATCCACAGATCCCCCATAACAGTGCGTCATCCACAGATCCCCCATAACAGTGCGTCATCCACAGATCCCCCATAACACTGTGTCATCCACAGATCCCCCATATCAGTGTGTCATCCACAGATCCCCCATAACATTGTGTCCTCCACAGATCCCCTCCATAACAGCGTCATCCACAGATCCCCTCCATAACAGTGCATCATCCACAGATCCCCTCCATAACAGTGCGTCATCCACAGATCCCCCATAACACTGTGTCATCCACAGATCCCCCATATCAGTGTGTCATCCACAGATTCCCCATAACATTGTGTCCTCCACAGATCCCCCATAACAGCGTCATCCATAGATCCCCCATAACAGTGCGTCATCCACAGATTCCCCATAACAGTGTGTCATCCACAGATCCCCCATAACAGTGCCATCCACAGATCCCCCATAACAGCGCGTCATGCACAGATCCCCCATAACAGTGCCATCCACAGATCCCCCATAACAGTGTGTCATCCACAGATCCCCCATAACAGTGCCATCCACAGATTCCCCATAACAAATAGACCTCTAGACCCCTAAAATATTGCATCGCATATCGTTATCGCAATTTTTAGGGACCTAATAGCAATCGCACAAAATTCCCATATCGAGCAGCCCTACTACAATACCACATTTATTAAAAATTTCCCTCCCCTGTCCCTCCTTATAGTACAGCCCCCTCTGTGCCGTCATATAGTACAGGCTCTCGCCTCTGACACCAAATAGTACAGGCTATTGTTTTTTTTAGGGGTTAAATGAATTTGGGCCAGTGATCTGGTAATGTCAACATACAGAGGGTGACGCCCGCATCAGATGCAGTTGAGGTCAGTGGCCCAAATTCATTTAACCCTTAAAACACCAGGTACTTATTCAAATCAGTGAAAAGTGTCCGTCTGTCCCCTTTGATGCCAGTTTTATGCCCAGGACCTGTTCGGGCCAGGCTGAACTCCACTGTATCTGACAGGAGGCATCTCCCTCTGGATGTCGGCAGCGCCAGATCACAATGGATCCGCCCAAAAAAAACAAAAACGGATGGCATACGGATGCAATTTGCGGACCGCAAAACGCATACGGTTGTGTGCATGTAGCCTAAATCACACTTTTTTGTGCCCACTTTTATGCCTATTTTTTGCCCATCATTTGTATTTTAATGCCCCTTACAAATTATTTTCTAAGTGTCCTCAAAATTTATAAGAAAATAAATAAAAATAATTACAAATGTTGTGAATAAGGAACCAACTTCCGCCTCGTCTGCTTTGTGGATTGGATTGTGTTCATTTTGGGATTGTACGGCAATGCTAGTGCCGCATGCATTGTGATGTGAGTACTGTACTACACGTGTTTGTGGGACATTTTGGTTGCAATAAATGCACTTTTCAAGGAAAAAACACATCATGGGAGACGCGGCGCCTCCGCTTTGTGTAGTTGTATCTTATAGGGATGTGTAGTGTTCTGCTGGACATGTAAGAGTTAACTTGGTGTTTTGTGCTTCTTGTGTAGAGCGCCCTCTATTGGAATTACAGACTAGTGACTGGCGGCTGGTGGAAACCTCCCAAAACAGCAGCGTCGTGTAGAGCGCCCTCTATTGGAAGTAGACTAGTGAATGACGTATATATAGAAACCTCCCAAACCAGGGCGGGACCCAGCAGGTGTAGAGCGCCCTCTATTGGAATCACAGACTAGTGAATGACGTGTATATATAGAAAATCCCAAACCAGGGCCGGACCCAGCAGCGTCGTGTAGAGCGCCCTCTATTGGAAGTAGACTAGTGAATGACGTATATATAGAAACCTCCCAAACCAGGGCGGGACCCAGCAGGTGTAGAGCGCCCTCTATTGGAATCACAGACTAGTGAATGACGTGTATATATAGAAAATCCCAAACCAGGGCCGGACCCAGCAGCGTCGTGTAGAGCGCCCTCTATTGGAAGTAGACTGGTGAATGACGTTCATATATACAGCGTTCATGCTGCCAGGAAACTCTCAATGACGAGCGTGACTGAACGGAGGAAGTTGTACTATTGCAGCGTCGTGTAGAGCGCCCTCTATTGGAATCACAGACTAACGAGCTACTAGGAACCTTCATTCTGCCCAGATTCTGCCCATAGAGAGGCACTAATTGCGCTGCTGAAGCCGTTGTCTAGAGCGCCCTCTATTGGAATTACAGTGACCCGAGCTGAGTACGAGCTGCGTGGAAATGTGTGACGTTATCGTGTAAAGCGCCCTCTATCGGAATTACAGGTGACTGACATTTGTGGACACAAGCCGAGCACGAACAGGAACCTTCCCCTGACCGAACACAGAAAATGTACAATATTAGCGGCGTTTAGTGAAAGCGCGGGAGTTTTCTTCCAATTTGTGCTGTTCAGGAAAGGGTTAACCCGTCCCCTGCCGTGTTGTGAGAAGTGGCCGTGTACAGCGCCCTCTATCGGCTTAAAACAGATGCTGTGGCTGCGGACGTCAGAGATGATTAAATATGCACTGCAGCGCCCTCTATCGGCTCAGCCTGTGACTGCTGGCGTGATAAAATGCCGTGCAGCGCCCTCTATCGGCTCAGCCTGTGACTGCTGGCGTGATAAAATGCCGTGCAGCGCCCTCTATTGGCTCATCCTGTGACTGCTGGCGTGATAAATTGCCGTGCAGTGCCCTCTATGGGCTATGCTAAAACTGTTCTAAAAAGGCAATGGGGACGGTTCCGTTATCTCTGACGCAATAGAAAACGGATCCGTCTTCCATTGACTTCCAATGGAGTTCATGACGGATCCGCAATAGTTTTACGGAGTATTTATTTTAATGTATGTATTGAAAGTCACGTGGATAAAAGCAACGCGCAGATTCTGTGAAAATTCCCACTGAAATGAATGGGAAGCCTGAAAAATCATCAAAATTCGCACCAAAAATTTCAAATGAAAAACCACATTTAAAAAAAACAGTGCAGAAAATGCTTGGTGTATGGGTGCAGGTTATAAGGGAATGTTCACACTATAGGATGAGCGCAGTTCTAGAGCGAGCGCCGGAGCGCGCACAGGATGTCAGACAGCGCCATGACGTCATCAGACTGCCGGGCCCCGCAACAAGAAAGGGGGAGGAGAAGGCGGCTTCCCGTGGGAACGTGGTGAGGGGAGGCTTGTTTTTTTAATTGGCGCATGAAAGGGAACGAAAGGGGCATGAACTCAGGTTATTACTGCTGTATAGGGGCACGGGGGGCACAAAGGATCACATTACTTAGGGGGACACATTGTGATTGTGAAGGGCACAATATTTTTGTATGGGGCACATGGGGTACATTAAAATTTATGGGGTCGCATTATTGTATAGGGGCAGGGCACATTATTTTGGGGGATACATTGGATTGCACGGGGGCACTTTGTGATTGTAAAGGGTGTAACAGACGCACAAATATGAACAGCGCCTCCATAACAGACGGATCTCTATTCCGCCGCCGCCACAAATCTAATGTATGGAAAAGTTTATTGCGATTTTCGGAAGCTTTCTAGGATCTGCCATGATTTTGGAACAGCGGGGTCGGACCTCTGGCACCGATCCTGAGAATGCAGGGGCCCAAACATAGAGGAAGAAGCACAGCAAGTACCGCACTGTATGGAACACTATAGTGCTCTACCCTCCATCATGCAGGAGATATACTGACATCCACTGAGGAATGCAGAGCGTGCGATCACACACTGACCTGTAACCCAGCTTTCCCAGTGCCAGACAGTATCACACACTGACCTGTAACCCAGCTTTCCCAGTGCCAGACAGTATCACACACTGACCTGTAACCCAGCTTTCCCAGTGCCAGACAGTATCACACACTGACCTGTAACCCAGCTTTCCCAGTGTCAGACAGTATCATCACTGACCAATAACCCAGCTTTCCCAGTGTCAGACAGTATCACACACTGACCTGTAACCCAGCTTTCCCAGTGTCAGACAGTATCACCACTGACCAGTAACCCAGCTTTCCCAGTGTCAGACAGTATCATCACTGACCTGTAACCCAGCTTTCCCAGTGTCAGACAGTATCACCACTGACCAGTAACCCAGCTTTCCCAGTGTCAGACAGTATCACCACTGACCAATAACCCAGCTTTCCCAGTGTCAGATATCATCACTGAGTTATTACCCAGCTTTCCCAGTGTCAGATATCATCACTGAGTTATTACCCAGCTTTCCCAGTCTCGGATATCATCACTGAGTTATTACCCAGCTTTCTCACTGTCGGATATTATCACTGAGTTATTACCCAGCTTTCCCAGTGTCAGATATCATCACTGAATTATTACCCAGCTTTCCCAGTGTCAGATATCATCACTGAATTATTACCCAGCTTTCCCAGTGTCGGATATCATCACTGAGTTATTACCCAGCTTTCCCAGTGTCAGATATCATCTCTCAGTTATTACCCAGCTTTCCCAGTGTCGGATATCATCACTGACTTATTACCCAGCTTTCCCAGTGTCGGATATCATCACTGAGTTATTACCCAGCTTTCCCAGTGTCGGATATCATCGCTGAGTTATTACCCAGCTTTTCCAGTGTCGGATATCATCACTGACTTATTACCCAGCTTTCCCAGTGTCGGATATCATCACTGAGTTATTACCCAGCTTTCCCAGTGTCGGATATAATCACTGAGTTATTACCCAGCTTTCCCAGTGTCGGATATCATCGCTGAGTTATTACCCAGCTTTCCCAGTGTCAGATATCATCGCTGAGTTATTACCCAGCTTTCCCAGTGTCGGATATCATCACTGAGTTATTACCCAGCTTTCCCAGTGTCGGATATCATCACTGAGTTATTACCCAGCTTTCCCAGTGTCGGATATCATCACTGAGCTATTGCCCAGCTTTTCCAGTGTCGGATATCATCACTGAGTTATTACCCAGCTTTCCCAGTGTCGGATATCATCACTGAGTTATTGCCCAGCTTTTCCAGTGTCGGATATCATCACTGAGTTATTACCCAGCTTTCCCAGTGTCGGATATAATCACTGAGTTATTACCCAGCTTTCCCAGTGTCGGATATCATCGCTGAGTTATTACCCAGCTTTCCCAGTGTCAGATATCATCGCTGAGTTATTACCCAGCTTTCCCAGTGTCGGATATCATCACTGAGTTATTACCCAGCTTTCCCAGTGTCGGATATCATCACTGAGTTATTACCCAGCTTTCCCAGTGTCGGATATCATCACTGAGCTATTGCCCAGCTTTTCCAGTGTCGGATATCATCACTGAGTTATTACCCAGCTTTCCCAGTGTCGGATATCATCACTGAGTTATTGCCCAGCTTTTCCAGTGTCGGATATCATCACTGAGTTATTACCCAGCTTTCCCAGTGTCGGATATCATCACTGAGTTATTACCCAGCTTTCCCAGTGTCGGATATCATCGCTGAGTTATTACCCAGCTTTCCCAGTGTCAGATATCATCGCTGAGTTATTACCCAGCTTTCCCAGTGTCGGATATCATCACTGAGTTATTACCCAGCTTTCCCAGTGTCGGATATCATCACTGAGCTATTACCCAGCTTTCCCAGTGTCGGATATCATCACTGAGTTATTACCCAGCTTTCCCAGTGTCGGATATCATCACTGAGGTATTACCCAGCTTTCCCAGTGTCAGATATCATCTCTCAGTTATTACCCAGCTTTCCCAGTGTCGGATATCATCACTGACTTATTACCCAGCTTTCCCAGTGTCGGATATCATCACTGACTTATTACCCAGCTTTCCCAGTGTCGGATATCATCACTGAGTTATTACCCAGCTTTCCCAGTGTCGGATATCATCACTGAGTTATTACCCAGCTTTCCCAGTGTCGGATATCATCGCTGAGTTATTACCCAGCTTTTCCAGTGTCGGATATCATCACTGACTTATTACCCAGCTTTCCCAGTGTCGGATATCATCACTGAGTTATTACCCAGCTTTCCCAGTGTCGGATATAATCACTGAGTTATTACCCAGCTTTCCCAGTGTCGGATATCATCGCTGAGTTATTACCCAGCTTTCCCAGTGTCGGATATAATCACTGAGTTATTGCCCAGCTTTTCCAGTGTCGGATATCATCACTGAGTTATTACCCAGCTTTTCCAGTGTCGGATATCATCACTGAGTTATTACCCAGCTTTCCCAATGTCGGATATCATCACTGAGTTATTGCCCAGCTTTTCCAGTGTCGGATATCATCACTGAGTTATTACCCAGCTTTCCCAGTGTCGGATATCATCACTGAGTTATTACCCAGCTTTCCCAATGTCGGATATCATCACTGAGTTATTGCCCAGCTTTTCCAGTGTCGGATATCATCACTGAGTTATTACCCAGCTTTTCCAGTGTCGGATATCATCACTGAGTTATTACCCAGCTTTCCCAGTGTCGGATATCAACACTGAGTTATTGCCCAGCTTTTCCAGTGTCGGATATCATCACTGAGTTATTACCCAGCTTTCCCAGTGTCGGATATCATCGCTGAGTTATTACCCAGCTTTCCCAGTGTCAGATATCATCGCTGAGTTATTACCCAGCTTTCCCAGTGTCGGATATCATCACTGAGTTATTACCCAGCTTTCCCAGTGTCGGATATCATCACTGAGTTATTACCCAGCTTTCCCAGTGTCGGATATCATCTCTCAGTTATTACCCAGCTTTCCCAGTGTCAGATATCATCACGGATGCTTCGGTGATCAGACTGCAGGGTGTGGACGGTGCTCTGTGGTGGAAAGGGTTAACCTGCTGGCCGCCCCAGGTGAGGTCCCGCTGCACAGCGCCATCTACTGGTGTTTATGTTCTAGAATCGTAAGTCCAGGCTAGTTTTAACCCCTTATTGACCAGTAACTGTTTGTCAGAAGTGACCCCTACAGAAAGTCCAACCACCTTCTGACCAAGGTTTTTTCTTCTTTACTTTTACAGTGTCTGACACTGGATTCTTCAGGAGGCATTTACTCCATAGGAGTTGTAGTTCTACCGTTGTGGAGATGGACATGGAAGAGTTAACATGGTTCTATCATAGAGGTGGGTTGGAGCGCCCTCTATTGGACTGTTGAAGGACCTGCTGGTGTTTGCTAATGAAACCAAGTAGCAGAGTACGCGCGTATCCACAGCGCCCTCTATTAGTTGTAGTTGGGCGTTACACTCCACTGCGGACAGACGTTTGTAAATACAGCGCCACCTATGGGTAGTACAGGACGGCTGCGCCCTGACGTGGACAAGCTTTTCCTCCGCGCCCACTAGCTGGAATCCGTGCAGTCTTCTTCTAAGTATCGGTTCATAGCGGAGTACGGGGGAATTCACACCACACACTGTAATAACGATTGCATTATTGTCCGCAGTCTGTTGTACACAGCGCCCTCTGCTGTTTCAATGCAGTTAGACACTGTAATAATTTAGCGCCCTCTATTGATTTTTTAGCAAAGCAGCAAGTGCGGTGTCGCTATGCAGCGCCCTCTGTTGTTTTCAAGCTGTAGTTGCAGCTGCTTGTAGTTTAGCTGAGTCTGTCACCTCCATAACAGGTTCCAATGTAGAGGCAGATCCATAACACTGATGGTTCCCGTTTAATTTTTTTTCCGAGCCTCCAAAGTGCCAAAAATGAAGATTTAAAGATATGCTAATTACCTATCGCAAGTGCCCAGGAGAGGAGAGTGTGCTGTAAGTGCCCAGGGGCGGAGAGTGTGCTGCAAGTGCCCAGGGGCGGAGAGTGTGCTGCAAGTGCCCAGGGGCGGAGAGTGTGCTGCAAGTGCCCAGGGGCGGAGAGTGTGCTGCAAGTGCCCAGGGGCGGAGAGTGTGCTGCAAGTGCCCAGGGGCGGAGAGTGTGCTGCAAGTGCCCAGGGGCGGAGAGTGTGCTGCAAGTGCCCAGGGGCGGAGAGTGTGCTGCAAGTGCCCAGGGGCGGAGAGTGTGCTGTAAGTGCCCAGGGGCGGAGAGTGTGCTGTAAGTGCCCAGGGGTGGAGAGTGTGCTGCAAGTGCCCAGGGGCGGAGAGTGTGCTGTAAGTGCCCAGGGGTGGAGAGTGTGCTGCAAGTGCCCAGGGGCGGAGAGTGTGCTGCAAGTGCCCAGGGGCGGAGAGTGTGCTGTAAGTGCCCAGGGGTGGAGAGTGTGCTGCAAGTGCCCAGAGGCGGAGAGTGTGCTGCAAGTGCCCTGGGGCGGAGAGTGTGCTGTAAGTGCCCAGGGGTGGAGAGTGTGCTGCAAGTGCCCAGTGGTGGAGAGTATGCTGCAAGTGCCCAGGGGTGGATAGTGTGCTGCAAGTGCCCAGGGGCGGAGAGTGTGCTGTAAGTGCCCAGGGGTGGAGAGTGTGCTGCAAGTGCCCAGAGGCGGAGAGTGTGCTGCAAGTGCCCATGGGCGGAGAGTGTGCTGCAAGTGCCCAGTGGTGGAGAGTGTGCTGCAAGTGCCCAGTGGTGGAGAGTGTGCTGCAAGTGCCCAGGGGGGAGAGTGTGCTTTAAGTGCCCAGGGGTGGAGAGTGTGCTGCAAGTGCCCAGTGGTGGAGAGTATGCTGCAAGTGCCCAGGGGTGGATAGTGTGCTGCAAGTGCCCAGGGGCGGAGAGTGTGCTGCAAGTGCCCAGTGGCGGAGAGTGTGCTGCAAGTGCCCAGGGGCGGAGACTGTGCTGCAAGTGCCCATGGGCGGAGAGTGTGCTGCAAGTGCCCATGGGCGGAGAGTGTGCTGCAAGTGCTCAGGGGCGGAGAGTGTGCTGCAAGTGCCCAGGGGTGGAGAGTGTGCTGCAAGTGCTCAGGGGCGGAGAGTGTGCTGCAAGTGCCCAGGGGGGAGAGTGTGCTGCAAGTGTCCAGGGGTGGAGAGTGTGCTGCAAGTGCCCAGGGGTGGAGATTGTGCTGCAAGTGCCCAGGGGTGGAGAGTGTGCTGCAAGTGCCCAGGGGTGGAGAGTGTGCTGTAAGTGCCCAGGGGTGGAGAGTGTGCTGTAAGTGCCCAGGGGAGGAGAGTGTGCTGCAAGTGCCCAGGGGTGGAGAGTGTGCTGCAAGTGCCCAGGGGAGGAGAGTGTGCTGCAAGTGCCCAGGGGCAGAGAGTGTGCTGCAAGTGCCCAGGGGTGGAGAGTGTGCTGCAAGTGCCCAGGGGCGGAGAGTGTGCTGCAAGTGCCCAGGAGTGGAGAGTGTGCTGCAAGTGCCCAGGAGTGGAGAGTGTGCTGCAAGGAACTCCTGCAGACAAGTCGTACTTTTAGTCCATCCGCCTCTCAGCATGCGCTGCCGTGCTGCCGCCGAAACTCTGCCCCCGCCTCCATTATAGTCAATGGGGCTGGAGCAGTAGTCCGGGGGCAGGCGCGCATTAGCGGCAGGACGGATCTGTCAGGCTGTTCACCCGCCTGAACAGCCTGCTGAAGTTCCTTGCCGTTAGTGTGAAAGTACCCTCTTAGGCCTCATGCACAAGACCGTTCCGTGCATTGGGGGCGGGGACGGATCAAGACCTATTCAACTTGAATGGGTCCGTGATCTATCCGCACCGCAAAAAAATAGTTCCGGCCGTTCCGCACTGCAGCTTCAAGTGAATGGTTCCGCATCCGTGATATGGCCGCGGCCGTGTGCATGAGGCCTTAAGGTCACAGAGTCAGGTTTGGGGTTATAAAGGGAGAGAAAGTGTAAAGGACGGGTACAACGTCAGCTCTTTTTTTAATTCTCTCCTGGTTTCCAATTGTTTCCAAAACTGTAGTAGGATACCTGACCGCGTCCGCACCCTTAGGCTGGGTTCACACGGACTGTTTTGGGCGCAGATTCCGTGCAGAACTTCCGCCTTGCTTTCAATGAGGTAATCTGCATTTTAACCCATACAACACAGTTTTTTTTTTTCTCTCGCAACTTTTAAAACCGCACCACAGAACAAAGAAATGTCCTGTCCAATCTTGAGGCAGATTCTGCGTGGAACCCACATCCAAAATTTCATTGAAAATGGCCAGGAATGAAAACCCGCGCTGAAACCGCAACCAAAACTGCATTAGAAGAAACATCAGAACCAAAAAATTTTTGGAAAAAAGAAGATTCTGCATCAGTTTTTTTTCCTTGCCCAAAATGCTCCGTATGACCCTCGTCTTAGCATTTCCTACAATCAGCAGGTTCTGCTCACATCAGCGCTGCAGCGCAGGATCGGGCGGACGCAGGCGGCAGCTGACAGACCCCACTGAGGTATAGGGGGTCTGCTGGGTTGTTTCCGCAGCGTCCTTTGATATCTGCACAAATGTCCTAATAAAGTGGTCGGTGTTCAAAAAGGAGATTAATAATAATCATAATCCTTATTTATGTAGCGCCAACATATACCGCATAAACTATGGCTCATCGGTGGTGATGCCATAAAGATTATTATTGCCGGCACAATTAATAAATATAAATGGCGCACTGTCCGTCCTGTGATCAGCGGTGAGGACTGTGCCCCAAGACTCATTTACTCTATTGGGAAATACAGGGCACACTACGGTATAATATACTGTATATTTATCAGCCGTACCCCAAAATAATAATACATTTACTGACCACATATTACTAACATACAGAGACTAAATAATACCACCATACTGAATAACGCCCAGTAGTTATATTGCCTCAGAGTAATTACAATGCCCGATTAAGTGATCCAGTAGTTATAGGTAGGCATAGTCGGTATAATAGAGGTAGTGTGTACGTATACATAGTATATACAGCAGTGTACTGATATGTGAGGTACGAGGTATAATAGAGGTAGTGTGTACAGATATATAGTATATACAGCAGTGCACTGATATGTGAGGTACGAGGTATAATAGAGGCAGTGTGTACAGATATATAGTATATACAGCAGTGTACTGATATGTGAGGTACGAGGTATAATAGATACAGTGTGGCACAGGTATATAGTATATACAGCAGTGTACTGATATGTGAGGTACGAGGTATAATAGAGGTAGTGTGTACAGATATATAGTATATACAGCAGTGTACTGATATATGAGGTACGAGGTATAATAGAGGCAGTGTGTACAGATATATAGTATATACAGCAGTGCACTGATATATGAGGTACGAGGTATAATATATGCAGTGTGTACAGGTATATAGTATATACAGCAGTGTACTGATATATGAGGTACGATGTATAATAGAGGTAGTGTGTACAGATATATAGTATATACAGCAGTGCACTGATATGTGAGGTACGAGGTATAATAGAGGTAGTGTGTACGTATACATAGTATATACAGCAGTGTACTGATATGTGAGGTACGAGGTATAATAGAGGCAGTGTGTACAGGTATATAGTATATACAGCAGTGCACTGATATGTGAGGTACGAGGTATAATAGAGGTAGTGTGTACAGATATATAGTATATACAGCAGTGCACTGATATGTGAGGTACGAGGTATAATAGATGTAGTGTGTACAGATATATAGTATATACAGCAGTGTACTGATATGTGAGGTACGAGGTATAATAGAGGCAGTGTGTACAGGTATATAGTATATACAGCAGTGTACTGATATGTGAGGTACGAGGTATAAATTAAACATTGTACCTCACATATCAGTACAATGTATCTATTATACTGTGTAATATATGCTGTGTATACACATATATAATACTAGAGTAAGGCTACTCTCACACTAGCATTGTTAGAAACGGTTATCGATTTTTGCCAGAGATCCGTCTCATCCGGAATAATGGATCCAGTATTTAATTTTTTTCAAAGATCAAAGGCTAAACTAGCTCCTCCTATATCCCGGCGCGGCGACAAGCCAATTTCCGGAACACTTCGTACCGGATCCGGCATTAATACATCTCTATGAAAATTAATGCCGGCAAGTGCGGTATTGTTCCGGGATTTTGGCCGAAAAAAATACCGTACAAGGGACGGGACGGAAGACATCCTGATGCATACTAACGGATTGCTCTCCATTCAGAATGACTTAGGACAAAACTGATGTGTTTTTTTCCTGTATTGAGCCCCTATGATGGAACTCAATACCGGAAAACTGAAACGCTAGTGTGAAAGCAGCCTTAGTATTAGGGCTTGTTCACACGAACATATGTGTTCCGCTTCCATACTGCGGACCGCATATGCGGATCCACAATACACAGACACCGTTCCGCGTAAATTCAGCATCACGGATGCGGACCCATTCACTTCAATAGGTCCGCAAATCCAGAGATGCGGAACGGAACGCTACGGAAGTACTGCGGAGTGCTTCCATGGAGTTCCGTTCCGTACTTCCATCCCGCAAAAAGATAGAACTTGCTCTATCTTTTTGCGGAATGGAAGGATGCGGTCCTATTCAAGTTGAATGGGTCTGGATCCGTCCCGGAGCCTGCAAGAACGTTCTCTGTGCATTGGGGCCTGCAAATTGCGGTACCCAATGCACGGAACAGAACATATACGTTCGTGTGAACAAGCCCTTAGGCCAAATCCCGGCCTACATAAGCGAGGTCTGCGTGCTAGACAACCTGCAAGGGTACCTGACCACACCACCAGGCATAGGCGTCATCATTTAACATGGTCCAGGGAGCATCTACGCTGGACGAGGGACCAGTGGGCCTCAGCGCTGTTCACTGATGAAAGTTGATTCACGCTGAGCAGAAATGATGGCCGCCAACGATGTTGGAGACGTCAAGGAGAGTGCTGTGCATCAGCCACTGTTGTCACCAGACGAGACTTTGGTGGTGGTGGTGTTACAGTGTGGGCAGATGTCTAGTCAATACAGAACCTCCCTACACTTTGTGAATGGCCCATACTACTTGATGAACATAATTAATCCAGTCATTATGCCTCTGCCGGAACAACACAGGCCTAATGTCATCTTCATGGAGGAAAATGTACCAGCTCATCGAGGTCCATCATTAGGGAACGACTGCTGCAGTCTGGGGGACCGTGTAGAGGCCTGTACTCCAGAACCTCAATGACCTGAGGGCCACCCTTCAAGAAGATCGGGATGCCACGCCTCAGCAGACAATAAAAAAACAAAACAATGGCTGATCTTAGGGAGACCAGCTACAGGAAACACTGTGGAGCCTCATCCAAAGTGCAAAGCTCCCTGAGAAACAGTAATAGGCAAAATAACCGGGGAGCCCCAGTTATGGGTCTTCAACACAGTGAAAGCCAGACATCCCTCAAAGGAAGGAAAACCGAGCAAAGGAGTGTCCCCATTACAGAGATCACCAAATCCACCATATTAAGTGGCCCCTCCGCTCTTTTACAAGCTTTAAAGGGATTCTGTCACCAAGTTTTGGGCTATAGAGCTGCGGACATGCACGGCTAGATCGCCGCTAGCATGTCCGCAATATATGTGTCCTATAAGGCTGTGTGCTTTTAATTTCTTTAAAAAAGGATTTTATAGATATGTAAATGAGTGTTGAATGTGTCCAAGGGGCTGTACGAACCTTCCTGGTGCCAGGGCCGGCCTTATGTGTTCAGGCGCCCTGTGCGAGCTAACCTTTGTGTGGCACAGTGTAGGCTATATGTGTATAACAAACATATTTCACATGAACACTAAGGCCCCCTGCACACGATCAGGATTGCGTGCGGATTTTGCGTGCGGATTTGCGTGCGGAAAATCCGCACCGTAGGTCATGTACATTGTATTCTATGAGAATTTGAAATTCTCAATGCACACGATGCGGATTTTTTCCGCGCGGATTTTGACCTGCGGTGCGGATTTTAAAATCCGCGACATGTCAATTAAATTTTTTTTTCCTGACCGGATTTTCTTCATTTACTTAGTGAAATCCGCATGCGGAAAATCCGCACCGAATCCGCACCAAATCCGCACGCAAATCCGCATGCAAATCCGCACCAATTAATGCGGATTGACCGCACGGATTTGCCTGTGAACACCTGCGGATTTCAGTGCGGATTCTCCGCACATGAATCCTGAACGTGTGCATGTAGCCTTACAGTTACTTGGCTTGGCCCTTGGGGATCTCGGACGCCACTTCCACACTTGGCCGGGGGCTCGGCGGAGCTGATGAGGTGTTTTATCCTAATGAGAAAGATTTCATAATAAGTATTTGGAGAAGGGGCAGAGGGATAGCAGAGCATGGAGAGGCTGGTGCTGCTATTAGGGGCTCATACCATGGGGGAGTAATAAAGCCCACCATAATGCCCCCCCCCCAGTAGTAATAATTCTCCTTATAATGTGACAGTGCAAAAAATACCCCCTTGTAATGCCCCCATTTGAGCTAATGTCCTCATAGTGCCCCCATAATGTGCCAGTATAAAATACCCCTATATAGTGCTCCCAGTAAATGACCCCATAGTGCTCCACACCCTCCTTCCTCCTAGTGCCCCCATAATGTACCAGTATAAAATGCTCCAGTAGATGCCCTCAGTGTCCCCCATAATTTGCAAGTATAAAATACCCCTTCTTAGTGCCCCCCATAGATGACACCATAGTACTCCTCTCCCCCCTTCCCCATAGTACCCACCATGTGTCCCAGTATAAAATTGTACTGTACAGAGAGCCCATATAAAATACCCCTTCTTTGTGGCCTCAGTAGATGCCCCTATAGTGCCCCCAATCATGTGCCAGTATTAACAGCCTCCCCCTGTGCCAGTAATAATAGCCCCCTATGCCAGTAATAGCAGCCCCCTGTGCTAGTAATAGCAGCCCCCAGTAATAACAGCCCCCCGTGCCAGTAATAACAGCCCCCAGTAATAACAGTCCCTCTGTGCCAGTAATAACAGCCCCCAGTAATAACAGCCCCTCTGTGCCAGTAATAACAGCCCCCAGTAATAACAGCCCCTCTGTGTCAGTAATAACAGCCCCCATTAATAACAGCCCCTCTGTGCCAGTAATAACAGCCCCCAGTAATAAGAACCCCTCTGTGCCAGTAATAACAGCCCCCCTTTGCCAGTAATAACAGCCCCCCTTTGCCAGTAATAACAGCCCCCCTTTGCCAGTAATAACAGCCCCCCCCTTTGCCAGTAATAACAAACAGCCCCCCCTTTGCCAGTAATAACAGCCCCCCCCTTTGCCAGTAATAACAAACAGCCCCCGCCAGTAAAAGTATTGTACATAATAAAAAAAATAAAAAAAAACACATACTTACCTCCATGTCAGTGATGCGAAGCAGGCCTCTTCTGGCCTGTGTCCCACGCTGTATGGCTCAGGCGGCGCGATTACATCATCGCGCTGCCTGCGCCAACCTCTGATAGGCTGCAGGCACTAGGCCGGCAGCCTATCAGAGGAAGGGAAAGGGACACGCCTCTCCCTCCCCTACCGCAGCACAGGCAGGCATCTGTATCGCTGTCCTGAGGACGGCGATACAGATGACTGGAGATGAGCGCTTCCACAATGGAAGCGCTCATCTCCCTGTGCCCAGGGGGAATCAGGTCACACAGGTGAGGGGGCTGGGGGCCCGCCCCGAGGGAGAACACAAGTGCCGCCTCGCCTGCTGCATATTACACTGTGAGCTGTCGCACAGCCCGCTCACCCCAACGGCCACGCCCACCTGTGAAGGGGCCCAGCACCGCCTATGTCTCCTCCTTTCATCAACGATAGATAGCCGTAATCTCGCTATGCGCGAGCTCGCGCAGTTCTTTCCCTGAGGCTGATGCCAGCACAGGGAAGGAACACTATACCGCACTACGCATGCGCGAGCTCGCGGCTATCTATCGTTGATGAAAGCAGGAGACATAGGCGGTGCTGGGCTCCTTCACAGGCGGGCGTGGCTGGGCACGGCTGGGCTCCATGAAGGTTAGTACAGCCCCTTGGACGCATTTAACACTCATTTACATATCTATAAAATCCTTTTTTAAAGAAATTAATACCACACAGCCCTATAGGACACATATATTGTGGCGATCTAGCCGTGCATGTCCGCAGCTCTATAGCCCAAAACCTGGTGACAGAATCCCTTTAAGGATGTGACGGGGAAGACCTAAGCCAGTTATCCATCCACAGACAGCTGTTTCAGGGTGTTGATTCTTAAAGGGGTTATCCCATCTTAATGATCAATCTGTTAATGATTTCACAGTGATCATTTTTGTAAATATACTTGAATAACAAATTCCCACTGTTTAGGATAAAATTCATCCCCACTTACCTTATTGTTGTGACTCGGTCTCCGCTGGTTACGACCACCGCTCTTATCCAAAATCCCGATGGCCGCGCTTGTGCAGAAGACTCCTTCTTTTCTCCCGGCCGGGCCGCTTGCTGTCCTGAACGCGCACGCTGCGGCGCACGCTGCGGCGCATGCGCGACGGTGACTTCTTCCCGGACAGAATAGTACAGAGCTGCGAACGCGCACGCCGGCTCTGTACTATACTGGCCAGAAATAAGTCACCATGGCGCATGCGCGGCGGCGTGCGCGTTCAGTCCAGCGCGCGGCCCGGGCGGGAGAAGACTTCAATCAAGATGAAGCCCGCCCCCAGCCAGAATCCAGGAAGTGAACGGCGCGGTGGCAGCAGGTAAGTATAAAAAGGCGAAGTGGGATAACCCCTTTAATTCCACATGACATGTTCTGGAGACTCTGATATTTTGTGGGGGTGTATCCACCACTGGGGTTGGCTTTTGTTTCAATAAATTGAGATGAGGAAATCACCATTGCTGCTTCTACTTAAATGCCCGACTTTCATGATATAATATCACTGGAGCCGTAACATTTACATTTTCCATAAATTTCACCCGAAAGCCAAACTTTTTGTGAGTAGTGTATGTATGGACTGTGCATGTTTTTAATTTTTTTAATACTTTGCTGGCAGATTAGCAGATATATGATGCCGTCTAATCTCTTTTTTCTTCCCACAAAATGGCACCGTTCTGGGTATTGCTGATCCCACCAGGAAACGCATTCAATGCTGCAACCAAACATGATTAAAGGGGTTATCCGAGAACAATACAGTCCCGCACTGGTGATGATACTCACCTGGTCCCCGCTGCTGGATTCGGTCTGTGTGACATCACACATGGCATAAGGGGAAGAGGTCACCGCCGAAGCCTGTGATTGGCGATGACACTTGTTGATGCCGATGCAGAAGTGCCATTCCGGGAGCCACACAGGCCGAATTCAGGGGGGCCAGGTGAGTATAATCGCCAGTGCGGGTATGCCAGATCTAGGAGGTCTGTTTTTTGTCTTGGATAACCCCTTTAACCCATTCAGGACATGGACATTTTATTTTTTAATGCCAGCCTTAACTTTTTTTTTATTTTTTATTTTCACATAGCCATGTTGTACTTTCTAGTAATTTTATATTGCATATGATGTAGTGGGAAGCTGAAAAATAAATTCCAAATGGGGTGGAATTGAAAAGAAAAAGTTAATTCCACCACAGTTTTATGGGTTTTGTTTTTACAGCGTTCCCTATTAGATAAAACTGACCTGTTCCCTTTATTCTCCAGGACAGTACAATTACAGTGATTTATATAGTTTTTCTTGATTTTTAATATGATTTTTTTTTACTTCGCCATATTCTGACCCCTCCCCATACATTTTTAATTTTTATATGTACGGAGCTGTTTTTACTGATGCCATATTATTTTTTGATTGCTTTTTATAAAAAAATTGTTGGGGAGATGAAATGACAAAATAGTGACAGATCAGCGATTTTGAAGTTTTTTTCTCATTACGCCATTCGCTCCGTATGTCTTTATATTTCAATAGTACAGGCGGTTTCACATGCGTCAATACCTATGCTGTTTATTATTTTTTTTGTTACACTTTTTGATAGTTCCCCCAGGTAGCCTGAACCAGCAATCATTAGACTGTGTCTGTCATAGACTCCAATGCACAGGCAGGGTCTTCATAGGAACATAGCTGTGGCAGCCTTGGATCATTCAGGAGGACTGAGGTTGCTGCACACACACAATCCGCCTCCCCTGATCCTCGCTAGGGGGAGCCACTGCTCATGGCGGGGAGCACGTGCTCATGGTTTTTCAGCTCCCAGATGCCATTGTCACATTTGACCACAGCATCTGAGGGGTTAATGTGTGAAATCGATGTTATTGTCAATTGCTTGACAAAGGGCACCGAACTGGGCCCAAAACGTTGCCATAAGCAATAAATCTCTTCAGATTGTACCACTGGTAAATAAAAATTGAATATAAAGCTATTCTGCTGTCTCCGAAACACTCCGCGGGTGGAAGGAGCCTGTCAGGAGACGTGCACCCACAAAAGCCATCCAATTAAACGTGTGCTGAGGTCTCACAACGGTTAAGGTGTATGCGTGGGATTGTATGGAGGGGGGAGG
Organism: Bufo gargarizans; assembly: GCF_014858855.1. NCBI lineage: Eukaryota > Metazoa > Chordata > Amphibia > Anura > Bufonidae > Bufo > Bufo gargarizans. Next base: position 514,910,400 of record NC_058083.1, read on the forward strand.
GTGCTGTGTGAGATTGTATGGAGGGGGGAGGGTGCTGTGTGAGATTGTATGGAGGGGGGAGAGTGATGTGTGAGATTGTATGGAGGGGGGCGGGTGCTGTGTGGGATTGTATGGAGGGGGGAGGGTGCTGTGTGAGATTGTATGGAGGGGGGAGGGTGCTGTGTGGGATTGTATGGAGGGGGGAGGGTGCTGTGTGAGATTGTATGGAGGGGGGAGGGTGCTGTGTGAGATTGTATGGAGGGGGGAGGGTGCTGTGTGAGATTGTATGGAGGGGGGAGAGTGCTGTGTGGGATTGTATGGAGGGGGGCGGGTGCTGTGTGGGATTGTATGGAGGGGGAGGGTGCTGTGTGGGATTGTATGGAGGGGGGCGGGTGCTGTGTGGGATTGTATGGAGGGGGGAGGGTGCTGTGTGGGATTGTATGGAGGGGGGCGGGTGCTGTGTGGGATTGTATGGAGGGGGGAGAGTGATGTGTGAGATTGTATGGAGGGGGAGAGTGATGTGTGAGATTGTATGGAGGGGGGAGGGTGCTGTGTGGGATTGTATGGAGGGGGGAGGGTGCTGTGTGAGATTGTATGGAGGGGGGAGGGTGCTGTGTGAGATTGTATGGAGGGGGGAGAGTGATGTGTGAGATTGTATGGAGGGGGGAGAGTGATGTGTGAGATTGTATGGAGGGGGAGAGTGATGTGTGGGATTGTATGGAGGGGGGAGAGTGATGTGTGGGATTGTATGGAGGGGGGAGGGTGATGTGTGGGATTGTATGGAGGGGGAGAGTGATGTGTGGGATTGTATGGAGGGGGGAGGGTGCTGTGTGAGATTGTATGGAGGGGGGAGAGTGATGTGTGGGATTGTATGGAGGGGGGAGGGTGCTGTGTGGGATTGTATGGAGGGGGGAGAGTGATGTGTGGGATTGTATGGAGGGGGGAGAGTGATGTGTGGGATTGTATGGAGGGGGGAGAGTGATGTGTGGGATGGGGGGGAGGGTGATGTGTGGGATTGTATGGAGGGGGGAGGGTGCTGTGTGGGATTGTATGGAGGGGGGAGGGTGCTGTGTGGGATTGTATGGAGGGGGGAGAGTGATGTGTGGGATTGTATGGAGGGGGGAGAGTGATGTGTGAAATCGATGTTATTGTCAATTGCTTGACAAAGGGCACCGAACTGGGCCCGAAACGTTGCCATAAGCAATAAATCTCTTCAGATTGTACCACTGGTAAATAAAAATTGAATATAAAGCTATTCTGCTGTCTCCGAAACACTCCGCGGGTGGAAGGAGCCTGTCAGGAGACGTGCACCCACAAAAGCCATCCAATTAAACGTGTGCTGAGGTCTCACAACGGTTAAGGTGTATGCGTGGGATTGTATGGAGGGGGGAGGGTGCTGTGTGAGATTGTATGGAGGGGGGAGGGTGCTGTGTGAGATTGTATGGAGGGGGGAGAGTGATGTGTGAGATTGTATGGAGGGGGGAGAGTGATGTGTGAGATTGTATGGAGGGGGGAGAGTGATGTTGGGGATTGTATGGAGGGGGGAGAGTGATGTGTGGGATTGTATGGAGGGGGGAGGTGATGTGTGGGATTGTATGGAGGGGGGGAGAGTGATGTGTGGGATTTTATGGAGGGGGGAGGGTTGCTGTGTGAGATTGTGTGGAGGGGGGAGGGTGCTGTGTGCAATTGTATGGAGGGGGGAGAGTGATGTGTGGGATTGTATGGAGGGGGGAGGGTGCTGTGTGGGATTGTATGGAGGGGGGAGAGTGATGTGTGGGATTGTATGGAGGGGGGAGAGTGATGTGTGGGATTGTATGGAGGGGGGGAGGGTGCTGTGTGGGATTGTATGGAGGGGGGAGAGTGATGTGTGGGATTGTATGGAGGGGGGAGAGTGATGTGTGGGATTGTATGGAGGGGGGAGAGTGATGTGTGGGATTGTATGGAGGGGGAGAGTGATGTGTGGGATTGTATGGGGGGGAGGGTGATTGTGTGGGATTGTATGGAGGGGGGAGGGTGCTGTGTGGGATTGTATGGAGGGGGGAGGGTGCTGTGTGGGATTGTATGGAGGGGGGAGAGTGATGTGTGGGATTGTATGGAGGGGGGGAGAGTGATGTGTGAAATCGATGTTATTGTCAATTGCTTGACAAAGGGCACCGAACTGGGCCCGAAACGTTGCCATAAGCAATAAATCTCTTCAGATTGTACCACTGGTAAATAAAAATTGAATATAAAGCTATTCTGCTGTCTCCGAAACACTCCGCGGGTGGAAGGAGCCTGTCAGGAGACGTGCACCCACAAAAGCCATTCAATTAAACGTGTGCTGAGGTCTCACAACGGTTTAAGGTGTATGCGTGGGATTGTATGGAGGGGGGAGAGTGATGTGTGGGATTGTATGGAGGGGGGAGGGTGCTGTGTGGGATTGTATGGAGGGGGGAGAGTGATGTGTGGGATTGTATAGAGGGGGAGAGTGATGTGTGGGATTGTATGGAGGGGGAGGGTGCTGTGTGGGATTGTATGGAGGGGGGAGGGTGCTGTGTGAGATTGTATGGAGGGGGGAGGGTGCTGTGTGAGATTGTATGGAGGGGGGAGGGTGCTGTGTGAGATTGTATGGAGGGGGGAGAGTGATGTGTGAGATTGTATGGAGGGGGAGAGTGATGTGTGGGATTGTATGGAGGGGGGAGAGTGATGTGTGGGATTGTATGGAGGGGGAGAGTGATGTGTGGGATTGTATGGAGGGGGGAGAGTGATGTGTGGGATTGTATGGAGGGGGAGGGTGCTGTGTGGGATTGTATGGAGGGGGGAGAGTGATGTGTGGGATTGTATGGAGGGGGGAGGGTGCTGTGTGGGATTGTATGGAGGGGGGAGAGTGATGTGTGGGATTGTATGGAGGGGGGAGAGTGATGTGTGAGATTGTATGGAGGGGGGGGGGGGTGCTGTGTGGGATTGTATGGAGGGGGGAGGGTGCTGTGTGGGATTGTATGGAGGGGGGCGGGTGCTGTGTGGGATTGTATGGAGGGGGGAGAGTGATGTGTGGGATTGTATGGAGGGGGGAGAGTGATGTGTGAGATTGTATAGAGGGGGGAGGGTGCTGTGTGAGATTGTATGGAGGGGGGAGGGTGCTGTGTGGAATTGTATGGAGGGGGAGAGTGATGTGTGAGATTGTATGGAGGGTGCTGTGTGAGATTGTATGGAGGGGGGAGGGTGCTGTGTGGGATTGTATGGAGGGGGGAGAGTGATGTGTGAGATTGTATGGAGGGGGGAGGGTGCTGTGTGGATTGTATGGAGGGGGGAGGGTGATGTGTGGGATTGTATGGAGGGGGGAGGGTGATGTGTGGGATTGTATGGAGGGGGGAGGGTGCTGTGTGGGATTGTATGGAGGGGGGAGGGTGCTGTGTGGGATTGTATGGAGGGGGTAGAGTGATGTGTGGGATTGTATGGAGGGGAGAGTGATGTGTGGGATTGTATGGAGGGGGGAGGGTGCTGTGTGGGATTGTATGGAGGGGGGAGGCTGCTGTGTGAGATTGTATGGAGGGGGGAGGGTGCTGTGTGAGATTGTATAGAGGGGGGAGAGTGATGTGTGAGATTGTATGGAGGGGGGAGGGTGCTGTGTGAGATTGTATGGAGGGGGAGGGTGCTGTGTGGGATTGTATGGAGGGGGGAGGGTGCTGTGTGAGATTGTATGGAGGGGGGAGGGTGCTGTGTGAGATTGTATGGAGGGGGGAGGGTGCTGTGTGAGATTGTATGGAGGGGGGAGGGTGCTGTGTGGGATTGTATGGAGGGGGGAGGGTGCTGTGTGAGATTGTATGGAGGGGGAGGGTGCTGTGTGGGATTGTATGGAGGGGGGAGGGTGCTGTGTGAGATTGTATGGAGGGGGGAGGGTGCTGTGTGAGATTGTATGGAGGGGGGAGGGTGCTGTGTGAGATTGTATGGAGGGGGGAGAGTGATGTGTGGGATTGTATGGAGGGGGGAGGGTGCTGTGTGGGATTGTATGGAGGGGGGAGAGTGATGTGTGGGATTGTATGGAGGGGGGAGGGTGATGTGTGGGATTGTATGGAGGGGGGAGGGTGCTGTGTGGGATTGTATGGAGGGGGGAGGGTGCTGTGTGGGATTGTATGGAGGGGGGAGAGTGATGTGTGGGATTGTATGGAGGGGGGAGAGTGATGCGTGGGATTGTATGGAGGGGGGAGAGTGATGCGTGGGATTGTATGGAGGGGGGAGGGTGCTGTGTGGGATTTTATGGAGGGGGGAGAGTGATGTGTGGGATTGTATGGAGGGGGGAGAGTGATGTGTGGGATTGTATGGAGGGGGGAGAGTGATGTATGGGATTGTATGGAGGGGGGAGGGTGCTGTGTGGGATTGTATGGAGGGGGGAGGGTGCTGTGTGAGATTGTATGGAGGGGGAAGGGTGCTGTGTGGGATTGTATGGAGGGGGAGGGTGCTGTGTGAGATTGTATGGAGGGGGGAGGGTGCTGTGTGAGATTGTATGGAGGGGGGAGAGTGATGTGTCGGATTGTATGGAGGGGGGAGGGTGCTGTGTGGGATTGTATGGAGGGGGGAGAGTGATGTGTGGGATTGTATGGAGGGGGGGCTGCTGCGGTGTGAGATTGTATGGAGGGGGGCTGCTGTGTGGGATTGTATGGAGGCATACCTCCAAACTTTTTGGACGGTCAGGCCCCTTGCAGACGAGCGCCTCCGGATTAGGTCAGGATTAGGTCCGGATGCAATGTGACTGCGTTCAGTGATAACTGAGCGATTTCGCAGGCAAAGTCATTCAGTTTTGTTTGCGATCGCGTTCAGTTGTTCAGTTTTTATCGCACAATGCGATTTATTGCGTTTTGCACGCGTGAGATAAAAAACTTAATGTATACTAACAACATCTCTTAGCAACCATGCGTGAAAAATGCATCGTATCTGCACTTCCTTGCGGATGCGATGTGATTTTCACGCAGCTCCATTCACTTCTTTGGAGCCAGCATTGCGTGAAAATCGCAGAATATAGAATATGTTGCTATTTTCACGCAACACACAAGTGATGCGTGAAAACCAACCCACATGTATATATGTACAAGATACATGTATCTTGGGGCGATTTAGGGTATCCGTGTATCTGACCATTATGAACCAATGCGTAATTGTCTTGTCCCTTTGAATCACCCATTCCTAGTATATATATGTATTTTTACTGGTCACCATATTAATATAAATTAATCTCAATAGCCACTGACGATATGTCTATGATGAACCGCATAAACATAGTCACGTTTTTAGTTGAAAATTCATTCCCTATATCAGGGTGGAATAATTTGGAACCAACTTGAGTATATGCGGTTCACATGCGTTCCACCGGGACAAAGGCCCCGCCTTTTTCCGGCCGACGTCACTAGCACGAGGCGAGCGTCCGGAGGTGCGTTCCATATGCAGTTCACGCATTGGAAACCTTACATCCTGCTGCACATGGGCACTTCCGGGACGCTGGTTGGTGACGCTCTGCGTTCCACCGCTCTAAGATTACCAATATGCGGTTCAGGACACACAGGAAACACGTCACTTGCATTCCACCATTCAATCTCAAAGCGGAAGTCGGCCCCTCGTGGAACGCACGCCGGAAAACACATGGCGATCACCACACATCGGTGACTGATTAGACATTATCAAAGGGGTATTTATTGATAGCAGGAGCATGTATCTGCCTGGACTGCTATCACTTCATCCACTAAGACCAGCAGCATTATCTAGCTTTTTTGGGCTTTTGCGCCATACTTGCATTTACTATCCCCTGATGATTCTGCCACCAAATTGGTGACAGAGAGAAACGCGTCGGGTTACACTTCTTTTTGGGAGCAATTTTTTATAGGGTTAACTGTCCAGGGTTTAGCCATCGATAAGAGGGGTCGCCTCACTAGGGGGTGATACCTCCGTGGTTAGGCAGAGGTTCTCTCCACTTTTAGGCAGGGATCTTTAGCATTCTAGGGTCAGGCCTCCCTATTTTTCTAATTTGTTTTCCCCCTTTTCCTGAACCATTGGAACACTGGCAGTGGGAAGATTGTATCCGCACCTTGAATCTGATGACCAGGAATCCTGGAATCCGGATTTAGGATCCAATATTGAACCGCTGAGTACTACACACCGATAATCCGGGATTCTGGTGTCCGCAATTTGAATCTGATGACCAGGAATCTTTGAACCGCTGAGTACTACATATCGGTAACCATAGGTGGTAATTTCTTTATTTAGTGCGACACATTTGTCCGAGATACTGCATACCCTATGTATGTTCCATGCTAGATATCTAATTGCAGTTACTTTAATATATATATTGTATTGTCGTTGGGATTTATCTTAAATAATATCTATTAAAAGTTAATTTTTAAAGTAGGTTTAATTTTTCAGTGAATTTCAGTAATATACCTACCCAAAATATGCATTAAAACTACTGTGAAGTATCAGTACAAATACAGGTCAAATACATATGTTTAAAAGAACTAAAAATAGAAAAAACATGGCTAACGAAATCCTCTCTCTTGAAAAAAACTCTAATGATAATAGTTGAAACACGTGGTCGTCACAGGTGTTGAATTCCTTGGCGGAATTAGGCATTAAACCAACAGAAAAGGTCTTTTATGCCTCATTATTTACATAAGACAGGGACCATTCTTTGTTCTTGGTGTTGTAAGATATGTGTGGGCTGGCATGAGGAAATTCAATTAAACGTGGTCGTTACAGGTGTTGAATTCCTCCGAGATCCATTTTTATAAATGTGAGGTAGTCCACACTGTCGTGAGCTACGCGAGTGTGCTTATCGGTCAAGATCCTCCTGCTGCGCTGAACGTCCTTTCGGACAGGACACTGGACGAGGGGCAAGCCAAGAGTTCCATGGCAAATTGTGCCAGCTCTGGCCATAGGTCAAGCCTGCACACCCAGTAGTCCAGGGGTTCCTCGCTTCTCAGAGCGTCCACATCGGCCGTCAATCCGATGTAGTCAGAGACCTGTCGGTCTGGGCTTTCCCTGAGGCTGGATCCGGAGGGTGACTGTCGATGGGTTGGCTGGAAGAATGATCTCATATCCAAAGTGACCAACACATCTTCAAACCGCCCTATTCTTGCATGAGCTGTTGGATTAGTACCCGCAACTGTTTCTCTGTGAGTGGAAATTCCTCTGCCAGCGCCCGCAAAATGCAGCATTGGGTGAGCTGGAGTTTCTTTGAGCGCTCGCAAAATGCAGCATTTCTTAAAGCAATGCCTGGAAGTGCTGCATTCTGACAGCCGTCTGTGATGCTGGTAACATGTCCGCCATTTTGTGTTTGTACCGAGGGTCTAAGTACGTTGTCACCCAGTACTGGTCCTTATGCTTTATGCTTTTTATACGGAGGTCCCTCTTCAAACACTGGAGCATGAAGGCACCCATTTGCACTAAATTGGAAGCGGTGGATCCCAGAAAAGTTTAAAGCCTGCTCTTCTTGCTCTTCCTCCTCCTCCTCCCCGACATCATCCTCCTCTGACTCCTCTTCAGACTCCTCTTGACTTGTCTCAGATGGAGAATTCATCCAGCATTGTGACTTCAACAATAACCAGCAGGTGGGCTACCCCTTTAATGATGGACCGTTATATGTGTGAGTGAACATATCTTATTTTATAGGCTGGGATCATATCAAGTTTGCGATTTATGTTTAGTGTGTGCATTGGGAAAACTACCAACATAATGCGTCCAGAGGCTTTTGGTCTTCATGGGACTTGCATAGATCAGTATTTTATACAACTATATCCAGTAAGAAAAACAAAAAGAACTATGAATTAAATGTCACTGTATGGTATCTGTCAGAGACCTCTGTTCAATGTATACATCCTGGGCGCAGATGATTAATAGAGCCCATAAACGTGATATGAACAGAGCATTGTATGTACAGTACATTCTGGTATTATTTATATGTATGTGGTATATGAGCAATAATATATTTACTATATTTGTGAGATAGATAAAAGGTGGGCTTTCAGTATCAGTTTCTCTGGTGAGCCCAGTGTACCCCAGTCCGACACTAGTTAAATTTGTTCCAAATATGTGACTCCTTTGTACATGACCACACTGCTCCTCTGCTCCTCTCCTCTGCCGTGTTCTGTTCTACAGTACATGTAGTCAGTGTGTGAGACGGACACCACCTAATAGCACTGACTCACAGATCCCTTCATGATTCTCCACTGAGCATTTCACTAGAAAAGAGAGGTGATGGACACACTGAAATGTGAACCTATGAAGATGCTGGCTTCAACACCAAGCCTGGTGACCTAACATAATATACTGGTCCAGGCTACTGGTCTACTGTCAGATTGTAATCTGTTTTCCCATAGTCATTTGAATTTTGCTCCATGACTCATAATTTGTATTGATTTTAGAACAGTTGATTGTGGTGTCACAGAAGACACATATGAAGACCATGGCATTTTCTCAGATGTATCCTCAGCCTTTCACAACAAAGATCTGTCATCTGATCCTTTGCATGGATTTCAATTTTCTGATTTATCACAGACTGTTAAGCAAAATAAAAGCCACAGAAGAAGTGTTCAGCATCAAAAAAGTCATACAGGGGAGAAGCCATTTTCTTGTTCAGAATGTGGGAAATCTTTCATGCAGAACCACATCAGAGAACCACATAAGGGAAAAGCCATTTTATTGTTTAGAATGTGGGAAACGTTTTACTGATAAATCAAGTCTTATTACAAATCAGAGAATACACACAGGGGAGAAGCCATTTTAATGTTCAACATGTGAAAAATGTTTTTACCAAAAATCAGATCTTGTTATACATGAGAGTATTCACACCATTTTCTTGTTTAGAATGTGGGAAATCTCTTATACAGAAATCAAATCTTGTTACACATCAGAGAATTCACACTGGAAAGAAGCGATTTTAATGTTCAGAATGTGATAACCGGAGATGAGCGAACTTTAGAAAAATTCTATTCTGCAGCTTGGCCAAAGTTCGACAAGAAATTTGATTTGTTCTGAATTAATTTGTTGCAAATCACTATGTTAAAACTCTATTCAGCCTATCAATCAATGAGACCATTTTTAACGACCGCTTAGAGTGCACACGTCCAACGGCCTTTAAAAACAGTAATACGCTAGTACAATGAAAAAAAAAAAAAAATCACTCACCTCATCCACTTGCTCACGCAGGGGCAGTCCGCTCCTCTCTTGATTGAAAAAGACCTGCAATTAGCTTGATAGCGTCAACACATGATCATATTGGGAGAGCAGGTGCTTCGATAGGTCTTTTTCAAAGAGAAGCGGACTGCCTCTGTGCGAGAAAGTGGATAAGCTGAGTAAATTTTTGTTTCCCGTTTTTCTAAGACAACTCCAGTCGCCATTTTAGGAAAAATAATTTGTTACCATGAAGCCCGATGAAATTCAGCTTTGTTTAAAATTGCATCTTTCCTAAAATTCCTACTGAATTCCACTTCGGATGGTTTTGCTTCGCTCAACACTAGTGATAACCATAAAGCAGATCTCGTTAGACATCGGAGAATCCACACGGGGAGAAATTATTTTCATGTCTTATCACACATCAGTGAATTCACACAGGGCCGAAGCCACTGTCATGTTCAGGATGTCATCTGTAATTGCACAGTAGAGAAGTGTTTTTCTACCAAGAGATATTTTTCACATTTTAATTTGTCAATTTCCAAGAGTGATAACTTTTATTAACTTTATGTAGCAGTATGAGGACTTGTTTTTTTGCGTTACAAGTTGTAGTTTTTATGGTTCCATTTTGGGGTACACATAACCTCCTGATTAAATTTTATTAACTCTTTCTGAGAGAAAGATGGGGAAAAACAGCAGCGTTTTTACGATATATAATTTGCAGCGCTTATTTTTAGGCACAAATGACATGATAACTTTATTCATTATTTGATTATAGTGATACCAAATTCATAGTTTTTTTTTAAGTTTTACTACTATTGCACAATAAAAACCTTATTAAGTAGAAAACATTTTTGCATCACTACATCCCAAGACACATAAATTTTTATTTTTATTTTCATGGAACTGTTTGAGGGCTTGATTTTTGCAGGATGACTTGTAGTTTTCATTGGTTTCATTTTGGGGTACATATCACTTTTTGATTGCTTTTTATTCAGCTTTTTTTTGTCAATTAGGCAAAGCAGCAAGATTAGATTTTTTTTGCCGCTCTTTGTACAGGATAAATTACATGATAATTGTGTAGTGCAGGTTGTTATGGATGTGGCAATACCAAATATGTGCAGATTTTCTTTTTGCCTTCAGTACTTTTCTTAAGAGCTCATTCACACGACCGTTTGGTCGCCGTGCTGTGGACAGCAAAGAGCGGGTCTGCAAAACACAGACACTGACCGCGCGAACTCCATATCATATATGTGGACCCATTTACTTCAAGGGGTCTGCGATCTGCAAGATACGACAAAAGATAGGACATGTCCTATTTTAGGCCGAGCAGAGGCATGGATCAGAAACCCACGGAAACACTCAGAAGCTCTTCCAAGGACTTTAGGGTCTGTGTCTCTACAACATAAAAGATTGGACATGTCCTATCTTTTGATGTATTTGGCGGATCTCAGACCCATTCAAGTCAATGGGTCCGTAACACCATACGGAGTTCACATGGCCGATGCCCGTGTTTTGAAGTCAGCAACAGGGGCACGGCAACCATACGTTTGTGTGAATGAGCCCTAAAATCAGGACCTAAGCTCTAGAGTCCAGTAAATGTGCTGCACGTGCTCTCGGGTCCTGAGTAATTTTAAGTAAACTACTGCATGAAACAAAGTAAATGACCCTGCTCTGTAATCAGGGGATTCGTCACGATTCTCTTAGACTTTATATAACTGTGTCAAACATGTTACCATTTGTTAATAAATTTCTGCATTTTGGGCCTATGTCTCTTTATTCTTTAGATCAGTGATACCCAACCTACGGCCCGCGGGCCAAATCCGGCCTGGAAAGCTGTGTCATGCGGTTCCCTGGAAAAAGTCTAAGGTGTACCAATATGCCTTAGACTTTTCCCCCACATTCATCAGCGCACTGAGCGCTGTGAACGGCACAGGCCGCACAGCGATGCTGCCTGTGCCTGAAATAACCAATAGCAAAGCTCCTTACAGCAAGGAGCTTTGTTATTGGCTGGTATAGGTATGCGCCGGAGCGCAGAATGATCTAGTCTGATGCACCAGGAACTGGCGTCTGGAAATCTTGGCTGATCCACGCCTGATTCATCTTTACAAAGGTCAGTCTCTCACTATTTTGGGTGGAAAGGCGATTACTCCTTGGGGTAAATTTGCCCCCCGCTGCACTAAACACCTGCTCTGATGCCACCCTACTGGTTGGGCAGGAAAGCTTGTCCAGGGCAAAATCAGCCAGTGTCAGCCACAAATCAAGTTTGGCTACCCAGTAGTCCAGGGGATCTTCCATGTGGGATGACAGGGTGTAGTCCAAGTATGTCACCACCGGCTGGTTCAGGTTCTTCTCCATGTCCTGCTGCTGCTGGTGGATGTTTTTTTCAGTAGGTGGGAAGAAGTTCTCATTAGAGACTCCAGACTTAAGTTGCTGCTGATGAAGCTGGTGGTGCTCCTACCCCCCCCCCCCCCCCTTCAACAGTCATGGCAGAGGAAGAGGAGATCAGAGGGCCCCCCGGATCAGACCTTCGTGAAAATGGGCGATGGTGCACATAGGCAGTGCCCAACTGACTACATAGGATGTCTCAATAATAGTGGGAAAATAGCCCCAATTTTGGAGCGGTAGTGAGGGTCTAACATGGTGGAGAGCCAGTAGTCATCCCTCTGTCGAATGGTGATAATACAGCTGTCACTACGCATGCATCTGGCCAAGTGCGCAAGGGACTCAGAGGGATTCCCTGCCTCCATCTCCACTGCATACTGCCACGGTGTGGCGGAGTCATCTGCCTGGTCTTCCTCATCACCCTCTAGCTCCTCCTGCTACTCTCTTGTCACTTGTGCAGAAAAAACACCCATTTCTGTATACATTGCTTGTGTGTGAGTGAATGTCCTCCTCCGCCAGTTCAGCTTCTACAGGGCTTTGGTGGCCATAAGATGTAGGGACCACATCTCCTGTCCCCTGACCAGCCAGATTTATCAGCATCTGCTCCAGGACTTGAAGGAATGGAACGATGTCGTTCATCCCGTATTGCTGGCGACTGACAAATAAAGTGGCCTCCTCAAAGGGCCGGAGCAAACGGCAGGTGTCACTCATAAGCTGCCAATGGCTAATGTCAAAGTTACAGAGGGGAGTATATAACATTTGAGAGTGAATCTAGATCGCAGATCCTCAATGCTAGGCTTTTGACAACTGTTTTTCAGAATACTAAAACAGCACAATTTATAATAAATATAACCCTATACTATGCACTAAAAGGAGGCATTGGTATACAGTTTGATCAAAGAGCATAGGCCCACTTACCACAACAAGGTTGCCTCTTCAAGTGGGGACCTACTCTAACTTTGGCACGGCACTGAGCGCCGACCACCGGCGCCCCTGCACCGCACCAGCAGGCGACGGGACCCAGTAGCCACACAGCGCCCCCACTGTGCAGCAAAGCTACCCTGGCCCTGGGCCAGCACAGCACAAAAGCAGCAATGGCCACTGCTCAGCACTGCATAATGTGAACAGGTGCAAAAGGCTAACCTGTTCACAGACTCTCAGAAACTCCAACTGAGAGGTGGTAGGAATTTATAGACCCTTTGCAGACTCCTGTCGATTAAAAACACCTCGGCCAAATGGGGAGGAGTGCTGATCCAGAGGGGGGGGGGGGGCAGAGAAAAGACTATACAAAGTGTATAACATGTGAGAGTGAATCTAGATCACACATCCTCAATGCTATGCTTTTGATATGACATGGCTTCTCAGCACAATGTTTAAAAAATATAACCCTATGCTATGCACTAAAAGGAGGCATTGGTATACAGTTTGATCAAAGAGCATAGGCCCACTTACCACGACAAGGTTGCTGGAGAGGGGGCGCACGGTGGTCGCCGCGCAGTGCAGCGCCAAAGTTACAGTAGGTCCCCACTTGAAGAGGCAACCTTGTCGTGGTAAGTGGGCCTATGCTCTTTGATCAAACTGTATACCAATGCCTCCTTTTAGTGCATAGCATAGGGTTATATTTATTATACATTGTGCTGAGTAGCCATGTTTTATTATGCTGTAAAACAGTTGTCATATCTAAAGCATAGCATTGAGGATGTGCGATCTAGATTCACTCTTGCATGCTATTTACAGAGGGGAGTGCTCCTGTTCGCCTGCATCATCAAGAAATCGTTTAAGGCCTTCCTCTGCTCATATAGTCGGTCGAACATGTGGAGGGTGGAGTTCCAATGGGTGGAAATGTTACATATCAGGCGATGTTGTGGAACGCTATTCTCCCTTTGCATCTCAAGGAGGGCGTGTTTTGTACTGTAAAGCCTCATTCACACATCAGTGTTCCACATACGTGTGCTGTACATGTTCTTCACAGCACAAGCACCCATTTATTTTAATGTGTGTATTCACACATCAGTTTTTTTACCAATGTCCGTGGGTCCGTGTTTTAATTTTTTTTTTTAACATAAACATTTTGGTTTCTTATAGTCATACAGAGAGAACTGATTAGCTCTAAAATAAACAAAACAGTAAATAAAATATGCAATAACAGCCAATGATACGTTGGTCTCCGACATTCCCGTCATATATGATACCTTAATGAGTCTCTAATGAGGAAAGTGGAAATCAATCAATCCATGGTTTCCAATGTTCATGAAACGAGATCAGGGTATTGTTACGATGTGCTAGCAACCGTTTATAAATGCAATGAGTAGAAAGCATCTCCGTTATGTCCGAGACCACAGGCGGCTCAACGTACCTCCATTGTCGAGCTATCAGAAGCCAGCATTTGTTCTCTACTTTCAGAAACATGTGTATTAGTTTAACGGGGTTATAATACCATCTGATCAGCAATTTATGATATAATTCTAATCAGTGGCATACATAGAGAAGAAAGGTCCACATAGCAAGGATCAAACCAGACCCCCACACAGGACAGAAGGGTTTCCGCCTAAACCTTTTCAATGACCCTTGGGCCATTTTTCCACTGCTTTACTGTATTTGCTAAAAGTTGTTCCTTTAGAGGATAGAGTTCTGACCAAGTTTTCATATCCGGTAGAAAGAGAGATAATCCCAACTAAGACTTGGCCCCCTCTTTACCTGGGCCCCATAGCAGTCGCATGGTCTGCCTCTATGGTAGTTACGCCCCTGACTCTAATAAGTTAGCGCACAAGGTGTCTCTAAGAGATGTATAATTCGCTGTACGCCATTCTTTATGTGTGTATGATCTTTGAAGATCTTTCTCCCAATTTTTTAAGTGAGCCCATTTCTTCAGTTCTAAATCCCCCATGAGGGTCCTGTATATGTGTCTGGTGGGTATCAGAGTATCACCTTTTGGGAGGGAGAGATAGTTGTAAAAAGGAAGCGGGAGGCAGACTCTCAGTTGAGGGCAACTTCCTAGTAGATGGATAGTTCTCAGATACTCATAATATTTTGACTTTGGAACTGCTAAAATGTCTTGGAGGGATGGGAAATGCCTTAATGTTTCTCCTTCATATAAATCAGTAAGTAGGGGAATGCCTCAACTCCTCCAAAATGAGGTAGACAAGTCTGGCCATAGAAACTCTAGTATCTCTATCGGGTGGGGGGTGTCTTTCAAAGGAGATTCCTTGAGGGTAGTTTTAGGCACTGCTTTCCATGCTTGAACTAAAGCTCTGAGAGATGGGGCAGAAGGCAGCGGATGCTCAGTTTTATTAGCATGTACCAATAAAAGGGATGTGAGTGATTTCCCTTTATTAAGCCCGGTCTCTATTGCGGGCCATCCGACAGTAGACTCTTGTCGCCACCAGTATCTCAGCAGTTTGAACAATATTGCTTCATAATAATGTTGGAGGTTCGGGACTCCTATGCCTCCCCTTCCCCTGTAGGTATATAAAATAGGTTGCGACTCTAGGCTGCTTTTTCCCCAAATAAAAGAAAGCATTTGGCGCTGAAACTTGTGGAATGGCGACTTCGTTAAGGGAATCCCTAGAGTGCGGAAATAGTATAGTATCTTTGGTAACCCCATCATCTTGTAGATGACTATCCGGCCTAGCCAAGTGAGTTCTACTTGCGAGTACGTAGTCAGGTCTCTTTGTAAGGAAGTAAATAAGGGGTCATCATTACATGAAAGCAATCTGATGAGTGAGAAGCATAGCAGGTGTTTGTAGTCTTCTCGTCTGCTCCATGAGTCCCAAAACTCGTCTTGTACCCTCTGGAGTTTGTCTGCCTCTAGTAAACCCCACTTGGTCACTATGAATAATGTGTGGAAGGACTTGTAGTAGTCTATGTGACGGTATTTTAGAGTACAGTTTTCCGTCGCAGTTAAAGAGTTTCTCTGGGAATTAAGAAAATGAAAATACTTAAATATTAATTTATGATAAATATATTCCCAAATACCTTTCATTAGATATAATGGCTCGTTTTGTCTGGGGAGCAATCATTATGGAGAAATAAAATGGCCACCATCCTAGTAGTACACACAAAACCTGTCCTAATCACACAGCAGGACAAGTTACTGTACAACACTGAGCTAAAGAGCTGCCTCATCCTCCTCTCTGCTCTGTTTGTCAGTATACAGCTGATAAGATCTTCAGCTTAATCTCTGTAAGGGAACTTTCACACTAGCGTTAAAGTTTTCCAGTAATGAGTTCCATCCTAGGGGCTCAATACCGGAAAAAAACAGATCAGTTTTATCCTAGAGCATTCTGGATGGAGAGCAATCCGTTCAGTATGCATCAGGATGTCTTCAGTTCATTCACTCTTACGGTATTTGGCATGCTGCGGTATTTTCTCATTCCAAAATTCCAGAACACTTGCCACTAAAATGCAATAATGCTGGATCCGGCACAAAGTGTTCCGGAAAAACGGATCTGGTTTTCCGGTCTGCGCATGCGTAGACCTTTAAAAATGTGAAAAAAGTAAATATGGGATCCATTTTTTCTGGATTACACCAGATAGATGGATCCGATATTGCAATGCATTTATGAGATGGAACCGAATCCAGATCCGTCTACAAATGCTATCTGTTTGCATACGGATTTCCAGATCCGGCAAGCAGTTCCGGCGACGGAATTGCCGGACGGAATGCAACGACACAAGTGTGAAAGTACCCTAAGAATGGAGTTCATGAGAAGACATGAAGTCGAGAGAGGAGGTGAGAATGTGGCTAATGAGCAGCAGCACTTGTATGCAGTCTCCATTACCACAGTCTGTCCTGTCTGTACTTCATGTCTCCTCATGAACTCCATTCCTACATAGATTCAGCTGAAGATCTTATCATCTACTGTATATTCAGGATCATAACCCCTGACAGGTATAGAGCAGAGATGGGGCAGCTCTTTAGCTCAGTGATGGGAAGTAACTTGTCCTTCTGTGTAATTAGGACAGATGTTGTGTGTACGAACAGGATGGCGGCCATTTTGTTTCCCCTGAGAATTGCTCCCTAGACAACATGAGCCAATGAACGGTATTTGGGAATATATTTATTATAAAGTAATATTTAAGCATTTTAATTTTCTTAATTCCCGGAGAACCCCTTTAAGCAGGGACATAGGGCAGAAGTTGGCTGGGACATCAGCGGGTTTGCCTGGCTTTGGGATAATAACTATTGTGGCTTGTAACATCTCTGTCGGAAATTGTTTCCCACTCATCACTGCATTAAACATGGCCACCAAATGAGGAGACAGTGATGAAGCAAATAACTGATAATATTCATCAGAATATCCATCGGGCCCGGGAGCCTTATGGCGTTCGAGTGATTTTACTGCCAACACATGCATTCTCTATTTTGTCCGTGTTCACGGATCCATCACGCCCATTATAGTCTATGGGTCCGTGAAAACCACGGATGCCATCCGTGTTTCACGGATCATTAGGAAGAGATGCTTTGAAAATAATTTTTTATCTTTGTAGTGTCAGTGAAACACGGATGACAGACGGACAGCAAAAGACAGACACACAGATCCATCACGGACATCTCATGGAGGCATCACTGACCACCTTTTTGCGGATTTAAACACAGACGTGTGAATGAGGCTTAAGAGTGGCTGAAGTGCATGCATAGTTTCCTGGCCATTTTCAGGATGTCCTGCAGTTGGGTGGAAGACTTGAGGAACTGCTTCACAACTAGACTAAAGGTCAGTGCCTTGGCGCAGAGCCAACACGATGTTCTTCCCGTTGTCGTTGACCATGGTTCTGATTTTCAGTTGGCAAGGAGAGAGCCAGGATTCGATTTCCTCTTGAAGGACGCGGAGCAGTTCTTACTCTGTGTGACTCAGTTCGTCCAGGCAAACCAAGTGCAGAAAAGCGTGACACCGCCGTGCTCTGCATAGGTGGTATGCTGGAGAAGGACTCCAAATTGTGCCTCCAGTGGAGGCTGAGGACAAGGTTGAGGATGAGGAGGACGTTGGCGCAGGACTCACAGCTTGAAAACACGGAGGCACAGGGTTCAATATACGTGGCTGGTACAACCTTCTTGGAGACTCCCCACCTCGGCTCGGCACAAGCCATCAGTTCTCTGAAAGGTGCAGAGTCCACCACTTGGAAAGGGAAGGACTGCAGCACCAGCAACTTGGCCAGGAGCACGTTCAGGACATGGGCTGCTAGATGGCCGCTAGCACATCCGCAATACCCAGTCCCCTTAGCTCTGTGCGCTTTTATTGTGTAAAAAATCCGATTTGATACATATGCAAATTAACCAGAGATGTAGCAGAGCTGTCTGTGTGATGTGTATGTAGCAGAGCTGTCTGTGTGATGTGTATGTAGCAGAGCTGTCTCTGTGTGAAAAACAACTAGCTGTGATAAATTCAGCTGCCCCTCCCTATAAAAGCACTGCATGACACGTCTTACTTGAGTAATGAATATAGAAACTGAGAACAACGCCATCTTGTAAAATTCTCCAGTATGGATATTTTGAGGATAGAGCCCCGCATCCTCCGAATCTCCTTCTTGATCCCTGACGTCAGAAAGCTAGATTGCCGTAATTTCGCGATGTGCATGCGCAGTTCCTTCCCTGAGGCTGATGCCAGCACAGGGAAGGAACACTATGACGACACTGCGCATGCGCTAGATTACGGCGCTCTGGCTTTCTGACGTCGGGGAGCAAGGAGGAGAATCTGAGGATGCGGGGAGGTGCTGCCGGTGACAGGTTCCCATTAAGGTCCTGTTCCTGGTGGCAATAACATCTGCAAGAAGGCTAGGAGAGATCCAGGCTCTATCCTCAATATATCCATACTGGAGAATTTTACAAGATGGCGTTGTTCTCAGTTTCTATATTCATTACTCAAGTAAGACGTGTCATGCAGTGCTTTTATAGGGAGGGGCAGCTGAATTTATCACAGCTAGTTGTTTTTCACACAGAGACAGCTCTGCTACATACACATCACACAGACAGCTCTGCTACATACACATCACACGGACAGCTCTGCTGCACACACATCACACAGAGACAGCTCTGCTACAAACACATCAAAGGCAAACAGCTCTGCTACATACACATCACACAGAGAAAGGTCTACTACATACCTCACACCGAGACAGCCCTGCTGCATAGACCTCACACGAGACAGCTCTGCTGCACACACCTCACACCAAGACAGCTCTGCTGCATAGACCTCACACTGAGACAGCTCTGCTGCATACACCTCACACCGAGACAGCTCTGCTGCATACACATCACACAGAGACAGCTCTGCTACATACACATCTCCTACAGATACAGCTCTGCTACATACACATTACATCCTGATGCGACACATTAACCTCAGGTCATCCAGCGTTGAACACAACCAGCAGGAAAGTACCTGATCATGTGATCCCTTGACTCCTCCCACACAGGATCACATGAACATGACATCATTACAGGTCCTTTACCTCCACCAGCAGCACAGCCTGGAGCTTGATTCCTCCCACGCATGATGATGATGTAATCACAGGTCCTTTACCTCCTCCAGCTGCACAACCTGGAGCCTGACTCCTCCCACATAGGATCACATGGTCAAGACATCACGAAAGGTCCTATAATCCAGGGTTTTCGGTGAGTGTCCTGTGTGTTGGGCTGTGGGACCTTTTCTCCATGTTCTGTGTGGTCTCCTGTGTGGGTTATTAGGTTTAGATCTTTCCCTTCTACCTTATGTCTGTGGAGGCTCCAGTCCTGGTTTTGGCTCCAATCACTGATGGAAATCACTGACCAAAACAGTGACGTGTGAATGAAGCTTTAGTCGAAAGTTGATCAAAATGGATGATTTCAACCAAAACGAACGCTCAGTGGTTGAAATTTAACCGCTTGCCGCAACTGTAACGCCGAAAGGCGTCATCGCGGCGGCTCTCCCAGGCTACGCTAACGCCGATTGGCGTCATCTCGCGTGAGCCGAGATTTCCTGTGAACGCGCGCACACAGGCGCGCGCGCTCACAGGAACGGAAGGTAAGCGAGTGGATCTCCAGCCTGCCAGCGGCGATCGCTCGCTGGCAGGCTGGAGATGTGATTTTTTTAACCCCTAACAGGTATATTAGACGCTGTTTTGATAACAGCGTCTAATATACCTGCTACCTGGTCCTCTGGTGGTCCCTTTTGTTTGGATCGACCACCAGAGGACACAGGTAGATGTGTAAAGTACCACCAAACAACACTACACTACACTACACCCCCCCCTGTCAGTTATTAACCCCTTATGAACCCCTGATCACTTCATATACACTCCCTGATCACCCCTCCCGTCATTGATCACCCCCCTGTCATTGATCACCCCCCTATAAGGCTCCATTCAGACGTCCGTATGATTTTTACGGATCCAGCATCCATGGATCGGATCCGCAAAACACATACGGACGTCATACACATACACCCCCCTGTAAGGCTCCATTCAGACGTCCGCATGTGTTTTGCAAAACACATGCGGACCGCATGTGTTTTGCAAAACACATGCGGACCGCATGTTTTGCAAAACACATGCGGACGTCTGAATGGAGCCTTACAGGGGGGTGATCAATGACAGGGAGTGTATATGGGTGATCACCTCTCTGTCATTGATCACCCCCCTGTAAGGCTCCATTCAGACGTCCGCATGTGTTTTGCGGATCCGATCCAAAACACATGCGGTCCGCATGTGTTTTGCAAAACACATGCGGACGTCTGAATGGAGCCTTACAGGGGGGTGATCAATGACAGAGAGGTGATCACCCATATACACTCCCTGATCACCCCCTGTCATTGATCACCCCCCTGTAAGGCTCCATTCAGACGTCCGCATGTGTTTTGCAAAACATGCGGTCCGCATGTGTTTTGCAAAACACATGCGGACGTCTGAATGGAGCCTTACAGGGGGGTGATCAATGACAGGGAGTGTATATGGGTGATCACCTCTCTGTCATTGATCACCCCCCTGTAAGGCTCCATTCAGACGTCCGCATGTGTTTTGCAAAACACATGCGGACGTCTGAATGGAGCCTTACAGGGGGGTGATCAATGACAGACAGGTGATCAGGGAATCTATATGGGTGATCACCCCCCTGTCATTGATCACCCCCCCCTGTAAGGCTCCATTTAGACATTTATATTCCAGACTTCTTCTCACGCTTTAGGGCCCCTAAAAAGCCAGGGCAGTATAAATACCCCACATGTGACCCCATTTCGGAAAGAAGACACCCCAAGGTATTTGCTGAGGGGCATATTGAGTCCATGAAAAATTGAAATTTTTGTCCTAAGTTAGCGGAAAGTGAGACTTTGTGAGAAAAAAACAAAAAAAAAAAAAATCAATTTCCGCTAACTTATGCAAAAAAAAAAAATTCTATGAACTCGCCAGGCCCCTCATTGAATACCTTGGGGTGTCTTCTTTCCAAAGTGGGGTCACATGTGGGGTATTTATACTGCCCTGGCTTTTTAGGGGCCCGAAAGTGTGAGAAGAAGTCTGGGATCCAAATGTCTAAAAATGCCCTCCTAAAAGGAATTTGGGCACCTTTGCGCATCTAGGCTGCAAAAAAGTGTGACACATCTGGTATCGCCGTACTCAGGAGAAGCTGGGGAATGTGTTTTGGGGTGTCATTTTACATATACCCATGCTGGGTGAGAGAAATATCTTGGTCAAATGCCAACATTGTATAAAAAAATGGGAAAAGTTGTCTTTTGCCAAGATATTTCTCTCACCCAGCATGGGTATATGTAAAATGACACCCCAAAACACATTCCCCAACTTCTCCTGAGTA
This sequence comes from Bufo gargarizans, assembly GCF_014858855.1. Lineage (NCBI taxonomy): Eukaryota > Metazoa > Chordata > Amphibia > Anura > Bufonidae > Bufo > Bufo gargarizans. The sequence goes on from NC_058083.1 coordinate 514,931,677, forward strand.
CGGCGATACCAGATGTGTGACACTTTTTTGCAGCCAAGGGGGGCAAAGGGGCACACATTCCAAAGAGCACCTTTCGGATTTCGCAGGCCATTTTTTACACATTTTGATTGCAAAGTTCTTCTCACACATTTGGGCCCCTAAATTGCCAGGGCAGTATAACTACGCCACAAGTGACCCCATTTTGGAAAGAAGACACCCCAAGGTATTCCGTGAGGGGCACGGCGAGTTCCTAGAATTTTTTATTTTTTGTCACAAGTTAGCGGAAAATGATGATTTTTCTTTTTTTTTCTTTTTTCCTTACAAAGTCTCATATTCCACTAACTTGCGACAAAAAATAAAAAATTCTAGGAACTCGCTATGCCCCTCACGGAATACCTTGGGGTGTCTTCTTTCCAAAATGGGGTCACTTGTGGCGTAGTTATACTGCCCTGGCAATTTAGGGGCCCAAATGTGTGAGAAGAACTTTGCAATCAAAATGTGTAAAAAATGGCCTGCGAAATCCGAAAGGTGCACTTTGGAATATGTGCCCCTTTGCCCACCTTGGCTGCAAAAAAGTGTCACACATCTGGTATCGCCGTACTCAGGAGAAGTTGGGGAATGTGTTTTGGGGTGTCATTTTACATATACCCATGCTGGGTGAGAGAAATATCTTGGTCAAATGCCAACTTTGTATAAAAAAATGGGAAAAGTTGTCTTTTGCCAAGATATTTCTCTCACCCAGCATGGGTATATGTAAAATGACACCCCAAAACACATTCCCCAACTTCTCCTGAGTACGGCGATACCAGATGTGTGACACTTTTTTGCAGCCAAGGTGGGCAAAGGGGCACATATTCCAAAGTGCACCTTTCGGATTTCGCAGGCCATTTTTTACACATTTTGATTGCAAGGTACTTCTCACACATTTGGGCCCATTAATTGCCAGGGCAGTATAACTACCCCACAAGTGACCCCATTTTGGAAAGAAGACACCCCAAGGTATTCCGTGAGGGGCATGGCGAGTTCCTAGAATTTTTTATTTTTTGTCGCAAGTTAGTGGAATATAAGACTTTGTAAGAAAAAAAAAAATTAAAATAAAAATCATCATTTTCCGCTAACTTGTGACAAAAAATAAAAAGTTCTATGAACTCACTATGCCCATCAGCGAATACCTTAGGGTGTCTACTTTCCGAAATGGGGTCATTTGTGGGGTGTTTCTACTGTCTGGGCATTGTAGAACCTCAGGAAACATGACCGGTGCTCAGAAAGTCAGAGCGGCTTCAAAAAGCGGAAATTCACATTTTTGTACCATAGTTTGTAAACGCTATAACTTTTACCCAAACCATTTTTTTTTTGCCCAAACATTTTTTTTTTATCAAAGACATGTAGAACAATAAATGTAGCGAAAAATTTATATATGGATGTCGTTTTTTTTGCAAAATTTTACAGCTGAAAGTGAAAAATGTCATTTTTTTGCAAAAAAATCGTTACATTTTGATTAATAACAAAAAAAGTAAAAATGTCAGCAGCAATAAAATACCACCAAATGAAAGCTCTATTAGTGAGAAGAAAAGGAGGTAAAATTCATTTGGGTGGTAAGTTGCATGACCGAGCAATAAACCGCTAAAGTTGTGGAGTGCCGATTTGTAAAAAAGGGCCTGGTCACTAGGGGGGTATAAACCTGTGGTCCTTAAGTGGTTAACAATGCACGATTGTTTTAACTGACCGATGACAGAGCGGTATTGTCTGAGAAGTCGGCCATCTTTAATATTCTAACGGCCCATATAGAGTAAAAGGAACGTTCACCAGATGTCTCATCAGCTGCTGTTCAACCATCAACAAACTTCTATCTAATGTGTAAGGACGTCTTAAAGGTGTTCTTTGGGAATGATTTAAAATGGCCGCCAGCAACCTGTCCTAGAATGTGAGGAGGACTGGATGGCTCCACTTGCAGAGCTGCCTAGGGGGGTGAGGAAGCAGGGCCTCACTATACATTGCACTGCTCTACAATAGATGGTAATGGTACGATCCTGCCTATGATATGTCATCATGGTGTCACGGCTGAGGATGGGGGAAACCCTCAGCCGTGAGATGCCAGGTGGTGAAGTGGCTACTCGGCCATGAGAACAGGATAGGGAGCAGGTCACCTCCTACAGCGTCCCTATCCTGACCCTAACTCCTAACTTGCATGGGCCGACCTTTGAGGTAGGAGGACCCATGCGCAGGAACCTCGGAGCCCTATCTTACCCTCCGCAGATCCCTGCACTAGGAGCTGGGTAAGACGACCTACTCCTCCTTGACACGGAGGAGCAGGAGTCTCAATGGCCAAGCTGTTGGGAAGAGGGGAACAGAAACAACAATACGGAAATGGCAGGCGAACAACAAGTTCACCAACCTGCCACAGCCTTGCTGACTGGATCCTTACACAAACAGGGATCCAGAACCGTATGCTGCACAGAAACATATAAAGGTCCCAACAGAAACAACTTGCTACAACACACACAGAAAGACATAGGCATACAACTATACATTTTGACCTATGACCTATGACCTATGACCACAGTGGTGGCTCTCACAGGCAGAATGGGAAACACAGGAGGCTGCTCCAGCTAGCAAGGCTGCAGCAACCTACTGAGCCCTGGCAACGCCCCAGACTATATAGGCCAAAAAGCCACACCCACAGTCGGACACACCCAGTGACATCACACACACACACACTGGGAAGGGAGTTAACCCTACAAACACCACAGAAGGGAAACTCACATAAAAGGGAAAGTGTCCAACAGAACACACTGTGGCTGTTACCGCTGGCAACGACATGGGTGGCAGCCGTCCAGGGAGTCAGCCCGAGGGCCGGGACAGTGCCTCCACATGTACACAACAACCAAACGTTGCCACGGGCAACCACAGTGCGGGTAATGATGTCCGTGCGCACACAAACATAAAACACAGTGCACACCAGACATACAAACGTGCATACACACACAACTCCCCGGGAATCGCACACAAAGCTGATGTCCGCGGCAACCGCACTGAGGCCAAACATTATGCCTCAGCTGCGGTTGAAACAACAACCAAAACCGCGGGCAACTGTATGCGGCTCCCAAGGAGTCACGACCATAACCGTGGCCGTGACACATGGCTGAGCAGCCTGACAGGAACTCTCACCAATATGTCGTATATAAGAGTGCAGTGTATAGTGAGGCCCCGGCCCCTCACCCCCTTAGGCAGCTCTGCAAGTGGAGGAAACCAGTTCTGCTCACATTTTAGGACAGGTTGCCGGCGGCCATTTTAAATCATTCCCAGAGAACCCCTTTATGGATTTGTCTTGGTGCAAAACATTAGTTCTTAGAACTATCTGGGGACGTGGCTAGATCCTCTTAGAAGCCCAGTATGTGTATAGTCACCGCCATTGTCTGTCAGGATTACTGGGGCAGAGGGGGCATTAACCCCTTCACTACCAGCTCTCCGCTCTAGAGTTACCGTTTGGTCACTATTGATATCTGTTTGGGCCAATATGAGCTCACCTGAATACGATGCGGGGCGTCACCCTCTGTGTGCTGGCAGTGTGAGCTCAGTGGCCCAAAGTCATTTAAGCCTTTAAATCACACTCTTATGCCCACTTTGATACCCATTTTTGTGCCAGTCATTTCTGTGCTGTTTTCCCCTCAATACCTCTCTATGCATCTGAGTCACATCATTCCCTAGGGTACAGATATAGGATATATCAAGTATAAGAAATTGGGGGTTATTTACTAACAGAAATACATCAATAGGTTCTTTGTGCCGCAATCTGCAACTTTTCCCTGCACACGCCAGGTCTAAAACAGTGGGAGTGGCGCGGGCGGGGAAGGTGACGAGCCGACAGGCCCATCTCAATCATCGTTTTCTACGCCTGGTTTAGAATGGGATGGGAGCTGGCGTAGATTTAGAAGAGAGGGGGGATCCGCGAAGTTATGTTGAGGCTGGCGCCTCTACGTAACTTTGGCGGGTCCTCCAACAGTGCAGAACCTTATTAAAATGACCCCCATGGTGCTGTAGTAGTATTTAAAATCTAGGATATATTTGTAGGTTCAGAGAGCATCAACATCGACCCCTATGATCAAAGATACTCTTACATAATTAGTAGACTAATGTGAAGGTGAACGTCATATTTCTGAAGCCCAGTGATGGTCAGTTCGCAGTGTTCGCCAGCGAACACATGTGGGCTGCCATCTTTAGTAAGGTAGACTCACCCGTCTGGCGATGCACAGGTAAGCCCTTACCTGTGCCGGGAGCCGGTCTGAAATTAAATGCAGTCACCAGGAGCAGGCAGTTCCAAGAACAGCCCGATGAAGGCCCCCAGCGGCTGTTCTCGGAACTGCCTGCTTCCGGACACTGCACTTTATTTCAGACCGGCTCCCGACACAGGCATAGGTAAGGGCTTACCTGTGCATCGCCGGACGGCTGAGTCTACCTTACTAAAGATGGCAGCCCGCATGTGTTCGCTGGCGAACACTGCGAACTGACCGTCACTGCTGAAGCCCCTGTGAATGGAGGAACTCATGACACATCTTTCCAACACATACGCTATTTTATCATACAATAGCCTATGGAAAGGAGCATGTTGTCCTTTTTTTTGGGAGGCGGGGGACCCCAGAAACAACAAGAACTCTGTATATGGATTCTCATGTACGAATGAGAATCTGTGGAATCTTTTAGTTGAGAAGTGTATTCAGCTTTCAGGCTCTGAGGAAACTTGGAGGAACGATATGTTTCTGTAGTTTTAAAGGGAACCTGTCACCTCCCAAAACCATCCCAAGCCGCCTGCAGTGTGTTTCTGATGATGCCTTTCTTCCTGAAAGCAGATGCAGCAAAAGTACTGAAAACTTTGTTTTATCCCCTAACCGGCGCCCTTCTCCACACATGCTTGAAGTCAAGGAGGCAGCGGCCTCCTTGCTTCAAGTCACCGTCACCATGCCCGCTTCCCTGCCCCTTCGCTGTGACTGACAGCACTTATGCAGAGAGTTCGGCAAAGCCAGCAGAAATGCCGACTGTCAGTCACAGCGACGGGGCAGGGAAGGGTGCGCAGTTATCCTGACTTGAAGCAAGGAGGCCGCTTCAAGCATGTGTGGAGAAGCGCGCCGGCAGGGGATAAAACAACGTTTTCAGTACTTTCGCTGCATCTGCCTTCAGGAAGAAAGGCATCATCAGAAACACACCGCTGGCGGCTTGAGATGGTTTTGGGAGGTGACAAGTTTCCTTTAACTACAAATACAAACACATATATAGTGGCTCAACCCCCCCCCCCCTCCCTTTTATACTATGGTAGAGGTGCTCTGCTTTTTGGTGACTCACCCCGTCACAAGTCATACATTAGAAATATTTATAAAAGAAAAAAAAACAGGCACTCACCACCTGTATCATAGGTTCAAAACTTAGAATACATTTATTTAAAACATAAATAACCGTTAAAATGTATACACTAAAACGAAATTGAACCCAATAAAACTCCCTAGAGATATATGCAAAAGTCAATTTAATGCTATAGTTCTTAGTCGCAGATTAGTATATCTGTTAATTTATCAGAGAAAAAGTCAATACTAATATTGGTTTGAAATTTTGCATTGAATATCGGACAATTGTAGTCTGTTTATTGAAATAAAAATAAAAATAAAATTACATGATAAATAGTGAGAAATTATTATTCCACCTGTTTAGGAGAAATTATTCAAAATCATGAAAAACCTCAATTTTTTAATTCGCTGAGTACATAAAGACTGTGATAAGCAATTATAACTTTATATTCGCTGAGTAAATAAAGGCTAAGTACATAAAGCTGAGTACATATGAATATTTAAAGATGGTTGAGACAAATTGTCATCCTATATCTTGTCAAATTGAAGTATGTACGGTAGATATGACCTTATATTGGCCAAGTATAGGCTGGGTGCATGAAAGACAAAAATCTTTATGATTGGTGATAAAAATTCTAAAATGTGATGCGCAGAGAGATTTTTTAAGAGTGTTTTGAAAAAACAGATACTAAAAACCTAAATATTTAGTCCGGATCTCCGTCCAGTGGGCCGAATAGTGAGTCTTGTTAGTAACTTAGCTTATAAGTCTCTACCCACAGGAGACTATCTTGCATATAGGCTGACATCGGGGGCGTCCCAACCTTTCACTATGAACATCTGGAATTATATAGAAAATCAAAAACAAAGAGTGGAAATGTTTTCTTTTGATGACCATAATGGAATAAATGTGGAAAGACCTAAAGAAAAATCAATGACGGAAACATTTAGAGAACTGGAGACCCTTAATTGAACAACTTAAACAATGATGGGAAATTAAATCCCTTAATCGTTACCTGGAAAATGGTAATATACCAAAGGGTCTCCAGTTAACTAAAACTCCAGCATAAGATCTATGTAATGACCTTTTTAAAGAAGAATGGGATAATTGACAGCACAATCTGTAGCATTGATTCAACTGATTATTAAAAGAAGAACCCAAATCCTGGAAGAAACTATAGAAAAGAAAAATAAATTAAGAGAAGTAATAGATACATTTCCCCAAAATGAAGAGTTTAGAAAATTGGCAAGAAAAAAATGTTGTAAAAATTGTGGCACAACTGAACAGGAAATAATCACTAAAAAAGTTTTAAAAAATCTGAAATTTTACTAAAACTGATTTTTTTTTTTTAAAACACATGAGGAAAGCCAACAGCATATTGTTACAGATACACAGAAATATAATAAATATTGGGAGAAAAATAACTGAAATGTTCCAGTCACAAACAGATATAAAACTCTCTCTAGTCCTCATTTTTTTGACCGTACACCGCCACACCACAAAATTCGAGCACGTCAAACAAGACAACAGACACCAGAGTCAAGACATTATCAATCACCCCCAATGGGACACAAATACAATCTGAGACACAGGGAGACCAATCAAGAATGGGATTGCAGAACACAATCACGGAAAACTTATTATGGGAAAAGCACACAACAGAACCAAGGGAGAGGAAACACACACACTCCGAATGACCACTATCACCAATATGCACGAGACACATTAAGAAGAGAAGAGGTCAGGAAAAAGAGAGAAAAAAGGGTCAACTACAGGAACAAATAACAGATAGGATTAATGATGCTATAATAAATCTAAGCTCAGTAAAACTCACTCCAGCACAATCAAGTTTATTAAATAAAGGCCTAAAGTTTGTGCCAACTGTCCAACCAAATAAATTCGATATTTTCATTGGGATAGAAAAATGTATCAGGAAATTATGCCTCAAAAAAAAAAAAAAAAAAAAAAACAATAGTTAGGAATTATACAAAACAATATATCTATGTACACACCAATCTAAAACAAAAATCTAAAATGTATCCCAGGCAGGAAATTGGACATGAAATGGCATCTTTTAAGAAAAATGTAGAAATGGACATAAGAAAATAAAAAAATAGCTGGAGAAATAGAAATAATTGAACTACACAAGAGATACAAGCCATTAAGCAGTTGCAAAAACAAGAGGACATTGTCATTAGGCTGGCGGACAAGGGGGGAGCTATAGTGATCTTAGAAGCTCAACAATATGATGCAGAATGTTTGTGATACTACTACATATATATAATTAAATAGAAACCCTACTGAAGAGTATAATGATGCACTTGAAAAATATTCCAGAGACGGTTGGGACAGAGGTATCCTACAGGAACAAGAATATAAATTTATAACGGGGACTCAACAACGACTACCAGTATTTTATTGTATCCCAAAAATCCATAAAGACCAAAAGAATCACCCTGGCAGGCTAATTATCTCTGGCATAGGTTCACTAACATCAAACTTATAACAATACATAGACAAAATGTTATAGCCAGCTGTAAAAATAATTTTTCCTATATTAAATATACACCTCAAATTATAAAAATAAAGAAAATCTAGAATGCCAACCACATTGGATTTTAGGAACACTGGATGTAAATTCATTGTACACGATAATTAACCATGAGCAAGGAATAGAAGCCCTTAAAACACAATTAGAAAGCAACAGCCATCTTCAAAATAAACAAATAGATTTTTTAGCAAAAGGAGTGGAATTTATTTTAACACATAATTATTTTATTTATGGATCAGATTTTTATTTACAAACAAAAGGAACTACCATGGGTACCAGGTTTGCCCCCAGTTATGCCAATTTATTTATGGCGCATGGGGAGCAGCAATATATTGCTCCCACACTGGGGGAGGACCTAGTACTCTTCATTTGGAATAAAACAGAAGTTTAACTTAATGTATTTTTGGAATTAATAAACAATAATCAAAATAACTTAAAATTTTCTTCAAATATCAGCACACAACAAGTGGAGTTTCTAGACTTATCGATCAAAACACAAACAAATCAGTTAATTTGTAATACCAAAAATCTGTATCTAAAAATAGTTATATTCTTTATTCAAGCTGTCACCTGCCGAAATAGCTTCTTAATATTCCGGGGGGGGGGGGACAGTTCAGATGTTTGAAAAGGAACTGCACAAATGAAGAGGATTTTGAGAGAGAAACATTAGAAATGAAAGAACAATTTTGTTAAAAAATATCCATCACAACTACTAGATATATCCCTTTCCAAAGTGAGAAATATGAAAAGGGAACTCTTTTTTGAATCTGAAGATATAAATCCCAATAGCAACCAAAATCAGAAAGAAAAAATGAGGATGATACTACCCTATAATGTACAATATTGGAAAATGGAGGCCATTATAAAGAAACACTGGCAGCATATACTAAAGGACAGATCGATAGGCCCATTACTTACTGATGGCCCATGTATCACTTCCACAAGAGCACCTAATTTATCCCTTAAAGTCGCACCAACAATAAAACAGGAAAAAATCCAGGGATTCTATTTCACATGGATGGTTTAACCTAAAAGGTTTCTACAGATGTGGTCGATGCAATAATTGTAAAGTTACGAAATTCTCCCCAAAAAAACACAAAGATATGTTCATCTAATAACACCTTCTCATGGGAAATAAGAGAATTCCTAACGTGTAATTTAGTTAGTGTAATATATAATAGAATGTCCATGTAAAAAGCAATATGTTGGGAGGATTAAAAGATCGCTAAAGAAGAGAATTTCTGAACACATAATTAATATTAAAAATGGCTATGAAAAACATTCCTTATCTTTACACTTCAAACAACATCATAATAAAAATCCAGGTGGAATGACATTCGCAGCTCTCGAAAAAGTAGACATACATTGGAGAGGTGGGGATCATATCTCAAGAATGTCAAGACAGGAACCCAGACGTATCTATGAATTTGAAACTTTGATACCTGGAGGCCTCAATTCAGAGTTTGAAATTTTTGGCTTCCTCTAGATTTACGGGTGAGGGTCTCTTACTGACGAGATATCGTGAGTCTGGCTGAGTTCTCAGCACCACGATCTCCCCTCGGAGAGAGGCCACCACCCCTACGTCACCCCTATCAAGAACTTTATTATTGAAGGACAGAGAATAATAAATATTAATTAGTCAACACGTTTAATATAGTCTACTCAAAAAGGAAAAGTAAGCAAAAAGAAGAAATAGAAAATATAAATGAAAGATCAAAAGGTGTTTATTCTATTATTTTTCTGAAGTTTTATTGAATTTAAAGGTATTTTTTCTGATTAAAAACTATAGAAAATAAAGCAAATATGTAGAGGCGACTAAACTAGAAAAAACGCATTAGAATTATGAAAACCGTAAGGAAATGGCAACAAAAACGCAACATTTTTTTTAACGTTATTTACCTTTTTCTCCATGTATTATTTTATTCTGTAATTATTTGTCTATGAATTGGTGATGCATTCATCTATGAATCCGAGATATATTGAGATACGTATGATAAGTAATTAGTAAATAAATAGAAAGGGGATGAATGTATAAAGGAATATTAATGCCCCATTGGAGAAATCCATCCCGTATTTTATATGCAGTCTGCGATATAAAAGTATAAAAAGGGGGTCGATCCAGTCTTTTTTTATTTTTTTTATTTAAACCAAATTTTTATTTATTTAGTTTGTCTTCCATCTTATGCAAGTACAAGTTACATACATCCAATGTACACCAGAGCATAAATGCATATACAGATGATACAAGAGTACGTCCGTGATTATCACATCATTGAGACAAACCAAAGTTTTCATGTTAATGTGAACAAAAACCTTAACACTCCCTCCCACCTCCCCCCCCCCCAGCCTAAGAAGACCGAACATTACCTCACGCCAGAGCTTCCCCTAGCCCATCCTGACCTTCCTTGTATCGTTAAGACTATTCAAGAATTTACTGCTCCAATTTACCTAATGTACCCTTTAGTTGCTCTAACAGGTACCAGGAGGTGTGTTTCAAAGGATCCATAAGTGTTTTGATCTCTAACGGTTCCAATACACAGCTAATGAAACCCTTCCACCTGCCCATTAGTTTTTTTAATGCTTTTTCTGTGCACTGCTCTGCCGCGAAGATCTCCCTGTTAAGGCACCATTTTATTTGACTGATTATTTCCTCAATTGAAGGGGTTGTCTGAAGCAACCAGTTTCTAAGAATACACCTTTTTGCCGCCATGATACAGATATGGGTAATCTGCGTTAACTTCGTACCTTCGGGATAGAAGTGAAATAGTATTAACTCTGGATTTAGTGAAATCGTGATATGCATCACATCTTTCAACCATTTTATAAAGGCCAACCAGAGCTGTACTACTTTCGGGCAATTCCACAATCCGTGGAGCAAATTGGAATTTTCCAACGTACATTTCGGGCAATGCGTTATTTTATTTGCTTGAATAGCTGATCTAGTATTATAAAACCCATATATGGCCCTGTGCGCTATTTTAAATTGAGTTTCCCTCCAAATTTGATTGGGGGTCATATTTCTCAGACATAGCCATCCCTTCAAGATGTTTTCATTCATGCCTTGTTTATCAAATTCCTTATCCCATGCCCTGAATGGTTGTAACGGGGAATTCTCCTGTTTAGCTTCTTGTAATCTACCTTGTAGCTCTGCTAATGATAACGAAGAAGTGGATGAGCCCCTCAACAGGTCAAATCTATTTGTGGGGAATTCTCTTCTGAGGTCAGCAATTCTATCTTTTAAAAAACTGTATACCTGACGGTATGCTAAGTAGTGACCAGTGCCCAAATCATATTTAGTGCATAGTTCTTCAAAACTGAGATAACGATGTTCTGCGCTGTGCCACATATCAGATACATAGCGTATTCCTTTGTTTCTCCAGCCTTGGAACTGTTTATTATGTCTCCCCTCTAAAAACTCCGGGTGCCCCCAAATAGACATATGCTTTGATAGCATAAATGGCAGCCCATATTCCTTCCTTCACTGCTTTCCACGTAGCTACCGTGTCTTTTATGATTAGGCTCTTTCTCAGAGTCCGGGGCAAATTGGCGAATTTAGTGTGAAGCAACGCAGACAATGACCAAGGGGAAGCTAAACATGATTCTAATTTGAAGTTAGAATAGCTGCTTCTTCCTGTCAACCAATCCATGGCATGTCTGAGAGTGCTTGCAAGGTTATATCGCTTTCTCCGCATCTATTGCCAAGAGAGCTGGGGATGTGTGTAGCTCTGGTCTCATCTTTACCTCATCTAATATGGTTAAGACTTTTCGTATGTTTGTGACTGCCGAGCGGCCCTTGATAAATCCCACCTGAGAGTCCGAAATAATCTTGGGCAGAACACTCGCTAACCTATCTGCCAATATCTTGGAGAGAATTTTGATATCCGTGTTTATTAACGATATCGGGCGATAGGAAGCGGCTTGCAGGGGATCTTTACCCGGCTTCGGAATTAGCTTTATATGTGCTGTGTTGGCAACACCTGGAAGCAAAAGTCCTGAAAGATAGGAGTTATACACCTGTGTTAGAAGTTCCGAAGTCCTGCCCCCTAATATTTTGTAAAACTCTCCCGTGTATCCGTCAGGACCCGGTGCCTTTCTTAACTTTAAGCCTGAGATAACTGCCAGAACTTCCTGCACTGTTATAGGAGCGTTAAGACCCGTCAGATCTTCTGGAGATATACTCGGAAGGGGGGTGGAATTCAACCTAGTTATCACCCACCTCCGTATTTTCTTTCTCGTACTTATAAAGGTTGCTATAAAAATCTCTGAGTATCCTATTTATATCTTTAGGGTCATGTTTTAATATCCCGTTTTTATCTTTCAAAGCCAATATCGGGGGTGATTGATGGAAACCCTTCGCTAAATTCACTAATAACCTCCCCGCCTTATTCCCGAATCGATATAATTGCGCCTCTGCCTTTGATCGAAATAATACCTCCTTCTTCTGTAACCAAAATTCATATTCTTGTTTCTCAGCTTTCCACTTTTCTTCCGTCCCATCCGATGGGTTAGTTTTAAATGCCCCATATGCTTTCCTTAGCTTCAAACTGTGAGATTCAATTTCAGTTGTTATTTTCTTCCTAAGGCCCGCTACGTGGGAAATCAGTCTTCCCCGCATCACCGCTTTCCCTGCATCCCAGGTCAATTGGGCATTGTCAGGTTGATCATTGGCACTAATGTATTCATCCCGCCACCCCATTAGTAAATTGTGGAAATCTGCATTTTCGTACAAATCCGAAGGGAAGCGCCATATAAAATCTGGACCTCTAGGCGTAAGATCTTGCACCCACAAAGTAATTGGAGCATGATCCGAAATTAGCAGATCCTCTATAGTAGAGGAACTACACCTCCCGAATAAGGACCTCGAGACCATTAGATAATCTATGCACGACCAAGATTTGTGCACCATTGAATAATGTGTATAGTCACGTCCCTCCGGATTTAACGTCCTCCAGGTGTCTACCAAACCCAAATCTATCATAAAGTCCTGTAGGACATGCACATCTCGTTGCTTAATAGGGGCAGTACCCCTGTCTGATCTTCTGTCTTCCCCCCAATCCGCTACTACATTTAGATCTCCCCCAATTATCTTGTCAGTTATCTGGTCTCCTAACAACCTCTCCGAAACTGCTCTATAGAATTTTTCGCTAGATTCATTAGGGCCATATATGTTATAGATGCTCATATGTTTCCCCAAGTATTGTACAGTGAGCTGAATAATTCTTCCCTCATTATCACAAGAATGTGAGGACACCAGATAACCAAGATTTTTTCTGATCAACACCAGTACCCCCGCCTTCCGTTTACATGCTTTGGATCCATACACCTCTCCAACCCAGAGCTTTCGCATCCTGTAAAAATCGTCCTCTCCCAGGTGAGTTTCTTGTAAGAGGGCAATGTCAGCCCCCAACCTATTTTGGTGTCTTAACACCATTAGACGTTTTTGCGGGGAACACAAACCCCTTACATTCCATGAAACAACCTTAACCATTTTCTGGCATTGTAAATGGTAATCGTTCAGGATTCATAGGGACACATTCTGGTCCGTAGCATATTCGGTCTTCCTTGAAGCTTAACAAACCTCCCTCCCCCCCTTCCCTACTTCTAACTGGTAAAACATTGTACCTTCCCCACTTGAACCTCTCTAAACGTCCTATCTCTTCTGTTCCCTCCAGGTTCCTGACTTCACTTCTTCCCGACACAGTAAGGCATGCATGCAGAATATGATAACCTATACATAACATAGCACAACACACATCCCTGTCTCATGCCCCACGCTCCTGTGAGATATGTGCAAAAATTTCAGAGTAAACGCCATCTAGTGGTGTATAACCACCCAGCTGAAATTTCAGCCGCAACCTCCTCCAGGGATCTTTACATACCCTTCAGGACGTATAATACCATTAACATTACTAGTCACCAGTGTCCGATAACTATAAACTAATAACAGAAGTCTCCCTAATGTTCATCTCCTACCCAGCTTCTTTCAATGCAAGGGCGACGTTTAAATAACTAACGAGAGATGATACATTAGCTTGCTAGCTTAAATCTACTGCAATTTTGAAAGATACTGTAGGGTGAAACCCACGTCAGATCTCACGTCCTGCTTGCATTCTTTGCCGTTGATCTTTTGGGAGCAATGTATTTCCACTGTCCGCCGGGGGAGAATGCCTCGGTGTTGGTAGTCTCCTGCGCACAGAATTGTCAGCTTGGTTCGCCTTGTTGGTACGGTTCCTAGATTCTTCTTGTAAGTCCTTGGCCTCCTCCGGACTGTTATATATGTCCACCCGGCCATCAGCATGAAATACTTTCAGAATTGCAGGATACATTAGAGCAAACTTCTTTTTCTGCAGGTATAAAGCCGAACAGATCTGTGAGAAAGCTCTACGGCGCCTCGTAACTTCTGCTGAAAAATCGCCGAAAATCAGGATACGATGACCTTTTAATTCCAGATCTCTTGAACGGCTCTTGTATGAACGTAAGATTTCTGCTTTCTCAAAGTAATCCAGATATCTAACAATGACCTGCCTTGGTCTCTGGAGTCTGTTGTCCGGCTCCCCTCTGGTGTCCGACTAAAATTTTGCCGGGCCTATTCTATGCACTCTTTCAGCCTTGCAGCTCATCTGGAGGCCTAGTGCTTCAGGCAGGTCTCTTTCACAGACTCGGTGTAGCTCTTTTCCAGTGACGGATTCTGGGAGACCTATTATACGGAGATTATTCCTCCTAGATCGGTTTTCTAGGTCATCGATTTTTTCCCACAACCTTTTATTGTCACCGGTCACTGCTTGAAAATTCTGCTGAAGTGATTGGACTTCCATTTGCAATGCCTGCACATCATTTTCAATCGTCTCTATCCGCTCAGCATTTCGCGCCACTTTGCTCTGCAGTGCTGCAAATGATGCCGCCACCGTAGTGGAGAGGGACTCCTGTAAGTCAGGTAAAATACGGTTGGCAACCTCCAGGGCCAACCTTTTGTAATCCACTGAAGGTGTCTGCTCTTCTATTCCCTCTGTTCCGCCGTCTTGGCTGTTAATGAGCAGAGGAGCTTCTTCCTCCTCAGTTAGGAATGCGGCTTGCTCCGCCATCTTTGGCACATCAGCCTCCGGTTTGGCGCCTTTCGATTGCGCTTTCCCTCTGGATTTGCTCCCCATCGCTGTCAGGTATCGATCCATACGATACCTCAGGTACTGAAGGTTTCTCTGGCCAGAAAGCCACGCAGTTCCTTGGGGATTTGTAAGATTTTTAAGTGCTCGGGGACAGAGCAGTGCTCACTTGCTGCCTACCATGTCGGCGCCGGAACCGGAAGTCCGGTAGATCCAGTCTTAATTATGGCCACTGAGGAAGAAGTTGGAAAACCTCAAAACGTGTTTGGCAAAGCCATCGACTGCACTACCCATAAAGACTTATCTTATCTTATTTTAACCTCCATTTAAACCTAAAGGGATGAGAAATATACCCTCTGAAAACTCTACAATCACCGCCGGTTTGGCACTACGGGTGGAAGTATCACATGACCTACCCCCGCATCGCGTGATCCATTGCAAACCACCTGGGACGCCATCCACACCGCAGAATCTGCAGTACGGACTGATTCTATAAGAGAACCAGCATAGAGAGCGGTGCTTCATAGAAAAATAAGGCCGGGTGAGTGGCTGTACACCAGGTGGGACGCCCCCGATGTCAGCCTATATACAAGATAGTCGCCTGTGAGTAGAGACTTATAAGCTAAGTTACCAACAAGACTCACTATTCGGCCCACTGGACGGAGATCTGGACTTCATTTTTTGGTTTTTGGTATCTGTTTTTTTCAAAAGACTCTTAAAAAACTTCTCTGCACATCACGTTTTTGAATTCATGTACTTCTTGTACTCAGCCTATACTTGGCCTATATGCGAATATAAAAATTGAGGTTTTTCAGGATTTGGAATAATTTCTCCTAAACAGGTGGAATAATAGTTTCTCACTATTTATCACGTAATTTTATTTTTATTTCAATATACAGACTACAATGCTCCGATATTCACTGTCTATTGAATGCAAAGCACTCATTTGAAACCAATATTAGTATTAACTTTTTCTCTGATAAATTAACAGATATGCTAATCTGCGACTAAGAACTATAGCTTTAAATTGACTTTTGTATATATCTCTAGGAAGTTTTATTGGGTTAAATTTCATTTTAGTGTATACATTTTAACGGTTATTTATGTTTTAAATAAATGTATTCTTTTATAAATGTTTCTGTAGTTTACAGCTACAGAGGAGAGCGAGTGTCGTTCTTAGACTCAGGGATTGTCCTGGAGTGTTGAGATGCTTTTGAGTTGACGGCTTCCCTGTTTTCTTAACTGAATAAAGACGGTTGAAGTTTGTATCTTGACTTCTTTATACGTTCCTCAACATTGAAATTGCAACATTAAGAAGGACAAGACGTAAGGTTATGCAAAGCAAGGAAGTAGCAGGAGTCGCTAAGATTTGCAGCTTTTCAAAGTTTCAAGTGCCTGGCTCACATCATGGTACATGGCAGGAACATTAAAGCCAGACTGAACATTTTTTACCCACGTGAAACCTCAAAACTTGTATCAAGTCATGTCAGATGATTGTGCGACGCCTCCTGTTTGTTGATGTGCCAGTCACCGCCACTTGTCACAAACTGAAGGGAAAAGATTCCTTGAACTGAGAGACCTTGGTTTATCACTTCAGCAGATCGCTATGTCTCTAGGTGTAACAGCGTCCTTTGTGCGACGCTGTCCCCCTGCTTACCTCCGCGGTCCCGGGCACTGTGCTCATCTGGGATCATGGTCTGTGCTTCCCTGTCTCTGCTGCAGCTTTGGGTTCTGCCTGTGTGGTTGGTATTACCTTTGAAGATTCCGCTCCACAACTTCCATTCAACCTGAACACTGCTTGAACTCGGCTTCGGATGTGGCAGTACGCATCACTCCCTGGGCGGGGCTGAGTTGTGTCAGGTGATATCGTTAACCTATCCTGGTTCTCCTGCAGGTACTTTAGTAGCTCAGCCCTCTAGTCAGACACCTCAGTGTCAAGGTCTTAATCTTCTGTTAAAGAGCTTGCTTACCACTCGTGTTCCTGACTTCGTGCTTCATTCCTGGACTTTGTTTATCTCCTATCCCAGCCTGCTTGCCTCTCCTGTTGCCGACCCGGATTGTCTGACCATGCTCCTGTGCCTGCCTCTGGTTCCTGTCTTGTTGCTCCTGATCACGACCCTGCCTGGTTTACTACGTCTGTACTGTCGGTACCTTCGCAGGTACCTTAAGGTCTGCCTGGACCAGCTGACTGATTTACGCTTCAGAGTAGCCCCTGTCAACTACCGACGGTCAAGCCTATCCTCACCATCTGAGGCTCTAGTGAAATCCGGGTAGTTGCTTAGTCAGGCCTCTCTGGAGTATTGCTAGTCAGTAGTACAGTGGGTTCACATCCACTGATCCGTGATACTAGGCCAAGATGTCATCATTGTTCAATGTTACATGTCCTGGTGGTTGGGAGAACAACGATGAACTGGAACATCAGTTCATTACCCCAGACCTGGCAGGTATCTACAGTTATGCTATGTAATGTTATGTTTTGCATTGTTTTGTATGTACCTAGTATAAAGAGGTATGGTTGGGAGTTGGGACAGGGTTAACCACCCGGTTTCTCCCCTCTTGGTAGGAGTAGGCTGGTCCTGCTTCCTGCCAGGAGGGGGAGTTCTAGTCTAGAAAGTGTGGAGTATGGAAGCACATCAAATTGCTCCTACAGCTAGGGTCTTAGGGACTATCCAGTGATCCAGTTCTCCAGATAGATTCCAAAGCACCAGGATAAGGCTACATTCACAAGACCGTATGTGTTTTGCAGTCCGCAAATTGCGGATCTGCAAAAAAACGGATGGCGTTTTGTATGGCATTGTTTTTTTTTGCAGATCCTTTGTAACAATGCCTATCCTTGTCCGCAAAACGGACAAGAATAGGACATGTTATATTTTTTTTGCTGGGCTACGGCACGGACATACAGATGCAGATAGCACACGGTGTGCTGTCCGCATTTTTGCGGACCCGTTGAAATGAATGGGTCTGCATCCTATCCGCAAACAAAAACGGAACAGACACAGAAACAAAATACGTTCATGTGAATGTAGCCTAACTGAGAGGCTGCAGCATGATACAGACAGCAGAGTGATCAGCAACTCACAGCTTTACAGACCCTGCTGCAGGTGAGTGAGGACGGATCAGACACCCATCACCAAGATAGCATCCAGGTAGGACCAACTCAAAGCCTGCATTAGCGCTCATGCACATGACTGTATGCATTTTGCAGTCCTCAAAACACAGATCTGCAAAAAAACACATGATATCCATGTTGTGTCATTTTTTTATGGGAGATCCATTGTAACAATGCCTATCCTTGTCCGCAAAACGGACAAGAATATGACATGTTTTATTTTTCTTGCGGAGCAGACATACGGACACAGAATGCACACGTAGTAATTTCAGTTTTTTATTCAAGCCCCATTGAAATGAATAGTTCCGCATACAGACCTGTAAAAAACGGAATGGAAACGAAAGAAAAAAATGTCTGTGTGCATGAGCCCTTATACAATGGACATCTACAGTTTTGTCCATATATATTTGGACACTGACACAAATTTAGTTTTTATTACCTGTTTACTAAAATATATTCAAGTTATAGTTATATAATGGACATGGACATAAAGTCCAGACATTTAGCTTTCATTTGAGGGTATCCACATTAAAATTGGATGAAGGGTTTAGGAGTTTCAGCTCCTTTACATGTGGCTCCCTGTTTTTAAAGGGACCAAAAGTAATTGGACAATTCACTCAAAGGCTGTTTCATGGGCAGATGTGGGCAATTCCTTCATTATTTAATTCTCAATTAAAAGGCCTGGAGTTGATTTGAGGTGTTGTGCTTGCATTTTGAAGATTTTGCTGAGAAGTAAACATGCGGTCAAAGGAGCTCTCCATGCAGGTGAAACAAGCCATCCTTCATCTGCGAAAACAGAAACAAAGCATCCGAGAATTTGCTACACTACTAGGAATGGCAAAATCTACAGTTTGGTACATCCTGAGAAAGAAAGAAAGCACTGGTGACCTCAACAATGCAAAAAGACCTGGACACCCACAGAAGACAACAGTGGTGGATGATCACAGAATAATTTACCATGGTAAAGAGAAACCCCTTCGCAACAACCAACCAAGTGAACAACACTCTCCAGGATATAGGCATATCAATATCCAAATGTACCATAAAGAGAAGACTGTATGAAAGTAAATACAGAAGGCTCACTGCATGATGTAAGCCACTGATAAGCCTCAAGAATAATAAAAAAAATGATCCTTTATTTCATACGGGATGCAAATACGGTATCAGCAGAGGTAGCGGGGTCGGATAGCAAATAGTCCACACATAGGCTGTGTTCACTCTATATAACTGAATGCACAATACCTAGCTGGATCCTTTGCGCAACAAAGAAGTCCATGGAGTCCACTGGACTGTATTATTTTGATGGGTAGAGCAGTGGAGTCCTTCCCCTCAAACCATATAGGCAAGACGGACACCAGACTTGGAGTGAACATGGCCTTAGACGACCATACTTCTTTTGTAAATATGGACTCCTTTAGCATTTTACAGGACTTACATTAGAATCAGAATCAGCTTTATTCGCCAAACATGACACAGTCGATCGTGCTCGGAATTGGGTTAGACACAGGTACAGACATAGTACTAGGGGTGGGAGGGGGGGTAGGGTTATGCAATGGGCACATCAGGGGCGAGGGATTATGGGCGGGGATGGGGCGTGGTGAGTTCAGCAGTCTGACGGCCGTTAGGAAGAAAGTGTTCAGCCTCCTCGATGTCCTTGCAGGGGTGGCCTGATACCTGCGGCCAGACTTTAGACGTCTGAAGAGATGATGGCCCGGATGGGAGTGGTCATTGGATATTTTCAGAGCCCTGGAGCGCAGTCTGTTGGAGAAGATAGAGTCAAGGGGTGGTAGTGGCAGTCGAGTAGTTCTCTCCGCCGAGCTGATGACCCTTTGTAGTTTGCGCTTGTCACTGGCTGATGAGCTGGCATACCACACCAGAAGAGACGAGCACAGTACTGACTCGATGGTACAGGAGTAGAAGGACTTCAGTAGGTCCTGAGCCATGCCGAACTTCCTCAGTTGTCGAAGGAAGTAGAGCCGCTGGTGAGCCTTCTTTATGATGGACGAGATGCTGGAACGCCAGGATAGGTCCTCAGAGATTGTCGTGCCTAGGAGGCGGGCACTGGGTACCCTTGCGACTTCAGATCCGTCAGTATAGGTCGGGGGGGGGGGGACTACCCTTCCCTTCCTGAAGTCGACGACCAGCTCGACCGTCTTTGTGGTGTTTAGGACCAGATTGTGCGCGCCACACCAGTTGCTGACCCTGTCGATTACCTTACGGTAGGCCTGCACATCACTGTCGCTAATTAGGCCCACGAGTGTGGTGTCATCTGCGAACTTGATGACTTTAACTGACTGGACTTTGCAAAAAGAAATCTTAAAAAATCAGCACACTTCTGGAAGAACATTCTTTGGACAGATGAAACCAAGATCAACCTCTAACAGAATGATGGAAAGAAAAAAGTATGGCGAAGGCACGGTACAGCTCATGATCCAAAGCATACCACATCATCTGTAAAACACAGCGGAGGCAATGTGATGGCTTGGGCATGCATGGCTGCCAGTGGCACTGGGTCCCTCGTGCTTATTGATGATGTGACACAGGACAGAAGCAGCCAGATGAATTCTGGGGTTTTCAGAGATATAATGTGTGCTCAAATCCAGCCAAACTGATTGGTCGGTGTTTCACAATGACCCAAAACATAAAGCCAAAGCAACCCAGGAGTTTATTAAAGCAAAGAAGTGGAATATTCTTGAATGGCCAAGTCATTCACCGGGTCTGAACCCAATAGAGCGTTTTACTTGTTAAAGACTAAACTTCAGGCAGAAAGGCCACAAACAAACAGCAACTGAAAACCGCTGCGGTAAAGGCCCGGACAAGCATTAAAAAGGAGGAAACACAGCGTCTAGTGATCTCCATGAGTTCAAGACTTCAGGCAGTTATTGCCAACAAAGGGTTTTTAACCAAGTATTAGACATTAACATTTTATTTACAATTATTTAATTTGTCTAATTACTTTTGAGCCCCGGAAATAAAGGGATTGAGTTTAAGAAAATGCTTTAGTTCCTCACATTTTTATTCAATCATTTTGTTCAACCCACTGAATTAAAGCTGAAAGTCTGAACTTCAACTGCATCTGAATTGTTTTGTTCAAAATCCATTGTGGTAATGTACAGAACAAAAATGAGAAAAATGTTGTCTCTGTCCAAATATATATGGACCTAACTGTATATCCACAAGTGCCAGCTTATAGCTGTTAGCCAGAAGAGAGAGTTATCAGCAAGATCTCATATCTGAGGCGCCTAAGATTGCCACTTATCCCGCAATACCTCATTATCTGGGACAGAAATTGCAGTTTTCACCTACTACTGCTGGATGTTATATTTGGCAGTAAGCAAAGACAGACTTTTATTCTTTTACTTCTGGCCTGATACTTCTAATCTCCTTTACACTGCACCGATCCCCAGGGAGCAAGGGCCTGAAGGAGTACACCGTGACACAACATCTCATCAGGGCCAGTTCCACTCCCATCCTCTGCGCCGGCTCCTCAGAGGCTCTCTGCAACAGCAGGAGGCGCACATAGGTCAACCTGTGCACAGAGGGATCTTCTAATTATAGTGATCCATTCTGTACTGCAAGTGAAATTGGATGTCACATCCCAAGCCTAAGGCAGCAAACAGTGTCTATGCAAACCATCAGACCTTTGCACAACATTGGGCTACTAGCCAGACATCCAGCTGCAGATGTTTCATTAACCTGACGCAACTGCTTTCAAAGGCTATAGGTGCACAACAAGACAGCAATGGAGGCTGAAATAAAGGTTTATTGCCTTCCCACTTTTATCTCAGATGCAGTGATAGAGGTAGATTGGACTGGAGACCACGTGGACAACGCCCACAAGAAAATGTAACTATGGTCCTACTCCTAGGATTATAGTGTAGATAGCTGGACCCCTATGGGATATCATTGGTTGGCAATTGCAAAAGGAGCCAGCAGCGGATCTTGGTGATCTGTGTGCCCAAGTGCATTCAGCATGGCAAAACAATTATCCGACAACCATTAATAACCTCACTGTCAGCAAGCCAAGGCGTTTAATTGAGTGTATTTCTGAGCGGCACTTATACTTGATACTAAATAAATCAAGGTATAATGAATATTTTGTTTCAATTTGTTTATCATTTGCATATCGTTAACATTCTATCCTATTCCTGTTATTTCCATAATTCGATGACTTTTTCATCTTGGTGTTGCAATTGCAGTGTTGAGGAGCGTATTTTTTTCCAAGTCGAACTGTATTTTAGTTTAAACCTTGTATTTCCAACTGATAAGACTGGGGCAGTCTGAGCTCTAGATTTATGAAGTGATCTACCAGATTACAGGAATTGACTTGATATGATATTCAATGTATGCACTTTATCTCCTCCAGTGTTTACACTTATCTCCAGTAATTGTATTTTACATGGGATTTTGTATGATTTTATATTGGTTCATCTTCTTTGCATTCAGGTTCCTACAAAATAGGATCCACTCAATGGATATCTCCTATATAAGATCATTCTCCAGATTGACCCGACAAGATAGGGACAGGAACAAGATGGCAGAGAGTATAATAAATCTCACCCTAGAGATCCTCTTCCTGCTTACCGGACAGGTGAGAGATTCTGTGTCACGGTGGGGAGTGGAGGAAACCCCCCATCGTACAATGAGGAGCAGACGGGATAGCAACTAGGCCTGGACCGGGATAAGGGAGCAGGTCACCTCCTAGAGCTTCCCTAATCCTCGCCCTGACTAATAACCGTATGAGTGGACCCAGATGGTAGGACTGCTCATACCCAGGAACCTCGGACCCTGAGTCGCCCTAATAATCCCTGGAATAGGAGCAGGGGTAAGATGACCTATTCTTCCAAGACACGGAAGAACAGGAGTCTCAACCGGCCTAGATGCAAGGAAGGGAAAGGCAGTGAACTGGATCGGCAGGTAAGAGCCCAGAAACACGCAGTTACCTGCCGCTGCAAACATGACGACTGGACCCCATGCAACAGTACTGGAACCCGTTTACCTAACAGGACACAGCACAAAACAACAAACACAGAATCCAGCAAACCAGAAACTGCCTGGACCCCCATGCGGACAGGATTCCTGGGCGGCCCCAGGCAGACCTGCTCACTGATATGTGGTTCTCCCTCCGGGGAACCCTGACACCCCCTTCTGGAGGTAGCACAGATGGACAGGGAAAATGTCTAGCAACCATGCTGAACCACCAAACATACCAGACATGGAACACCAAACTAGACATAAAACACACCCATAACATAAACCACACCAAATAAGACAACAGGTGAGGATGGGTAAAGGACATAGGGAACATAGGGGAGACATCATGGTAACATCGATATCTACCAAGGAGGCCCATCCACTGGACAGATGATATATCCAGGAAAGGAGCAACACTCTCACAACACCAGAATATGAGGAGCCAAGAGGCCACACCCAGGACACACCTAAATCCACACCATCCAGATAGTTCACTCCTCCGGCACCAGACAGGGAAGGCCCCAGGAGAAAGGAGGAGGCACCTTCATGCTGCAAAGACAACACGTTGTCGCTGGCAACAGCATGCACGGCAACCGTGTCACGGCGAACACAACAGAGGCCTTGACATTCTGATGATGTTACATTACATCATCTTCTCTATGTTACTAACAGATGGACATGACAGGTGAGGGACTGGAAATGTATGGAGTGATATTTATTTCTGTGTCTCTCCATAACCAGGAATACACAGTAGTGAAGAAGACCTCTAGTGAGCACTGTCAGGACCCTGTGTTTGAAGGAAGCGGAAGAACCTCAAGTCTAAACTCTGGGCGAACACCTCACATCCCGATACATGAGAAAGTCAGTGGAGTGAAGATCCTAGAGCTCACCAACAAGATCATTGAGCTGCTGACTGGAGAGGTGACATCGCTGGGACATTATACAGTAACACTATGAAGGGATCTGGGTGGTGACTGTATCATTGTTTTGTCAGGTTCCTATAAGGTGTCAGGATGTCGCCGTCTATTTCTCCATGGAGGAATGGGAGTATTTAGAAGGACGCAAAGATCTGTACAAGCATGTCATGATGGAGGATCACCAGCCACCAGGTAATACACATGACCAAATACACATGTGCTCCCATTATTTATATGTAAAGAATGAATTCAGCCACTGTATGTGTTTCCAACAGTTAGATCCAATAAGAGAGCAACGCCGGTGAGATGCACTAGTCCTCTTCTTCCACAGGATGATTCAGAAGAACATCAAAATGTTCCGCAGTATGATCAGGTAGATAGAGATAAGATTTTATGAAAGGTGCACTATGATCCTTGTATAATGAGAAGGATGGAGAGGGGAGGATAATACAGTAGCTGACCATAGACATGTCATCTTGATCTCACAATCTTCTTGCTATGGTTGTCATCATATAATTAATGATCTTTTCTGGTCATCTAAAACATGC
This sequence comes from Bufo gargarizans, assembly GCF_014858855.1. NCBI lineage: Eukaryota > Metazoa > Chordata > Amphibia > Anura > Bufonidae > Bufo > Bufo gargarizans. The sequence continues at coordinate 514,956,189 of NC_058083.1, forward strand.
CACACGACTTCTGTACAACTGTCTACTGACCTTTACTATATTTGTTTTACAGCTTTTGAACAATATTAAGGCTGTAGAGACATATGTGAGGAGTGATGATCAAGAGGACATTCCTACAGATAACCACCCAAGTGAGTAGTAACCACTAAATAAAGTGGAAAAGACTCACAGATTCTGCTCCTTCACTGGCTACGGTTTACTTATTCCACTGTCAGATAGTGTTGGCAGTTTGGGGGGCACATACTTTTGGAAGGTTATCTAGCAAGCAATTGTTTTTGAATTTTTGGGAATTGGAAAGCCCTAAGGCAGAGCGACTACAGAGGGAGGCTGAACAGTTGAGATAAAGAGAACCTCCATGAAGCATTACATCTTTTCTGTGAAAAAAAGATATAGCAATATCTTGGCCTAAGGAGTAATTACAGGAAAAACTATCCCCAGTGGTCAGTGACAGCTTGTTGGCCATTCTGCCGTGACCAATCTCTCTGTATGGGCCTATTCTGGACACTTTAGGACATATTCAGGATTAGTGAGGATTAGTTTGAGTTATTGTATGTACAGTGTTTTTTTTAAAGGTGAGCAGTTCTATATGTACTGTACACCAGGTGTTATCAAGATCCTAGACATGAATTGTAAACCCGATGGTGTCCTAGGTTTCACACCCAAACAGGGAGGGGGCATTGTTTTAATCCCATCAACCCCTTCAACGACTGTCCCCAATGACGGGGAACGGCGATTACGCTGAACCTTGTCATCTAATCCTTCATATTCAGTGATTAGCAGAGATCAAGGCATCCATGATGTAAGGCAGAGGGATGGGGCTCCCTCTGCCTTCTGATCAGAGCACCCGCAGTGAAATTGTGGAGCTCCAATTGGTTACCATGGCAGCCTTGGCCCTGCTGAAGCTTCCCAGGGCTGCAATGGTAAGCGTCCTTCTAAGCTGCACACAAGGCACAGCTCAGCAGGGAGCGGGTCAAAATGTCATTCACCCTAATAGATCTCTATTAGTGTGAATGGGACAAGGGATCAAAAGATCCCAGGTTTTAGAACCCTAAGAGGGCTAAAAGTTACAGTTAAAAAAAGTCCAAAAAAAAAAAACATAAAAAAAACAACTAAAATATTAAGTTTAAATCACACCATTTCCCAATTTTACATATAAAAATATATAAACAATAAAAAAAAAAACATTGGGTATCACCATGTCCCAAAACATTTTTTCCTGTAGGTTGAGCGCTGTAAAGAAAAAAAAAGAAAATGATTTGCCATTTTTAGTCACCTTGTCCTTTCCAAAAAAATTTAATAACAGTGACCAAAAGTTATTTTGTACCACAAACATGGTACCAATAAAAACGACCGTTCCGCCAAAAAACGAAATATAAAAACGTTACAGTTGTCAGAAAATGACGATGCAAAGAAATTTTAGATTTTTTTTCAAAGGTTTTTATTTTTTTAAACTTAGTTAAAAATAAAAACTATACAAGTTTGGTATCAGCGCATTTGTATTGATCTACAGAATAATTACCATATTTTTCTGCCTATAAGATGCACCTAGGTTTTAGAGGAGGACAATAAGAAAAAATATTTTTCATTAGACCTCAGATGAAACCACCAATCAGACCCCTAATGTTAATCAGACCACAGCTCACAGCCACAATCTGACCCTCAATGTTAATAAGACCCACAATCAGACCTCAGCTCAGACCCCAATGTGAATGAGCCCCAATCAGACCTCAGAGCAGCCCCCATGCCTCAGAGAAGACCTCCCATGCCACAGATCAGCCCCCAGTGCCACAGATTAGCCGCCCCCCATGCCACAGATCAGCCCCAGCCTCACAACAAATAAAAAACAAACAAAAACACTTACCTCTCCTGCTCCGAACACCTCCATTCCTCACCTCCAGTGCTCTGTCTTCATCCTCCCATCGGCTGTGCTGTGACCCGTCATGCACAGCATGTGGTCACAGAGAGCCCTCACGCTGTGCACAGCCACAGCACAGCCGACAGCAGAGGACCAGAAAGCGGTGAGTACCATTTCCCGGTCTATTGTTACTAATGAGAGCATCCATAATGGAAGCACTCATTAGTATTCATCCCATAAGACACAGGGACATTTTCCCCCCACTTTGTGTGAAAAGGTGCGTTTTATGGGACGAAAAATACAGTAGGTAATTTTTAGCGTGCAGTGAACTCTGTAATATCAAAAGCCAAAAAACCTTGGCGCAATTGTGTGTTGTTGTTTTTTTTTTATTTAACTCCACAAAGATTTTTTTTCCCTTGTTTTCCAATACAAGACATGGTAAATTAAATGGTGCTATTAAAAATACAACTTATCTATCAAAACATAAGTTCTCATATGGCTATATGAACGGAAAATTTATAAAAAAAAGTTATGACTATTGGAACATGGGGAGGAAAAAAACAAAAATTCAAAGCCAGAAATGGGCCCGGTACATAAGGGGTTAATCCTGTAGCCGCCTAAAGATTGCATCTAGAAGATCAAAAAAAATTCCCCTCTAATTGTTGGTTTTCATGAAAACATAACTTTTATTAATCCAGTAAAAATGTTTTAGAACTGTTTCGGTGCATTATAAATAATGTGCGACCATTATGAAAAATCCATTAATCACACAGACATTGTCAGCCATCCCGAAATATTTCTCATAATTATCGGCATGCTCTGGTATCCCTGCACAATACAGTACATCTGACACTGACCTCACCACACGGCTGCAGCCAATCACAAATAAGGACAAAAGGATGATGGATAACTTAGAAGATGTATTGGTAACTGATTTATAAAAGCTGAGAAAATGCATCAGATGTTACCAAAATAGTGTGCTAAATTGTCGGCAGATAACGTCATGTTCAACAATTACAGCCGTGTACAAATTAATTGGGACATGAAAGTGAATGTTGTTGCTTCTCATTGTATTTTTCTAGATTTTTACCTTCTGGTTTAGCAATGGCTATCACTCAAAAATACTGAAATTACTATTTGGCAAATTGGGTGGGGGGAAATCATGTGTTTCTATAATTGTGAAACTGTATAAAGTGCTAGGTCCAACAGCAACTTTTAAATGCCACATCAAGAAGAATCTCTTGTCGTTGAGAAAAAAACATCAAGAATGAGCTGTGAATGAGCAGAAAGTGTTTTTACCTTACGGAAATCACTTTAAAGTGCAAGGGCATGGATCAAAGTTTGTTCACCGCTCACCCAGAGATTCTCTTCATCCTGACCACATCCAAAAGCCACCCAAAGTGATGTTTCTAGAGAGCTTTACAACTGCTAGACCAGAGGCACTCCATCTAATTAAGAACATGATGAATATTGAAAGATATAAGATTGTGTTACACCCCCACAGTGGGTGTAGAACCAATGTGTCAACCAACTGATTTAGCTTTGGGCTAAACCTAAGGGCATTATTCTGGAAGTTATCTGGTATTCATCTTTTAATGGGGTTATCTGACATTTTAATACTGATGACCTATCATGGATAGGTCATCAGTATCTGATCGGTGGGGGTCCAACACCCAAGAACCCCTTCAACTGCTATAAAGCAATCTGGACTTCACTGCAGCAGAACTAAAAGGCTGCTGCCTCCTGGAATAGTCTCTATGTGACTGATGCTCTGTGTGCTTACTCATGGAGGTCAGAGACACTGGTGCAGACAAGTGAGATCAGAGAGATCAGACAAGACCGTAGTCAGGGACAGGCTGAGATCAGGACAGTCAGTGTATGAATAATCTGATAAACAACCTGAGGTCATCAGGTAGCCAAGAGTCAATACAAGGGTAAGGTCAGGGCAGGCAACGGAGGGTCAATATCTGGGAAACATGCAGAACTTGGTGCACAGGCAAACAAATGAATACAGCACACCTTTGCAGGAACTAGCAAGACAGATAACCTATTACTCAGGTACCCTCTCATAGGGAAAGGTGCCTTAAGTATCCAAAAGTAAACAGTGATTGACTAGTGTAAATTAGGGTGCACACTGGTCCTTTAAGAGGCAGGGAGGTCACACACAAGTCCTTTAAAAGCTGGGAAGTGTGCATGGTGAGACTTTGCTGCCAAAAAGCAGGCTGCCACTTGCTGGGTAACAGGTGACTCCAGTGGCTGGACCTGCCGCAAGAGAGCAGAGAAGGGCAGTAGGTTCAGGCAGGCCAGAGACAGGGAAGCAAAGTTAGTGAAGTGGCTCCTGTGCCAGCTCGTGAGAGTGGGATGTTTGCAGACATGGGTCACTGTCATAACACCCACTCCCTAGTACCCTCTCTTCACTGGTCTGAACTGTTGCAGAATTATTTTTAAGCACAGCAGGAGCATCAATGTTTTCATCGGGTTCCAAAGACCTCTCATCCTTAATAAAAATCTTTCCAATCAGAAAGAAGGTTTTACCTCTAATCTTCTTCTTGTTCAGAATACTCTTAACTTCTTACACACCTTCTGTGCTAACAGAAAAGGCAGGAGCAGACATTCTGGAATACCAACTGAACACAGCTGGTTTGAGAAGAGACACAGGAAAAGATTTAGAAATGTGTAACAAGGCAGAAAGGTGTAACCTCTAACAAAACTGGGTTCAATTGCATCAATGCCTTGAAAGGAACAATGAAGCGAGGTTCTAACTTGTATGAAGACACCTTGAGTCTGATGTTTCTTGAGGAAAGCCAGACTTAGTCCCCAGAAGAAAACTGAGATGTAGCACTGCGCCTGCGATACACAAACTTCTTCCTAAAAGGGGAGGCCTGTGGTAGGGGTGTTTTTGTATGTTACCAGATCTGGGTGAAGTTGCTGACAGTAGACTCAGATACAGGCTACAGATAACAGAAGAGGAACCCTCAATTGACAGCCATAAACTATGAAGAAAAGGGTCTTACCAGAGGAACTTCAAGGTAAACTGTACTCCCAGGTCTGACACGATGTGGAAGGACAACCCATAAAGCTCTAAAATGTCTCCCACAAATAACTTGGCCAATTGACTGGCAGACAGGAGACCAGGTAGAGGCACAAAGCAGGCCATTTTGAAAATTGATCAACCTCCACCCATAATACCATACAGCCAGAGCAATAAGGCAGATTGGTAATAGAAACCATAGAGATATGTAGAAGAAGGAGTCCTACAAGTGTTTGTTTCGGAGACTTGTTCTGGGCACAGGTAGGGCAGGTGTCAACAAAGTTTCGAACATCTTAAGAAACTGTGGGCCACCAGTAATGTTGATCTGCCCAGAGCAGGACCTGCTTCCTCTTGTCACAGGGACAAACATCTCGCCAGGCAGAATATCTTTCTGCTATACAAGAATGGCTGAGATAATGTGGGCAGGGTGTATGATGCGGGGCTTTTGCGCCCGATCATTAGGGTCAAGTGAGTGGGATAGGGCATCTGCCTTGGTATTTTTTGTCAGGTAGACGAAAATGCATAACGCAATTGAAGCGAGCAAAGAAAAATGACTTCCGTTCTTGGCAAGTCTTGCGATGAGATTAATCAGGTTCTTGAGGTCAATTATGACACATTAATGTAAGAATATCCACGGCACTCCAGATGTATTTTTCAATTGCTTTTAATCATGAAAGAATCATTTCCAAGGTAAGTAATTTTCCGTAAAAATATAATCATATCCAGAATGAAAGCAATAAAAAGATAGAGTCTCTGTTAAATACACCAATATCCTCGAGCGCTGCAAGTCTGAAGACAATGTGGGAAAAGTCTATTACTTGGCGAAAATATACGGAAAAAGACTGCGCTGCAAGAGGAAACTCTTCTCTGTGTGTAAAGTTCACTTTTTGAATCTTCAACTAGTAGAATCACAAGCCACCTCACAATCCAACATTAGTGTGCAAACCTGTGGATGATGAAAAAACGCACTATGGTGTAGCAGGTTCCAAACGACTAACGCTCCATGTGAACAAATTTATACTCACAAGATCCCTTGTAAGTGAAGACGTGTATAGATATCGATGGTATCAAGATAGAGCTCTGTGGAAAAGAGGACTATAGCGTAATATATCACAACACTTAAACTGCCTGCAAACAGATTATACTTACAGGGCTTCACTTGTCAGGTGCGCATATAAGATTTTCTTTAGGTCGCTCAGATCTTGGATTACAACCATACTCGATGTCCAAAAACTCTCAGGGGAAAAAGCCACAAGAGAAGTATGTGCGTACCAGAGGTCAGATTGAAAACAATTTAATATTGGTAAAAAATTACAGCTAAAACATATAAAAATCAGGAGTATTGCCCGACCCGGGTTTCGCGTTGATGCTTCGTCTGGGGCGTTGGTTGGTAATTGCAAACCACTGTGTTTTAAATAGACAGGGAACCTCCCCTGGATGACATCATAGGCTCTTCCAAAGATACAAGTTAAAACAAATCATACACACAAAATAAAACTAAAACATTAAAAGGACTGGGACCGAACCGGACAGCTGACGGCGAATATATTAAAATAGACAATTATTAATGTCACATTCAATATTCAAACCTTGCGGTTGAATGGTGCCCATACGAAACATCCACTCAACCTCTTTTTTATTCATTAAGGCAACAAAGTCCCCCCCTCGAATGGGGGTATGCACTAATTCTAATCCAGTAAAACGGAGACCTTTCGGATTTTTGTCATGGTGGATTTTAAAATGCAGCGAAACATTATGGGTCTCAAGACCTTTTTTGATATTACGAATGTGCTCCTGCACCCGAGTCTTAAGGCTCCGTGTAGTCCTGCCTACATATTGGAGGCCACAAGGGCACTCCAAAAGATAAATGACTCCAACATTGTTGCAAGAAAAATGTCCCTTAATTTTAAAAATGGTCTCTTTTGTCTTTTTGGATGTAACGTGATCCACACATCTTTCTCGTTGTTTCAGGATACGGTTTTTGCAAGGTAAGCAAAAGCCGCACCATGTGAACCTACCCTTAAAAGTATTGGTGCGTTTTTTGTTGGTAGCGAGACTAGCACTACGGACCAATTTATTGGAGAGATTATCTGTTCTTTTAAAAACTACAGGAGGTTTCAAAGGTAAATCTTTACTAAGTATAGGGTCATTTTGAAGAATGTGCCAGTTTTTTTGAATCATATTTTTAATATAGCCTATTTTACTATTATACTGGGTCAGAAAAGTGTACCTAAAATCTTTCTTTGTTGTTGCCTTATTAACATTATCAATCTGGGGCTTATTCTCAATACGTTTCTGTTCTATTTCATCTTTGCAATGGTCTAAAAAACCTTTTTCATAGCCTTTTTCCAAAAATCTATGTTTGACCATCTGCCCCTGCTCTCTGTAGTCCTCTAGTTTGGTACAGTTTTTTGAGATACGTTGAAATTGGCTTTTGGGTATGTTTTTAAGCCAAGAGGGATGATGACAACTATTGATCTCTATGTATGTATTCACATACAGTAGATAAAGCAGTAGATGTGAATACATACATAGAGCTCAATAGTTGTCATCATCCCTCTTGGCTTAAAAACATACCCAAAAGCCAATTTCAACGTATCTCAAAAAACTGTACCAAACTAGAGGACTACAGAGAGCAGGGGCAGATGGTCAAACATAGATTTTTGGAAAAAGGCTATGAAAAAGGTTTTTTAGACCATTGCAAAGATGAAATAGAACAGAAACGTATTGAGAATAAGCCCCAGATTGATAATGTTAATAAGGCAACAACAAAGAAAGATTTTAGGTACACTTTTCTGACCCAGTATAATAGTAAAATAGGCTATATTAAAAATATGATTCAAAAAAACTGGCACATTCTTCAAAATGACCCTATACTTAGTAAAGATTTACCTTTGAAACCTCCTGTAGTTTTTAAAAGAACAGATAATCTCTCCAATAAATTGGTCCGTAGTGCTAGTCTCGCTACCAACAAAAAACGCACCAATACTTTTAAGGGTAGGTTCACATGGTGCGGCTTTTGCTTACCTTGCAAAAACCGTATCCTGAAACAACGAGAAAGATGTGTGGATCACGTTACATCCAAAAAGACAAAAGAGACCATTTTTAAAATTAAGGGACATTTTTCTTGCAACAATGTTGGAGTCATTTATCTTTTGGAGTGCCCTTGTGGCCTCCAATATGTAGGCAGGACTACACGGAGCCTTAAGACTCGGGTGCAGGAGCACATTCGTAATATCAAAAAAGGTCTTGAGACCCATAGTGTTTCGCTGCATTTTAAGATCCACCATGACAAAAATCCGAAAGGTCTCCGTTTTACTGGATTAGAATTAGTGCATACCCCCATTCGAGGGGGGGACTTTGTTGCCTTAATGAATAAAAAAGAGGTTGAGTGGATGTTTCGTATGGGCACCATTCAACCGCAAGGTTTGAATATTGAATGTGACATTAATAATTGTCTATTTTAATATATTCGCCGTCAGCTGTCCGGTTCGGTCCCAGTCCTTTTAATGTTTTAGTTTTATTTTGTGTGTATGATTTGTTTTAACTTGTATCTTTGGAAGAGCCTATGATGTCATCCAGGGGAGGTTCCCTGTCTATTTAAAACACAGTGGTTTGCAATTACCAACCAACGCCCCAGACGAAGCATCAACGCGAAACCCGGGTCGGGCAATACTCCTGATTTTTATATGTTTTAGCTGTAATTTTTTACCAATATTAAATTGTTTTCAATCTGACCTCTGGTACGCACATACTTCTCTTGTGGCTTTTTCCCCTGAGAGTTTTTGGACATCGAGTATGGTTGTAATCCAGGATCTGAGCGACCTATAGAAAATCTTATATGCGCACCTGACAAGTGAAGCCCTGTAAGTATAATCTGTTTGCAGGCAGTTTAAGTGTTGTGATATATTACGCTATAGTCCTCTTTTCCACAGAGCTCTATCTTGATACCATCGATATCTATACACGTCTTCACTTACAAGGGATCTTGTGAGTATAAATTTGTTCACATGGAGTGTTAGTCGTTTGGAACCTGCTACACCATAGTGCGTTTTTTCATCATCCACAGGTTTGCACACTAATGTTGGATTGTGAGGTGGCTTGTGATTCTACTAGTTGAAGATTCAAAAAGTGAACTTTACACACAGAGAAGAGTTTCCTCTTGCAGCGCAGTCTTTTTCCGTATATATCCAGAATGAAGTAAATCATATAATCCACATATTATCTGTGAAAAGACCTTTCTCAACGGGATCTGGAAGTATCATACATAATAAATGATGACACATTGGCAGGCACCCTCCAGCAGCTGCCCCATTCTTGAAGGGCTTATTTGATTGCGAGCAACTCCCTGTATCCAATGGAATAATTTTGTTCAGAATAGCGATTTCAAGGACTGGAATGCAGTTTCTGCTTTAGATGTCAACTTGTGGGATTCACCCCTTTTGAGTCAGAGCTGAAATTGGGGCTGTAAGGGTGGAAAAGTGCAGAAGGAATTGTCTTTAATAATTGGCAAAACCCTGTTCAATAGCCCTTTGAACTTTTAGGATGAAGCCAAACAACAAACCAGACAACTTCTCGGGAGCTATCTCTCGGTCGGGCCAGGTAGAGGTAACGGCAGTTGTTATTTAGGCGTGTAATGAGTATGTGTATGTATGAGTAATGTGTATACATGTGTAATCGGCATATACTGCATGTAATGTGTATACACATTATACATGCAATATTATGTGTGTCTATGTAGTATGTATTTACATGTATCATTTATGTATTACTAGAAAAGTCCCAGATGCTTTTCTTATGAAGTGTTGGTCTGTTTGTTTGTTTATTGGATTTGTGCCAAAGGTGCCCTGGAGTCCAATCCATGCCCTTGTTTTTTTAATGGGGAAATTGCTAGTAGCCCTATATACCCCTGCATTTACACACATTTTATTAACTGTCCCCCATAACAGTTGCCTTAACAGTGCCCCAACCCCTTAACAGTAGCTTCCACAACACTCAACCCCCTTTACTGTGATCTCCACAGCACCCTGACCCCTTAACAGTGACCTTCACACTACCAAACCCCCTTAACAGTAACCTCCACTGCACCACACCCCCTTAACAGTGACCTCCATAGCACCCCATCCATTAACAGTGACCTTCACAGGACCCCCGCCCCCTTAAGTGACCTCCACAGCACCATGCCCCCTTATAACAGTGACCTCCACAGCACTATATCCCTTTAACAGTGACCTCCACAGAGCCCCGTCCCCTTAACAGTGACCTCCACAGCACCCACTCCCTTAACTGTGACCTTCACAGCATCCCTCCACCTTAACAGTGACCTCCACAGCACCATGCCCCCTTAACAGTGACTTCCACAGCACTACACCACCTTAACAGTGACCTCCACAGAACCACGTCCCATTAACAGTGAGAGTTGTTAAGGAACCCTGGTGTAAAGCTATGTGTATATCAAAACTAAAGGACCTGCAAGCTTCTATTGGCTAATAAGGGTCATGTAACTGTGTGTATGGCAGTTAGGATATAAGTCAAGGACCTGTGAGCTCCTATTGGCTAATAAGGATCATGTGTCCGTGTGTATGGCAGTTAGGATATTGGTGAAGGACCTGTGAGCTCCTATTGGCTAATTGATTTTTTGGGAATATCTCAAGAACGATACGTCCTAGAGAGCTGAGACCTTTATGAAAACCTTCCCAGACCAGGTGCCCATCGGTTCAGGCGTCTGAATGCCTATAGAGGATAGACGGACAGCTAAACAGACATTGATTTTTATAATATAGATGATATATCTTTATATGTGTGAGTAAACATTTTATAATAAAGGCTGGGTTCATTTCATGTTTGCGATTTATGTTTAGTGGGTGCATTGTGAAAACTGCCAAGATAAAAAGTAAATTTGTCCATAAGGTTATATTAGCAAGACAGTATAGTGTACTTTTGGTCTCCTTATAGCTTATATATACAACTATATTCATTACAAAAAATAAAATAAATGTCACTGTATGATATCTGTCAGATATATCCTGGGTGTATAAGTTAAAGAGAGCCTATACATGTTATATGAATTGAGCATTATATGTACAGTACATGCTGGTATTATGTATATGTATGTGGTATATGAGCAATAATATATTTACTACATCTGTGAGATAGATAGAAGGTGGGCTTTCAGAATCAGTTTCTTTGGTGGGCCCAGTGTATCCCAGTCTGACACTGGTTACATTTTTTCCAAAGCCGTGACTTCTTTGTACATGACTATAATGATAAAATACCAATATAATCTTAAGGTTAAATTATTTAAAGCAAAATTAAGATTTATTCTTGGCAGGTGACTGTACCAGGAGCTCAGAGGAACATCTGATGTTGTCAGACTTTAAAACAAACAATTCTGGTGTCACAGAAGATACGCGTGAAGAGCATGCCATTATCTCAGATGTATCCTCAGCCTTTCACAGCAAAGCTCTATCATCTTATCCTTTGGATGGGTTCCGATCTTTTGATTCATCACAGACTGTTAAGCAAAGTGTTCAACATCAAAGAACTGAAGGGGAGAAGGCTTTTTTATGCTCAGAATGTGGAAAACATTTTAACCATGAATCACATATTGTTATGTATAAGAAAATTTGCAAGGCATATCCATGTTCAGAATGTGGAAAGTCTTTTAATCATAAATCACATCTGGTTCAACATCATAAAATTCACACAGGGGAGAAGCCATATTCATGCTCAGAATGTGGGAAATGTTTTAACCATAAATCACGTCTTGCTATACACGAGAGAACTCACACAGGGGAGAAGCCATATTCATGTTCAGAATGTGGAAAACGTTTTAGTGAAACATCAGGTCTTCGTAGACATAAGAGAATCCACACAGGGGAGAAGCCATATACTTGTTTAGAATGTGGGAAACATTTTAACCAGAGATCATCTCTTGCTACACATCAGAGAATTCACACAGGAGAGAAGCCGTATTCATGTTCAGAATGTGGGAAATCTTTCACACAGAAAGTACTTCTTTTTACACATCTGAAAATTCACAAAGCGAAGAAGTCGTTTTAATGTAAAGAATGTGGTAAATGTTTTAAACATGAAGCAGATCTACTTAAACTTGCAAGAAGTCACACAGGGGCGAAGCCACTTTCATGTTCAGAATGCGGGAAATGTAATATAGTTGAGTCAAGTGTTATCACACAGAGAATTCACTGGCAAAGCCATTTTCGTGTTCAGGATGTCAGCACTAATTGCACATAAAAAAAATGATACATGAAAATATTTTCATGTCCACAATGTAGGAAAGGTTTTATCCACAAATCATATCTTCTTAAGCATTTAAGGGAGCCTGTCACCAAGAACCTCACTGGTAAAACAGGAATAATTATTGTATTGTACAGATTTACACAAAAACAAAAGTTTTAGATTTTAGAAAAACTGACTTTTCTAAAATTAGATTAGTGGTATACGAGTCCCTATCAGATTGGAACAGTTTCAATGAAGTCCAGGAGAAATAGGACTACTTAAAAGTGACAATATTGAAGGCAACAGATAATTGCATTAGGCTTGTCAGTAAAAGCAAAAAAAAGAAGAGACCACTGTGGTACTCAGCAGAAGTGGCCAAAATCATTAAAAACAAAAAGATAGCATTTAGTAATTATATAAAAAAAAAAAAAACGAGGATGACAGGCAAATTTATAAGATTAGGCAGAGAGAGGCCAAACAAGTTATAAGAGCTTCTAAAGCACAGGCAGAAGAGAAATTAGCTCAGTCAGTGAAAAAAGGCGATAAGGCATTCTTCAGATACATAAATGAAAAAAGGGAACTAAAACAAGGAATTAACAAATTAAAAACAAAAGAAAGAAGGTATATGGAAGAAGATAAAGAACTAGCTGACTGCCTCAATGAATACTTATGTTCAGTTTTTACAAAGGAAAATGAAAGAAAAGGACCTCAGTTAGGAAGGAAGACTAATGAATCTTTTGATGCATTTGTCTTTACAGAAGAAGAGGTTCTAAGTCAGCTGTCTAAAATTAATACAAATAAGTCACAGGGGCCTGATGGGATACACCCTAAGCTATTAAAAGAGCGTCTTCGTAGACATAAGAGAATCCACACAGGGGAGAAGCCATATACTTGTTTAGAATGTGGGAAACATTTTAACCAGAGATCATCTCTTGCTACACATCAGAGAATTCACACAGGAGAGAAGCCGTATTCATGTTCAGAATGTGGGAAATCTTTCACACAGAAAGTACTTCTTTTTACACATCTGAAAATTCACAAAGCGAAGAAGTCGTTTTAATGTAAAGAATGTGGTAAATGTTTTAAACATGAAGCAGATCTAGTTAAACATGCAAGAAGTCACACAGGGGCGAAGCCACTTTCATGTTCAGAATGCGGGAAATGTAATATAGTTGAGTCAAGTGTTATCACACAGAGAATTCACTGGCGAAGCCATTTTCGTGTTCAGGATGTCAGCACTAATTGCACATAAAAAAAATGATACATGAAAATATTTTCATGTCCACAATGTAGGAAAGGTTTTATCCACAAATCATATCTTCTTAAGCATTTAAGGGAGCCTGTCACCAAGAACCTCACTGGTAAAACAGGAATAATTATTGTATGGCTAGCTCAGCTGAATGTAATGATACCTTTCACCTGGTGATCTGAAAAAAGCCCTTTCAATTTATATGCAAATTTTACTGCACTAAGGACAGTCCCAAACTGCTCTTTGTACCTTTATTCCTCCTGCTTCCTCTGCTAGCCCCTCCCTCTCCTTCTTGATTGACATGACCAGGAGAGATGACTATGAAGGTCCCCAGGCCTGCCTGCAGTGTATGCCTGCACCTATCTAGTAAATGCAGCTGGCAAAGTGAAGGAGGGCGCATGCGCATCTGCCCTCCTTTCATTTCTATGGGCCGCCGAAAATAGCCAAGCGCTGCACAAGAACTGAATGCTAAGGTCCACTGGCAGGAGTACCTTAGTCACATCTTTTAGGGATGTGAGTTCAGTTTTTATGTAATGCCTTATCTGTTACCTGTTACCTTTTCTTGAATTGTTCTTTGTGTAACTTGTATGCATTCTTGTTAACCCCTTTAGTACCAAGCCACTTTTTACCTTAAATCTCTGGCCGTTCTTTGCAAATCTGACATGTTATTTCATGTGGTAATAACTTTGGAACGCTTTTACTTATCAAAACCATTCTGAGATTTCTTTCTCATGACACATTGTACTTCATGTTAGTGGTAAATTTGAGTTAATATGTTTTACTTTTATTTATTTTAAAAAAAATCCAATATTTACAGACAATTTGGAAAAATTTGCAATTTTCAAAATGTGAATTTCTCTGCTTTTAAGGCAGATAGTGAAATATCATAAAATAGTTATTGCTTTACGTTTCTTATAAGTATATTTTATGTTTGCATTATTTTGTAAGTGACATAAGAAGGCTTAGAATTTTAGAAGCGATTCTTAAAATTGTTAAAATGACAAGCTCAGAGTCTTGTCTACAAATGCTCACAGTTTAGGGAATAAGATCAATGAACTTGAGTCTATAATGGCATCTGAGAATATAGATTTAGTCGCTGTTACTGAGACATGGTTCAATGGGAGTAATGACTGGAATATAACAATACTAGGGTTCTCTCTATATGAGAAAGACAGAGAAGGCAAGAAAGGGGGAGGGGTGGCCCTGTATGTGAAAGATAGCATAAAATCTAATTTAATACAAGTTAGCAAGACCAATTTAGAGTCAGTTTGGGTTACCTTGCAGCTTGATAATCATAAGGTAACTTGTGTAGCTGTGATATATAGACCACCTAGCCAAGTCAAAGAATTAGATGATCTATTAGTTGAGGAAATAGCTAAAATAACATTGAAAGGGGAAGTTATCATTATGGGAGACTTTAATCTTCCTGATGTAAACTGGAAAACCTAAATAGCTAGTTCTGCCATGAGTACAGATATTCTAAATTCCCTACTGGGATTATCTCTTCAGCAAGTAGTTGAGGAGCCAACCCGGAAGGAGGCCATTTTAGATTTAGTGTTCACAAATAGGAATTTGGTATCTGATATTACTGTAGGGGAAAGCTTGGGGTCTAGTGATCACCAGTCAGTGTGGTTTACTATAAGTACAGTGACTGAGTCACACCACACAAAAACAAAAGTTTTAGATTTTAGAAAAACTGACTTTTCTAAAATTAGATTAGTGGTATACGAGTCCCTATCAGATTGGAACAGTTTCAATGAAGTCCAGGAGAAATAGGACTACTTAAAAGTGGCAATATTGAAGGCAACAGATAATTGCATTAGGCTTGTCAGTAAAAGCAAAAAAAAGAAGAGACCACTGTGGTACTCAGCAGAAGTGGCCAAAATCATTAAAAACAAAAAGATAGCATTTAGTAATTATAAAAAAAAAAAAAAACGAGGATGACAGGCAAATTTATAAGATTAGGCAGAGAGAGGCCAAACAAGTTATAAGAGCTTCTAAAGCACAGGCAGAAGAGACATTAGCTCAGTCAGTGAAAAAAGGCGATAAGGCATTCTTCAGATACATAAATGAAAAAAGGAAACTAAAACAAGGAATTAACAAATTGTAAACAAAAGAAGGAAGGTATATGGAAGAAGATAAAGAACTAGCTGACTGCCTCAATGAATACTTATGTTCAGTTTTTACAAAGGAAAATGAAAGAAAAGGACCTCAGTTAGGAAGGAAGACTAATGAATCTTTTGATGCATTTGTCTTTACAGAGGAAGAGGTTCTAAGTCAGCTGTCTAAAATTAATACAAATAAGTCACAGGGGCCTGATGGGATACACCCTAAGCTATTAAAAGAGCTTAGCGGTGAACTAGCAAAACCATTAATAGATTTATTTAACCAATCACTGGTAACAGGAGTCGTCCCAGAAGATTGGAAATTAACAAATGTTGTGCCCATTCACAAGAAAGGTAGTAGGGAGGAATCAGGCAACTATAGGCCAGTAAGCCTGACATCAATAGTGAGGAAATTAATGGAAGCCATACTTAAGGAGAGGATTGTGAAACATCTAAAATCCCATGGATTGAAAGATGAAAAACAGCATGGGTTTACTTCAGGGAGATCATGTCAAACTAATCTTATTGATTTTTTTGATTGGGTGACTAAAATAATAGATGGCGGAGGTGCAGTAGCCATCACTTATCTAGACTTTAGTAAGGCTTTTGATACTGTCTCACATAGACGACTTATCAATAAATTGCAGTCTTTGGGCTTGGACTCCCATATTGTTGAATGGATTAGGCAGTGGCTGAGGGACAGACAACAGAGGGTTGTAGTCAATGGAGTATATTCAGACCATGGTCTTGTTACCAGTGGGGTACCTCAGGGATCTGTTCTGGGACCCATATTGTTTAATATCTTTATCAACGAAATTGCAGAAGACCTCCATAGTAAGGTGTGTCTTTTTGCTGATGACACAAAGATTTGTAACAGGGTTGATGTTCCTGGAGGGATACACCAAATGGAAAAAGATTTATGAAAACTAAAGGAATGGTCAAAACTCTGGCAACTAAAATTTAATGTTGATAAGTGCAAGATAATGCACCTGGGACGTAAAAACCCAAGAGCAGAATATAAAATCAGTGATACAGTCCTAACCTCAGTATCCGAGGAAAGGGATTTAGGGTCATTATTTCAGAAGACTTAAAGGTAGGCAGACAATGTCATAGAGCAGCAGGAAATGCTAGCAGAATGCTGGGGTGTATAGGGAGAGGCATTACTAGTAGAAAGAGGGAGGTGCTCATGCCGCTCTACAGAGCACTAGTGAGACCTCATTTGGAGTATTGTGCTCAGTACTGGAGACCATATCTCTAGAAGGATATTGATACTTTGGAGAGAGTTCAGAGAAGAGCTACTAAACTAGTACATGGATTGCAGGATAAAACTTACCAGGAAAGATTAAAGGACCTTAACATGTATAGCTTGGAAGAAAGACGAGACAGAGGGGATATGATAGAAACTTTTAAATACATAAAGGGAATCAACAAGGTAAAAGAGGAGAGAATATTTAAAAGAAGAAAAACTGCTACAAGAGGACATAGTTCTAAATTAGAGGGGCAGAGGTTTAAAAGTAATATCAGGAAGTATTACTTTACTGAGAGAGTAGTGGATGCATGGAATAGCCTTCCTGCAGAAGTGGTAGCTGCAAATACAGTGGAGGAGTTTAAGCATGCATGGGATAGGCATAAGGCCATCCTTCATATAAGATAGGGCCAGGGGCTATCCCTAGTATTCAGTATATTGGGCAGACTAGATGGGCCAAATGGTTCTTATCTGCCGACACATTCTATCTTTCTATATTAAGAAAATTTCCAAACCCCACTTTTTTAAGGACCGCTTCAGTTATGAAGTCACTTTTTCGGACTTACATAGTAGAAACCACTTATAGATGACCCCACTGTAGAAACTACTCCCCTCAAGTTATTCAAAACTGATTTTACAAACTTTGTTAACCCTTCAGGTGTTCCACAGGAATCAATAGAAAATGGAGCTGAAAGTTCAGAATGTAACTTTTTTTTGCAGATTTTTCATTTTAATAATTTTTTCCTGTAACATAGGAAGGGTTAACAGCCAAACTAAAATCAATATTTATTACCCTGTCCCTGCAGTTTACAGAAACACCCCATATGTGGTCGTAAACCTCACCCCATACTCGCAGGCTGAAGTGTTTTCTAATGGCGCTCCTCCGCCACAGCAGGGCGTCCTGCCTTTCAGTGTCCGAGTACGGGATGAGGTAAACTCCTTGCAGAGAGCGGCAGACGTTACATAGGGCTCTGTGCTCTGCTTTCTCACACCGTCCTGCAGCGTGACTTGAAGGACGCATTTTATGATCATAAATCTAAGGGCGGCCATTTTAGCGCCTCCACTGATTGTCCCTTAGACTAAATAATTAAAGGCATTTAAGAGGTTTTTTTGTAATAACATGTTTTTTTCAGTATTTTCATTCTTATCTTTCCCGGAGAACCTCTTTAATGTATACAAATACATAAATGGTCCATACAAAAAATACAGTAAAAAACTGTTCCATTGAAAATGTCCTCAAAAGACAAGGGGGCACTGCCTCCGACTGGAGAAGTTCAGTTTCCAGAAGCTTCAAGGATTCTTTACAGTAAGAGCTGTGAATCTGTGGACTAGACTCCTCCGGACGTGGTCACAGCAGGATCAGTGGACAGTTTTAAAAGGAGCTTTAGAATTCTTAAAAGTAAATGACATTAAAGCTTACAAGAATGTGCAGAAATCTGGGTCTCACTCCCCTTTTTCTACAATTCACCTCCCCGCTTAGGCTACATGCACACGACCGTGCCGTTTTTTGTGGTCCGCAAACAACGGAAGCCGCCCGTGTGCCTTCTGCAATTTGCGGAACGGAACGGGCGGCCCATTGTAGACATGCCTATTCTTGTCCACAAAACGGACAAAAATAGGACATGCTATATTTTTTTTTGCGGAGCTACGTAACGGAGCAACGGATGAAGTGAATGGGTCCGCACCCGAGCCGCAAAAACGGCGGACCCGAACTACGGTCGTGTGCATGAGGCCTTAACCCGTTGTTGAATTTTGGTATTTTTTTTAACCGTATTAAGCCTGTAGCTATGTACTAATAACGGAGAAGCTTTCTTCCTGCCGGACCGATCCCTTCTTTATTATGTACAGCCGGGCACTAGTTTTCTGCCCCAATATCTACACTGGGTAAATATTGGATTTTGCTATACAAAATGTATTTGATTAGGGCCCCTAAATATAACTTTGCCTGGGGCCCCAGAAATGGCAAGCACGCCCTTGGGTATACCCCCTGGATTAGCTGGTACTGGAGACTTCATCACCTCATGATGGTATAGGAGCAGCATAAATCAGTGCCCCCTCGGCTCCACATTGCTTCCTATAATAAGGAGAGGGTGTCACTGTGGCGAGCAGGGATTTCTTCTCTGGGGTTTCAGCCCCACATGTCGGGGGCTCCACAAACCTAGTCGTCCATTTTCCACAACCTTCTCCCCTCCTCTGCCTTTCCCTCTTCTGCTGTCTCTTGGTTTGGCTTCCCTGTATAAGATTGAAACCTTCTCCCGTTCCCGACTTCCAGGCTGTATTAGGTCCTGTTCCCACCAGGCAGATTTGTCGGAGATGATGATTTTCCATGTTCCTGGATGGGGTTGTTGCTGCTGGATTTAGATGGATTACTGGAAACGCCATTCAGATGAATAGAACTGTCACAGGAATAGCGGCAACGAATCTGCCGTGTGTAGAGATGCACTTATAGTCCAGAGCTGTAATCATAATTCTGCTCCAACAGGGAGCAGAGGATAAATTCCCACTGGAAGGGATTTTGGGACATGTTGGTTCCACATCCCAGAGGATAACACCGAGTTCAACTGTTCTGAGATGAAGATGGGGCAGGAGGGATCTCCAGAACCAGAGAGGAAGGAGAAACCAGGATGTGAGCAGGTGGTGGGGGAGAAAACACCAAAGAAGAGAGCCAGCTGCATACTCCTCACACAGAGACAGCTCTGCTACATACACATCACACAGACAGCTCTGCTACATACATATCTCACAGAGACAGCTCTGCTACATACACATCACATGGAGGCAGCTCTGCTACATACACGTCACACAGAAACAGCTCTACTACATACACATCACACAGAGACAGCTCTGCTACATACACATCACACAGAGACAGCTCTGCTACATACACATCACATGGAGGCAGCTCTGCTACATACACGTCACACAGAAACAGCTCTACTACATACACATCACACAGAGACAGCTCTGCTGCATACACATCACACAGAGACAGCTCTGCTGCATACACATCACACAGAGACAGCTCCGCTACATACACATCACACAGAGACAGCTCCGCTACATACACATCACACAGAGACAGCTCTGCTACATACACATCTCACAGAGACAGTTCTGCTACATACACATCACACAGATACAGCTCTGCTACATACACATCACAGACAGCTCTGCTACATACACATCACACAGAGACAGCTCTGCTACATACACATCTCACAGAAACAGCTCTACTACATACACACTTCATACAGACACATCTACTACATACACCACACAGATACAGCTCTTCTACATACACATCACACAGAGACAGCTCTGCTACATACACATCACACAGAGACAGCTCTGCTACATACACATCTCACAGAGACAGCTCTGCTACATACACACTTCATACAGACACAGCTCTGCTCATATAGACAGGGGCGCACCACCAATTAGGCCCTGGTGACCATTGTGGAAGCGCTCATGTCCATAGTCATCTGTATCGCTGGCCTCAGATGGATGCTGCGGGGCAGGGGAGAGAGGCGTGTCCCTTCCCCGTCCCTTTTATAGACTGAAGGCACTAGGGCTGCAGCCGATCAGAGGCCGGGGCAGGCGACCGCATCGCACCGCCTGAGCCGTACAGCGTGGGACACAGGCCTTAAGAGGCCTGCATCACATTGCTGCCAGCCTGATGGAGGTAAGTATGTGAGTTTATTTATTTTTTAAATGGTACAATACAGGAGAGGGGCACTTGTTACTGGCACATGATTGGGGGCATCTATGGGGGCACTTACTGATACATTATTAGGGGGCATCTATGGGGCACTTTTTACTGGCACATTATTGGGGGTCACTATGGGAGCATCTACTGAGGACACAAAGAAGGGGTGTTTTATATGGGGGCTCGGTAAAGGGGCATTTTATACTGGGACACATAATAGTGGGTACTATGGGGGAGGAGGGAGAGGAGCACTATGTGGTCATCTACGAGGGGGCACTAAGAAGGGGTATTTTATACTTGTAAATTATGGGGGACACTGAGGGCATCTACTGGGGCACTATATATGGGGCATTTTATACTGGCACATTATAGGGGCACTAGGAGGAAGAGGGGAGAGGAGCACTATGGGGGCATTTACTGGGGGCACTATATAGGGGTATTTTATACTGGCACATTATGGGGACATTAAAAGGGGGTATTTTTTGTACTGTCACATTATAAGGAGAAGGATTACTACTGGGGGCATTATGGTGGGCTTTATTACTACTGGGGGTCTATGGGGAACATGATTACTACTGTGAGCATTATTACTTCTGGGGCACAGTGGGGGCATGTTGGGGGCACTGTAGGAGCACTATTACTACCATGTGTGCTCTAGCAGAGAATTATTACTATTAGTGGGACTTTTGGGAGCACTATTACTGTGGGGGCACCTTGGCACAGTATCAGCTTACACAGTTATTTTTGGGGGACGTTATGTTTACACTATTAGACCTCTTTCACACGGGTGTCGCGGGGCCGCGCGAGTAGGCACGCAATTTCAGTCAGTTTTGACTGCAATTGCGTTCCGTTGTTCAGTTTTTGTGTGAGTGCAATGCGTTTTGTGAGAAACTGAATGTGGTACCCAGACCCGAACCCGGACTTCTTCGCTGAAGTGCAGGTTTGGTGTTCTGTAGATTGTATTATTTTCCATTATGACGGTGACGTCAGCGCAGGTCCTGCTGATTGGAGATAGAAGGTCCTCTTCATTCAGCAGGACCTGCGCTGACGTCACCGCGCTCCCCACGTGATGTCAGCGAAGGTCCTTTTGCAGGTCCTTCAAGAAGAACAAAGAAGAGGATCCCGGATGCGCGATCAAGTGGATGAGGTGAGTAAAGTTTTTCTTATTTTTTTAACCCTCAATTGACATTTGACTTTGCATTCTGTATTCAGAATGCTATTATTTTCCATTCTAACCATGTTCTAATGGAAAATAATAAAGTAATCGGGGTCCCGGGTCGCTCATCCCTCGTCTTCTTAGCAACTATCTATGAAAATCGCATCGCACCTGCACCTGCTTGCGGATACAATGCGATTTTCACGCAGCCCCATTCATTTCTATGGGGCCTGCGTTGCGTGAAAAACGCAGAATATAGAACATGCTGCGATTTTCGCGCAACACACAAGTGATGCGTGAAAAACATTGATCATGTACACAGCCCCATTGAAGTGAATGGGTCCGGATTCAATGCGGGGGTTCAACTCATTTATCCGCATGGAAAACTCGCCCGTGTGGAAGGGGCCTTAGTGTCAGGGGCACTATTTGCTCGGCACAGTTATTTTAGGGCAGTGTGTGCCAATAATTACTGAAGGGGGCACTATCTGTGTGGTACTAGTATTATCAGGGGGTTTATCTGTTTCTGCAGTATAGTATTGGGGAGCACAGCGGCACAGTATTGGGGGTGGTAGGATGTTTTGTCCAGAAGATGGGAGGATGATGGAAAAGTAGTAAACTAAGATTTTTTTTGTCAAACTGCAGAGACGATCAATGGCTGAAAAACGGTGGTCTGGTCTGCAGGAGATCTTCATCAAAGGAGACGTCACTGGATATAAGAGGTATGTGTGCTTTTTAAATTTTCGCCTCAGGCAGCAGAAAGGCTAGGTGCATATAGATCACGGAGACAGCTCTGCTACATACACATCACACAGAGACAGCTCTGCTGCATACACAACACACAGACAGCTCTGCTGCATACACATCACACAGAGACAGCTCTGCTACATACACATCACACAGATACAGCTCTGCTACATACACATCACACAGAGACAGCTCTGCTGCATACACATCACTCAGAGACAGCTCTGCTATATACACATCACACAGAGACAGCTCTGCTACATACACATCACACAGAGACAGCTCTGCTACATACACATCACACAGGGACAGCTCTGCTACATACACATCACACAGACAGCTCTGCTGCATACACATCACTCAGAGACAGCTCTGCTATATACACATCACACAGAGACAGCTCTGCTACATACACATCACACAGATACAGCTCTGCTACATACACATCACACAGACAGCTCTGCTGCATACACATCACTCAGAGACAGCTCTGCTATATACACATCACACAGAGACAGCTCTGCTACATACACATCACACAGAGACAGCTCTGCTACATACACATCACACAGAGACAGCTCTACTACATACACATCACACAGAGACAGCTCTGCTGCATACACATCACACAGAGACAGCTCTGCTGCATACACATCACTCAGAGACAGCTCTACTACATACACATCACACAGAGACAGCTCTGCTGCATACACCTCACACTGACAGCTCTGCTACATACACATCACACAGACAGCTCTGCTACATACATATCACACAGAGACAGCTCTGCTGCATACACATCACACAGAGACAGCTCTGCTACATACACATCACACAGAAACAGCTCTGCTACACACACACATCACACAGATACGGCTCTACTACATACACATCACACAGAGACGGCTCTGCTACATACACATCACACAGATACAGCTCTGCTACATACACATCACACAGAGACAGCTCTGCTACATACACATCACACAGACACAGCTCTGCTACATACACATCACACAGAGACAGCTCTGCTACATACAGGTTGGAGGAGATTTATCATAAATCTCAGGTCATCCAGCACAGTGGTAACTGGTCATGTGATCTCTGACTCCTCCCACACAGGATCACATGGACTTGACATCATCACAGGTCCTTTACCTACTCGAGCGGCAGAGCCTGGAGTCTGACTCCTACCACACAAGATCACAGAGACAGCTTTGCTACATACACGTTGATTCCACCTTTCATTTTTCAGAGCTTATTTGGCAGATGAAATGAAGAATCGGATTGGTTGCTATGGGGAACTAAGCCAGTTTTCCTTTACACCAGTTGGGTAACTCTCCCCATTGCAGTTACATCCTGATGGGACCCATGAAGCTCAGGTCATCCAGCGCCAATCACAACCACCACAGCAGCAGCTGGTCATGTGATCTTTTACTCCTCCTACACGTGATCACATGAATATGACATAATCGCAGGTCCTTTACCTCTACCACAGAGCCTGGAGCCTGACTCCTCCCACACAGGATCACATGGTCATGACATCATGAAAGGTCCTGTAAACCAGCATTTAGGTAAGTGTCCTGTGTCTTGGGCTGTGGGACCTTTTCTCCATGTTCTGTGCGGTCTCCTGTGGGGGTTATTAGGGTCAGAGTACAGGTGGTTGTACACATTAATCTAAAATTGATCAAAATGGATGATTTTCACCAAAAAGAACATTTGTTGGTTGAAATTTAACAATGGATGATTGTTTTAACCGACCGATGACAGAGCGGTATTGTCCGAGGAGAAGTCGCCCATCTTTAGGATCCTAATGGTATGGAGTAAAATGTGTCCTAGAATGTGAGGAGGACTGGATGGCTCCACTTGCAGAGCTGCCTAGGGGGGTGAGGAAGCAGGGCCTCACTATACACTGCACTGCTCTACAATAGATGGCAATGGTACGATCCTGCCTATGATATGTCATCATGGCTGAGCAGCCTGACAGGAACTCTCACCAATATGTCGTTTATAGAATTGCCAGTGCAGCCTGTGGTGAAACTGAAATGACTAGAACGCTGCCTGTGGATTCTCATGTAGGAATGGAATCTATGATTTAGTTGAGAAGTCTATTCAGCTTTAAGGCTCTGAGGAAACTTCTTCCATGGAAGAACGAGCTTCTCGTCTCAGTTTTTGGTCTAAAAGAAGTAGGTTTTATTACAGATACATTTAATCTGAAATGTGTTTCTGTAGTTTATAGAGGAGCGCGAGCGTCCGTCTCAATCGCAGGGATTGTCCTGGAGTGGTGAGATGCCTTTAGTTGACGGCTTCCCTGTTTTCTTAACTGAATAAAGACGGTTGAAGTTTGTACCTTGACTTCTTTATACGTTCCTCAACATTGAAATTGCAACATTAAGAAGGACAAGACATAAGGTTATGCAAAGCAAGGAAGTAGCAGGAGTCGCTAAGATTTGCATCTCATCAAAGTTTCAAGTGCCTGGCTCCAATCATGGTCGTGGCAGGGACATTAAAGCCAGACTGAACATTTTTTAGCTACATCCTGTAATTTCCATAATTCCACGACTTTTCCATCTTAGTGCTGCAATAACAATGTTGAAGAGTGTATTTTGTAATAGCTTCAAGTCGAACTGTATATTGGTTTAAATCTTGAGATCCCACCTGATAGGACGAGGGCAGTCTGAGCTCTAGATCTATGAAGTGATCTACCAGATTACAGCTTTATACTGGGATTACCGCTCTGACCTGTAACTGACTATAGAGGTAAGATGAAAGTGTGACAGGCTTTGACCTAAAATATAGAGCAACATGATGAGATAATAACGTGTAGGTGTATTTGTATTTTACGTGGGATTTTGTATGATTTTTCATCTTTTTTTCCATGCAGGTTCCTACAACATAGGATCTGTTGAGTGGATATCTCCTATATAAGATCGCTATCCTGATTGACCCATCAAAGCAAGGACAAGATGGCAGAGAGAATAATAAATCTCACCCTAGAGATCCTCCTCCGGCTTACTGGAGAGGTGAGAGATTCTGATGATGTCACATTACATTATCTTCTCTGTTACTAACAGATAAAATTGACTGGAGAGGTGAGGGACTCTGGAAATCGATATAGTTTTTATTAATGTTTCTCCCTAACTAGGACTACACAGTAGTGAAGCAGACCTCTAGTGAGCATGGTCAGGCCCCGGTATCTGAAGGACGGGGAGGAATCCTGAGCCCAATATCCAGGCCGACACCTCCCATCCCGATACATGAGAAAGTCAACATTGAGAAGATCCTAGAGCTCACCAACAAGATTATTGAGCTGCTGACTGGAGAGGTGACATCGCTGGGAATGCTGGGACATTATACAGTAACGCTATGAAGGGATCTGGATGATGACTGTATCATTCTGTTGTCAGGTTCCTATAAGGTGTCAGGATGTCGCCATCTATTTCTCCACGGAGGAGTCTGAATATTTAGAAGGACACAAAGATCTGTACAAGAACGTCACGATGGAGGATCATTATCTACCAGGTAATAGACATGACTAAATACACACATCCTCTCATTATTTCTATGTAAGGAATGAATTCAGTCACTGGATCTGTTTCCTATAGTTAAAGAAGAGAGAACAACGCCGGAGAGATGTCCTAGTCAACTGCTTCCACAGGATAATAATGTTCCGCAGTATGATCAGGTAGATGGAGATACGATCTCATGAAAGGTGCACTATGATCCTTGTATAATGAGAACGGTAAAGATGGCAGCTGACCATAGACGTTACTTGTCATCTTGATCTTCTCACAGTTTTCTTGCTATGGAGACAGCTGGTCAGAAAAAGGAGCCAACAGGTTGGATTTATACAAGAGACCTCCAGAGATTTTAGTGAAATTATTCCTGCTGTTATATAATCACTGATTGTCACACTAATAAATGATAATTGCTGGTCTTCTAAGACATGCCGCACCAGGGTTACCAGCCGTCCAGAAATTTCTGGACAGTCTGTAAAAATGGGCAACTTTTTTCCTCTCTCTATGAAAAAAAGAAAGAAGTGTCCGTGATTGTTTTTGAGGCCGGTGGTACCTGACTAGATTATTTTTGAGTTCTTATCAGTATTTTGAGCTATAGCCATGGATTACTCATAATATTTATTATTCATCATGGTTTTTCTAATTTGTCCATAAATAATGTTGGCTGTTTGTGATTTTGGGTTAAGTTGTCCAGAAAAAAGAAACTTTCTGGATGGCAACCCTCTGCCTCACAACTTCTCTACAACTGTCTGCTGACCGTTACTATATTTGTTTCACAGCTTTTGAACAATATTAAGGCTGAAGATACATATGTGAGGAGTGATGAGCAGATCATAGAGGACATTCCCCCAGATAACCACCCAGGTGAGTAGTAACCACTACATAAAGCAGAGAAGACTCACAGATTCTGCTCCTTCACTGGCTACTGATGACTCCTTGTATAGTCAGGTAGTGGTGGCAGTTTGGAGGGCGCAGACTTTTGAAAGGTTAACTAGCACACAATTGTTAATGATTTTTGGGAATTGGAAAGCCCGAAGGCTACTTTCACGTCACTTTTACGTTAGGATAATACAATCGGCTGCATCCGTTATGAATGGATCCGGTTGTATTATCTCTAAAATGGCCAAAACAGATTGGCACTAAAACCATTGTAAGTCAATGGGCGCCGGATCCGTTTTCTTTTGTGTCAGAGAATTCGGATCCGGTACCATTGACTTACATTTTGTTTCATGCCGGATCAGTCTTGCTCCGCATCCCACGATGCCCTCAAAAACTAGAGCTTGCAGCATTTTTCTGTCCGGCATGGGAAGGCAACCAAACTGAACGGAATGTATTCTGGAGCATTCTGTTCCATTCAGTTTCATTCTGTTCCCATTGACAATGAACAGAGACAAAACTGAAACATTTTCCTCCGGTATTGAGATCCTATGACTGATCTCAATACCGGAAAGGAAAAAACGCTGATGTGAAAGTAGCTTAAGGCAGAGCCACCACAGAGGCAGGCTGAACAGTTGAAATAAAAAGGACCTCCACTAAGCATTAAAAGATATCACAATGTCTTGGCCTGATGAGTAATTACAGGAAAAGCTATCCCCAGTGATCAGTGACAGCTTGCTGGCCATTCTGCCCCTCCTGCTAAAGACTTAAATGCTATACCCCACAAGCCTCTAACCAATCTCTCTATATAAGGCTCCAAAATATCTGATGGCGGCTGTCTAATGGTCTTCTTATGGACATTGTATTGTGTGTACAGTGTGGTTTTTAAAGGTGATCACTTCTCTGTGGCGTACGTGTTATCAAGATCCTAGACGTAAATTGTAAACCCAGTGGTGTCCTTGATTTCCCACCCAAACAGTGAAGGGGAATTGTTTAATTAGTACTTATCTGTACTCAATTATCTGTGGTGTTACATAGAGACTCTGTAACCACCTATAGACTGTATCCGGTAGTTAAAAAAATATTCCCCCTCTAATTGTTGGTTTTCATGAAAACTTAACTTTATTATTCCAATAAAAATACTATTTAAATATTTTGCCGTATTACACATAATGTGCGGCCATTATCAAAAATCCTTTAATAACACACATTGTCAGCTATCCCAACACATTTTGCATAATTATCGGCATTCGGTATGTCTCGCCACACGGCTGCAGCCAATCACAAATGACAACAATCGTGCTTCCTGCTCAGATTACTCTTATTACACACATTCTGTGCTGAACCTGAAGTCGGTTTTGTTACCGGCTGGTACCTCGGTACTGAAGCCAACTTTAGATTCCTGATTTTAAACGTTTTTAAAGTTGTAGAATCAAAGCCGGAAGTTATTGACTGAAGTTTTGCACGACTTCGGACTTAACAAATTTTGCCTCACCAGAGCACATGGGCTCTGCACAGCATTAAAAAAAGTTTAGGTACGAATAGACTTTGGACTCGATGCTCGATTCGCTCATTCCTAAAGAACACCTTCAAAGGTACAATAAGGCGAGGTTCTAACTTGCACAAAGACACCTTGAGTCTGATGTTTCTTGAGGAAAGCCAAAGATGGAGCACTGCATCTGCAACATCTTCATGAAAGGGGAAGCCGGTAGTAGGGGTGTTTTTGATTCTTACCAGATCTGGGTGAAGGAGACGGGTAACAGAAGAGGAACCCTTAAATGACAGCCATAAACTATAAAGAAAAGGGAAGAACTTAGAGGTGCACTGTACTTCCAAGTCTGACACGATGTGCAGGGACAACCCCTGGAGCTCTAAAATGTGTTCCATGAATAACTTGGCCAATTAACTGGCATGGGACAGGAGACCAGGTGGGGACATGAAGTAAGAATAGATCAACCACCACCCAGAATACCTCGCAGCCAGAGCAAGAAGGCAGTTTGGTAATAGAATGCATGGCGATATGCTGCCACTAGAAGAAGGAGTCCTACAAGTTTTTGTTTCAGGGACTTGTAATGGGTACAGGTAGGGCAGATGTCAACAAAGTCTAAAACCGCATTAGTGAGACCTCATTTGGAGTATTGTGCGCAGTACTGGAGGCCATATCTCCAGAAGGATATTGATACTTTGGAGAGAGTTCAGAGAAGAGCTACTAAACTGGTCCATGGATTGCAGGATAAAACTTACCAGGAAAGATTAAAGGACCTTAACATGTATAGCTTGGAAGAAAGACGAGACAGAGGGGATATGATAGAAACTTTTAAATACATAAAGGGAATCAACAAGGTAAAAGAGGAGAGAATATTTAAAAGAAGAAAAACTGCTACAAGAGGACATCGTTTTAAATTAGAGGGGCAAAGGTTTAAAAGTAATATCAGGAAGTATTACTTTACTGAGAGAGTAGTGGATGCATGGAATAGCCTTCCTGCAGAAGTGGTAGCTGCAAATACAGTGGAGGAGTTTAAGCATGCATGGGATAGGCATAAGGCCATCCTTCATATAAGATAGGGCCAGGGGCTATTCATAGTACTTAGTATACTGGGCAGACTAGATGGGCCAAATGGTTCTTATCTGCCGACACATTCTATCTTTCTATGTTTAACATCTTTAGAAACTGTAGCCACCAGTAATATCGATGTGCCCAGAACAAGACCTGCTTCCCCTTGGCCACAGGAACAAATGTCTCGCCAGGCAGAATATCTTTCCATGCACTCAGGGCCGGCAGGAGGATGCGAACGCTGCCTGACCCTGTCAATCAAGACTTGGAGGGAGATGACAGAGGTGGAAAATTTGCATATTATAAAAGTTATATTTATGGAGTAACGGGGGCATGGATAAACTGGGAATAGGCTAGTTAGGTTCAGCTGACATTAGCACATTGCTAATGTCAGCCAGTTTAATTTAGGTAATTCTGGAGACAAACTCTTTAAAACTAATGTGAAGTTGTTTCTGTTCTGTTAAACTTGCTAAGTTTGAATAAAACACTAAGTTCTGGTTAAGAACTTTTTTTGTGCCTCTGTACTGCGTCTGCTCACCCTGCCTACCAGAATGAATTCCCACAATTGGTGGCTTGGAGAGGGCATATGCAGAGAGGTCGATGCAAAACCAGAATTAATTTATATTTTTTCTTCCGGGCACAGTTTTGGATTAAGCCAGCTAAGTTTTAACCAGTATTCCTGGACAAGATGGAGGCTGTAGTGAAAGCCCTCTTGCAGGCTAACCAGCAACAGCAGGAGGCTAACCAGCAAGAAATGATACAGCTGCTACTGCAACACGTGTTGGCATTACAGAAGGCAGGAGCATCACGGGGGTCCACGATGCCAAACTGGCCAAGAGGGAGGGTTTACCCCGAGACCAGTGGACTGATGTAATCGTTCTGTTCCCGGCATCAGGACTGCAACAGGTCTACTTTTATTTACCGGACGAGAAAGCAGCAGATTACAAGAACATCAAGGGTGAGATCCTGGCTCGACTGCGGGTGAATGTGTTGGTCCGGGCCCAGCGGGTGTATCAGTGAGAGTTTGAGCCACTGGGGCTAGCGAGAAACTACAAGGGAGGAGGGAAATAAAACCCAGAAAATCCAAGAGCCGAGAAAGACCGCTTAGGACGTACCTTATAGGAATCCGGACCCTATATTCTGCTGGCGGTGTCATGAGCCAGACCATGTAAGGGTCGACTGTCCCCACCTTGCTGATCCCATGGACACAAATTTTGGATACCGACAGTCTCTGTATCCCAGAAGGGTCTGTACGTAAGGCACCCAAGAGACCCTCGATAACAGACATTTGTGTCAGATGGAAGGAGGTGTCACTCCTGCGGTGGCTCTGCTGGACTCAGGGAGTCTGGTGACCCTTGTGAGGGCTATCCTGGTGCGACCCACTGAGTTTACTGGCATGTTATGCATACATGGAGATTTAAAAGGCTACACTACCACTCTGGTGCCTCTAAGTATGGTTGCTGGCAGGCGGATCCATGAGGTGGCAGTGGCCACGAGCCTGCACTCGGCCTGGTGACACCTGACTGCAAAAGGGAGTTTGTGGTACAGACCGATGCCTCTGAAGTAGGCCTCGGGGCTGTACTTTCTCAGTAAATTAATGGGGAGGAGCATCCTGTTATTTTCCTGAGCCTAAAGCTCACCCCAGCCGAGACCAGGTACAGTATAGTGGAAAGAAAGTGTCTGACCATCAAATGGGCACTTGAGTCTCTCCGCTATTATCTATTGGGGAGAAAGTTCTGCCTGGTGACCAACCACTACCCTCTCAAATGAGCCAGGCCAAAGATGGAATGCCTGGGTCACCAGATGGTTCTTGTCTCTGCAGAATTTCAAGTTCACTGTGGAACATAGAGCAGGCCAGTTACAGGAGAATGCGGATGCCATGTCGCACTGTTTGGCGAGTGTTCACCCCCTCAAGGTTGAACAAAGGGGGGGGGGGGTATTTGACACGTGAAGGGTCTGCTGGTAGATGGGAGTTATGTTCCTCCCAGCATTTGCTGCTCATACTGATTGCAGCAACGTGAGGTGAAGTACTGGACCGGATCTCACATGCTGATCCGGGCTTTGTGCCTACGCCTAACTGTAATGAAAGCCAGCTACGATTGTGGGCAAAGGGTTGTTGCTGGGTGCATGGTTGCAATCTGTCTCGGAGGACACTTGTTTATGTTCTGTTAACCCTCCAAGTGTGATAAAACACTGAACTACTGGTTAAGAACTGTTTTGTGCCTCTGTACTGCGTCCGCTCACCCTGCCTACCAGAGCAAATCCCCACGTATGCTAATGGTGTTTGACCAGTGGAAACCTATCTTGATATCACTACTTAGCCCTGACTGGTTTGGAGAAGAATGTATCTTTATAATTAGAGGTCAAAAGCTGAGACATTACAATAGATGTGAAGCTATACAAAGTAAAATAAAATAACACAAAGCAAACTAATTAAAAATCTTTCACTTGGCAAGGCTTGGGATGAAGAGAAAAATTAGGTACTTGAGGTCAATGATGACAAGTTGGCAGGCATCCTCCAGCAGATGACACCATTCTTTAAATGCTAACTTAATTAGGAGCAACTCCCTGTAACTAATGGAATAATTTTGTTCCGCTGAGGAGAAGCTGCAGATGAGCATCCTGCTGGAAATTCCCTTTTGAGCAAGGACAGTTCCTGCACCCTGTTAGGGTGCATCCACCTCACGCAAGAACTATTTTGAGACTTTGGGATGGATCTGAAATGTGGTTTCTGCTTCAGATGTCCACTTGTGGAATTCACACCCTTCTGAGTCAGAGCTGAAATTGAGGCTGTAAAAGTGCTAAATGAATTCTCTTTCATAATTTGGCAAAACGCTGTTGAATAGCACTTCGACGTGTAGAACGAGGCCAATCCAGACAACTTCTCAGGAACATCTCTCTGCCTTGGCCAAAAAATAATATAGCCCAGGAAGGAAGAAGTGCAATAAAGGGAGATTTCTTACTCAGTCCTGGAATATTTCACTATCGGACCATTATGTACACTGGGAAATTTCCTTGTAGGGTCTATAGCCAATCTAACCCCGAGGACGAATATAATGGAAATAGAAGAACCACACTAGGATAGGTTGGTATTCACTTAGCTAATGAATTTTAGGACAGTCATCAAATTGAACAATGTGAATTTGGACCTTGTTGCTTTGGACAAAATAACTTTTGTTAATATGCCAGCTTCAATTGACTGATTTTTACAAGTTTGACCAAGATTTTCGTTTTAGTCAAAAATGTTTTGGTATGCTGAAGCATTCAGATTTCTCTTCACTGGAACTAAGCGGTCTAGACCGCCAGATCTAGAAGGCCTGATTCATCCCTCCACAGCACGTTTTCTGCTTCTCCACAGTTCAGTGTTAATGTGATTTACACTACTCCGGTTTTTCATTTTTTTCAGTTAAAACTGCAAGTAGATTATACAGTATAAATTACTTCTGCTGAAGAAATAAAAGAAAATATATTTAAAAAAATATAAAACTGATCTGTTATACTCGGTTTTTGACTTCAGAATTCTCCTGTGGGCCCTTCCCTCCATATGCGCAGTACCAACTTCTAAGCTGCTTAGAGCAAAGGCCCCACCAGCCTCGGGGAGGCTACAACTTTGTGTACAGCTGTCTAACTATATACCCTGTGTGCTGCCTCCCCTCACCTCCTGTAATACAGCACACAGAAGGCACCACTCCTCATCCGTGAGACATGCCCTGTATATGCTGCTCAGTGAAACACTTCTTACTTGTCATACACCGGCGCTTACACTTGTTTAACCTGACGCTGCGGTACCGCAACGGTATTGCCACCGCTGAGAATCAAAGAAAAACGATGATGTATGCAATATATCTATTAGGTACTGCGCGACGTGCTCCCTGTCTACTTTGCCTGCCTGTCGGCACTCAAAAGTCCGCAGTATACAGTAATACAGAAACCCACAGATTGGTAAATACCTGATCCTGGGTGTTCATCTGTTTTGGCTACTTGTCCAGACGCAGGACAAGTAGCCAAAACCTAATAGATATAGTTTACAGAAACACCCTATATGTGGTCGTAAACTGCTGTACGGGCACACGGCAGGGCGCAGAAGGAAAGGAACGCCATATGGTTTTTGGAAAGCAGATTTCACTAGGATAATTTTAAGCTGCCATGTCACATTTTAAGACCACCTGATGCACCCCTAGAGTAGAAACTCCCAAAAAGTTACCCCATTTTAGAAACTACACCCCTCAAAGTATTCAAAACTGATCTTACAATCTTTGTTAACCCATTAGGTTTTCCACAAGAATTAATTGAAAATGGAGATGAAATTTAAAAATTGCACTTTTTGGGCAGATTTTCCATTTTAATAAATTTTTTTCCACTAACAAAGCAAGGGTAAACGCCCTAACAAAACTCAATATTTGACCCCATTTTGGAAACTATGGGACAAGGTGGCAGTTTTGTTGGTACTATTTTAGGGTACATATGATTTTTGGTTGCTCTATATTACACTTTTTGTGAGGCGAGGTAAAAAATTGCTGTTTTAGCACCATTTTTATTTTTTGTTATTTACAATGTTCATCTGACAGATTAGATCATGTGGTATTTTTATAGAGCAGGTTGTTACGGATGTGACAATACCAAATATGACTACTTTTTATGGTTGTTTGCTTCAGTTTACCTAATAAAGCATTTAAAAAAAAAAAAAAGATTTTTTTAGTGTCTCCATATTCTGAAAGCCATAGTGTTTTAAATTTTTTGGGCGACTGTCTTATGTAGGGGCTAATTTTTTTCGGTATGAGATGACTGTTTGATTGGTACTATTTTAGGGTGCGTATGGCTTTTTGATCGCTTGGTATTACACTTTTTGTGATGTAAGGTGACAAAAAATGGCTTTTTTGACACCCTTTTTTACTTATTAATTTTTTTTTTTTACAGTGTTCACCTGAGGGGTTAGGTCATGTGATATATTTATACAGCAGGTTCTTACGGACGTGGCGATACCTAATATGTATACTTTTTTATTTATTTATTTAAGTTTTACAATAACAGCATTTTATAATAAAAAGAAATCATGTTTCAGTGTCTCCATAGTCTGAGAGCCATATTTTTTTTATTTTTTTGGGCAATTGTCTTAGGTAGGATCTAATTTTTTTTGTAGAATAAGATGACTGGTACTATTTTGGGGTGTGTATGACTTATTGATCACTTACTATTACAGTTTTTGTTATGTAAAGTGACAAAAAGTAGCTTTTTTAACACCGTTTTTATTTTCATTTTTTTACGGTGTTCATCTGAGGGGTGATGTGTTATTTTTATAGAGCAGGTTCTTATGGATGCAGCGATACCTAATAGGTCAAATTTTAAATTTTTTTATTTTTTTTTTACATTTAACTCAATAAAAGCATTTTTGAAACAAAAAAATCATGTTTTAGTGTCTCCATAGTCAGAGCCATAATTTTTTATTTTTTTTGGGCAATTGTCTACGACATTTATTCCAGCAGCCTCTTGCCATTCGCTGCCGTGCCTCGCCGGAACTCCGCCCCCGCCCTTATTATAGTCAATGGGGACGGAGCGGCAGTCCAGAGGCACACGGTCACTAGCAGCAGGACAGATCTGGCAGGCTGTTCACCCGACAGAACAGCCTGCCGGAGGTCCGTGCCGCTAGTGTGAAAGTAGCCTTAGGTAGGGGCTAATTTTTTTGCGGGGTGAGGTGACTGTTAGATTGGTACTATTTTGGGGGCATATGCCTTTTTGATCGCTTGGTGTTTCACTTTTAGTGATGTAAGGTGACCAAAAATTTTTTTTTTTTTTTTTACTTTATTATGGGAAAAGGACACTTTTTTTTTTTACTTTAAACTTTTAATTTTTTTATTATACAAAAACACTTTTTTTTACTTTTTATATTTGTCCCACAGTGGGACTTCACCATTTCAGGGTTTGATCCCGGTTTCAATTCAGTACAATACATTCTGTATTGTACCGAATTGAAGTGTTAGTGTCTTACACAGTAAGACGCTGACAGTTGCCTAGGAGACCCAGCCCTCAGGCGGGATCTCCTGGGCTTCCGTAGGTGGCAGTCCCGATGCCTGTGTAAGGCATCAGGGCTGCCATGGCAACCATCGGGTCCCCGCCACTGCAGCACGGGGACCCGATGGCTAAGGATAGGGAGTTCAAACCTCCCATATGCCGCGGTCAGCACTGACCGCAGCATATGAGGGTTTAATCCACCGGCATCGTTGTTATCACTGATGCTGGTAGATGCAGCAGGGATCCGGCTGTCAGTAACAGCCGGATCCGTGCTGCTGATTGCCAGACCGCACATCGGGGGGAGGAAGGATCGCAGGACGAGAATGCTCGTCCTGGTGCGCAAAGTACCGGCCATTTAGGACGAGCATTCTCGTCCTGGGTCCTTAACGTGTTAATGAACGTGAGCTTGTCCACGTTGGCTGTGGACAGGCGGTTGCGCTTGCCTGTGACACCCCCCCCCCCGCCGTGCTAAACACACGTTCGGACAATACAGTGGCCGCAAGGTAGGCCAGCACCTCCAAGGTGTAAAGGGCCAGCTCAGGCCATGTGCCCAATTTGGAGACTCAGAAGTTGAATGGGGCAGACCTATCAGTCAGTACGTGTTCCATCATGTTGTAGAAATGTTGCTTCCTGCTAAGACGTTCCGTATCAGCTAGTGGTGCTGGTTGTTGTGGTGTACTGACAAAGCTTTTTTACATTTCAGCAATGCTAACCCTCACTTCTGAGGTGCTGGTGGTGCCCCAGCTGCGTTGGGGGACATCATCCTCCTCCTCTGCCTTCGCCTTGTGCTTCCACTGAGCCCCTGCTGTCAGGTGGGAATGCATCAGCAGCGCTTCTACCAGCGTGCGCTTGTACTCGTGCATGTTCCGATCACGCTCCAGTGACGGAATTAAGGACAGTACGTTGTCCTTGTAGTGGGGATCCAGCCCGGTGGCCACCCAGTAATTGCCACTGGTTAGAATGTGGGCAACTCGCTCAAGTATGCCAGGCTGCCCAGAGGCAACGACAAGCTGTCATCTGTGGGAGGTGTATTGCCTGTGTCCTCTGTATCCCCCCCAGCCACGCTCCAGTGATGCCTATGAGCTGCTTTGGGCGCCATCCAGCTGTGAACACGGTTCCTCCTCATCATCATCCTTCTCATCGTGCAGAACTATGTCCTGGCTGGACAGTTGTGTACCTGGCCTCTGTTGGTGCAGGAACCCACCCTCCGAGCCACTTGTGAATGACTGGCCTGATAACCGTGGAAATGACCCCTCTTCCTCCTGTGCCACATCCTCTTCTATCATCGCCCAAAGCGTTTTTTCAAGGAGACATAGAAGTGGGATAGAAACGCTGAGGATGGCGTTATCGGCACTTGCCATGTTGGTGGACTCAAAACAGCGCAACACGGCACACACTTCCGAATGGGCCTCCATGCGGGTGGTGAAGTGGTGCGGTTCCGCAGAGCGACTCACCCGTGCGTGCTGCAGCTGAAATTCCACTATCGCCTGCTGCTGATCGCACAGTCTTTCTAGCATGTGCAAAGTGGAGTTCCACCTTTTGGGTACATCTTGTATGAGGCGGTGAGTGGGAAAGCCAAAGCTACGCTGCAGTGCAGACAGGCGAGCAGCAGCAGGGTGAGAATGCCGAAAGCACGCAGAGACTGCACACGCTTTCTGCAGCAGCTCTGACATATCGAGGTAATTTTTCAGGAACCTCTGCACCACCAAATTCAGCATATGCGCCAGACAAGGGATATGCGTCAAACTGGCTAGGCCCAGAGCTGCTACGAGATTTCGCCCATTATCGCACGCCACCAGGCCGGGCTTGAGGCTCAGTGGCATCAACCACTCATCGGTCTGTTGTTCCATGCCCATCCACAACTCCTGCGCGGTGTGTGGTTTTTCCCCCAAACAGATGAGTTTCAAAACAGCCTGCTGTCGTTACCCCCTGGCTGTGCTGAAATTGGTGGTTCAGGTATTGCGTTGATCGGATGAGGAGGAGGAAGCAAAGTAGGATAAGGAGACAACGAAAAACGTCTTGCAATCCTCGGTGGCGGAATGACATGCGCCAAACTGCTATCCGCCTCAGGCCCAGCCGCCACTGCATTTGCACAGTGTGCAGTTAGGGAGATATAACGTCCCTGCTTGTGCTTACTGGTCCACTTATCGGTGGTTATGTGGACACAGATGGCGTTGCGCAGTGCACACCTGATTTTGTATGCCACTTGGTTGTGCACGGCAGTGATGGCCCGCATTGAAAAGTAGTGGCGGCCGGGAACCACCTACTATGGGACAGACACCGCCATAAGGTTTTTAAAAGTCTCCGTCTCCACCAGACGGAATGACAGCATTTCAAAGGCCAGGGATTGCTGGTGGGTACGGGGGTACTTCCTCTTTCTCTCCAGTGTTTGGGGGATGGACAGCTGAATGCTTCCATGGGACAGTGTGGAGATGCTTGGTGGAGGTGGTGGTGTTGCTGCCACATCCTCTGTTTGCAGGGTGGCAGGTGCCACTGTCACTCCAGAGGGGGAGGAAGAGGCCGAGACTGCAGCAGAAGAGGGAGAAGGAGGAGCCTGAGATCTTTTGTTGGTTTTGGGGTGTCTACTCCACTGCAGCTCGTGCTTTGCATTTAGATGCCTGGTCATGCAGGTGGTGCTCCGGTTTAGAACATTTAGGCCCCTTTCACACAATCGTGACGGATTAGGTCCAGATGCGTTCAGTGACACTCGCACCATTTTGCAAGCAAGTTCAGTCAATTTTGTCTGCAATTGTGTAAAGTTAATTTTTTTCAGTGCGAGTGCAATGCCTTCTGATGCGTTTTTCATGCGCATAAAAAACTGAAGGTTTACAAACAACATCTAGCAACCATCAGTGGAAAACGCATTGCATCCAGGAGCCCCATTCACTTCTATGAGGCCAGGGCTGCGTGAAAAACGCAGAATATAGAACGTCTTGCGTTTTTCATGCAACGCAGAACTGATGCGTGAAAAAAAAAACGCTCATGTACACAGAACCATTGAAATGAATGGGTCAGGATTCAGTGCGGGTGATATGCATTAATGTCGCACATTGCACCCGCGTCGAAAAGTCGCACGTGTGAAAGGGGCCTTATGCCTCGCTTTAGGCTCTGATTACACAGCGTGCAAACCACTTGCGTCTTGTCGTCAGCACTTTGCCTGAAGAACTGACATGCCAGTGAACTCCTTGGAGCTGGCTTTGGTGTGCTCAGTCCCTGGGTGCGGTGGGCAGTAGTAGGCGTACTGGCTAGGGGATGGCCACTCTGCTTTTGCACCCTGCTCCCTCTTTTGCTGTGTCGCTGGCGCTGTGTGACCACCACCTCTTCCTCCAAACTGCACATGTCACTCGCATGAGCTTGATTCAATGTGGGGTCTAGGACCTCATCATCCTCTACATAATCTTCCACCCACTCCTCACCCCTGCCCTCCTTGCCGGTCAACACTGCAGAAAGCCGCAAAAGTTGGCACCCGTGTTTCATCGTCATCAGAGACGTGCTGCGGTGGTCCTCCCATGTCCACGTCCTGAAACATAAGTGGTTGGGCATCAGTGCACTCAATCTCTTCCACTTCTGGGGCAAGGCTAGGTGGATGGGCCAGGAAAACCTGCCAGTAGAGTCATCAAAAAGCATAAGAGACTGCTTGCCTGATTTGCAAGGGGGGAAAGACAGAAGGTGAAAGATAGATGGCCATGGGCTGCAGGTGCCAACTCTGCGCTTTCAGCAGGGGACCGGGTGGGAGACAATGTGAAGGAACTGGAGGCACTGTCAGCCACCCAGTCTACTACCGCCTCTTTTTGTTCTGGCATTCACCATTCATACACCAGTATTCGGGCCTACAAAATAACGCTGAACGTTCTGTCGCCTACGTGCACCTGAGGAAGGTGTTTCATTTGTGTGTGTGGCTGGCATATATCAACCACGTCCTCTCCCTACAACAGGAGCTCCACCAACACCAGCAGGGCCACGTCCCTTATTTGATGCTATCCTCATTCTTTGAGGTCACCCACCGTACTAACAAACGGATTAACTATATTACATTCCCTGTCACGTATCCAGTACAGGGGTACCTCACACAAAAAATGGGTATATGTCACCCACTGAACTAACAGACAGATTAACTATTATATTTTAGTGTCAGGGGTACAAAGATGGTGCATTACACCCACAAAAAAATAATAATCGCTATAGGTCACCCACAGAATTAACAGCCAGATTAATTGTTATATTTCTTCGTCAGGGGTGCATAGCTGGTGTATTGAACCCACAAAAAAATCACCATAGGTCACCCACAGAATAAATAGCCAGATGAGATTCCTAACAGTGTCCCCTCACTTCAGCTGCCTGTTTCCTGTCCCTACAATATTCAGAGCTGATGGGCGGTGCTACACGTGATCCAGCTTTTAGTAGGCATGGCTGTGATGGCTTCTACGTGTTCACAGCTTAAAAGCTTGTTGATTCGCTACCTTGCAGCCTTTCAATGAGCTTTATTAAACGCCTGAATACCGAACCTTAACTTTTCCGGAAAAGTTTGGGTTCTGGTCCAGATACCTGAACACGCAAAGTTCGGTACGGACGCAAACTTTACAGTTAGGGTTCGCTCAACACTACTGGTGACCTAACATCATTATCTACTGGTCCAGGCTACTGGTCTATTGTTAGATTGTTATCTGTTTTCCCATAGTCAGTTGATAATTGCATTTTAATCCATGTCTTGTAATTTGAATGGAATTTTAAATATATAAATGTACTAAAATATCAATATAATATTAAAGTTATATTATTTAAAATAATAAAAAGTCGTTTCATTCTTGGCAGTTGACTGTACCAGGAGCTCAAAGGAACATCTAATATCTTCAGATTTTAAAGCAGATGATTGTGGTGTCACAGAAGATACACATGAAGAGCGTGCCATTATCCCAGATGTACCCTTGGACTTTAAAAGCAAAGATCTATCATCTGATCCTTTGGATGGGTTCCAATCTTCTGATTCATCACAGACTGTTAAGCAAAGTGTACTACATCAAAGAACTGACACAGGGGAGATGTCTTTTTTATGCTCAGAATGTGGAAAACATCTTAACCACGAATCTCATATTGTTATATATCAGAACATTCGCACAGGGGAGAAGACATATCCATGTTCAGAATGTGGAAAGTGTTTTAAACGTAAATCGCTTCTTGTTAAACATCATAAAATTCACACAGGCGTGAAGCCATATTCATGCTCAGAATGTGAGAAATGTTTTATCCGTAAATCACATCTTGTTCTGCATGAGAGAATTCACACAGGTGAGAAGCCATATTCATGTTCAGAATGTGGGAAATGTTTTAGTGATAAATCACATCTTGTTGTACATAAGAGAATTCACACAGGGGAGAAGCCATATACTTGTTTAGAGTGTGGGAAATGTTTTAACCAGAAATCATCTCTGGCTACACATCAGAGAATTCACACAGGAGAGAAGCCGTATTCATGTTCAGAATGTGGGAACTCGTTCACACAGAAAGTACTTCTTCTTACACATCAGAGAATTCACAAAGTGAAGAAGTCATTTTAATGTTCAGAATGTGGTAAATGTATTAACCATGAAGCAGATCTTTTTACATATCACAGAGAAGTCACACGGGGCAAAGCCTCTTACATGTTCAGAACATGAGAAATGTAATAAAATTGAGGCAAGTGTTATTACACTTCAGAGAATTCCACATCACAAATCACATCTTAAACATTAAAGGGAGCCTGTCACTAAGAACCTTACTGGTACACCAGGCATAATAATTGTGGGGCTAGCTCAACTGAATGTAATGATACTTTTCACCTGGTGATCTGGAAAAGTCATTTTAATCTATATGCAAATTGCACTGCACTAAGGACAGTCCCAAACCACTCTTTGTAACTTTATTCCTCCTGCTTCCTCTGCTAGCCCCCCCTTCTCCTTGATTGACAGGGCCAGGAGAGATAAAAAAAAAATAAAGGACTGCATGTAACTGCTTCCTTGTGGGACTAAAAAGTGGTTAAAAAATCTTCAATACAGTTTAGAAATATCTCCATGTTAAAAAATACACTTTTTCCATTGAAAACACGAAACGGCCCACACTATAAAGTTATTACATAATTTACCTTGCATGGTGAGTGCAGTCAAAAAAAACAACCACCCAGAATTGCTGGTTTTTTCACATTTGCCACCTCATAACAGGACTAAAACTTGATGAAAAAAGTGTAAGGGTCCATTCACACGTCCGCAATTTCGTTCCGCATGTTGCGGAATTGCGGACCAATTCATTTCTATGGGGCAGCACGATGTGCTGCCCGGACACGGAGTTGCGGACCCACACTTCCAGGTCCGCAATTGCGTTCCCGAAAAAAATAGAACATGTCCTATTCTTGTCGGCAATTGCGGACAAGAATAGGCATATTCTATTAGTGCCGGCAATGTGCGGTCCACAAAACACGTTGCGGACGTGTGAATGGACCCTTATTGTGAGCAACGTAAGACATTTGTAATTGACTCTTTGTATTTCCTTAATATTTTGAAGGGTTAATGGCTCAATTGTAGTCATCTGGTCAGTTGAGGACCTCATTGGGAAGGGCGACTGGAGGATTATGGGATTCTTAGACTCTGTCTTGCCTTTTTGAGGGCATGAAACATCTGATAATGTTATCTGTTAACCCTATGATTGGATAAAGGAAATATAGGGTGCATTTGTCCAGGGAAAGTTTTAAAAACCCACCTGGATATATGTGAGGTACCCG
Organism: Bufo gargarizans; assembly: GCF_014858855.1. Lineage (NCBI taxonomy): Eukaryota > Metazoa > Chordata > Amphibia > Anura > Bufonidae > Bufo > Bufo gargarizans. The sequence continues at coordinate 514,998,231 of NC_058083.1, forward strand.
GATAAAGGACAAGAACTGAATACTAAGGGCCACTGGCAGGACTAGCCGAGACACATGTTCTATTATAATTATACTCCTATAGCGCTGACATATTCCGTAGCACTTTACAGACATTAGCATCACGCTGTCCCCAATAGGGCTCACAATCTAAGTTCCCTATTATGTCTTCGGAGAGTATGGGAGGAAATCGGAGAACCCGGAGGAAACCCACACAAAAACAGGGAGAACATACAAACTCCATACAGATGTTGTCCTTGGTCAGATTCAAACCCAGGCCCCCAGCACTACAAGGCACCAGTGCTAATCACTGAGCCATCGTGAGTTCAGTCTTTATGAAATGCCTTTTCTTTTACCTTTCCTTCAATTGTTCTTTGTGTAACTTGTATGCACTGCTGTTAACTAACCCCTTCAGTACCGAGCCACCTTTTACCTTAAATCTCAGAACGATTTTTGCAAATCTGGTGTGTTATTTTATGTGGTAATATCTCTGGAATGCTTTTACTTATTATGTTAGTGGTAAATTCGAGTTCATATGTTTTACGTTTATTTATTAAAAAAAAAATTTGCAGAATTTTTTTGAAATAATTCACAATTTTAAAAAAATTTCATTTCTCTGCTTTTAAGGCAGGTAGTAATACCTCATAAAATAGTTATTGCCTTACATTTCCTATAAGTATATTTTATGTTTGCATCATTTTGTGACATTAGAAGGCTTAGAAATTTAGAAGCAAAATTTTCAAAACCCACTTTTTTAAAGGGTTTCTACCACTTGCATATCACATATTTGGTGATCAGACACTAGCGATCCGCTAGTGTCTGATGTAGCTTACAAGCTAATTATTACCTTAATCCGTTCGGCCCATACCTCAAAAAAAGCACTTATATCTTTATGCAAATGAGCCTCTAGGTGCTATGCAGGCGTTTTTCCAGCACCTAGAGGCTCCGTCTACCTTGCAGTTTGCCGCCCATCGCCTCGCTCCAGCACGCCCATCTCTTACCGTATTCGATCCTCCCCCTGCTTCAGCCTTCAGAAATCCCAGGCCTGCGCCGTTCGTCGCGGCATTCGGAGGCATTCGGCGCAGGCGCAGTCAATGTCTGACCGCTCCGTGCTCAGACATTTCCACTGCGCCTGCGCCGATGTCATCGGCGCAGGCGCAGTGGAAATGTCTGAGCACGGAGCGGTCAGACATTGACTGCGCCTGCGCCGAATGCCGCGACGAACGGCGCAGGCGCGAGATTTCGGAAGGCAGAAGCAGGGGGAGGATCGAATAGAGTTGAAGATGGGCGTGCTGGAGCGAGGCGCTGGGCGGCAAACTGCAAGGTAGACGGAGCCTCTAGGTGCTGGAAAAACGCCTGCATAGCACCTAGAGGCTCATTTGCATAAAGATATAAGTGCTTTTTTTGAGGTATGGGCCGAACGGATTAAGGTAATAATTAGCTTGTAAGCTACATCAGACACTAGCGGATCGCTAGTGTCTGATCACCAAATATGTGATATGCAAGTGGTAGAAACCCTTTAAGGACCAGTTCAGTTAAGAAGTCACTTTGTGGGGCTTAGGGTACTTTCACACTAGCGTTTTTCTTTTCTGGTATTGAGTTCCGTCACAGGGGCTCAATACCGGAAAAAAACTGATCAGTTTTATCCTAATGCATTCTGAATGGAGAGAATTCCATTCAGCATGCATCAGGACGTCTTCAGTTCAGTCCCTCTTACGTTTTTAGGCCGGAGAAAGTACTGCAGCATGCTGCGGTATTTTCTCCAGCCAAAATTTCGGAAAACACTTGCTGGAATGCTAGATCGGGCATAATGTATTATTAAAATTGTTGCATTGACGGATTTGGTCTTCCGGTCTTTAAATCTGTGGAAAAAAAGAAATACCGGATCTGTTTTTTCAGATGACACCGGAGAGACTGATCCGGTATTTCAATGCATTTGTCTGACTGATCCGCATCCATTTGCCTACGGGTTTCCGGCGACAGAACTGCCTGCCGGGATCGTCTAATGCAAGTGTGAAAGTACCTTTACATAGTAGAAACCACTTATAAATGACCCTATTTTACAAACTGCACCCCTTAAGGTGTTAAAAACTGATTTTACAAACTTTTTTAACCCTTCAGGTGTTACACAAGAATTAATAGAAAATGGAGGTGAAAGTTCAAAATCTCCCTTTTTTTTAAAAAACATTTTCCATTTGAATCCATTTTTCCTGTAACACAGAAAGGGTTAACAGCCAAACAAAACTCAATATTTATTATCCTGATTCTGCAGTTTACAGAAAGACCTCGTATGTGGTCGTAAACTGGGCACAAGTCAGGGCTCAGAAGGAAAAGAGCATCATATGGTTCTTGGAGGGCAGATTTCACTGGGATAATGTAGGCCCCTTTCACATGGGCAAGAATTCCACGCGGGTGCAACGGGTGAGGTTAACGCATTGTACCCGCACTGAATCCAGACCCATTAACTTCAGTGGGGCTGTGCAGATAAGAGGTGATTTTCACGCATCACTTGTGCGTTGTGTGAAAATTGCAGCATGTTCTATATTCAGTGTTTTTCACGCCACGCAGGCCCCATAGAAATGAAAGGGGCTGCATGAAAATCGGAAGCATCCGCAAGCAAGTGCAGATGCAATGTGATTTTCTTGCATGGTTGCTAGGTGATGATATTAGTAAATTGATTAAAGTCAATTTGCTGTATTATTTTCCCTTTTAACATGGTTATAAAGGAAAATAATAGCATTCTTAATATAGAATGCTTACTAAAATGTTGCTTCAGGGGTTAAAAAAAAAGAAAGAAATTAACTCACCTCATCCACTTGATCGCGCAGCCGGCATCATCTTCTTTCTTCTTCTTTGAGGACTTGCAAAAGGACCTTTGATGACGTAATCGCGCTCAGGTGACGTCAGCGCATGTCCTGTTGAATGAGCAGAACCTGCACTGACATCACTGCGCTCACCACATCAAAGGTCCTTTTGCAGGTCCTCAAAGAAGAAGAAAGAAGATGATGCCAGATGCGCGATCAAGTGGATGAGGTGAGTTAATTTTATTTTATTTTTTTAACCCCTCAAGCAACATTTTAGTAAGCATTCTGTATTAAGAATGCTATTATTTTCCCTTATAACCATGTCATAAGGGAAAATAATTACATATACACAACACCGAACCCGAATTTCAGTGAAGTACCACACTCAGTTTTTTATCACGCACATGCAAAACTCATTCCACCAGCGCGATAAAAACTGAACGCAGCGCAATCGCAGTCAAAACTGACGGAAATTGCGTGCACACTCGCACGGGTTTTCCGCATTGCAAACACGACGCATTCGGAGCATACCCGGGACACCTGTGTGAAAGAGGCCTTAAGTTGCCATGTTCCACTTGAAGACTCTACAGTAGAAAATTCCAAAAAGTGACCCCATTTTGGAAACTACATGATAAGGTGACAGTTTTATTGGTACTATTATAGGGTATATAAGATTTTTGTTCACTCAATATTATGCTTTTTGTGAGGCAAGGTAACCAAAAAATGTCTGTTTTGGGCACAGTTTAATTTTTTTTTAACGGTATTCGCCTGACAGCATAAATCATGTGTTGTTTTTCTAGAGCTGGTTGTTACATATGCAACAATACCAAATATGTCAATTTTTTTTATTTATTTATTTTGTTCAGTTTCACATAATATAGCATAAAAAAAAATCATGTTTTAGTCTCCATTTTCTGAAAGACATCTTTTTTTCTGCCAATTATCTTAGCTATGGGTTCATTTTTAGCGGAAAGAGTAGACATTTTTATAGGTATTATTTTTGCGTACATATGATTTTTTTTTTATTAATTCAATATTACACTTTTTTGGGGCAAGAAGAGGGTGTAGATCATGTGATATTGTTATAGAGCAAGTCGTTACGTTTTTTTTTTTTTTGTTAAAAGTTTTACACAGTACAAGCATTTTTTAAAAGAAAAAAAATTGAATGGGTCATTTATTTAAAACCAGCATTTTCGATGCCAGTCTTAAGCCCTGCACTGCTGGTGGATCCACAGAAGTTATGCATCCGGCACCAGTCTAAGTGAGAGAACAGCTTCCTTGCTGTCTTACATTTACACCATTTTCTATGCCTAAAACAGGTGTGGAAAATGATAAATTAGATGGGCCTAGTGGAAAAGGAGGAGTCATCCGAGGAGGAGACGGAGGATGGAGTAGGAGGAGGAGAAGAAGAGGCAGGCCTGCATGCAATCCGTGGCGGTAACACCAAACCCACATGGGTGCCACGGGTTGCATGCTTGACGGCCGTCAGAAGGTTCACCCAGTGGGCAGTAAAAGTTATGTACCTTCCCTGCCCGAGTTTGCTAGACCATGTGTCTGTGGTCTGCTGTATCTTGGCACCGACACGGTGTGCCAGAGATACATTCACTTGCCGCTGAACGTGGCCATATAGCTCCGGGATGCCCTTCTGGGAGAAATATTTCCTTCCGGGTACGTTCCATTGCGGTGTGCCAATGGCCACACATTTTCTAAAGGCCTCCAAGTCCAGCAATTCATATGGCAGTAGTTGGCAGGCTATCAGTTCCGACAAGTCGGCGGTGAAGAGGGTTATCCGGCGTCATCATCTTTTTTGGTTGAACATTTGGGCCACGGAAGCCTGCTTTTTGCCAGATGAACGTGACGATGGCACGGTCGAAGGTGGAGTAGTGGACAAATGGGAGGAGAAGAGGCAGGACGTGGAGCACCAGGAGTGTGTCTTTGTGGGTTCTGACAGTGTTCCTCCCACTGGGTTCGGTGATGGGAGGCCAGGTGCCTTCTTAAGGCGGTCGTCCCTAGGTGAGTGTTGGGCTTACCGCGACTTATGCGTTGACAGCACAGGCTGCAGATGGCAACACTATTATGAGCAGCGGACACGTTAAAAAAAGCCCACACTGCGGAGCCATGTGCTGGCATTCTGGGAGAGCCAGATGTGACTGTGCATGGTGGATGGCTCGTTCCAGATACATTAGCAGTCTACTTTTTGCATCCTGTGCACTGTAAGTTCTGCGTGCTTCTCCTCCCTATCTGCTGCTCCATCTCTCCCTCTGAACTCCCCTCCTCTTCCTCTCTTGTGGGCACCCACGTGACGTCCATAGACACATGATCATTGTCCTCTTCACCACCACTGACATTAGAGATCTCGGAGTAGGCAGCAACAGCAGGGACCACCCTCCTTGGGCTGATCTGGGTACTGTCGTCTGACTACTGGGTGGGGACCGTTGATACCTCCTCTTCCTGATTCGATGCCAAGAATGGCTGTGCATCGGTAAGGTCTGGGAATGGATGGGAGACTAATTCCTCTGACTCGAGCGGAGGGAATATGGTGGTGGTGTCTTTGGGGGTGCACACAGCAGAGAGTAAAGAGGGTGCAGATAGAGAGGATGAGGAGGGTGCAGAAGCGGAAGGCTGAGTGAGCCACTCAACCAACTCTGGTCCTTCTTTTGATGTAATCACACGCACCTTCTGCAACTTCCCACTTAGGCTCCGGCCTGGTGCACCTGCCCGACCCCTACCACCCCTGGGGAATGGCCTGCCTCTTCCTCTGCCTGTCATTTTCAAAATGACCCTGTGACAAAAGTCACTATAGAAGAGCAGTATTTGTGGAAGAAGGTATATCACACCCCTGCTTCAATCAATTTTTTGGGGTTGCAACTGGTATATCACACCAGTAGAAATTATTTGTTCCAGTGGCGTTTGTCACTCTGTGTAGCTGAGGTAATGCAGCTAAACCACAAACAAATGCTGCACTACCCAAATGCACTATATAGAAAGTATATAATTGATATATAACACCCCTGCTTTAATCTTTTTTTTTTGGGGGGGGCAACTGGTAAATCACACCAGTAGAAATTATTTGTTCCAATAGTGTTTGTCACTCTGTGTTGTTGCAGTATCGCAGCAGAACCGCAAACAACTGCTGCACAATACAAATGTACTATAATATACTTTCTATGTTAGAAAGTATATTATAAGTATATTACACCCCTCAGTAAGTCACACCTATACCAGTTCGTAAAAGGACTTTTGTGGCCCTATTAGCTAGCATTTAGTGTCCCTAACAGTCTGTCCCTGCTCCACACAGCAGCCTCTCCCTACACTGGCAAAAGACTGAATGTAAAATGAAGGCCATCTCTAGCCATATCTTCAGCTAGATGGGTCTGTGAGCTCCAAGCTCTTTCCATCGATCAACCTTTTCTAAGAGTTTTTGAAGATGTTAGTCTTCAAACTAGATCCCAGTTTGTTTTAACGAAAAGTGGTCACCTCTTTTCACAGGTCCCAAGACATTGTAATACCATCATTTTGCGCCAACCCCACAAATGAGCAGGAAGTGGCCTATCATAATTTACATGTCAGATGTTCAGTTCTACGTTATCTTGAGGTCACAAAAAATTGGAGGATATAAAATCTTTTTGTTCAGTTTTGTGGGCCAAATAAGGGAAAAAGAGCAGCAAAAAGTTAAATTTCCTGCTGGATAAGAACAACTATTACTGAAGCATATACAGTCAGGTCCATAAATATTGAGATACCGACGCAATTCTTACATTTTTGGCTCTATACACCACCACAATGGATTTGAAATGAAACAAACAAGATGTGCTTTACCTGCAGACTGTCAGCTTTAATTTGAGGGTATTTACATCCAAATCAGGTGAACGGTGTAGGAATTACAACAGTTTGCATATGTGCCTCCTACTTGTTAAGGGACCAAAAGTAATGGGACAGAATAATAATCATAAATCAAACTTTCACTTTTTAATACTTGGTTGCAAATCCTTTGCAGTTAATTACAGCCTGAAGTCTGGAACGCATAGACATCACCAGACGCTGGGTTTCATCCCTGGTGATGCTCTGCCAGGCCTCTACTGAGACTGTCTTCAGTTCCTGCTTGTTCTTGGGGCATTTTCCCTTCAGTTTTGTCTTCAGCAAGTGAAATGCAGCTCAATCGGATTCAGGTCAGGTGACTGCCTCGGCCATTGCATAACATTCCACTTCTTTCCCTTAAAAAACTCTTTGGTTGCTTTTGCAGTATGCTTTGGGTCATTGTCCATCTGCACTGTGAAGCGCAGTCCAATGAGTTCTGAAGCATTTGGCTGAATATGAGCAGATATATTGCCCAAAACACTTCAGAATTCATCCTGCTGCTTTTGTCAGCAGTGACATCATCAATAAATACAAGAGAACCAGTTCCATTGTGTCATGACCGGCAACACGCACAGGGAGGAAAAAGGGAAAGTCCTGCCCAAGGGAGAGGGAAAGATGGTGACCCCTAACTCTCCTTGCGGCTGGCACCTGACTGCCCTGACGGGTTCCTCACCCGTGCGGCGATCACGTGCCTAAACCCTGGCTTTCCCTGAAATGAACCCTAGATAATGAACGGGCCGGTGGGATCGCTAGTCCTCACCACTGCACTAAGAGGGAAACACCAGGGAGAGGACAGACAAACACAAACACCCAGGTGGATGACAACAACGGTCCACAAAGGTCCAACAGGGATCCGAAGGGTAGCGTTCTAAAGCAACAATCAGAGAACGCAGCAACACAGCTCCAGTGGGTCAGAATAGATGTCCAGGCAGGAAGCTCTATATCTGGCAACCAGAGAAGTGTGAGAGGGGAATATAAGGAGGATTGGGAGTGCTGGACAAGGAACAGCTGAGAGAAGGAGCTACAGATCCCTGAGTGAGCCAAAAGGGTTTGCAAAGCAAACCCAGAAAGCTACAATAAGGAAACATCCCTATCTTACATAGAGCGTGCAGCCAACCGCTGCGACCTCCTGACCCCGGGTACAACGGAGTCAGGCGTGGCTCTTGACACCCTCGTGACAGTACCCCCCTCTCTACGAAGGGCCTCTGGACACTCAGGACCAGGTCTCTCAGGATGAGAGGCATGAAAAATCCGAACTAGCCTGTCGGCGTTTACCTCAGACGCAGGAACCCACATTCTTTCCTCGGGACCGTAACCTCTCCAGTGCACCAGATATTGGAGAGAGCGGCGGACCCAACGAGAATTAATAATTTTGGATATTTGAAATTCTAAATTACCATCCACGACAACAGGAGGGGGTGGCAGCGGTGACGGTTCTAGAGGTGGAACATATTTTTTGAGTAACGACTTATGAAAGACATTATGGATTTTAAAAGTCTGAGGTAACTCCAGGCAAAAAGCCACGGGGTTGATGATGGCTACAATCTTGTAAGGACCAATAAACCTAGGACCCAGTTTCCAAGAGGGAACCTTCAATTTGATATTCCTAGTAGATAACCACACATAGTCATTCACTCCTAGGTCCGGACCTGGCGACCGTCTCTTATCAGCCATGCATTTGTATTTACCTCCCATATTTTTCAAGTTAGCTTGCACCTTCTGCCATACCGATGAAAGAGATGACGAAAACCGTTCCTCTTCGGGAACCCCAGAAGACCCCCCCTCTTTGAAAGTACAGAATTGGGGATGAAAACCATATGCACCAAGAAATGGTGACTTGCCAGTGGATTCCTGACGGCGATTATTTATGGCAAACTCAGCTAAGGGTAAATATGACGACCACAACTCTTGGTTTTCAGACACAAAACATCTTAGATATGTCTCCAGGTTTTGGTTGGTACGCTCAGTCTGTCCATTCGACTGAGGATGGAAAGCTGAGGAAAAGGACAAGTGAACCCCCAAACGGGAACAAAAAGCTTTCCAAAATTTAGAAATAAACTGGGTTCCCCGATCCGAAACAACATCGGAGGGGACCCCGTGAAGCTTCACGATCTCGCTGACGAATACCTGAGCAAGAGTTTTAGCATTAGGTAGTGCGGGTAACGCAATGAAGTGTGCCATTTTGCTAAACCTGTCCACTACTACCAAAATAACTGTTTTACCCGCAGACAAAGGTAAGTCAGTGATAAAATCCATAGACAGATGTGTCCATGGTCTATTGGGAATGACGAGTGGTAATAGAGACCCTGCAGGACGTGTATGTGAAACTTTTGCGCGCGCACAGGTAGAACAAGAAGACACAAAATCCAATACATCCTGACGCAACCTTGGCCACCAAAAACGACGAGACAATAGCTCCAAGGTTGCTTTACCACCCGGGTGCCCAGCAAGTGCCGAATTATGATGTTCCTTTAATAATTCGAGACGTAGGTTCAACGGTACAAACAATTTCTCTGAGGGGCAAGAGACCGAGGCGTCCCCCTGGGCCTCTAACACCTTCCCCTCCAAAGCAGAGTGTACCGCAGAGACAACCACTCCTCTTTGAAGAATGGGCACCGGATCACTCACATTACCCCCTCCAGGGAAACTACGAGATAGTGCATCAGCCTTGGTATTTTTTGCCCCAGGACGATAGGTAATCACAAAGTTAAACCTAGTAACAAATAGCGACCACCTAGCCTGTCTAGGGGTGAGACGCTTAGCTGATTCGAGGTACAGCAGATTTTTGTGGTCCGTAAACACAGTGACGGGGTGGACTGCCCCCTCTAAGAAGTGACGCCACTCCTCAAACGCAAGTTTAATAGCTAACAGTTCCCTATTGCCAATATCGTAGTTCTGTTCTGCTGCAGATAGTTTTTTAGAAAAGAAAGCACAAGGACGCCATTTGCCAGGAGATGGACCCTGAGACAGTACAGCCCCCACTCCCACCTCTGATGCATCGACTTCAACAATAAAAGGCTGGGAGACATCAGGTTGGACTAGTACAGGTGCTGAGGTAAACCTCTCTTTTAGAGAGGAAAAAGCAACTTTAGCGGCGTCAGACCATTTAAAAAAATCAGTCCCCTTCCTAGTCATGTCAGTAAGGGGTTTTACGATCACCGAATAATTTTTAAAGAATTTCCTATAGAAATTCGCGAAGCCCAAGAACCGTTGTAGTGCTTTGAGGTTCTCAGGAAGATCCCAATCCAAAATTGCCTGGACCTTCCTAGGAACCATACGGAAACCTGACGCAGATAAATAATAACCTAGGAATTGTATCTCCTGAACGGCAAAAACACATTTTTCAATTTTAGCATATAATTGTCACTACCAGAGCTTTGAGACGTTCTCACAGCTCTGTGTCTCCACCCCTGTGATGATGTCACTTAGAGTTTGGAGGTGTTCTCACTGTTCTGTTTCTCCGCCCCTGTTGTGAGGTCTTTACTCCCAGCTGTCTCTCCTGATTTCCCTGCCTTTAAATCACCCCTCCTCCTATTGCAGGGCGTGGATTATATTTCTCTTTTCAGTTGTAGCTCTGCCTTGAGTATCTTCACTTCTTTAGCTACTAGTTCCCTGGACCTATGTTCTGCTGCTGCAAGCACTCCGGATATTGCCAGCGGCCCTTGGATCCATCTTCTCTGCGGTTGCAGCTTCATCAGCTAAGTGTGCAGACTTTGTTGTGTACCTGGTGGTTTCCTGACTGGATCTGAGGTGGCCCCGGTTCCCTCCATATTCTGAGCAGGGCATCGGTGGCCGTGCCCCTTCCACTATTGTAGGGGTTACAGGGCTCATCAGTCTAAGGTACGCGGGCATGCCTCGTTCCACCATTTGGATCCGGGCATGTGCTTTAGCAGCATAGGGAGAGTGTTGAGGGTCTGACAGGGGTCACCCTTTCTCTTCCCTAGTTTGGGGTCCGGTCAGTAGCTCTTCTTACTGTGTATGCTCTGGTTACCCTTAAACAGCCGTGACAATAATTCATTCGTCCGTAGGACCTGTAGTACTTGTCTGACATGCTCCTCATGTGTTCTCAGATCAGACGAATAAATTAAGATATCATCTAGGTATATTACCACAAACCTGCCGATTAGATGACTAAAAATGTAATTAACAAAATGTTGAAAGACGGCAGGAGCACTGGTCAGGCCGAAAGGCATAACTAGATTTTCATAATGCCCCTCAGGGGTGTTAAAAGCTGTTTTCCACTCATCCCCCTCTTTAATACGAATCAGATTGTAGGCCCCCCTAAGATCGAGTTTGGAGAACCACCTAGCACCCGCAATCTGGTTAAACAGGTCAGGAATGAGAGGAAGAGGGTATGGGTCTCGGATGGTTATCCGATTTAATTCACGAAAATCTAGGCAAGGACGCAGGCCCCCATCTTTCTTTTTAACAAAGAAAAACCCTGCAGCCACGGGTGAAGAAGAGGGTCTGATGTGTCCCTTAGCCAAACTCTCGGAAATATAATCCTTCATGGCTTGTCTCTCTGGACCTGAAAGATTATATAACCTGGTCTTGGGTAATTTTGCGCCGGGAATAAGGTTAACCAGGCAATCATAAGGACGATGAGGTGGTAACTTCTGACAACCCTTTTCAGAAAAAACTTCCTCAAAGTCCGAAACAAATGTAGGTAGGGTAGCTATGGAGGCGACTAAGCAATTGCTATTTAAGCAATTTTCTCTGCAATGCTCACTCCACTCCAATATCTCCCTGGCCTGCCAATCCACCACTGGATTGTGCGCTACCAACCAGGGAAGACCCAGCACTACCGGAGCGGGAAGCCCCTCCAGAACAAAACATGAGAGCATCTCGTTTTGTTGATCCCCTACCCGAAGGTGTAAGTTATGAACAATGTGGGTGAGATTTCTCTGAGACAGAGGAGCAGAATCAATAGCAAATATGGGAATAGGTCTCTGTAGTGTACAGAGAGACAAACCCATAGTGCGGGCAAAATGTGCATCTATCAAATTTACCCCTCCTCCACTGCCTAGAAAGAAAGAAATAGTCTCTGTCTTATCACCAAAAACAATAACCGCTGGCAACACAAATTGTGATGTACGTATGGAGGAAACGTATACCCCCCGGCTGACATCCTCCACACAGCCCAGGGTTAGTAGTTTTCCGACGGTTTTTTGTTTCTGAGGAAAGAAGGACAGACATTAATGAAATGACCCCTCTCCCCACAAAAAAAACAAACCCCACGCCTACGGCGAACCACAGGAGGACGGACCTGACGAGTAGTTCCTCCTAGCTGCATAGGCTCGTCTAAGTCCGTACAGACTAACTGCTGCTTGGGAGGGGTTACCAATGGCTCCGGTTTTTTCAACCTGTCCCTAAAACGTCTATCTATATGGATAGAAAGGGACATAACTGCATCAAGGGAAAAGGGGGTCTCATACAATGCAAGCTCATCCTTAACCCTTTCGGATAACCCAGAGCAGAACTGACTCCTGAGAGCCGGGTCGTTCCATTGGGTATCCGTAGCCCACCTACGGAAGTCAGAGCAATACTCCTCTACCGGCCGCTCTCCTTGTAGGAGTCTCCGTAATTTTGATTCAGCCAGTGTGACTCGGTCAGGGTCGTCATATATGAGACCCAAGGCCCCGAAAAACTCATCCACTGACCGAAGCGCCTGAGAATCAGTAGGTAAAGAGAACACCCAGGACTGCGGGTCCCCCTGCAGCAGGGAAATAACAACCCCCACCCGCTGATCTTCATTACCAGAGGAGTAAGGGCGCAGTTTAAAATATAACTTACAGGCCTCACGGAATGTCAAAAACTTGTCCCTTCCCCCAGAAAATCTGTCAGGGAGAGGGACCTTGGGTTCCGCAACAACCTGGTTACCAGTAGCAACCGCTGGGCTTGCGGTCTGTTGTAATTGCTGCTGTTGCTGGAGGACCGACGCCTTCAATCCTGCCACCTCCAAAGATAGGCCATGAATTTTTTTTTTACCTACACAAAAATAAGGGCCAGATATAATGTAATGACCGGCAACACACACAGGGAGGAAAAAGGGAAAGTCCTGCCCAAGGGAGAGGGAAAGGTGGTGACCCCTAACTCTCCTTGCGGCTGGCACCTGACTGCCCTGACGTCCCTAGACGGGTTCCTCACCCGTGCGGCGATCACGTGCCTAAACCCTGGCTTTCCCTGAAATGAACCCTAGATAATGAACGGGCCGGTGGGATTGCTAGTCCTCACCACTGCACTAAGAGGGAAACACCAGGGAGAGGACAGACCAACACAGACAAACACAAACACCCAGGTGGACGACAACAACTGTCCACAAAGGTCCAACAGGGATCCGGAGGGTAGCGTTCTAAAGCAACAATCAGAGAACGCAGCAACACAGCTCCAGTGGGTCAGAATAGATGTCCAGGCAGGAAGCTCTATATCTGGCAACCAGAGAAGTGTGAGAGGGGAATATAAGGAGTATTGGGAGTGCTGGACAAGGAACAGCTGAGAGAAGGAGCTACGGATCCCTGAGTGAGCCAAAAGGGTTTGCAAAGCAAACCCAGAAAGCTACAATAAGGAAACATCCCTATCTTACATAGAGCGTGCAGCCAACCGCTGCGACCTCCTGACCCCGGGTACAACGGGTACAACGGAGTCAGGTGTGGCTCTTGACACCCTCGTGACACATTGGCAGCCATACATGTCCACGCCGTGACACTACCACCACCATGCTTCACTGATGAGGTGGTATGCTTAGGATCATGAGCAGTTCCTTTCCTTCTCCATACTCTTCTCTTCCCATCTCTCTGATACAAGTTGATCTTGGTCTCATCTGTCCATAGGATGTTGTTCCAAAACTGTGAAGGCTTTTTTAGATGTTGTTTGGCAAACTCTAATCTGGCCTTCCAGTTTTTGAGGCTCACCAATGGTTTACATCTTGTGGTGAACCCTCTGTATTCACTCTGGTGAAGTCTTCTCTTGATTGTTGACTTTGACACACAAACACCTACCTCCTGGAGAGTGTTCTTGATCTGGCCAACTGTTGTGAAGGGTGTTTTCTTCACCAGGGTCATCCACCACAGTTGTTTTCCGTGGTCTTCCGGGTTGTTTGGTGTTGCTGAGCTCACCGGTGCGTTCCTTCTTTTTAAGAATGTTCCAAAGAGTTGTTTTGGCCACGCCTAATGTTTTTGCTATCTCTCTGATGGGGTTGTTTTTTTTTTTTTAGTCTACTGATAGTGACAGCTCTTTGGCTCTCATCTTGAGAGTTGACAGCAACAGATTCCAAATGCAAATAGCACACTTGAAATTACCTCTGGACCTTCTATCTGCTCATTGTAGTTGGGATAATGCGGGAATAACACACACCTGGCCATGGAACAGCTGAGAAGCCAATTGTCCCAATACTTTTGGTCCCTTAACAAGTGGGAGGCACATATGCAAACTGTTGTAATTTCTACACCGTTCACCTGATTTGGATGTAAATACCCTCAAATTAAAGCTGACAGTCTGCAGGTAAAGCACATCTTGTTCATTTTATTTCAAATCCATTGTGGTGGTGTATAGAGCCAAAAATATTTGAATTGTGTCAATGTCCCAATAGTTAGCCAAATCTGGTTTTATTGAATAATAAAAGCACATACTGTACATACAGTGATAACAGTCTCACCAACTTACATCAGTGCAAAATGTCGATTGTATATCATCACATTAACACAATTCAATATGATTTAGGCTTCATGGGCATTAGCCCGACAATACAGGCAGGTGAGGGCACACAAACGTATCTAGATATCCTGATACCACCAAGTGTATGTATAAAGCTATTTGGTACAAATATAAGTGAATAAAAGTACACAAACGGGGACATAATACAGGACATAAAAACACAAAAAACACAATGGTCCTGTCATCTAAAGCTTCCCAATGTACTCCAAGACATCCAGGTGCTGGATTCAATGGATATACCTGAAGTCGTACTTGAGAGGTACGGTCAGGATCCAAACAGTACCACAATAGGACTAGCTCTGGGGTGAGCTTCAGGTCAATAGAGCAAATTTGGAAAATCAGCTTTTCAATACCTTCCCAGAACTCCTTCAGACTCGGACAGAACCACCAAATATGTGACAGAGATCCTTTATCTCCCCCACATCTCCAACATAGATCAATCGGCGCCAGTCCCATTTTGAATAACAGCTCAGGAGTTCTGTACCATCTAGTAAGGATTTTTAGGGAATTTTCTTGGGTCAGGATTAGGCCCGTCGCTACCCAACAGGCAAAACAAGCAATTGCTTGGGGACCCGAGCTGGTTGGGGCCCCGAGCTGGCCCGGGGCCAAGCAGAGCTGAGTAACTCAGAAGATCCGATGGTATAGTCTAACCCCCAGGCGTTCCCATGGCGACGGGGACGCTTGCCTGCGGGTTAGAATATACCATCGGATCTGAGTTTTACGAGCTCAGTGAGATCGTAAAAACTCAAATCCGATGGTATATTCTAACCCCCAGGCGTTCCCATGGTGACGGGGACGCTTGCCTGGGGGTTAGAATATACAGGGCCACGCCGCTCACAGCAGTATATTTATAAACTAATCAGTAACTACTTTAACTTTAATCATTGCTCATTGCTGAGCTCTTTACTTGGATTATTTGGATATCTTACTTTGTCTTAGCTCCGGTAATAGCAGGCAGTGCAGGCGGCGCTCACTCACTGACCGACGTCACGCGCCTGCTCCTCCCAGTATCTGTGGGGATCTGTGGATGGCACTGTTTAGGGGGGATCTGTGGATGGCACTGTTTAGGGGGGGATCTGTGGATGGCACTGTTTAGGGGGGAGATCTGTGGATGGCACTGTTTAGGGGAGGAGGGATCTGTGGATGGCACTGTTTAGGGGGGGATCTGTGGATGGCACTGTTTAGGGGGGGATCTGTGGATGGCACTGTTTAGGGGGGGATCTGTGGATGGCACTGTTTAGGGGGGGATCTGTGGATGGCACTGTTTAGGGGGGGATCTGTGGATGGCACTGTTTAGGGGGGAGATCTGTGGATGGCACTGTTTAGGGGAGGAGGGATCTGTGGATGGCACTGTTTAGGGGGAGATCTGTGGATGGCACTGTTTAGGGGAGGGGGGATCTGTGGATGGCACTGTTTAGGGGGGGATCTGTGGATGGCACTGTTTAGGGGGGATCTGTGGATGGCACTGTTTAGGGGGGATCTGTGGATGGCACTGTTTAGGGGGGATCTGTGGATGGCACTGTTTAGAGGGGATCTGTGGATGGCACTGTTTAGGGGGGATCTGTGGATGGCACTGTTTAGGGGGTATCTGTGGATGGCACTGTTTAGAATCTGGGGGATCTGTGGATGGCACTGTTTAGGGGGGGATCTGTGGATGGCACTGTTTAGGGGGGATCTGTGGATGGCACTGTTTAGGGGGAGATCTGTGGATGGCACTGTTTAGGGGAGGGGGGATCTGTGGATGGCACTGTTTAGGGGGATCTGTGGATGGCACTGTTTAGGGGGGAGATCTGTGGATGGCACTGTTTAGGGGGGATCTGTGGATGGCACTGTTTAGGGGAGGGGGATCTGTGGATGGCACTGTTCAAATTTCATGCACATTAAATGCAACAGCAGTGTTTGCACTGTAAACCTCCTTTTTTATTTATATAAAGTGTGGGTGAACTTAAACTGTATGGCTATACTGTGGTTTCTGTAGGCTTTGCATGCGTAAGGTGTGGAGGGGGGGGGGGGGCCTCCATGTCTATTTTGCTTGGGGCCCCCGAATTCCTTCAAACGGCCCTGGTCAGGATACACTTAGAGAACCCATGTGAATGGGTCAAAATAAAGCCCTTTTCTCTATCATCCAATATGCAGTTCAGCTCTCTCTCCCAGGCGCTAACATAAGAGGGTATACCATCGTTCTCGTCTCTCAACAATTGCGTGTAGATAAGTGAGATGCATTTCGGAGAGTATACGTTTCTAACCAAGTGGGATCCGCAAGAGGGACAAGCTTTGATTTTTTGAACTTGGCACACGTAATCTCAAAATCCCTTGCTTGCAAAAAATCCCACTTGGTACTATCTCCACCGGCGAAGGACGTAATATAATCATTCTGATGGGTGGTTCTCACAAGGTCCCCTAACACTATCCCCGGCAGAGAGTTCCAGATGGGGCCAGATTCTACATATGATTTATTTAGTATCTGGGGCAGCATTCTAAGTGGTGTCAGAGGTGACAGTTTTCCCCTCCCCATGTTAAGCGCCCCTGTTCTACTGCATGCAGTAACAGTGCTTTTTGTGATGACGCTAATCAGGGAATCCTTATCCGGTTTTTTGAAAGGGAACCACAGCATGTAGTCTGCTGAGTTTCCCATTAGGGCACGCTCCATCTCCACATGCAATGGTGGGGGTGTGAGTACATATTGCTCTACATCAGGGAGTGATATGCCCCCCTGTTTCCTTCTCCTAGTGAGCAGTCCAAATGGAAGTCTAGCCTTTTTGCTTGCCCAGATGTATCTCCCTATTATCTGTCTGATCTTAGCCAGGTAATTGGCCGGTAAGTACAATGGAAGAGATCTTAGGGTGTATAACAGCTGAGGCAGTATGTAAGCCGTAATCACATTTTTCCTCCCTAGCCAGGAAAGGAATGGCAGAGAACTTTTTATAAGGAAAGTTTCAATCTTATTTAGCAGAGGAGGGAAATTCAGTCTAAACAGCAGTCCCAGATCACTAGCTATATTAATTCCCAAATATTTAATGGAAGTTGGTGGCCACTTGAAGTGTGTCATCCTCTTAAGTCTAAATTGTTGCGCAGGGGAGAGGGATATACCTAATGCTTCAGACTTATCCAGGTTGATCTTAAAGTTGGACAGTGTTCCGAACTGCTGGAAAATTGTCAAAACCTCGCTCATAGCGTTCACAGGGTCAGTCAACATAAGGAGTAAATCATCGGCGAACGCCGCCATTTTGTGGGTGAGTGTGCCTAAGCGCAGCCCCGGTATAGCAGAATTTTGTCTAAATTTTAGAAGTAAGGTCTCTAAAGTGAGTATAAAGAGTGTGGGAGATAGGGGGCATCCTTGCCGCGTGCCATTGCGTATCAAGAAGGCGTCCGACAGAGTCCCATTCACCATGACGCGTGCTGATGGCGAAGAGTATAGTGAAAATATGGCATCAATAAACTGTTCTGGAAAGCCAAATGCCTCCAATGTACTACGCATGTACAGCCAGCTGACTCTGTCAAACGCCTTCTCCGCATCTGTACCCAGGAGTACCATCGGGACTCGATTCCTCTTAGCATGGCAAACAGCATGGACAACCCTACTAACATTATGTCTCCCCTCCCGTCCCGGGACGAACCCCACTTGCTCCTCCCCCACAAGCCCAAGGCCAGAAGCTTAGAAATCCTAGCACTAAGCAATTTCGCCCACCACTTCAAATCAGTGTTAAGCAGGGAAATTGGCCTGTAGCTTCCACATGCTTCTTGGTCTTTCCCCTCCTTATGTATCACTGTTATATGCGCTGCCTGAGCCTGTGGGGGCAGAGTGTCCCCCCTGAGTAAAGAGTTGCACAAGTGGACAAAGTAAGGGATAAGGATCTCTCTAAACTTTTTATAATAAGCAATGGGGAACCCATCCGGACCCGGGGACCTCCCAGACGGAATGGTATCTAGAACTCGTGCCACCTCCTCTGCTGTGAAAGGCTTCAGTAACTCAAGGTTATTCGCCTCTGAAACTGATGGAATCTGAATGGAGCATAG
The DNA here is from genome assembly GCF_014858855.1 of Bufo gargarizans. NCBI lineage: Eukaryota > Metazoa > Chordata > Amphibia > Anura > Bufonidae > Bufo > Bufo gargarizans. Next base: position 515,016,620 of record NC_058083.1, read on the forward strand.
AAATGCCTTAATCTGCAGGGCTATATCAGGGCGAGGACCACTGTCCTTCAAGTTATATAGGGATCCATAGAACTTACAGAACTCCTTTGCTATGGCCGGCGTGTTGGTGAGTCTATTACCATCTGAGGATTTTATCGCCTGAGTGAAGGATTTATCTCTCTGATGCTTTAAAAGAGCGGACATTAGTTTGGAGCTCTTGTTACCGTGGAGGTAATGTTTAAAGCGCAGGGCCTGCAATATTTTAGCAGTTTTAACATTAAGGAGATCTCTCACCTGCCTACGTAGGGAAGCTATACACCTCACTTGACTGTGATTTCTTGTGGATGCTTTCAAGCGTAGATATTTGTAATAATAAGAAGTTCAATTCTTTCACTCTCTGCCTCTTCAACTTAGTGCCCAGACTAATAAGTTCCCCTCTAATCACCTCTTTGTGAGCTTCGCACAGAATGGGGCTCGAGATCTGATTCACATCATTAGTCAGGAAGTAATCCCTCAATTTTTGTGAAATTGACTGCGCATGGGTCACATCATTTATCAACGTAGTGTTTAACCGCCAGGTCCAGGATCTACGCGGCAATTCCGCAAACTTAAGCTTACACTTATGGGGGCATGATCAGAAATAACCGCATTGTCTATCGTGGCCTCCGTAACCAGCGGGAGCGCTTGATTAGATAAAGAATATATAGTCCAGCCTCTGGTACGAATCGTGTACTCTAGAGTGGAACGTATAATCTTTATCTTCTGGATGTAACAATCTCCAAACATCCGAGACTCCCAAATCCGACAGTGCAAGGTAAAGTTTGCGGAGTTGTTTAACCGGCGTACTCCTACCTCTAGATGTGGTGTCTATTCATGGAGTCAAAGATCATGTTCAGATCCCCTCCCATGATTAATAAACCTTCCGCAAAGGTTTTCAGGATGTCAAGAGTCCGTAAAATCCACCGAATCTGGTTACAGTTGGGGGCATACAAATTAGCCATAGTGACCGTTAAGTTAAGGATTTTCCCCTTGACCAACAGGTATCTGCCCTCCGGATCTGCCATTCTAGCTAACATTTGAAACGGGACATTCGTCCCCACACCTATAGAGACGCCCCTGGAGGCCGATGAGTGGGACGCATGATACCATATGGGAAATTGTTTTCTGATCAAATTAGGTATATGCATATGTCTGAAGTGAGTCTCCTGTATAAAGGCTATATCAACACGTTGTTTCTTTAACCGCCTCCGGACCGCCTAACGCAGGATCGCGGTCCGGAAGCGGCAGCTCCAGGCAGAGTCACGCGTCTACGTGACTCTATGTGACAGCGTCTAATATACCTGCTACCTGGTCCTCTGGTGGTCCCTTTTGTTTGGATCGACCACCAGAGGACACAGGTAGCTCAGTAAAGTAGCACCAAACACCACTACACTACACTACACCCCCCTGTCACTTATTAACCCCTTATGAACCCCTGATCACCCCATATAGACTCCCTGATCACCCCCCTGTCATTGATCATCCCCCTGTAAGGCTCCATTCAGATGTCCGTATATGTTTTACGGATCCACGCATCCATGGATCGGATCCGCAAAACACATACGGACGTCTGGCACCTTGGGGTGTCTTCTTTCCAAAATGGGATCACATGTGGGGTATTTATACTGCCCTGGCATTTTAGGGGCCCGAAAGCAGTGAGAAGAAGTCTGGGATCCAAATGTCTAAAAAAGCCCTCCTAAAAGGAATTTGGGCCCCTTTGCGCATCTAGGCTGCAAAAAAGTGTCACACATGTGGTATCGCCGTACTCAGGAGAAGTTGGGCAATGTGGGGTGTCATTTTACATATACCCATGCTGGGTGAGATAAATATCTTGGTCAAATGCCAACTTTGTATAAAAAAAATGGGAAAAGTTGTCTTTTGCCGAGATATTTCTCTCACCCAACATGGGTATATGTAAAAAGACACCCCAAAACACATTCCCCAACTTCTCCTGAGTACGGCGATACCACATGTGTGACACTTTTTTGCAGCCTAGGTGGAAAAAATGCACCTTTCGGATTTCACAGGGCATTTTTTACACATTTTGATTTCAAACTACTTCTCACGCCACTTTGTAAGGAAATAAAAAAAAATAATTCATCATTTTCCGCTAACGTGTGACAAAAAATAAAAAGTTCTATGAACTCACTATGCCCATCAGCGAATACCTTAAGGTGTCTACTTTCCGAAATGGGGTCATTTGTGGGGTTTTTCTACTGTCTGGGCATTGTAGAACCTCAGGAAACATGACAGGTGCTCAGAAAGTCAGAGCTGCTTCAAAAAGCGGAAATTCACATTTTTGTACCATAGTTTGTATACCCTAACTTTTACCCAAACCATTTTTTTTTTTACCCAAACACTTTTTTTATCAAAGACATGTAAAACAATAAATTTTGGGAAAAATTTATATATAGATGTCATTTTTTAAAAAAAAATTTCGTTAAATTTCGATTAATAACAAAAAAAGTAAAAATGTCAGCAGCAATGAAATACCACCAAATGAAAGCTCTATTAGTGAGAAGAAAAGGAGGTAAAATTCATTTGGGTGGTAAGTTGCATGACCGAGCAATAAACTGTGAAAGTAGTGTAGTGCAGAATTGTAAAAAGTGGCTTGGTCATTAAGGGTGTTTCAGCTAGGGGGGTTTAAGTGGTTAATTGGGGTGATGGAGGGTGATCTGGGGGCTAAGTGTAGTGTTGGTGGGTACTCACAGTGATGCCTGCTCCTCTGCTGGAACCAACCGACAAAAAGGACCAGCAGAAGACCAGGGAAGCCATTTAACACCTTATATTTACTAATATAAAGTGTTAGCTGACTTCTGATTAGATTTTTTAAAAATCAGCAACCTGCCAGCAACGATCATTGGCTGGCAGGTTGCTGACGAAATACTCCTTGAACTTTTGCCGGCCCGCAATGCGCATGCATGGGCCAGCTCTGACCGAAATCTCACGTCTCGCGAAATGACGCACGGATGCGTCCAGGAGGAATGAATCGACCGCCTTCCGGACGCATCCGTGCGTTAGGCAGTCGGGAGGAGGTTAACCCCTTGATCGCCCCCTGTCAATCACCTAGTGAAAGGGGAAAAAAGTGATCAGTGTAAACTGTCACTTTTTTTTCACTGGTATTGACTGATAGGTTTTAGGATAGTTTAGGCCCCTTGGTTAGGTAGTTTAGCGATCGGTTAGCGCCCAGCCCACCGCACCGCAGTCACTTATTTGCTGATTAGCGTATCGCTAATCAGCTTTTGTACTTTTATAGTATCTGTAAGTGATCAAAACAGTCAGATCTATAATTGTATTAGTGTCACCTTAGCTTGCCCTCCACCCAAAACGCAGTGTTTGCCCGATCAGGCCTGATCGGTCGCCCACACGTGCGTTCGCCCACGCCCGCCCCACCGCAGTGACAAAAAATATATTTTTTTGATCACTGCACAATCACTTTACAAGCGCTGCGGCGATAAAAAAAAATCAGTTTTGATATTTTTATCAACCGCAGCGGCCTCCGGTACTTCGCTAGCCTCCCATTTATAAGACAGGCTTGCTTTTTTTCTTGGGTAGTCTCAGGGAATACCCCTAAATTTAGTTGCCCAAATGTCAAACAAGGGGTATTCTTCTGAAGAGTCCTACAGGCTTCTGACCCAGTCGGATGAGGAATGGGAACCCTCATCTGATGAATCCTAGCGGGTCAGAATATGAACCTGTAGAAAGCAGTGGCTCTCTGACCCAAAGTTCGGACGAGAAGGTTGAGGTCCCTGATACCACCAGGCGTACCCGGCCCCGTGTCGCTAGACCACAGGTTGCAGCAGGATCCGCTTCAAGGGCAGCAGAGTGGGGCTGGCGCTGTCGGATTACATGGTGAGGCATACACCAGCAGCGCAGACCATCCTGGACCTAGTACCAGCACTGCCGTACAACATGGTGAAGTGGCGAGCACCAGAAGGGCAGTTGAAGCTGGTACGGTGGCACGTGCAGTAGTTACCCCGTTGCAGCCACCACACAGACAGGCCCATAGAGCCCCTAGAATCCCTGAGGTGCTGGCAAACCCTGATTGGCAGTCCCCAACTTCAGCCGCACCTGTAGTTCCCCCTTTCACAGCCCAGTCTGGAGTTCGGGTTGAGACAGCTCAGATCGGTTTGGCCCTGGAATTTTTTTAGCTGTTCTTGACTGCGGAGCTCATGGACTTAGGTGTGGCAGAAACAAACCGGTATGCCACACAATTTATATCCGCCAACCCGGGAAGCTTTTATGCCCAGCCTTTCCGGTGGAAACCAGTCCAAGTTTCCGAAATTAACATTTTTCTGGGCCTTCTCCTCAACATGGGTCTAACCAAAAAGCATGAATTGCGGTCATATTGGTCCACGAACCCAATTCATCGAATGCCCATGTTCTCTGCTGCTATGTCCAGGACACGATTTGAGACCATCCTGCGTTTCCTGCACTTTAGCGATAACACCACCTCCCGTCCCAGAGGCCACCCAGCTTTTGACCGGCTCCACAAAATTCGGCCCCTCATAGACCACTTTAACCAGAAATTTGCAGATTTGTATACCCCTGAGCAAAACATCTGCGTAGACGAGTCCCTAATACATTTTACCTGGGCGCCTTGGCTTCAAACAATACATCCCAAGCAAGCGCGCCCGGTATGGGGTCAAATTGTATAAGCTCTGTGAAAGGGCCACAGGCTATACCCACAAATTTCAGATCTATGAGGGAAAAGATCAGACCCTGGAGCCGGTCGGTTGCCCTGACTACTTGGGGAGCAGTGGGAAGACAGTCTGGGACTTGGTGTCACCCTTATTTGGCAAGGGGTACCATCTTTATGTGGACAATTTCTACACAAGTGTGGCCCTCTTCAGGCATTTGTTTCTAGAACAGATTGGCTGCTGTGGCACCGCGCGAACTAGTCGCACGGGGTTCCCCAACGGCTCTTTACCACCAGTCTTGCAAGGGGGGAGAGGGCTGCCTTGTGTAACTAAGAACTGCTCGCGGTGAAATGGAGAGACAAGCGTGACGTTTACATGCTCTCCTCCATTCAATCAGACACGACAATCCAAATTGAGCGATTAACCAGTGTCATTGAAAAGCCCCTCTCAGTCCACGACTATAACCTTCACATGGGAGGGGTGGACTTCAATGACCAGATGTTGGCTCCGTATTTAGTTTCCCGACGCACCAGACGCTGGTATAAGAAGGTGTCTGTATATTTGATTCAATTGGCTGCATATAATCGTTTTGTTCTCTACAGTAAGGCTGGGAGAACAGGATCCTTCCTCAAATTTCAGGAAGAGATCATCGAGAACCTCCTGTATCCAGGAGGTTCCGTGGCCCCATCCACCAGTGTAGTTAGCCGTCTACACGAGCGACATTTCCCCAATGTCGTTGCTGGTACCTCAACCCAACCGTCACCCCGAAAAAGATGTGTCTGTAGCAGGAGTGGAATAAGGCGTGACACCCGCTATTTCTGTCCTGACTGCCCTGACCACCCTGCCCTATGCTTAAGGGAGTGTTTCCGGAAGTAACACACACAGGTACACTTAGCATAGGGATCACATCTCACAGGACAGGTACACAGGGCTCTTAGGGCCCATTCACACACGGAGCTGCTGCAAACCTCTCCTTTCGCCTGGGACAAAGTGCATAATGCACTTCGCCACATCTTTGGGCGATTTGCGCTTTGTACATTGTCCCATGGGGAAGGAGAGGTTTGTCCTATAAAGGTAAAAAAAAAAAAAAAAAAACACCAATAAGAAAAAAAAGTTAACGTTCAGTTCCAAAAGTTAAATAAAGTTTATATGTTCTGTTCAAAGGTTATTATAAAGTTAATAAAATTTATTGCGTTGCGGCCTGGTTTTTTCTTTTTTGTTTAGTCTTTTTTACCTTCCAGGTGGACCAACCGATCGACTAGCTGCAGCACTGATGTGCATTCTGACAGAAGCATTGCGCTGCTGTCAGATTACACAAAAGTCGGTGTATGCGGCGCTGCAAGACGAGATTTCTCCTCTGCAGTAAAAGATACGTTTGCCGAGGCATATGAGCTGAGGAGGAGGCAACGTTCCTATGCTTTGGCAAACACTTTGTATATAAAAAGAAAATATAAAAAATCCCGGCAATGATTTATTCATCCACATTGATTGATGTGAATGGAGAAATCGGGTTTGCCAGGGCATACGAGCTAAGTGGGTATGGATGTTGGGGGGAGCTCCTATGTCCTGGCAGACGCCTTTCCCCTCCTTTTTTTTTGGGGCAGAGATTTTTTCATCCACATTGATCGATGTGAATGAAGAAATCTGTGCCGTTCATTTTTTCTTTCAGCCCAGAGGCTGAACGGAAAAAAAAAATCTCATTACCCGCATGCTCAATATAAGGAGAATAGCAGAAACTCCTAATGCTGGCCATACATGTAATGATTGCGGAGACCCTCAAATGCCAGGACAGTACAAACACCCCACAAATAACACCATTTTGGAAAGAAGACACCCCAAGGTATTCGCTGAAGGGCATATTGAGTCCATGAAAGATTGAAATTTTTGTCCCAAGTTAGCGGAAAGTGAGACCTTGTGAGTAGGGATGAGCGAACCCGAACTGTATAGTTCGGGTTCGTACCGAATTTTGGGGTGTCCGTGACACGGACCCGAACATTTTCATAAAAGTACGGGTTCGGTGTTCGGCGCTTTCTTGGCGCTTTTTGAAAGGCTGCAAAGCAGCCAATCAACAAGCGTCATACTACTTGCCCCAAGAGGCCCTACTATTGGCATGGCTGTGATTGGCCAGTGCAGCATGTGACCCAGCCTCTATTTAAGCTGGAGTCACGTAGCGCCGCACGTCACTCTGCTCTGATGTGCAGTGTAGGGATAGGATGCAGTTGCTGCTGTTAGGGCGAGATTAGGCACTAGGCAGGGATTTACACAGCAAAAACACTTAATGAAGTGATCGATCTACAGCTGTGACTCATTCATCTTCTGCTATTCAATTGCTCACTGTTTTTAGGCTGCCCAGAGCGTTTTTCAGTCTTGTGGTGCGCCAGCACAAGCTGCCACCAAGTCCATTTAACCATCAATAGTGTGGTTTTTTTTTTGCTATATCCTACATCAGGGGCTTGGCTGTGCTTGCTATTTTATTGAGGGGTGAAATACAATTGCCAAAATAGCAGTACCCTAAATCTGGTGTTTCAGCTGTGGCTAGCCAATTGTAATACTGTCTGCTGTCTGGCAAAGGATATATTTTTGTTCTGGGTTGAAATACAATTCCCAACTTAGCAATTCCCTAAATCAGTGGTTTCTGCTGTATCAGGCCAAGTTTAAATCGATCCATAAAAGGGTATATTAGATTGAAGGTGCGGATAGGGTCATCCTCAATAACTTCACACGCTACCGTGCATTTCCAAGTTTAATTCTGTCCGTAAACGTATACCTGTCATCCAGCACCTAAATAATAGGCCTAAAATTTATATTCAGCTAAATCTGTGTTTATTGCTGTGGTGTCACGGCTGAGGGTGGGGGAAACCCTCAGACGTGCGATGCCAGGTGATGTAGTGGCTACTCGGCCATGAGAACAGGATAGGGAGCAGGTCACCTCCTCACGCATCCCTAACCTGACCCTAACTCCTAACCTGCATGGGCCGACCTTGATGGTAGGAGCTGACAGGAATCCAGAACCGTATGCTGCACCAAACACATAGGAAGGTCCCAACAGTACAACATACAACATCACACACATAAAGACATCAACAACACAACAATACTTTTACATAGCAACTATACTTTATGACCACAGGGGTGGCTCTCACTGGCAAGGAAGATGGAGGTCACAGGAGGCTGCTCCAGCAAGCATGGCTGAAGCAACCTACTGAACCATGCTAAACACCCAGGCTATATAGGCCAAGAAGCCACACCCCACAGTCGGACACACCCAGTGACATCACACACACACTGGGAAGGGAGTTAACCCTTCCAACACCACAGGAGGGAAACTCAACATAAAGGGGAAGTGACCAAACTAAGATCACACTGTGGCTGTTGCCGCAGGCAACGACATGGGTGGCAGCCGTCCTGGGAGACAGCCCGAAGGCCAGGACACTGCCACCACATGTACAACATACCAAACGTTGCCACGGGCAGCCACAGAGAAAGGAAGATGTCAAAGTGCACACCAGACAACACAAAGTGCACACCAGACATACAAACGTGCATACACACACGCACACAACTCCCAGGGAACCGCACACATCACTGTTGTCCGCGGCAACCGCACTTGAGGCAAACAACAACATGCCTCAAGCTGCGGTTGAAACAACTACCCAAACCGCGGGCAACTGTATGCGGCTCCCAAGGAGTCACGGCCATAACCGTGGCCGTGACATGTGGCTGGTCAATTCATTTAGTGTCCGCCAAAGCACAGTTTTTGTTCTGGGTTGAAATACAATTCCCAACTGAGGCTACTTTCACACTAGTGTTCAGGGCTCCGCTTGTGAGCTCCGTTTGAAGGGGCTCACAAGCGGCCCTGAACGCATCCGTCCAGCACTAATGCATGCTGAGTGGACGCGGATCCGCTCAGAATGCATCAGTCTGGCAGTGTTCAGCCTCCGCTCCGCTCAGCAGGCGGACACCTGAACGCTGCTTGCAGCGTTCGTGTGTCCGCCTGGCCGTGCGGATCCGTCCAGACTTTCAATGTAAAGTCTGAACGGATCCGTCTGAGGCTACTTTCACACTTAGAAATCTTTTTACAATATAATGCAGACGGATCCGTTCTGAACGGAGCCACCGTCTGCATTATATGAGCGGATCCGTCTCAGACAGATCCGCTCTGAACGCTAGTGTGAAAGTAGCCTTAGCAATTCCCTAAATCTGTGGTTTCTGCTGTATCAGGCCAAGTTTAAACCGATCCATATAAAGGTATATTAGATTGAAGGTGCTGATAGGGTCATCCTCAATAACTTCACACGCTACTGTGCATTTCCAAGTCTAATTCTGTCTCTAAACGTATACCTGTCATCCAGCGCCTAAATACTAGGCTTACAATTTATATTCAGCTAAATCTGTCGTTACTGCTGTGCCTGTATTAGTGTAATACGGTACCTAAATAGATAGCCAGATAGTGTTAGGTGTCTGTAAAAAAAAGGCCTGAATTTGAATTCAATACATTGGGCCAAATAATTTTTTTCTTATTGTGGTGAACGGTAACAATGAGGAAAACATCTAGTAAGGGACGCGGACATGGTCGTGGTGGTGTTAGTGGACCCTCTGGTGCTGGGACGATGAGGTCCTAGACCCCACATGGAATGAAGGTCGTGCCACTGACTTTCAGAGTTCGGGTAAGAGGCAGTGGTGAGACCGAGCAAACAGCGTAGCAAAAGAGGGAGCAGTGGGCAAAAGCAGAACACCCGCCGCCAAGAGACTCCGCCTGCTACTGACCGCCACCATCTGGGACCGAGCACCCCAAAGGCAGCTTCAAGGAGTTCCCTGGCATGGCACTTCTTCAAACAATGTGCTGACGACAAGACCCGAGTGGTTTGCACGCTGTGCCATCAGAGCCTGAAGCGAGGCATTAACGTTCTGAACCTTAGCACAACCTGCATGACCAGGCACCTGCATGCAAAGCATGAACTGCCGTGGAGTAAACACCTTAAAAACAAGGAACTCACTCAGGCTCCCCCTGCTACCTCTTCCGCTGCTGCCGCCTCGGCCTCTTCCTCCACCTCTGGAGGAACGTTGGCACCTGCCGCCCAGCAAACAGGGGATGTACCACCAACACCACCACCTCCGTCACCAAGCATCTCAACCATGTCACACGGCAGCGTTCAGCTCTCCACCTCACAAACATTTGAGAGAAAGCGTAAATTCCCACCTAGCCACCCTCGATCCCTGGCCCTGAATGCCAGCATTTCTAAACTACTGGCCTATGAAATGCTGTCATTCAGGCTGGTGGACACACACAGCTTCAAACAGCTCATGTCGCTTGCTGTCCCACAGTATGTTGTTCCCAGCCGCCACTACTTCTCCAAGAGAGCCGTGCCTTCCCTGCACAACCAAGTATCCGATAAAATCAAGTGTTCACTGCGCAACGCCATTTGTGGCAAGGTCCACCTAACCACAGATACGTGGACTAGTAGGCACGGCCAGGGACGCTATATCTCCCTTACTGCACACTGGGTAAATGTAGTGGCAGCTGGGCCCCAGGCGGAGAGCTGTTTGGCGCACGTTCTTCCGCCCCCAAGGATCGCAGGGCAACATTCTTTGCCTCCTGTTGCCACCTCCTCCTTACTCAGCTTCCTCCTCCTCTTCTTCCACCTGCTCATCCAGTCAGCCACACACCTTCACCACCAACTTCAGCACAGCCCGGGGTAAACGTCAGCAGGCCATTCTGAAACTCATATGTTTGGGGGACAGGCCCCACACCGCACAGGAGTTGTGGAGGGGTATAGAACAACAGACCGACGAGTGGTTGCTGTCGGTGAGCCTCAAGCCTGGCCTGGTGGTGTGCGATAATGGGCGAAATCTCGTTGCAGCTCTGGGACTAGCCGGTTTGACGCACATCCCTTGCCTGGCGCATGTGCTGAATTTGGTGGTGCAGAAGTTCATTCACAACTACCCCAACATGTCAGAGCTGCTGCATAAATTGCGGGCCGTCTGTTCGCGCTTCCGGCGTTCACATCCTGCCGCTGCTCGCCTGTCTGCGCTACAGCGTAACTTCGGCCTTCCCGCTCACCGCCTCATATGCGACGTGCCCACCAGGTGGAACTCCACCTTGCACATGCTGGACAGACTGTGCGAGCAGCAGCAGGCCATAGTGGAGTTTCAGCTGTAGCACGCACGGGTCAGTCGCACTGCGGACCAGCACCACTTCACCACCAATGACTGGGCCTCCATGCGAGACCTGTGTGCCCTGTTGCGCTGTTTCGAGTACTCCACCAACATGGCCAGTGGCGATGACGCCGTTATCAGCGTTACAATACCACTTCTATGTCTCCTTGAGAAAACACTTAGGGCGATGATGGAAGAGGAGGTGGCCCAGGAGGAGGAGGAGGAAGAGGGGTCATTTTTAGCACTTTCAGGCCAGTCTCTTAGAAGTGACTCAGAGGGAGGTTTTTTGCAACAGCAGAGGCCAGGTACAAATGTGGCCAGCCAGGGCCCACTACTGGAGGACGAGGAGGACGAGGATGAGGAGGAGGTTGAGGAGGATGAGGATGAAGCATGGTCACAGCGGGGTGGCACCCAACGCAGCTCGGGCCCATCACTGGTGCGTGGCTGGGAGGAAATGCAGGATGATGACGATACGCCTCCCACAGAGGACAGCTTGTCCTTACCTCTGGGCAGCCTGGCACACATGAGCGACTACATGCTGCAGTGCCTGCGCAACGACAGCAGAGTTGCCCACATTTTAACATGTGCGGACTACTGGGTTGCCACCCTGCTGGATCCACGGTACAAAGACAATGTGCCCACCTTACTTCCTGCACTGGAGCGTGATAGGAAGATGCGCGAGTACAAGCGCACGTTGGTAGATGCGCTACTAAGAGCATTCCCAAATGTCACAGGGGAACAAGTGGAAGCCCAAGGCCAAGGCAGAGGAGGAGCAAGAGGTCGCCAAGGCAGCTGTGTCACGGCCAGCTCCTCTGAGGGCAGGGTTAGCATGTCAGAGATGTGGAAAAGTTTTGTCAACACGCCACAGCTAACTGCACCACCACCTGATACGCAACGTGTTAGCAGGAGGCAACATTTCACTAACATGGTGGAACAGTACGTGTGCACACCCCTCCACGTACTGACTGATGGTTCGGCCCCATTCAACTTCTGGGTCTCTAAATTGTCCACGTGGCCAGAGCTAGCCTTTTATGCCTTGGAGGTGCTGGCCTGCCCGGCGGCCAGCGTTTTGTCTGAACGTCTATTCAGCGCGGCAGGGGGCGTCATTACAGACAAACGCAGCCGCCTGTCTACAGCCAATGTGGACAAGCTGACGTTCATAAAAATGAACCAGGCATGGATCCCACAGGACCTGTCCATCCCTTGTGCAGATTAGACATTAACTACCTCCCCTTAACCATATATTATTGTACTCCAGGGCACTTCCTCATTCAATCCTATTTTTATTTTCATTTTACCATTATATTGCGGGGCAACCCAAAGTTGAATGAACCTCTCCTCTGTCTGGGTGCCGGGGCCTAAATTTATGACAATGGACTGTTACAGTGGTGGGTGACGTGAAGCCTGATTCTCTGCTATGACATGAAGACTGATTCTCTGCTGACATGAAGCCAGATTCTCTGTTACGGGACCTCTCTCCTCTGCCTGGGTGCCGGGGCCTAAATTTATGACTATGGACTGTTCCAGTGGTGGGTGACGTGAAGCATGATTCTCTGCTATGATATGAAGACTGATTCTCTGCTGACATGAAGCCAGATTCTCTGTTATGGGACCTCTCTCCTCTGCCTGAGTGCTGGGGCCTAAATTTATGACAATGGACTGTTACAGTGGTGGGTGACGTGAAGCATGATTCTCTGCTATGACATGAAGACTGATTCTCTGGTGACATGAAGCCAGATTCTCTGTTACGGGACCTCTCTCCTCTGCCTGGGTGCCTGACCCTAAATATATGACAATGGACTGTTACAGTGGTGGGTGACGTGAAGCATGATTCTCTGCTATGATATGAAGACTGATTCTCTGCTGACATAAAGCCAAATTCTCTGTTACGGGACCTCTCTCTTCTGCCTGGGTGTCGGGGCCTAAATTTATGACAATGGACTGTTACAGTGGTGGGTGACGTGAAGCATGATTCTCTGCTATGATATGAAGACTGATTCTCTGGTGACATGAAGCCAGATTCTCTGTTACGGGACCTCTCTCCTCTGCCTGGGTGCCTGGGCCTAAATATCTGACAATGGACTGTTCCAGTGTTGGGTGACGTGAAGCATGATTCCCTGCTGACATGAAGCCAGATTCTCTGTTACGGGACCTCTCTCCTCTGCCTGGGTGCCAGGGCCTAAATATATGACAATGGACTGTTACAGTGGTGGGTGACGTGAAGCCAGATTCTCTGCTATGGGACCTCTCTCCAATTGATATTGGTTAATTTTTATTTATTTTATTTTTATTTTAATTCATTTCCCTATCCACATTTGTTTGTAGTGTCTTTCGGAACCCGAAAGAAAGGCCATGCGAGAGTATATCACTGAGAGTTTGGCAAAGGGGCATATTAGACCATCCAGGTCCCCAGTGGCTGCTGGATTTTTCTTTGTAAAGAAAAAGGATGGTACCCCGAGGCCATGTCTGGACTTCCAGTGAGCTCAATCGTATTACCGTCCGTGATCCTTACCCCCTTCCTTTGATTCCGAATTTGTTTAGTCAGATTGTCGGTGCCAAGGTGTTCTCTAAATTGGATCTAAGGGGGCATGTAATTTGGTAAGGATCAAGGAGGGGGATGAGTGGAAGACCACATTTAATACCCCTGAGGGTCATTTTGAAAACCTGGTCATGCCCTTTGGGTTAACCAATGCTCCTGAGGTTTTTCAACACTTTGTCAATGACATCTTTCATCATCTGGTGGGGAGGTTTGTCGTTATATATACATTAATGACATACTAATTTATTCGCCTAATATGGAGACTCATCAGGATCATGTGAGACAGGTGTTACAGATCCAAAGAGAGAATAAGTTGTATGCTAAGATGGAAAAGTGTGTATTTGCTGTACAGGAAGTACAATTTCTGGATTACCCGCTCTCATCCTCAGGTTTTCGTATGGATCCCGAGAAGCTCTGTGACATGTCGGACTGGAATCGACCCGAAAATCTGAGGGCGCTTATGCGGTTTTTGGGGTTTACCAACTACTACCGTAAATTTATCTTGAACTATTCATCGGTGGTTAAACCTTTAACAGACATGACTAGGAAGGGTGCTGATATTTCTATCTGGTCGGATGCGGCATTGCAGGCCTTTTCTGCTGTGAAAGAATGTTTCGCTTCACCCCCTATTCTGGTGAAACCGGACGTGTCTCAGCCATTCATTGTAGAGGTTGACGCGTCCGAGGTAGGGGTAGGACCAATCTTGTCCCAGGGTCCTTCACCCAATAAATGGTGCCCCATGTGCATTTTTCTCAAAAAAACTCTTGAATGCTGAAAGGAGTTATGATGTGGGGAATAGGGAATTGCTGTCCATTAAGTTGGCGTTCGAGTAGTGGCGGCATTGGTTGGAAGGAGCAATTCATCCTATTATTGTGATTACGGATCACAAGAATCTCGCCTACCTGGAGTCGGCTAAGCGACTGAACCCAAGGCAGGCCAGAAGGTCATTGTTTTTCACCAGATTTAACGTCATCGTCACTTACCGCCCTGGGGTTAAGAATGTCAAGGCGGATGCTTTGTCGCGTAGCTTTCCTGGGGGAAGGTAAGTCTAATGACCCTAATCCCATTTGGAGGCACAGGAGGATGCTCCGGACTCTTGTCCTTCGGGGAAATAGTTTGTTTCCTCCGAATTTCCTCACAAGGTGTTCGAGGAACATCACTGTACTGTGCTTGCTGGGAACCCTGGTAGCAGATCGACTATTGAACTCATCTCTCGCAGATTCTGGTGACTGGGGTTGTGTAAGTGTGTTGAGGACTATGTGTCAGCCTGTGGTACCTATGCACGTGCTAAGGTGACACATACTCAGCCTTCCGGATCTCTGCTTCCATTGCCCATCCCGTCCAGACCTTGGACACATTTGTCCATGGATTTTATGACAGATTTACCAACTTCTTCATGATAAAATGTGATTCTGGTGGTTGTCGATCAGTAAAATGGCACACTTTATTGCATTACCTAGTCTACCCAATGCTAAAACTCTTGCGCAGGTGTTTGGCAACAACATCGTGAAACTACATGGCATTTCCTCTGATGTGGTGTCAGATAGAGGGACTCTTGTTTGTTTCCAGATTCTGTAAAGTGTTTTGTACTCGTCTGGGTGTACAATCGTCCTTCTCTTCTGCTTTTCATCCTCATTTGAACGGACAGACGGAGTGCACTAATTCAGAATCTGGAGACTTACTTAAGATGTTTTGTTTCAGAGAATCAGGAAAAGTGGTCTTAATTTTTGTTGTTAGCTGAGTTTGCTATAAATAACCGTAAACAGGAATCCACTGATAAGTTGCCGTTTTTGGGGGCATATGGGTTCCATCCACAGTTTGGTACATTTTCTGGTGCTCAAAATTCCAGCATTCCTGAGGAGGAACGATTTTCCTCTTCTTTGTCTTCTATTTGGGGGAAAATCCAAAATAACCTGAAAAAGATGGGCAACAGGTATAAGCATTGCCTCTGAGAGGAGACGTACGTATGAGTGGTACAGACCTGAAAGTGGGTGATTCTGTGTGGTTGTCTACAAGAAACATTAAACTTAAGGTACCTTCTTGGAAGTTGGGCCCAAGATTTATTGTTCTATATAATATCACTGCCATTGTTAACCCTGTAGCTTTCCGTCTTGAACTTCCTCGGGCTTTGAAAATCCATAATGTATTTCATAAATCGTTGTTTCATTACATGTCCATTGTTCCGTTTTTCATGATTTTCTGCGGACCCATTGACTTTC
The DNA here is from genome assembly GCF_014858855.1 of Bufo gargarizans. NCBI lineage: Eukaryota > Metazoa > Chordata > Amphibia > Anura > Bufonidae > Bufo > Bufo gargarizans. The sequence goes on from NC_058083.1 coordinate 515,032,192, forward strand.
AATAGGTCCGTTGAAAACTCGGCTAATGCACCGTTTGTCATCCGCATCCGTGATCCGTGGTTCCAGTCTGTCCAAAAAATATAACCTGTCCTATTTTTTACACGGAAAACGGTTCGCGGACCCATTCAAGTCAATGTGACCGTGAAAAAAAGCGGAGGCACACAAGATTGTCATCCGTGTCCGCGCGTCCTCGTCCGTTTTTTTCCTATCATTTGCGTGGCAAACTTGACTTAGACTTTTTTTTTCACTTTCCTTCATGTCTGTTGATCCTCTAAAAATAAAGGAAGACACACTGGAAACAAAAACGGAAACGGATCACGGAACAACCGAACCCCATTTTGCGGAACGGAACACAACAACGGTCGTGTGCATGAGGCCTTAAAGAAATGTGTCGAACCTGTTGAGCCATCCTCCTTACCTCCCGCTCCTGTCATTGTGGATGGCAATTTAGAATTTCCGATCAGCAGGATTGTGGACTCCCGAGTTCTCCGGGGATCCCTCCAGTATCTCGTTCATTGGAGAGTGGACCAGAGGAGAGGATGTGGGTTCCGGCGACCGATGTTAATGCTAGTCGTCTGGTGAGAGCATTCCACAGAGCTCATCCTGATAAGGTCGGTCCTGGGTGCCCAGCGGCCACCCATAGAAGGGGGGTACTGTCACACCTGTGACAGGTGTTAGGAGGTCTGGGAGACTGATTGCACATGAGTGATCTGACAGCCTCTTTTGGTTTCACTTTGTGTGTTGCTGGTATGTCCACACCTCCTGTTCAGGTGTGGATCATCTGACCTTTACCTCTCCCTATTTAGTCTGACTTTACCCATCACTCCTTCCTCTGAATAGCTTCATTTGGTTTTGGAAGAGATGGAGTGTGGTTCTTGTTGAAGTCCTGTTCATCCATCATCCTCAGAAGTTAAGTGTTCCGCTTGTTGTGTTTTGTATCCCCCCCAGTTGTTTACTAGACCTTAGCTAGACGATGGTTCCTTCAGCAGGGAAGGAACGGGTTGTCTCTGCCCTGTCATTACCTTTAGGGCATCCGAGGGTAACCAGGGTATTCCAGGTTCCTGTGTATGGGCATCTCTACCATCGAGAGGGGCCCATACGGAGAGGAGTTAGGGCCAGGAGCAGGGTTTTATAGGTAGTGACCCTTTTCCTTGCCTAGCGTTGAGGACCTAGTGTCTTTCTTCTTCCTTCTTGTTGGCTTTTGGTGTTCTCCCCTACTACATCCGTGATACCATGAGGGTGCAGATCATGAGGGGGAGGAATTTGTGGGGTGTTAATCTATGAGGGGGGCATGTGGTGTATTCTGGGGCCATGAAGGTGCATATCTGTGTGTGGGGGGACTTTATAGGGTGTAGATCTGTGAGGAGGGAATATGTGGTGTATTCTGGGGACATAAGGCGTAGATCTTTGGTGAGGGTCTTCATTGGAAGTAAAGTGTGATGTCAGTGGTCATGTGACTTCGCTACTGCTCACACGTTGGGGAGAGCTATGGGTAGCGGGCACAGATGGGGACCTGTTAGGGGGGCAGTGATGGCGACCTGTGTGCTGGGGGAAAGGGGGCAGTGATGGTGACCTATTTGGGGGGGCAGGGAGTACTGTCTGTACCTTGGTAAAAGTTCACTGGAGAGGCAGGAGCAGCAGTCGGTGGGTGTAGGGTGCAGACAATGGTATGTATATCTTATGTCAGGTCTGTGTGAGAGAAGGGGCACATGGTGAGAATTGTGTGTTTTGTAGGACACCTGATTAGACAGTAGTACTTGGGGGAGCAGTCTAGCTAGATGGGGTGTCCTGAAGTGCAGTCCCTGGTCTTGGGGCATATGCGGTCAGCAGGGAGTGTTGTGTGGGAGCCATTTAGATAAGACAAGGAGACAATAAGTGCAAGAGTGAGGTCACATGTAGGTGAGTCCAGGCTCTGTGGGGGTAGTGTGTTCATGTGGGAAAAAAGGTCAGTGGGGACTATGGTGTATGGGACCCATGCAGATCAAACAAGGGGATCTCGTGCTGCTGTCTGTGGGAAAGGGGGGGGGCATGACAAGTGGCTCTGGCAATGTGGGGGTCAGTGGGGTATGTCTGGGTATATGGGATGGGGGTGGGTATACTAGTCCTGCTGTTAGCTAGAGTAGGGTGGCATGAGGAGCGGTCCTAGGACTTTTAAGTGTAGTCTGTAAAGTCAGGGGGCCGTCCATTGTAGTATGTTTATGGGGTGTAGGAACTACACCGTCTGGAGTAGGGGGGTGTTGCTGTGAATTAGCTCAAGGCAGTTACAGGGAATTGTATGGCATGTATGTCTGGAATGTGGCTCGTAGGTTTGGGCTTCATGTGGTGGTCTGGGGTTTACTGGTTCATCTTAAATGTTCTACTTATGTGGCTGTGTGGTGACATGTTTGTGTTTTTGCACCCCATAGATCTTATTCCTGGGAGCTGAATGGCACAAGAGAGGGTTGTCCAGTCATTAAAGCCACGGGAGAGAGGTGCTCCTGCGCTGGGTCCTGTTCAGGCGGAGAGGGAAGCTCCTGCGCTGGGTCCTGTACAGGCGGAGAGGGGCGCTTCTGCACTGGGTCCTGTGCAAACAGAGAAGTGCCCTCCTGCGCTGGGTACTGTACAGGCATAGATGGGGCGCTCCTGCGCAGAGTCCTGTACAGGCAGAGAGGAGGCGCTCCTGCACTTGGTCCTGTACAGGCAGAGAGGGGAGCTCATGCGCTGGGTCCTGTACAGGCAAAGAGGGGCGCTCCTGCGCTGGGTCCTGTACAGGCGGAGAGGGCCATTCCTGCGCTGGATCCTGTACAGGCGGAGAGGGGCGCTCCTGCTCTGGCTCCTGTACAGGCGGAGAGGGGCGCTCCTGCGCTGACTCCTGTACAGGCGGAGAGGAGCACTACACTGCTGTACAGACAGAGGCCATAACAGGATGTATAGTGCTGGGTGGTTGAGTCTCTGAGCCGTCGAGTGTCTTTGGATTGTAGTTTTCCCCAGTCGTCTCAATGACAGCACATCCTGAGACTGACTTTCCTCTGATTGGACAGGAAAAACACTGAGGTTTACATTCCCTCCCCTTCCCTCCATCACCAGGGTTTTTCCTGTCCTGCCAGGGTAGGAAGTTCAGAGAGGTACTGGGAGACCCTCTAGGGTTTTCTGGCAGAACTTACTTTTATATATTTATTTTTTCATGGATCTGCTTACTTTTATCAGACTGGGGGTCGGATCCAGGGTCTGGCTCTCCCTTCCTCCATCAAGGCCTGTGCATGGGACCCAACTGTTGGGTCCCTGGTGCAGCACCCTGTTGTGGCAGGTTATATGCACAGCGCCATGGACGGTGGTGACGTTAGCCGTAGGGGGCGTGGCAGAGCATACTGACATCATATTTGGCGTCCCGGGCCCTGGAGCAGGCCACATGGATATATATCGCAGGGCCTGGGGAAACATGGTGTCCGGCGCCATACGCCCTCTTCTGAGAGTGCAACACGAGCAGTGAAAGCAGCGTGGACGGGACTACTGACTTCAGGCCCTCTCTTGTGCTAGATACCCTGCTGTGGCTGACCCTTCTCTCCTTTGTATTTTCAGGGAGAAACGTAGTCATCCTCCTCTGCTAAATTAAAATCCAGGAAATGTGGGTTATGCTCCAAACATTTACCTTCATCTGGGTCTGATGAGATACACCCAAAATTATTAAAAGAGCTTAGTGGTGAGCTGGCAAAACCGTTAACAGATTTATTTAACCAATCATTAGTAACAGGAGTCGTCCCGGAAGATTGGAAATTGGCAAATGTCGTGCCCATTCACAAGAAAGGTAGTAGGGAGGAATCGAGCAACTATAGACCAGTGAGTCTGACATCAATAGTAGGCAAATTAATGGAAACCCTATTAAAGGATAGGATTGTGGAACATCTAAAATCCCATGGATTGCAAGATGAAAAACAGCATGGGTTTACTTCAGGGAGATCATGTCAAACAAATCTTATAGATTTTTTTGACTGGGTGACTAAAATAATAGACGGTGGAGGTGCAGTAGACATCGCATATCTAGATTTTAGTAAGGCTTTTGACACTGTCCCACATAGAAGACTTATCAATAAACTGCAGTCATTGAGCATGGACTCCCATATTGTTGAGTGGATTAGGCAGTGGCTGAGTGACAGACAACAGAGGGTTGTAGTCAATGGAGAACATTCAAAACAAGGTCATGTTACCAGTGGGATTCCACAGGGATCTGTACTGGGACCAATTTTGTTTAATATCTTCATAAGTGATATTGCAAAAGGCCTCGATGGTAAGGTTTGTCTTTTTGCTGATGACACAAAGATATGTAACAGGGTTGATGTTCCTGGAGGGAAACGCCAAATGGAAAAGGACTTAGGAAAACTAGAAGAATGGTCAGAACTCTGGCAACTGAAATTTAATGTGGATAAGTGCAAGATAATGCACCTGGGGCGTAAAAACCCAAGGGCAGAATATAGAATATTCGTCACAGTCCTGACCTCAGTATCTGAGGAAAGGGATTTAGGAGTAATTATTTCAGAAGACTTAAAGGTGGGAAGACAATGTAATAAAGCAGCACGAAATGCAAGCAGAATGCTTGGATGTATAGGGAGAGGTATAAGCAGTAGAAAGAGTGAAGTGCTTATGCCGCTGTACAGAACACTGGTGAGACCTCACTTGGAGTATTGTGCGCAGTACTGGAGGCCATATCTCCAGAAGGATATAGATACTCTAGAGAGAGTTCAGAGAAGAGCTACTAAACTAGTACATGGATTGCAGGATAAAACTTACCAGGAAAGGTTAAAGGACCTTAACATTTATAGCTTGGAAGAAAGACGAGACAGAGGGGATATGATAGAAACTTTTAAATACATTAAGGGAATCAACTCCGTAAAGGAGGAGAGCATATTTAAAAGAAGAAAAACTACCACAAGAGGACACAGTTTTAAATTAGAGGGGCAAAGGTTTAAAAGTAATATAAGGAAGTATTACTTTACTGAGAGGGTAGTGGATGCATGGAATAGCCTTCCTGCAGAAGTGGTAGCTGCAAATACAGTGAAGGAGTTTAAGCATGCATGGGATAGGCATAAGGCCATCCTTCATATAAGATAGGGCCGGGGCTATTCATAGGATTCAGATATATTGGGCAGACTAGATGGGCCAAATGGTTCTTATCTGCCGACACATTCTATGTTTCTATGTTTCTATGTCTAAGCCCCTCTGTAAAGAGTGTACAGTTAAAGTAATTAGAGGAAAACTCTAAACGTGGCTAGTGACTCTTTGCAATCGGATCTGCCTGATCATGAAGTTAGTTCAAAACCGCTTGATTTGGATAAAGATAATGAGTATAAAAGGTTTCTTATTTAATCTGTATGATATTGAAGAGCTTATTAAAGCACTCAGAGCAACTATCCAAAGGGAAATTCCTAGTAAACCTAAATCCATACTGGAAGAAATTTTTGGGAGACTGGGGGAGCGATCCAGATTAGTATTTCCAGTGCCTGATAATGTGCAAACATTAATTAAAGCAGAATGGCATAAACCAGAAAAGGGTTCCTTTATTCCCCTTGGGATTAAAAGACGCTTCCAATTTGAGGAGGAGGATTGCACTTACCGGGAAACCATTCCTAGGGTGGACGCACCTGTGGCAAAAGTAGCTAAGCGCACAGTGCTTCCCTTTGAAGATGGGCCGAGCTAAAAGACCCCATGGAAAGAAAATCGGAGAGTCTTCTAAAAAGAACCTGGGAGGCCACGGCAGCATAATTGAAGCCAGGGGGAGCTGCGACTTCAGTAGCCCACACTCTAAATGTCTGGCTAGAACAGATGGAGCTTCATCTAGTAAATAAGACCCCCGAGGGATCAGATATTAGGTAGCCTCCGACTACTAAAGATGGCAACCAGTTTTTTAGCAGATGCCTCAGTGGAGTCTGTTCGCCTTTCTGCATACACGGCAGTACTATCCAATACCATTTGGAGAGTACTTTGGTTAAAGGCCTGGTTGGGGGACATGGTGTCTAAATAAAAGCTAATCTCCCTACTCTTCCACGGTCAATATGTGGTCGGTCCCAGACCTTACCAAGATCTTGGAGAATGACACTGATAGGAAAAAGAGGTTTCCAGAGGGCAGATCTCGCTCCAAGACCCAAAACTCCATAAGACCTCTTTCATCCAATTACAAGGAACTAAGAGCAATTTGGGAAGCCTTGAAAGTGGCACAAAGTCACTTAAAATACGGACATGTCCTAATCCATTCGGACAATTTAACAGCAGTGGCATTCATTCAGAATCAGGGGGAACAAGACACAGTCCCACCAGATCTTCAATTGGGCAGAAAATAATGTAAAATCCTTTTCAGCAGAACATCTCAAGGGATCACTAAATACAAAGGCAGATTTTCTCAGCAGATGAAGATGGAGTCTCGATCCAGGCAAATGGTCCCTCTCTCAAGAAGCCTTCCAATTGATCACAGTGATTTTCTTTTGAGGTAAACAAGTCCAAAATGCCTTTATTTTTCTCCCTCAATCCCAGGGAATTTTCCCATGGCTGTGGATGCCTTCAGTCACAATTGGTCTACAAATCTGGTGTACGCATTCCCTCCATTTCCACTAATTCCCAGTCCTGCAGAAATTTCAAACAGAAAGATATACCCTAATCCTAGTTGTGCCTTAATGGCCCAGGAGAGGCTGGTTCGGGCTTCTGAGATTCCTAAACCAGGAGGATCCCTTTCTTCTGCCCAAGAGCCAGAACCTGTTGACTCAGGGTCCAATTTGCCTTCCACATCTCAGGATCCTAAAATTGTCAGCGTGGATTCTGAGGAATCTATACTACTCAGATTAGGCTTATCTGAGAAGGTAGTGAAGACCCTACTACTTAGCAAGAAAACTAATACATCAAAAGCCTACTTAAAAGTATGTAAAAAGTTTGCTTCTTGGAGCGGAGAGAGATTTTGTCAGTCATCGCTTAATATCCCTCTCATGCTGGAATTCCTGCAGGAGGGTCTAGACTTGGGTCTAGCACCAAATACCCTTAAAGTTCAGGTCTCAGCTTTAGGTGCCATGTATAACACCTGTCTGACTGACGTGCCTTGGGTAGCCAGGTTTTTAAAGGCAGTCAATAGGATTAGGCCTACAATAAAAAAAATCTGGTAGCGCCTTGGAATTTAGACACAGTTTTATTACCTGGTGGATGGCTTGTCATCAGAGACGTGCTGCGGTAGTATTGCCACGTCTTCATCCGCAAACATACGTGGTTAGGCATAAGTGCACTCAACCTCTTCCACTTCTAGGGCAGGGCTAGGTCATCGGAACCCCCGCCAGCAGAGTAATCAAAAAGCATAAGTGACTGCTACATGACTTGGGGCTCAGACTGCTTGGCTGATTTGCAAGGGGTGAGGTGGAAGACAGATGCACATGGGCCACCGGTGCCAACTCTGCGCTTTCAGCAGGGGACCAGATAGAAGACAACTTGCAGGAACTGGAGGCACTGTCAGTCATCCAATCTAATACCGCCACTACTTGTTCTGGCTTCACCATTCGTACAGCGGTATTCAGGCCTACAATATTATGCAGAACGTCCTGTCGCCTGCGTGAACCAGAGGAAGGTGTTTCATTTGGGCGCATAGCTGGCACAAATGGACAACGTCCTCTCTCTGCAGCAGGTGCTCCACCACCACCAACACTAGAGCACTACGACCATGGTCACGTCCCTTATTTGATTCTCTTCTCATTCTTTAAGGTCACCCACAAAATTGACAGACAAACGAACAATTGTATTTCTGTGTCACGGGTGCAAATGAGGTGTATCTTACCCCATAAAATGGGTTTATGTCACCGACAAAATTAACAGACTGATTAACTAGTCTGTTACAGTGTCACGGATGCAACGTAGGTGTTTTGCACCTCCCCAAAAATGCGCTGCAGCCTTTTAACAAGCTTTATTCTTCAAGTGAACACAGAATTTTGCGGCAAAGTTCAGACTCGGGACACCGCAATGTTCGGTATGAACCTGAAAATTGCGATCTGGGTTCGATCATCCCTAGTCATGATGTAAAGGTGAGCTAGGATAAATGTACTTGTCTATTGAAACTGAAGAAGGCCATTAGCAGGTTTATGATCCTGCTTGATTCTTGGTGTTGGATAAGTGATAAATGAAGAGGCGCACTTTTGATTTTATAGCCCATGCAACTCCTCGGAAAGAAAAATGGAGATTGGTACTAAAATTGGAGTGGATTAATGGAAAGCCCAAGCAATAAATTATTTCCGCATGAAGTGGTCATGATAAGAAACTTTTGTCTAATTAGAAGTTGTTGTAGGTGTAACTTATGCAGATCAGTGGTTACTAACAATAATAATTATGCAATCTGCGCGAGTAACATTGAAGCTTATGCATTGCAGCATACTGCGGAAAACCTGAACTATAATACTTAATATTCTTTTGTTCTCTGGGGTATAATAAACTGTGTCTGGTTTTAAGCAGGCAGTATCCTTTTACCCTGCTGCTTTACACTTTCATCTTCATGCCATAATCTGTCTAACTTTTATATTTATTTCTATGCTGTCTTGCTGCTCTTGTCTATGAGTAAATAAAATAATCTTCTCAAAGAAGTTGCTTCTAGAAGTTTTGTTTCGCTTTGATTCTCTTTTTGAACAGATCGTCAGCGACCAGTGGCAAATTTTTTTACACTATGCCACTCCTCTAACTGCACCCAATGCATAACTATACTCACAAAGTCCTACCTAATAAAATCTATCATAAGTTACACGGCAGTTTGAGGACTTATGATTTAACCACTTCAGCCCCCTAGCTTAAACACCCTTAATGACCAGACCACTTTTTACACTTCTGCACTACACTACTTTCACGGTTTATTGCTCGGTCATATAACTTACCACCCAAATGAATTTTACCTCCTTTTCTTCTCACTAATAGAGCTTTCATTTGGTGGTATTTCATTGCTGCTGACATTTTTACTTTTTTGTTATTAATCGAAATGTACCGATTTTTTGCAAAAAAAATGACATTTTTCACTTTCAGTTGTAAAATGTTTCAAATAAAACTACATTTCTATATAAATTTTTCTCTAAATTTATTGTTCTACATGTCTTTGATAAAAAAAAAATGTTTGGGTAAAAGTTATAGCGTTTACAAACTATGGTACAAAAATGTGAATTTCCGCATTTTGAAGCAGCTCTGACTTTCTGAGCACCTGTCATGTTTCCTGAGGTTCTACAATGCCCAGACAGTAGAAACCCCCCACAAATGACCCCATTTCAGAAAGTAGACACCATAAGGTATTCGCTGATGGGCATAGTGAGTTCATAGAACTTTTTATTTTTTGTCACAAGTTAGCGGAAAATTATGATTTTTTTTCTTACAAAGTCTCATATTCCACTAACTTGTGACAAAAAATGAAAACTTCCATGAACTCACTATGCCCATCACGAAATACCTTGGGGTGTCTTCTTTCCAAAATGGTGTTACTTGTGGGGTAGTTATACTGCCCTGGCATTTTAGGGGCCCTAATGCGTGAGAAGTAGTTTGAAATCAAAATGTGTAAAAAATGCCCTGCGAAATCCAAAAGGTGCTCTTTGGAATTTGTGCCCCTTTGCCCACCTAGGCTGCAAAAAAAGTGTCACACATGTGGTATCGCCGTACTCAGGAGAAGTTGGGCAATGTGTTTTGGGGTGTCTTTTTACATATACCCATGCTGGGTGAGAGAAATATCTCTCTCAAAGACAACTTTTCCAATTTTTTTTATACAAAGTTGGGAATATTTATCTCACCCAGCATGGGAATATGTAAAAAGATACCCCAAAACACATTGCCCAACTTCTCCTGAGTACGGCGATACCACATGTGTGACACTTTTTTGCAGCCTAGGTGGGCAAATGGGCCCACATTCCAAAGAGCACCTTTCAGATTTCACAGGGCATTTTTTACAGATTTTGATTTCAAACTACTTCTCACGCATCTGGGCCCCTAAAATGCCAGGGCAGTATAACTACCCCACATGTGACCCCATTTTGGAAAGAAGACACCCCAAGGTATTCCATGAGGGGCATGGCGAGTTCATAGAAGATTTTTTTTTTTTTGGCACAAGTTAGCGGAAATTGATTTTATTTTATTTTTTTCTCACAAAATCTCCCCTTCCGCTAACTTGGGACAAAAATTTAAATCTTTCATGGACTCAATATGCCCCTCAGCGAATACCTTGGGGTGTCTTCTTTCCAAAATGGGGTCATTTGTGGGGTGTTTGTACTGCCCTGGCATTTGAGGGTCTCCGCAATCATTACATGTATGGCCAGCATTAGGAGTTTCTGCTATTCTCCTTATATTGAGCATACGGGTAATGAGATTTTTTTTTTTTGTTCAGCCTCTGGGCTGAGCGAAAAAAATGAACGGCACAGATTTCTTCATTCGCATCGATCAATGTGGATGAAAAAATCTCTGCCAAAAAAAAAAAAAAGGAGGGGAAAGGCGTCTGCCAGGACATAGGAGCTCCGCCCAACATCCAAACCCACTTAGCTCGTATCCCCTGGCAAACCCGATTTCTCCATTCACATCAATCGATCTGGATGAATAAATCATTGCCGGGATTTATTTTATTTTTTTTATATACAAAGTGTTTGCCAAAGCATATGAACACCACCGCCCCCTCAGCTCATATGCCTCGGCAAACGTATCTTTTACTGCAGAGGAGAAATCTCGTCTTGCAGCGCCGCATACACCGACTTTTGTGTAATCTGACAGCAGCGCAATGCTTCTGTCAGAATGCACATCAGTGCTGCAGCTGGTTCATCGGTTGGTCCACCTAGAAGGTAAAAAAAAAAAGAAAAAACCAGGCCGCAACACAATAAATTTATTAACATTATAATAACATTTGAACGGAACATTAACTTTTATAAACTTTATTTAACGTTTTGAACAGAACATAAACTTTTTTGCTTACCGGTGATTTTTTTTTTGTTTAGATTTTTTACCTTTTTTTATAGGACAAACCTCTCCTTCCCAATGGGACAATGTGCAAAGCACAAATCGCCCAGAGATGTGGCGAAGTACATTATGCACTTTGTCCCAGGTGAAAGGAGAGGTTTGCAACAGCTCTGTGTGAAAGGGCCCTAATAGCCCTGTGTGCCTGTCCTGTGAGAGGCAATCCGTATGCTAATAGTGTGCCTGTAAGTGGTACTTCCGGAAACACTCCCCTAAGCATAGGGCAGGGTGGTCAGGGCAGTCAGGACAGAAATAGCGGGTGTCACGCCTTATTTCACTCCTGCTACAGACACATCTTTTTCGGGGTGACGCATGGGTTGAGGTACCAGCAACGACATTGGGGAACTGATCACTTTTTTCCCTTTCACTAGGTGATTGACAGGGGCGATCAAGGGGTTAATTGGGGGTGATGGGGGTGATCGGGGGCTAAGTGTTGTGTGTACTCACTGTGATGTGTGCTCCTCTGCTGGAACCAACCGACGAAAAGGACCAGCAGGGGAGCACAGAAGCCATTTAACACATTATATTTATAAATATAATGTGTTAGATGGCTTCTGATTCGTTTTTTTGAAAATCATCAGCCTGCCAGCGACGATCATTGGCTGGCAGGCTGATGACGAAATTGTCCTGTAACTTTTGCCTGCCCGCGATGCGCATGCGCGGGCCGGCTGTGAGCGTAATCTCGCATTGATGCGTGACTGTGCCTGAGTGAGCCGCCTCCAGAACGCGATCCTGCGTTAGGCGGTCCGGAGGCGGTTAATTACTGCCCATTCACTCAGCATGAGGGGTCGTTGGGCAAAGAAAATCAGGCAACACAGGTGTCTCTGCCTCACAGAAGATCTAGTGTATACATTTCACACTCTACTCAGCCAAACTGGAAGCAAGCGGCTCTGCCAGGAAAGCCCCCCTTAGGGGGGATGGGGGCTTAGCTAATCACTGATCACATACAGAACAAAATAAATACGTAGACATCATGGAACCAGGAGTTCATAAGAAATTGTTAACTAACCGCACATCTCAGAAATAAACCGTTTACGTCTCTGCGACCCTGGGACCGAGACGGACATTCTCCCGATCTTCGTTTGCGTGTGGGACTTGGAGAAGATACGGGGAACTCCTAATTGGAACCAAATATCCATGATGTGTTTGGTCTCCACATGCTCCAATAGTCCAGGAGTATCCGTTCGCACCAGAACCATCTCCCTATGACCTTCCAGTGAGGAGCAATAACCCATAATGGGTTTTGTGGATTTTTGGCAACCAGGGCCAGAAATCGGGCCAGGGGAATCCTCCCAGGGGGAGAGAGGGGTGTGACCGAATAAGAGTTAAAATGCCCGTGAAGGGCAACGGCAATGGTCTTTCTCTGAAGGGGGTCACGTCGTGTAACGTGTTTGGAGGAACCTTGGAATACCTGCTTATGTCACTGCCTCCCGGGGGGCTATGGCATTCACCATCACAACTAAAGGGTTACGCTTTTATCTGGTAACTAACTTTCATTTGCAAACTCTGATTGAACCACCATCTGTATTTGCATATGGGACCATTGTATATATCTGTGTATATATATTGACGTGTCTAGTGCGCCCTTAAGACAATAAACGATATAAAATAATCTTGCGCTGTGCTGTATCTCGATCCACGAATCCCACACGTCTGTGTCTCGGCATAACGTTATATGCTACTTGGGGTTGGTATCTGACCCGATATAACCCCGTTAACAGACCGGGCTTATATCTAATGAGGAACTGGTGGCGGTATAGGCTCTCTCAGCTTGTCAGGGTTGTGAGCAAGTGTTGTGTCATGCTCAAGGTAGCCTGGACCACCCTCTCTCACTGCCCATGCCTCCCTGTGCCCATGTGGACAGAAGGTGTCTGTATAAACTGTACCAAGCTGACCTTACGTACTCCCAGGGAGGGTGTAACGTCACGTCTTAGTAACCAGTGACATCAAGCTGGGCTGTGAGGTGCGGTACCGTCTCAGGTGGTCCCAAAACACCTTGCAATAAATTAAAGAACCAACTGGTCCTACCTCATCTTGGGTGTCACTGGATCTGGAAAAGGTGACTGCAGTAATAGAGAAAAAAAAGAATCACATAAGGAAGGGATGCTAACTGTCCATGTTAAATATCTATTATTATTATTATGATTATTATCTATTATATCTATTTTATTAAAATTACTCTGTCACGAGGCGCTGTCTTCCCGTTCCCCCTCCTCAGTGCTGCCGGCGCCTTGCGGCTAGTACAGAGCGAGGACGTGCGCTGCGTCCTCGTCTCAACAGCAACGGGGGCAGGGGAGTCGCCGTCCTCCACTCCCATGGCAACTGTAAGGAGTCCAAGCCCCGAGCTGAGCACTCAGCGCTCGGCTGGTTGCAGGGGAATGAGTCATGTGGCGCTGGCCACGTCACATGACTCCTCTTGCTGGGAATGAGTCATGTGGCGCTGGCCATGTCACATGACTCCTCTTCCCCAATATATTTACAGGAAACCTGCTGGCCACAGGTTGCCTGTGAATAAGGTCTTATCCAGTGTTCCTTGTGTAATTCCGTGGGTTTTGACTCCTGACTCGTTGATCGTCTCCGTCCTTGCTTGCTCATTGTGTCTGCTTCGGTTCTCCTGGTTTGACTTTGGCTTGTTTTTGATCTGTCTTTGCTAATCCTCTTGTACTATAGTTACTTCCTGGTTCTGACTCGGCTTGTTGACCATTCTTTGTTTGTTCGTCTTGTTTGTCCCTCCGCACTTACCAAGGCCGCTCAGTTGTGCTCCATTACCTAGGACAAATAGTGCAAGTAGGCAGGGACAGGGGTGTGGGTGGAGTCAGTGGTGCACCATCCCCCCCCCCTCTTTGTGACATACTCCGAACCTAAAAGCGTGTGAATTACATTTAGTGGACTCTAGAGCTCAGGTCCTGATTTTAGTGCTCATTCACACGAATGTATGGTTGCCATGCCCTGTTGTGGACTGCAAATAGCAGTCCGCAAAACATGGGTACCAGCCGTGTGAAGCCCATATGGCGGTTCGGACCCATTGACTTGTATGGGCCAGAGATCTACAAAATACATCAAAAGATAGGACATGTCCAATCTTTTACGGTGTGGAAGCACAGACCGCAAAGTCTTTGCATAGGCTTCTGAGTGTTTCCGTGGGCTTCCAATCCGTGACTCTGCTCCGCAAAAAATAGGACATGTCCTATCTTTTGACATATCTTACGGATTGCAGGCCTATTCAAGTCAATGTGTAACCCAAAAGGAAACCAACGAAAACTACAAGTCATTCAGCAAAAATCAAGCCTTCATACAGCTCCATGGAAAGAAAATAAAAAAAAAGTTGTGAGTCTTAGGATCTGGTAAGGCAAAAACATTTTCTACTTTAAAAAAAAAAAAAAAAGATTTTTATTGTGCAACAGTAGTAAAACTTCAAAAAAATAAAAACGATTTGGTATCACTATACATCCAATAATGAATAAAGTTATGTCATTTGTGCCAAAAAATGAACACTGCAAATTTGATAGCGTAAAAACAGTATTGATGTTATTCTTCATCTTTCTCCCAGAAAAAGTTAAAAAAAAAAGTTAATTAGGAGGTCATGTGTACCCCAAAATGGCACCATAAAAACTACAACTTGTAACGCAAGTTGACAAAAAAAAAATCCTTTGGTAGAATTTTTTTTTTCCTCTGTAAGCTCCCTGCGGTGCAATTACAGATGATATCCTGAACATGACCGGCATATTGTCGAGTCGCTTACCCCCCACCCCCCTCCCCACACACACACACACACACACAAAATTTTTGCTCCTAACTCAATAATGACAGACTCAGCAAGTGTATTTTAAGGCCACAGCAGCCTTTTATTAATAATATAAATACAAATAAATAACATATATAATACAGAAACCCAGGCCTTCCCATCTGAAGACCACGCCCAAGAACCGTACCAATAACCTAGGAAATAACACGGGGAGGGTCCTTGGAGCCCCATAAATGACGGATAACGGCCCACCCTCCGTTAAATTACCTCTAGCCGATGAACGCCAGCTCAGAGGCAGGAACCGGTAACCAAGGGCAACCAACATGGGAAGCTACCCGCTATATCCCACCTTAAACCAGTACCTGGGGAGTCCAGAGCCTCCTTTTGGCTCCCTCCCCACCACGCCAGAACCACCAACTCCAAGGACCACCCACCGCCCACGATCCAAGAAGGTGAACACCTCACCTCCTTGCGTCCCGCCACACCCGCAGCGCCAATTCAATACCGTCCTGTAAACCAGAACACAAAAGATAAATTCCCACCCCAATCAAGTGTACCCCATCACTACTCCAAAATGCCCCCTTACCCGACTCCAAGTCCCTATGCCGAACCACAACGCCACCGTTCCGTGCAACAAACCTACCAACAGCCCTGTTCACTTTTATCCTCGCCTTATTCAATCGCTCCACAGATCTCGCCTCCCTCCAGTGCTGACGCGGCACCATGTCCGACCAGTCACCAGCTGCGGATACAGCGCCCACAACCGTAGCAGATCAAACTTAATGTCCCTTACCAACTCCCTGAAGGCACGCTCCCCCAAATCATTCCCCCCGACATGCAACACCAAAACACCTGGGTGCCTATCCAACCGCGCAAACCTGTGAAACTCAGGGAGGACCCGACTCCACAGCATGCCCCGCATCCCCAGCTATCGGATTATGGCCACCTCTCTCGAGAACGACAACTGCCTTCCATCCGGCCTGACTGCCGCTCGCAACGCTCCCCAGAACACGTGGGAGTGCCCCATAATCCAAATCAAGCACAGTGGAACACCTACAAAAACAAAAATACATATCAACCAATGACCGCCACCTACACCCCCCCCCACTCCTACCAAGTTCACCACCATTATACCCACGCGGGCCTGGCGTATTACCAAAACCGAAGGGACTCCCAACGGCCTATGCGCCGAATGACATCCTCATCCAACCCCCTCCGAGCCGCTTCCGTGGCTGCGCCTATCCGAAACGAATGACCCCCATATAACGAGGGGTCCTTACCCAATACCGACAAGCACGATCTCATAACCGCAACAAACTATAAACGAGAGAGAAAAGACCCGTCAACGTGGACGAACAACGGGCCAGCCCCCTGACCTCGTCCCTTCCCCAAAACTCCCTAAGGCAACGAACCGGGCACGTGTACGACCCCTCCACCTTGTACACCACCACCCGGCAACCCCGACCCTGTTGGTCCGTTTTGGACCGTCTGATGCAGAATTCCTATCTATCCTCAAATAATTCCACATCCTGTCCGCGAAGGCCCCCGGCCCGACTCTTACTCGGACTAACCAACTTCCCAATCCGCAAGGCTCCAAAAAAGACGAGCGAAAAAGTCAACTTGAACAACCGGACTTCTCCTGCCGACACGCAAGTCCCCTCCAACTGTCCCAACATATCCAACAACAAAGCGAACGAAACTGGATTATTTAACCTGGAACATGACCACCCCTCCTCCCTGCAGTGCCCCACCCAAAGCAACATCAACACTCCGTCCTCCAAACCACAACCCCAAAAACGCTGCCTCCAAACCTCCCAAAGACCCCATGCCATCGTACGCCATCCATGTCCCTGCCGACAAGGAACCCCTCACCAGATCTTCAACCGACTGAAAGGCAGATTCCACAGCTCCGGGGGAAAGCTTCGTTCCTTCCGTCTCCGCATCCGGCACCAACTTCCGAAAACGCTCATACTGGAAACGAGACAAAGCATACGCAATTGAGTTACTAACCCCGGGGACATGAGACGCTACCACCCACACGTTCAACGACAGGCAACCCAACGTCAAATGCTGAAGCAATCTCACAACTGTCGGCGACAAAGCGGAATTGCGATTAATGGCCTCGACCACCCCAATATTGTCGCAATGAAAACAGATCGCGAATGAATCCACCCCAAATGGACATCACCACCACGATTGGAAACAACTCCAGCAACACCAAGTTCTTCACCAAACCTTCCTCCTTCCAGACCTCCGGCCACTCCCCCACACACCAACGGCCACCCAAATACGCCCCAAAGCTGTGACCCCCCCGCCGCGTCCGTAAACAAATCCTAATTCGCCGCCGACACCCCTTCTGCCATCCACAAAAACCGCCCATTGTAAGTCTCCAAAAAGGACGCCCACACCGTCAGGTCGTCCTGCAACTCACGGGTGATCCGAACGAAATGATGGGGAGACCGCGTCCCCGCCAGATTCCTACAAAAAATCTGCCCCATGGGCATTATGCGGCATGCAAAATTGAGCTTACCCAATAGGGACTGCAACTCGCGCAGCCGCATTTTTCGCCCTGCCGCAAACTGCTGACACCTCCCACCATAAGTCCCCAATTTTATCCTCAGGCAACCTACACTCCATAGCCACCGTGTCAATGATTATCCCCAAAAAGTTCAACTGCGTTGTCGGGCCCTCCATCTTCTCAGATGCCAAAGGAAGCCCCAAAAAGGCGGGACATGGCTTCAAACGAATTCAGCATTACAGAACAGCCATTAGAACTTGGCGGCCCGATAAACAAAAAATCATCCAGATAATGAATGCTAGAACCCCAACCTGACCGTTTATGTACCACCCACTCCAGAAAAGTACTGAACTTTTCAAAACAGACGCACGAAACTGAACAACCCATCGGCAAACACTGGTCAACAAAGTACCCCCCATCACAGAAACACCCCAACAAGTGCTGACATTTCGGGTGCACCGGCAGAAGACAAAACGCCGCCTCAATGTCTACCTTGGCCAATAAAGCCCCTCGCCCGTATAACCTCACCCAACGAACCACCTCATCAAACGACGCATATACAACCGAACACAACTCAGGCGCAACCCCGTCATTAACTGAACCCCTTTTGGGAACGAGAGGTGATGTATAAGGCAAAATTTATTAGGCTCTCTTTTTGGCACTACCCCTAATGGCGACACCCACAAGTCCTACATCGTCAAGTCCCGAAAAGGCCCTGCCATGAGATCTAACTCCACCTCTTTCCGCAGTTTTTCGGTCACCACGTCGGGAAGTTCCACCGCCGAACGCAAATTCTTCCCCCCTGCCCCCCTCAACAAACGGTATACGAAAACCCTCCTTAAGACCGGTTAACAAAAATTCCGCCACATCTGGGTAATTATTTGGAAAATGCGCCATCTCGGCTACCCGAATAGGGGTCTGCCCCTTTTACTGCCACATCACCCCAATTTTTTCCCCTTATGCCCCCTGAAGCACCAATGTGCTCCGTGGTTTCCACCGTAGGAGGAACATTCGTGCTTAAACTTGCACGTGTCCCCTTATTTGCATCCCCCCTCTTTAAACAAAAAACAGAGTCCCTTAACCGAGGCCGCTTAGCGCTCCGACTGCCTAGAACCCCCGACGCCCCCCTGAAAGGGCTGCCTGGCCCTGACCGGTGTCATAACCCTCATCTACAGGCCAATGTCCTTATGGTCCCAGCGCATACTAGGCCGGACCGCTTTCCGCTGACAAAACTGTTCATCGTTCCTCAACCACCCCAGCCCCCCATAGACGTGGGTGCATCTATGGCATCCAGATAACAGAAAAGGGGGGAACAATTTTCTGGCACCTTCTCCCCGATAACACTGGCCAGAATCACAAAGGCCTGCAAGTTTAAAAGATTGTCAGAATCAAACGCAAGCGCCGCTTATCCTCCTCCTTCTTATCATCCCGCCAATCCCTGTCTAAATTAAAACGCTCCAGGAGAAGCAGCGAAAATATATCCACGTACTCCCTTTTCCAAATTTTTTCCCTAACCTCGCGCTTTAAGTGCGCCCCCAGGGGGCCCTCAAAACACACGTAAACCTCCCCTTTTGCCGCGTCGTCCAAACGCGGCTCCTCCCCATCCTTCTCCTTGGCACTGTCCGCCTCCTTTCTCCCATCCTTATCCCCCCCTGCGGTGTCGCCCCAAGAATGCCCCAACACCGACCTCTACTGCTCCAAATTAATAGTAACCCAAGGGATTTACGTGCACATTAGAAAATAACTGACACACACACACTGGGGTCAAAGCAAATTGTGATTTATTAAAGGCAGTACAGCAGTGTATAAAGTCATCAGAGGGGCACTCCCCCTGAGGCATGTGGCATTGTTACATTGGCTAAAATATGAAAAGAGATAACACTTAGCATCTGCCCATTGTGCACTGTTTTACTAACTGTGGTATGTGAACTATGTAAATATCTAGCTGTAAGCGCCATCTTGTAATGGAGTTTTCACTAACAACAAAAAAAGCATAAATGACGTAGCAAGGCGTGTTCTCTTCGGTAGGATGAAACCTTTGTGCTCTGGAGAAGATAAGGTGTTGTATGAGAGCTAGAGTATGTGGGAGCTTTCTTAGCTGAATCAAAGAATGTAGTCCATATCTCTATCACTAGTGTTCAGTGAAGCGAACCATCAGAGGTTGAATTCAGTCTGAATTTTGGGAAAAATTTGATTTTAACCACTTCAACCCCGCTAGCTGAAACCCCCTTAATGACCAGGCCACTTTTTACACTTCTGCACTACACTACTTTCACTGTTTATTGCTCGGTCATGCAACTTACCAGCCAAATGAATTTTACCTCCTTTTCTTCTCACTAATAGAGCTTTCATTTGGTGGTATTTCATTGCTGCTGACATTTTAACTTTTTTTGTTATTAATCAAAATTGAACGATTTTTTTGCAAAAAAATGAAATTTTTCGCTTTCAGTTGTAAAATTTTGCAAAAAAAACGACATCCATATATAAGTTTTTCGCTAAATTTATTGTTCTACATGTCTTTGATAAAAAAAAAATGTTTGGGTAAAAGTTATAGCATTTACAAACTATGGTACAAAAATGTGAATTTCCGCTTTTTGAAGCAGCTCTGACTTTCTGAGCACCTGTCATGTTTCCTGAGGTTCTACAATGCCCAGACAGTAGAAAACCCCCACAAATGACCCCATTTCGGAAAGTAGACACCCTAAGGTATTCGCTGATGGGCATAGTGAGTTCATAGAACTTTTTATTTTTTGTCACAAGTTAGCGGAAAATGATGATTTTTTTTATTTTTATTTTTTTCTTACAAAGTCTCATATTCCACTAACTTGCGACAAAAAATAAAAAATTCTAGGAACTCGCCATGCCCCTCACGGAATACCTTGGGGTGTCTTCTTTCCAAAATGGGGTCACTTGTGGCGTAGTTATACTGCCCTGGCAATTTAGGGGCCCATATGTGTGAGAAGTAGTTTGCAATCAAAATCTGTAAAAAATGGCCGGTGAAATCCGAAAGGTGCTCTTTGGAATGTGGGTCCCTTTGCCCACCTTGGCTGCAAAAAAGTGTCACACATCTGGTATCGCTGTACTCAGGAGAAGTTGGGGAATGTGTTTTGGGGTGTCATTTTACATATACCCATGCTGGGTGAGATAAATATCTTGGCAAGAGACAACTTTTCCCATTTTTTTATACAAAGCATTTGACCAAGATATTTATCTCACCCAGCAAGGGTATATGTAAGATGACACCCCAAAACACATTGCCTAACTTCTCCTGAGTACGGCGATACCAGATGTGTGACACTTTTTTGCAGCCTAGATGCGCAAAGCGGCCCAAAATTCCTTTTAGGAGGGCATTTTTAGACATTTGGATCCCAGACTTCTTCTCACGCTTTCGGGCCCCTAAAAAGCCAGGGCAGTATAAATACCCCACATGTGACCCCATTTTGGAAAGAAGACACCCCAAGGTATTCAATGAGGGGCATGGCGAGTTCATATAATTTTTTTTTTTTTGGCACAAGTTAGCGGAAATTGTTTTTTTTTTTGTATTTTCTCACAAAGTCTCCCTTTCCGCTAACTTGGGACAAAAATTTAATCTTTCATGGACTCAATATGCCCCTCACAGAATACCTTGGGGTGTCTTCTTTCCGAAATGGGGTCACATGTGGGGTATTTATACTGCCCTGGCATTTTAGGGGCCCTAAAGCGTGAGAAGTCTGGAATATAAATGTCTAAAAAATTTTACGCATTTGGATTCCATGAGGGGTATGGTGAGTTCATGTGAGATTTTATTTTTTGACACAAGTTAGTGGAATATAAGTAAAAACAAAAACGAAAAAATTTCCGCTAACTTGGGCCCAAAAAAATGTCTGAATGGAGCCTTACAGGGGGTGATCAATGACAGGGGGGTGATCAGGGAGTCTATATGGGGTGATCACCCCCCTGTCATTGATCACCCTCCTGTAAGGCTCCATTCAGACGTCTGTATGATTTTTACGGATCCACGGATCGGATCCGCAAAACGCATACGGATGTCTGAATGGAGCATTACAGGGGGTGATCAATGACAGGGGGTGATCAGGGAATCTATATGGGTGATCACCCGCCTGTCATTGATCACCCCCCTGTAAGGCTGCATTCAGACGTCCGTATGCGTTTTGCGGATCCGATCCATGTATCCGTAAAAATCATACGGACATCT
Source organism: Bufo gargarizans (assembly GCF_014858855.1). NCBI lineage: Eukaryota > Metazoa > Chordata > Amphibia > Anura > Bufonidae > Bufo > Bufo gargarizans. Next base: position 515,053,612 of record NC_058083.1, read on the forward strand.
GAATGGAGCCTTACAGGGGGGTGATCAATGACAGGGGGGTGATCAGGGAGTTTATATGGGGTGATCAGGGGTTCATAAGGGGTTAATAAGTGACAGGAGGGGGGGGTGTAGTGTAGTGTTTTGTGGTACTTTACACAGCTACCTGTGTCCTCTGGTGGTCGATCCAAACAAAAGGGACCACCAGAGGACCAGGTAGCAGGTATATTAGACGCTGTTATCAAAACAGCATCTAATATACCTGTTAGGGGTTAAAAAAAAATCACATCTCCAGCCTGCCAGCGAGCAATCGCCGCTGGCAGGCTGGAGATCCACTCGCTTACCTTCAGTTCCTGTGAACGCGCGCGCGTTCACAGGAAATCTCGGCCCTCGCGAGATGACGCGTAGATGCGTGACTCTGCGCAGGGCTGCCGCCTCCGGACCGCACATCTGCGTTAGGCGGTCCAGAGGCAGTTAAATGAAGCCAAATTTCCTTGAGCTTCATGATTACGAAATATTTTTTCTAACCCACTTGCTCGCGCAGAGGCAGTCCGCTCCTCTCTTGACTAAAAAAGTCCTGTCGAAGGACCTGCGCTCAATGTGATGATGTCACCAAGCTCTCCCAGCATAATCACGTGGTGAAGTCATCATGCTAAGTGCAGATCCTTCAGCAGGTCTTTTTCAATCCAGAGAGGAGCGGATAGACCCTGTGTGAGCAAATGAATGAGGTGAGTGATTTTTATTTATTTTTTTTTTAACCCAGAAGGCCATATTGCACTAGCATATTACCGTTTTTAATGGCTCTTAGATGGGTGCACTTCGGTCTAAGGGGCCATTAAAAATGGTCTCATTGATTGATACGCTGAATTGGGTTTTAGCATAGTGATTTGTGACAAATTAGTTTGGAACAAATCAAATTTCTTGTTGAATTTTGACCAAGCTAAAGAATTTTTCAAAATTTCGCTCATCTCTAGTGATCACATTATGAACATTAAAATCACGTCTTTTCAGTGTGAATTCTCTCATATTTAACAAGATTTGATTTCTGTATGAAAGATTTCCCACATTGTAAACAAGAAAATGGCTTCTCCCCTGTGTGACTTCTCTCATGTATAACAAGACAAGATTTGTGTGGTGTAAGATTTCCCACATTGTAAACAAGAAAATGGCTTTTACTCTGTGTGAATTCTCTGATGTATAGTAAGACGTGATTTTTGTGAAAAAGATTTCCCACATTCTAAACAGGAAAATGGCTTTGCCCCTGTGTGAATTCTCTGATGCATAACAAGAATTGATTTACGAGTAAAACATTTCCCACATTCTAAACAAGAAAATGGCTTCTCCCCTGTGTGAGTTCTCTGATGGGAAAGAAGAAGTGATTTTTGCTGAAAACATTTCCCACATTCTGAACATGAAAATGCCTTCTCCCCTGTGTGAATTCTCTGATGCATAACAAGAATTGATTTACGAGTAAAACATTTCCCACATTCTAAACAAGAAAATGGCTTCTCCCCTGTGTGAATTCTCAGATGTTTTACAAGAGTTGATTTACGAGTAAAATATTTCCCACATTCTAAACAAGAAAATGGCTTCTCCCCTGTGTGACTTATCTGATGTTTAACAAGAGTAGATTTATCAGTAAAACTTTTACCACATTCTAAACAAGAAAACGGCTTCTCCCCTGTGTGAATTCTCTGATGGATAAGTAGATGTGCTTTATCAGTAAAACATTTCCCACATTCTAAACAGGAAAATTGCTTCGCCCCTGTGTGAATTCTCTGATGGATAAGAAGAAGTGATTTACGCTGAAAACATTTCTCACATTCTGAACATGAAAATGGCTTCTCTCCTGTGTGAATTCTCTGATGTCTAACAAGATGTGATTTACAGTTAAAATTTTTTTCACATTCTGAACATGAAAATGGCTTCTCTCCTGTGTGAATTCTCTGATGTCTAACAAGATGTGATTTACAGTTAAAATTTTTTTCACATTCTGAACATGAAAAGGGCTTCTCCCCTGTGTGAGTTCTCTCATGACTAATAAGATCTGATTTAGATGTACATTTCCCACATTCTGAACATGAAATGGTCTTCTCCCCTGTGTGCATTCTCTGATGTCTAACAAGATATGATTTATATTTATAACATTTCCCACATTCTGAGCATAAAAGAGCATTCTCCCCTGTATGACTTCTTTGATGATGAACACTTCTTCTGTGGCTTTTATTTTGCTTAACAGTCTGTGATGAATCAGATGATTGAAATCCATCCAAAGGATCAGATGATAGCTCTTTGCTGTGAAAGGCTGAGGATACATACACAATAATAAATCGGAGTTTAAATTTTTTGAAATAATAGAACCTTAAAATTATAAATATTTTCTAAGAGTTCTATATAAAGAAAATCCATGCAAATTACAAGTAATTGAACAAAATTCAAATATCAACTATGGGAAAACAGATAATCTGACAGTAGACCAGTAGATGATGTTAGGTCACCAGGCTGTTCACTTTTACTTTCCACTCTTGTGCTGAAGCCAGCATTAACAAGGGATCTGTCAGTCAGTGCTATAAGCTGGTGTCCGTCTCACACTGACCGCTAACTGCACTTAAGCACAAAACACACCAGAAATTGAAGATGAAAGCCCACCTTCTATCTACCACACAGATATAGTAAATATAATATTGCTTATATGCCACATACATATAAATAATGTCTGCATGTACTGTACATATAATACTCTGTTCATATCACATTTATGGGCTCTAACATAAACACCCAGGATGTATACATTGAATTGATGTGAATCAAGTGAGAATAAGGAAGAAAGGATGTGTGGTTGGCGATGATACATTTCATTTAATTGATTGCGATTCAGCAGAACCGCCTACATAATACTCTAATGGTTCCGGACATAACCTTCCTTGGAATGCCTTTGGGACTTAATCTCTCCTAACCACCTCCTACGTTCTGGACTAACTAAGGACTAACTCTCTGTACGTTAATCCTCTCCTACATTTGTTGCGCTATCGCAGTGTGGTGGACTTGTGGATTTGTGCTCTTTTTCTTTTTTCCCTTTTTTTTTTCCCTTCCCCCGTCTTGACTAATGTTAAGAAAAACTGTTCTGGACAGATCTTATTCTAATACCGGTGGATTGCAAGTTATTATTGAACTTTCCCTGACTAACCAGGATGAACGTTAAGGTTAATTTAGACCGCTGGATACTGCTGCACGGGATGTAATGTTTAAAATAATCGGACTCTTGATAATTGTTACAGCGGGTTAGTTGGAAGTTTCCCCCCCCCCTCTTTTCTTCTTTCCCCCTTCTTCCCCCCACTCGTTTACCCTTCAGGTATCGACGCACCTTTTCCTGAGGGGTTTACATTCTCTGCAAGGATAATTGGGGTTGCTGAAGTTGTTGGATACTGGAATTAGATTACTGTGTTTTCAGGATTTGATCCCATTGCTGTAGTTATAAGTAACGGCCGGGGGTGGCAGAGACCTGCTACTGATATTGTGGCGGGGTCAGAGTGGGGGAAACGGGGGGGGGGGGGGGAGTAGTAGAAGGTGAGGTCTGAAGTTGGAGGGAGGGGAATAATAGTAAGAGGGGAGGGAAAGGAGATGGAGGAAAGATGTCTCCAAAGAAAAAAAAGAGGAACAACGTGCCCCTACCGGTGCCAGTAGTAGGAGGTCAGGGACTGGACTAGAGACTGGGTTGAAACAACAGGGTTTAAGTAAATTTTTGGCCCCAAGTTCTCCAGGTTCTAGCCCCTTACAGAAGCAAAAAAATACAGTGGTAGAAACTCAAGTACTGACACACGAAAATGGATCTCCGGGTGCGGTAAGCGACCAGGGATCATCAGGGGTAAACACAGAGATAGTGCAAAATAGGTCATTCATCATTTTTATATCTGTCTCGAGGATGGAAAAACTAATGGGGAATATGGTAATACAGATCGGGGCTGTGCAAACTGATGTCAGTGTAATAAGGGATGAGATGGAGAAAATGAGGCAGAGATTGCATTAGATGGAAAAAAAGATCCCCGCCCTGGAGTTTACGGTTCAGGACTTAGAAAAACAGGTCGTATCTCTAAAACAGACGAACAGTAAGATGGAACAAAAACTTATAAATCAAGAAGATAGAGCAAGGAGAATGAATATAAGATGTGTCGGGATCCCAGAACAGGCAGAAGGGGACAATTGTACTGAATTTATGGAGAGATGGATAAAAGACAACTCTAGAGAGGGCACTCTTTCCCCCCTCTTCGCTATTGAGAGAGCACATCGGGTTCCCACAAAAAAAGGGGCCACCAGGAGGATATCCTAGACACATGCCGATAAAATGTTTGTTGGCTAAGGACAGGGATAGAATATTGTCGGATGCTCGAACGTCCGAAAAATATCAGATACATGGCGAAAAGATAAGATTCTTCCCGGATTACTCAGCCGATACGAACGCCCGTAGAAAAGAGTACATAACTGTCAAAAAGAGATTAAGGGAAGCAGGCCTGAAGTATAGTTTATTTGTCCCGGCAAAATTAAGGGTTAAATATAAAGGAAGGCTGGAATTTTTTCAGACGCCACTGGAGGCCAGTGAATGGGCGGATGGGTTGGGTCTTTGAGGGCAGGGTGTGGGGGTGGGGGATAAGGAGCAATATGCAAAGTAATGGAGTCGCCCCATTCGCTGACCAGCGGTTTGGGGGGCTATCTAAGGGAGGGGGGAGGCGGGAGAGAGAAGGCGGGAGAGAAAGGGATTTTTTTTTTCCTCCCTCTCTGCTAGATGGTTAGGATTCTTTCATTGAATGTGAGAGGCCTAAGAGATAGAGTAAATAGATATACTATCCTTGAGTGGATGAAGAGGTTTTTGCCAGCCATCGTGTGCCTCCAAGAAACACATTTGGACAAAGAATCTTTAAGGCGGTTAGATAAGAGATGGATAGTTGCAGGATATCACTCGGTATATACTACCTATTCTAGAGGGGGTCTCAATTTTGGTACATAGTGGGATTAGATTTGAGTGTGTTACACACGAGGCGGACGACTGTGGTAGATACCTCTTTTTGCAGTGTAATATAGAAGGGGTTAAAATAGTAATCACAAATATATACATTCCACCACCATATAAGTCAGATGTCCTGTATGAATTACATAGATTTATGATGAATAGACAAGACTGTATAATGGTAGCGATAGGAGACTATAACGCTGTAATGGATCCACTCAGGGATAGGTTTTCTAGCAGAGGGGGAAGAACACAAAACGTGGAATTTGGCTAAATTGGCCTTGGAATTTAACTGGATAGATGTGTGGCGTTATCAGAACCCGGAGGAAATTATGTACTCCTGTTATTCAAAAACCTATCAAACTTGGTCAAGGATAGATATGGTGTTGGGGAACAGAAATGTAATCCTTCAAAATAGGATCAAGATAAAGTATATACCTATGGTCGTATCGGACCACAGTGCAGTGGTAACTGAACTTGATTTGAGTAGGAAGAACAATCTTCCATTGTTCAAGTTCACTGCGCATTGGTTGTCATTTATCGCAGATTTAGATAATATAAATCGAGGAAATAAATTTTTTTTTCCAGGAGAATAATAATTCTGCCAATAGACTGATAGTCTGGGACACAGCCAAAGCAGTCTTGAGAAAACTTTTGTTTAACCCCTTAAGGACCGAGGACGTACCGGTACGCCCTATTTCCCGAGTCCTTAAGGACCGAGGACGTACCGGTACGTCCTGACTTAAAATCTGCATTCCGGCGCCGCAGGGGTTAATCGGAACGGGACGCCGGCTGAAATCATTCAGCCGGCATCCCGTAACAACGCAGGGGGGGTCATTTGACCCCCCGTGTCGGCGATCGCAGCAAACCGCAGGTCAATTCAGACCTGCGGTTTGCTGTGCTTTTTGCAGTTTCTGATCCGCGGGGATCAGAAACTTCAGAGTGCCTAAAATCAATATTGCGCACCCCCCCCTGCCCCCCTGCACGATTTGATGGCGGCGGGTGGTGCAGGGGGGGTGTCGCAGGCAGTGGGGGCGTTGCGGGAGGCGGGCGGTGCAGCAGGCGGGATCGCGATCCCCCGCCCGCCTCCCATTGCATAATCGTTGGTGTACAGTGGGTTATACCAGGGTGCCAGCACATTGCTGGCACCCTGGTATAAACGGCTGACATCGTTGATGCGATGTCAGCCGTTTAACCCTTTCCATACAGCGGTCCGTATGGACCGCTGTATGGAAAAGGTTAACAGCGCAAGGAGCTCCCTCCCTCTCCGATCGGGGGGCTGCTGTGCCTTTGCAGCCCCCCGATGGGAGAGGGAGAGAGCCCCCAGAGAGCCCCCCGAAGCCCCGTCCTCACCCTTCCCCCGTCTGCGAAGTTGTGGCAGACCGGGAAGGTTCCCATGGCAACGGGACGCCTGCTCAGGCGTCCTGCTGTCCATGGTGCTGAACAGATCTGTGCTGAAAGCATAGATCTGTTCAGTGTAAGTAAAATACAGTGCAGAAACCTATATAGGTTCTGTACTGTATTTTACAGACATCAGACCCACTGGATCTTCAAGAACCAAGTGGGTCTGGGTCCAATTTTTTTAAAAAAAGTGAAAAAAGTTAAGATAAATAAAAAAACATTTATCACTGAATAAAAAAATAAAAATAAAAATACACTACACATATTAGGTATCGCCGCGTCCGTAACGACCTGATCTATAAAACGGTCATGTTACTTTCCCCGCACGGTGAACGCCATAAAAATAAAAAATAAAAACTATGAGAAAATTGAAATTTTGCCCACCTTACTTCCCAAAAAAGGTAATAAAAGTGATCAAAAAAGTCGCATGTACGCCAAAATAGTACCAATAAAACCGTCATCTCATCCCACAAAAAATGAGACCCTACTCAAGATAATCGCCCAAAAACTGAAAAAACTATGGCTCTTAGACTATGGAAACACTAAAACATGATTTTTTTTGTTTCAAAAATAAAATAATTGTGTAAAACTTTTATAAATAAAAATAAAGTATACATATTAGGTATCGCCGCGTCCGTATCGACCGGCTCTATAAAATTATCACATGACCTAACCCCTCAGGTGACCACCGTAAAAAAAAAAAAAGAAAAAAAAAAGTGTAAAAAAAGCTATTTTTTGCCATCTTACGTCACAAAAAGTGTAATAGCAAGCGATCAAAAAGTCATATGCACCCCAAAATAGTGCCAATAAAACCGTCATCTCATCCCGCAAAAAATTAGACCCTACTCAAGATAATCGCCCAAAAACTGTAAAAACTATGGCTCTTAGACTATGGAGACACTAAACAATTTTTTGGTTTTAAAAATGAAGTTATTGTATAAAACTTACATAAATAAAAAAATTGTATACATATTAGGTATCGCCGCGTCCGTGACAACCTGCTCTATAAAATTACCACATGATCTAACCTGTCAGATGAATGTTGTAAATAACAAAAAAAAAACGTGCCAAAAAAGCTATTTCTTGTTACCTTGCCGCACAAAAAGTGTAATATAGAGCAACCAAAAATCATATGTACCCTAAACTAGTACCAACAATACTGCCACCCTATTCCGTACTTTCTAAAATGGGGTCACTTTTTTGGAGTTTCTACTCTAGGGGTGCAACAGGGGGGCTTCAAATGGGACATGGTATAAAAAAAAAACAGTCCAGCAAAATCTGCCTTCCAAAAACCGTATGGCATTCCTTTCCTTCTGCGCCCTGCCGTGTGCCCGTACAGCGGTTTACGACCACATATGGGGTGTTTCTGTAAACTACAGAATCAGGGCCATAAATAATGAGTTTTGTTTGGTTTTGCTGTTAACCCTTGCTTTGTAACTGGAAAAAAAAATATTAAAATGGAAAATCTGCCAAAAAAGTGAAATTTTGAAATTGTATCTCTATTTTCCATTAAATCTTGTGCAACACCTAAAGGGTTGACAAAGTTTGTAAAATCAGTTTTGAATACCTTGAGGGGTGTAGTTTCTTAGATGGGGTCACTTTTTTGGAGTTTCTACTCTAGGGGTGCATCAGGGGGGCTTCAAATGGGACATGGTGTCAAAAAAACTGTCCAGCAAAATCTGACTTCCAAAAACCATACGGCGCACCTTTCACTCTACGCCCCGCTGTGTGGCCGTACAGTAGTTTACGGCCACATTTGGGGTGTTTCTGTAAACAGCAGCCAGGGCAATAAAGATACAGTCTTGTTTGGCTGTTAACCCTTGCTTTGTTAGTGGAAAAAATGGGTTAAAATGGAAAATTAGGCAAAAAAATTAAATTCTCAAATTTCATCCCAATTTGCCAATAACTCTTGTGCAACACCTAAAGGGTTAACAGAGTTTGTAAAATCAGTTTTGAATACCTTGAGGGGTGTAGTTTATAGAATGGGGTCATTTTTGGGCGGTTTCTATTATGTAAGCCTCGCAAAGTGACTTCAGAGCTGTAGTGGTCCCTAAAAATTGGGTTTTTGTAAATTTCTGAAAAATTTCAAGATTTGCTTCTAAACTTCTAAGCCTTGTAACATCCCCAAAAAATAAAATATCATTCCCAAAATAATCCAAACATGAAGTAGACATATGGGGAATGTAAAGTCATCACAATTTTTGGGGGTATTACTATGTATTACAGAAGTAGAGAAACTGAAACTTTGAAATTTGCTAATTTTTCCAAATTTTTGGTAAATTAGGTATTTTATTATGCAAAAAAATTAAATTTTTTTGACTTTATTTTACCAGTGTCATGAAGTACAATATGTGACGAAAAAACAATCTCAGAATGGCCTGGATAAGTCAAAGTGTTTTAAAGTTATCAGCACTTAAAGTGACACTGGTCAGATTTGCAAAAAATGGCCTGGTCCTTAAGGTGAAAATGAGCCCGGTCCTTAAGGGGTTAAAAATGTAAATTATTGGAAAAAATGTAATAAGGAAAAGGGTAATTTATTGGAAAAGAAACTACAAGAACTAAGTTGGGCATATATGATCAATCCTACCGAACAAAACAGGAAGGAATGGGACGAAGAAAGGGAAAAACTAAAAATACATCAGCTTGAGAAAAGTAGGAAAGAATTGTTCTTCCAAGGGTTCAGACTGGCTTCAGAGGGAGAAAAAGTGGGAAAAATTTTGGCAGGTATTGTAAAAAAAAAATCAAAGAGGTAAATCTTGGATGGGGGTAAATAAAGATAATAAGGATAAAATAATTACCTCACCGGAAGGGAGTTAAAAATGTTTTTAGGGAGTATTTCAAGGATCTCTATGAAACTAGGGTACGATATTCAAGATTAGAGTTGGATTCATATTTAGATCAGGTTGCTTGGAGGAAGATATCCCAGTCCCAAAAGGAATATTTGGATAGAGAAATATCAATAGCCGAAATTAATGAAGTTCTGGGTAAAGTAAGACCTGTAAAAACGCCAGGGTGTGACGGTCTTCCCTTTGAAATATATAAGGTCTTTGCCCGGGTTTTAATACCTGAATTAGTAATAACACTGAAGGAGGCACAAAGGATAGGGGATCTACCAGATTCTATGAAAGAGGCAATTATTACCTTGATCCCAAAAAGGGTAAAGAACAACTAGATCCTGGATCTTACAGACCAATATCTTTGTTGAACACGGATGTCAAAATCCTGGCAAAGGTTCTGGCAGGGAGGCTCTCCAAAGTGATTAAAAAGTATAATCCACGAAGATCAGACCGATTTCATACCGGGTAGAACAATATATTCAAATATAAGAAGGTTGTACCTTAATATTGAGGCTAACAGAACAGAATAAGGTGACCAAGCAATACTTTCATTGGATGCTCAAAAGGCATTCGACTGTATTGAATGGGAGTACCTATGGGCAGTCTTAAAAAGGATTGGTATTGGCGAGGGGTTTATAAAATGGATTCCGCTTATATATTTCAATCCAAGAGCTAGAGTGATGGTGGATGGGAGCTTGTCCCTGCCGCTTGCCCTTCATCTCTCCATTATTATTCACAATTGCAATTAAGCCTCTCGCAAGAATAATAAGAGATGATGGGGAGATAAAAGGTTTTCATTATACGGAAGGAGATGAAAAAATATTAATGTACGCCGATGATATTTTGTTATTTATGCACAACACAGGAGAACAGTTTAGTAGAATATTAGATAAAATAAATAGGTTTGGCACTTTTTCTGGATTAAATATTAATTGGGTGAAATCCCACATGATGGTACTGGGTGATGGGCAGTTAGGGAGGGATTCAAGGGTTCAAGTACTTGAGAAACACGAAAAGTTTTAAATATTTAGGTATACAAATCTCCGGCAATATAGAAGACTATGAAAAACTGAATGTACTCCCGCTAATAAAAGAACTTAGAACTAAAATACATATTTGGAAAAGACTACCACTTTCTATTCAAGGTCGGGTAAATCTAATAAAAATGATTTTCTTACCAAAGGTACTCTACGTGTTACAAAATGCCCCAGTAAGTCTCCCGCAGAAGATATTTAAATTATTCGATCGCCTAATGGGGGAATTTATATGGAAGGGCTCTATTCCCAGTATAAAAAAAAGAAGTGCTTCAGCTACCAGTGAGAGAAGGTGGTTTGGTGGTTCCCAACTGGTTTATGTATTATTTGATAACACAATATACCGTATTTTTCGCTTGATAAGACGCACCTAGGTTTTTGAGGAGGAAAATAAGAAAAAATATTTTGAACCAAAAGGTGTGCTTTTGGTAGGTTTTGAACTAATGGTGGTCTGAGTGATGACGCACTGTTATGGGGGGGGGATCTGTGGATACGCACTGTTATGGGGGGGGGATCTGTGGATGATGCACTGTTATGGGGGGGGGATCTGTGGATGACGCACTGTTATGGGGGGGGGGATCTGTGGATGACGCACTGTTATGGGGGGGGATCTGTGGATGACGCACTGTTATGGGGGGGGGGATCTGTGGATGACGCACTGTTATGGGGGGGGGTCTGGGATGACGCACTGTATGGGGGGGGGGATCTGTGGATGACGCACTGTTATGGGGGGGGATCTGTGGATGACGCACTGTTATGGGGGGGGGGGGCTCTGTGGATGACACTGATGGGGGGGGGGCTCTGTGGATGACACTGATGGGGGGGGCTCTGTGGATGACACTGATGGGGGGGGCTCTGTGGATGACACTGATGGGGGGGGGCTCTGTGGATGACACTGATGGGGGGGGCTCTGTGGATGACACTGATGGGGGGGGGGCTCTGTGGATGACACTGATGGGGGGGGCTCTGTGGATGACACTGATGGGGGGGGGCTCTGTGGATGACACTGATGGGGGGGGCTCTGTGGATGACACTGATGGGGGGGCTCTGTGGATGACACTGATGGGGGGGCTCTGTGGATGACACTGATGGGGGGGCTCTGTGGATGACACTGATGGGGGGGGGCTCTGTGGATGACACTGATGGGGGGGGGCTCTGTGGATGACACTGATGGGGGGGGGCTCCTGTGGATGACACTGATGGGGGGGGCTCTGTGGATGACACTGATGGGGGGGCTCTGTGGATGACACTGATGGGGGGGCTCTGTGGATGACACTGATGGGGGGCCCTGTGGATGACACTGATGGGGGGCCCTGTGGATGACACTGATGGGGGGCCCTGTGGATGACACTGATGGGGGGCCCTGTGGATGACACTGATGGGGGCCCTGTGGATGACACTGATGGGGGGCCCTGTGGATGACACTGATGGGGGGCCCTGTGGATGACACTGATGGGGGGCTCTGTGGATGACACTGATGGGGGCTCTGTGGATGACACTGATGGGGGGCTCTGTGGATGACACCGATGGGGGGCTCTGTGGATGACACCGATGGGGGGCTCTGTGGATGACACCGATGGGGGGCTCTGTGGATGACACCGATGGGGGGCTCTGTGGATGACACCGATGGGGGGCTCTGTGGATGACACCGATGGGGGGCTCTGTGGATGACACCGATGGGGGGCTCTGTGGATGACACCGATGGGGGGCTCTGTGGATGACACCGATGGGGGGCTCTGTGGATGACACCGATGGGGGGCTCTGTGGATGACACCGATGGGGGCTCTGTGGATGACACCGATGGGGGGCTCTGTGGATGACACCGATGGGGGGCTCTGTGGATGACACCGATGGGGGGCTCTGTGGATGACACCGATGGGGGCTCTGTGGATGACACCGATGGGGGGCTCTGTGGATGACACCGATGGGGGGCTCTGTGGATGACACCGATGGGGGCTCTGTGGATGACACCGATGGGGGGCTCTGTGGATGACACCGATGGGGGGCTCTGTGGATGACACCGATGGGGGGCTCTGTGGATGACACCGATGGGGGGGCTCTGTGGATGACACTTATGTCATCCACAGATCCCCATAAGTGTCATCTACAGATCCCCCATCAGATGGATCAGTGTGGAGGGAGGAGGCGGGGACACTCATGGCGGGGCCCGGTGCAGTGACTCTACTCTAATACACCGGGCCCCGCAACTGTTAAATATTCAATTTGATCTCTATATCTAATTGTATACACGCTGTACGGTACTTACTGTAGTACCGGAGGTATAACATTAAGACAGCGCAGACCGGCATCTCCCTCGGTCATGCGCCGCCTGTCGCAGCTCCCTCCTGATGTGCCTGCCTGCTCTACTGCTATTAGAGTAGAGTCACTGCACGGGGACCTCTCCATAAGTGTCCCTGCCTCCTCCCTTCACGCTGATACTTCGCTGGCCACGCGGTGCAGCATAGCAGCCAGCGAAGTATTCGCTTTATAAGACGCACGGCCATTTCCCCCCCACTTTTTGGGGGAAAAAGTGCGTCTTATAAAGCGAATAATACAGTAGTCAGATAAGAGGAAGTTTGAATAGTTTAGTGGGAAGACAGGAACTAATAAAAAGGGGTTGGAGAGGGGAACACAATCACTTAGAGATAATGGAATTGGGTACATTTGATAAAAATAATATAGGAAATAGAATTATGAATGCAATGGATCACATATGGGGACAGATTAAAAAATTACTTGGGATAAAAGGTTTTCTTCAATATACACCTATTTGGAATAATTTTAAGTCGAGGGAACTTCAAACGATCAGGAGTTATATTGACTGAGAAAAAAAGGGGATAAAATATTTAGCTCAAATATTTGAAGATGATAAATTGAAGGATTTTAATACACTTGTTAGGGAGTTCGGGATCCCCCAAAAGGATATTTATAAATATTATCAGTTTAGGAACGCCTTGAGGTCAGGGGCAAAATTAGATAAATATAGAAAGGAACAATCAGATTGAATTAGATTGGATTACAATACTAGCTAAAAAAAGATGGGAAAAGGAACTCCAGCCTTTTTTTTCTGAAGAAAAATGGAAAGATGCCCTTAGAAGTTATCCAACGGTGTCGGATAGGGGTTCACATAAAATATCACAGTTCTTTATAATACATAGATACAAATAAATACATCGATCCCCTAAGATGTTAAAGAAAATGGGGGTTAGAATATTGGACAATTGCCCAAAATGTAGGGAAGGGGATGCAGATTTAATTCACTGTTTTTGGAGATGTCCCAGACTTTTTAGATATTGGAAGGAGATAGCAGAGATTATATCGGTATTTCTGGATGTTCAGGTGATTGAAGATCCAGTAGTTTGCATACTAGGAGCAACTGAACATCTGAAGTTAAAGAAGGAAGTACGAATGGTTTTGGGTATAATACAATTTCAAGCTAGACTCCTTATACTCAGGAAATGGATAAAAGGCGATCCGCCCACAGAGGGACAGTGGTGTGAAGCAATAGTTAATCTTTATTAAAATTCAACGGGTTTCTGAGTGCTATACTAAAAATCCAGTGGGATTTGACGAGATATGGAATAAATGGCCATATTAGGTGGATAGTAACTTTATTTTTTCCCTCCCCTTGCTCCTCTCTCCCCCCCCCCCCCTCTCCGCCCCAGGGGTGGTGGGTGGGAGGTTGGGTGAAAATTAATAATGTTTGTTATAGTTGTAATATAGAGTATGTTATACTATGTTAGTGATGTGACCAAAGATTGTATGTTTTAAGAAAGAAAAGAATAAAGTTTATATATAAAAAAAAAAAAAAAAAAAAAAAAAGAATTGATGTGCATGACAAAAAAAAAAAAAAGTTAAATGTTACTGTATGGTATATACAGTAACATTTTTTTTTTTTTTTTTACTGGATATAGTTGTATGGAATAATGATATATAGATGGAGACCAAAATTTACATTTTATGTTGGCAGTTTTGCCAATGTACAAACTAAACATATATCACAATCATGATATGATCCCAGCCTATATAATAAGATAGATTCACTCACACATATAAAGGTCCATCATTAAATTACACACATGTAAGTACTGTAAGGGATCACCTCTTATTTGGGGGTCATTCTCAAAGATATCTTCAGGACACCAAGTTTAAGTTCCAAACATGGTGCTTTATTGCGGCACATCCGCATAAACATAAATAATACAAAATAATAAACACTCGCCCGTCCAGCTTAAAATTAAATACATAGTGGTCTCTCAGCCCTCCTGGCTTGGACCACACAGAGCCTCCAGGCCTCTGTTCACAGGCAACACACTCCCCCCTTGCTGACACCCTGGGAGGTGCTTTGTGCCAGCCTGATTACTTTCAGCTGGTCTCGCCTGTGGTAGAATAGGGATGTGGACCGAACTATCCACCCTGCGTGAGACCTGTCACTGTCTCACAGTACATACAACATAGACACATACACAAATTACATGACTATACTGTACAGATGTTGAGCATTACTCATACACATTACATGCTTATACAGTGTGTATGTATATATGACTCTTCCATTTTCTAACAATTGCTCCAACAGTTGATCTATTTTCACCAAGCTGCTTGGCAATTGCTCCGTAGCCCTTTCCAGCCTTGTGGAGGAGCACCATTTTGTCTCTGGTGTCTTTTGACAGCTCTTTGGTCTTGTCCATGGTAGTAGATGGAGTCTGACTGACTGTGGGGTGGACAGGTGTCTTTAAAGAGCTCAGGCAGGTGATACTAAGTTAGATTAATGAGTGGAGTAGAGGTGGACTTTTTGAAAGGCACAGTAACAGGTCTTTGAGAGCCAGAATTCTTGCTGTTTCTCAGGTGTTCAAATACTTATGTTCCGCAGTGCAAGACAAATAAATTATTTTAAAATCATACAATGTGATTTCCTGAATTTTTTTATTTTTTATTCTCTCTCTCAGAGTGGGAATGCACCTACAATGTGAATTTTAGACCCCTCCATGATTTCTAAGGCTACTTTCACACTAGCGGCAGGCTGTTCCGTCGGGTGAACAGCCTGTCGGATCCGTCCTGCCGCTAGTGACAGTGTGCCTCTGGACTGCCGCTCCTATTCACCCTAATAGAGCTCAATTAGGGTGAATAGGAGAAGGGATCAAAACATACCATGTTCTAGCCCCCTGGCCGGTGGGGGTGGGGGGTAGTAATAGTTTTTTTATTTTATTTTTTAAAGAAAAAAAAATATATAAAAATAAAAAACCCACCAAAATAGTAAAAGTTTAAATTACTCCCCTTTCCCAATTTTAGATATAAAAATATACACAGATTAAATAAATAAAAAGATATGGTATCGCGCATTAAAATATGAAAAAAATTGCTTGTGGGCTGAACGCCGTAACGGAAAAATAAATTAAAATCATGCGATTCCCCCCACAAAACAATTTGAATAACAGTGATAAAAAAGTACATACCGCAAAAATGGTACCAATATAAACCCTCATACAGCTCTGTAGACCAAAATATAAAAAAGTTATAGCTGGCAGAATAAGGCGATGCAAAGAAAATGTTAATTTATTTCAAAGGTTTAAATTTTTTTTTAAGTAATTAAAATAAAAACTATACAAGTTTGGTATTGCTGCAATCATGTTGAGCCGCAGAATAAGGACGTCGGGTCGTTTTTAGCGCACAGGCAACGTCGGTTCAAAACCCCCAAAACCTTGGTGGAATTCTGTTGTTTTTCTTCTCAACTTCACCCCACAAATAATTTTTTTTCCCGTTTGCCAATACAACACATAGGTGGCATCAAAAAATGTATCTTGTCCCGCAAAAAATAGGCTGTGTGAATGAAAAAATAAAAAAGTTATGGCTATTGGAACTTTCAAAATGCAAAAATAAAAAAAGGACCGGACATGACTAGGAAAGGTTCAGATGTCTCAATTTGGCCTGATGAGGCATTACAAGCCTTTTCAGCAGTGAAGAAGTTTTTTTGCTTCTGCTCCTATACTGGTGCAGCTGGATGTGTCACAGCCATTTATTGCGGAGATTGACGCTTACTGGCTTACCTGGAGTCGGCTAAACGTCTGAACCGTAGGCAGGCCAGATGGTCATTGTTTTTACCAGATTTAAATTTCATTGTCACCTTTCGCCCTGGGATTAAAAACGTCAAGGCGGATGCCTTGTCACGTAGCTTTCCTGGGGTAAGGGGGGGGGGTGATTCGGAAGATCCCGGTTTTGTTTGAAGGGGTAGTAATTTCCGCTGTATATCCAGACCTTGACGCAGAGGTGTTGGAGGCCCAGGGAGATGCACTGGATTCTTGTCCTCCGGGGAAGTTGTTTGTTCAGTCTGAATTACGGCACAAGGTGTTCGAGGAACATCGCTGTACAGTTCTTATAGGACACCCTGTGAGCAGATCCACGGTCGATCTCATCTCTCGTAGATTCTGTTGTCCGGGGTTGCGTAAATATGTGGAGGGCTATGTGTCAGCCTGTAGTACTTGTGCACGTGCTAAGGTAACACATACTCGGCCTTCAGGATCTTTACTTCTGTTGTCCTTCCCATCCGACCTTGGACTCATTTGTCCATGGACTTGATCACAGATTTATCGAATTCCTCAAGAAAAACTGTGATTCTGGTAGTTGTTGATCGCTTCAGTAAGATGTCGCACTTTATAGCATTACCAGGACTACCTAATGCTAAAACTCACGCACAAGTGTTTGTTGACAACATCGTGAAGCTACACGGTAGTCCCTTTGAACTCACCTCTTCAGACAAGCCTACAACCAGTGACCCTGCTGCCTCTATACCGCCATGACCAGCTTCACCCTCACCTACCGTGTCCTTCTCCTATACCATGTAGCTTGTGGGTCCTTTCTCCTTCTGTACCAGTTTGTAACTCGTCTCGTTTATGATTAGTGCAATTGTCTGTATTATGTATGTATACCTCTTTTCATATGTACAGCGCTATGGAATGAATGGCGCTTTAATAATAAATAATACTAATAATAATAATAATAATAATAATAATAATGTGGTGTCTGACAGGGGGACTCAATTGGTTTCCAGATTCTGGAAGGCGTTCTGCACTCGCTTGGGGGTACAATTGTGCTTTCTCTTCGGCCTTTCACCCTCAGTCGAACGGACAGACTGAGCACACTAACCAGAATCTGGAGACTTATCTGAAATGTTTTGTCTCAGAGAATCAGG
Organism: Bufo gargarizans; assembly: GCF_014858855.1. Lineage (NCBI taxonomy): Eukaryota > Metazoa > Chordata > Amphibia > Anura > Bufonidae > Bufo > Bufo gargarizans. Next base: position 515,071,051 of record NC_058083.1, read on the forward strand.
AGGAGTGGTCTTCTTTTTTGTCTTTGGCAGAGTTCACCATAAATAACAGTATGCAGGAGTCCACTGATAAGTCTCCATTTTTTGGGGCATATGGGTTCCATCTGCAGTTTAGCACATTTTCTGGTTCTGAATATTCTGGTATATCTGAAGAGGAAAGATTTGCCTCTTCTGTGTCATCTATGTATTTGGCGGAAAATTCAAAATAATCTGAAAAAGATGGGCAAGAAGTATAAACGAATGGCTGACAAGAGACGTGTGAGTGGTCCGTACCTGAGAGTGGGTGATTCAGTGTGCCTGTCCAGAAGAAACATTAAAGTAAATGTACCTGCTTGGAAGTTGGGCCCAAGGTTTATTGGTCCATATAAGATCTCTGCCATTATTAACCCGGTAGCCTTTCGTCTTGACCTTCCGCACCGAAGGTTTTTTCCACAAATCCTTACTGAAAAGATATATGTCGAACCTGCTGAACTTTCCTCCCTGCCAGTAAAATTCTGATATTGTATTCTTTAAGCAATAAACAGATTACTTAGTTCAGCTATCTTGTCTGTATCAGTTTTCTCTATGTGCACATACAACTTTCTTGGATTTGGACCCCGATAATCATAGAAGCAGGGTTAATTTCCCCAACAAAATTCTTGGCACCCAAGTGGGGCTGGACTAATCACCTCTCCTTTAACACCCCGATAACCATGGTCAGAGGATGTACAGATCCACTTAAAGCAGCGCTGCAAGGTAAGAGACTTTATCTTGCTAAAATCTGTGCCTCATCTCCTGTCTGTCCAAATCGGTGTGAAGTTGGAATCTAAAAAGCCAATTTACAGTCCAGCCTGTTTTTGGTAAAGAACTCTAAGGAGATAATATTCCTATGATTATTGGGTAAGGACAAAAATGACTGACAATGATAACTTGACTGGGACACATTTGGACAAGTTTTTGGAATGTTTTTGGTTTAACTCTTGGAGTACTGATCTATGTCTGTTTTGTTCTTTATGTCTTATGAAGAATTACTGTTAATGTCAGGGAGGGTAATCAAGAACCTTGGAACCCCATGTTAGGGTGTTGAATCTTGATTGTAGAACTTCAGTATAGAGTACACTAGGTAGATATAGTGAGGAAGCTCTAGGGAAACTGAAGGTTAAAATAGACGTCTGAACTAATTTTCTGGCATTGTTGTTATTATTTGACATAAAAACAGGATATAATAGACAATAGAAAATAACTTTAGTGTCTCAGAGGGTTACAAGACAGCAAAGACTCTAGTGGAGGTGTGGGAAAAGTTCAAACAAACTTATGGTGGATGGATTATGGATCATAGATGTGAACAAGTTGTTGATATATGTATAAAATTAGTTTGTGAGGTTGAAACTGGGTGCTTCAGAGAGAAAGAAGCATCGGTAGCTGACGTAGATGACCTCCGGGGCGTTACGAAAGGCACCTGAGGAGGGGATCGCGGCCCCATGAGAAGGTAAGCAATCTTGCCTGCCTCTAGTTGCTTTGTTTCATTATGTCACAGCTGTCTTTCTGCTGGACGATGATCACACTGTGAGTAGCAGTTGGTGTTGAAATCTTTGGTCCTTAGAACCTCAGACTGAGAAGGAAAGTTTTACTCTATTGTTTTTATTCTTCTCTGTGGTTTGTGTTATGTGTCAGGCGCCTCCCAGGTAGCAATTAACCAGGGCAAGAGAATTTCCCTGGCAGGAGTTTGCGCTCTGAGCGCAGGGACGAGACGGATGGAGACTACAAGAGATTTCTGTGTGCGAGAGTCTGGAGGAATTGCCAGATGAGGGGGCAGAAGGGGTGGTCCGACCAGCAGGCCAACCGTGGAAGCCGGGGAAAAATCCTGTCTGCCAGTGAGGTGAGCCCTGCTTGTTGTTAAAGAGGGCAGGTGCCACTTGTTTTGGTCTTGTTAGTGTTCAAGTGGGTAAATAAGAAGTTGAAAGTTTGTCTTTACCGTGTATACTTGTTGATTGTGTCTCCCCTCAGAAGAAGAAGAAAAAAAGAAAGATTAATGTAGTAGAGGAAATTCCTGCACTGATTCTTTGAAGTTGTGACTCATCGAGTCCGGTTGTGACTGCCATCCCTCTCAGGGAGCATTGTGTCTTGTCTTTCTGTGTATCTGTATGACCCGCACTATGGGAGGTACCATGTCTCTGTTGCCTGGTAAATATGTCTTCTAACGTCAAGGAGTGAGGGGTGTTTTGGTTAAATGTCCATGCAAGAATTACTGTTGCAGTACCCGTAGGAACTCTGTTCTCTGATATGGAGATGAAGAGCTGGATACTTGTAAGGGGCACCCCATTTTGAGGTTATTATAGACCTGGTGGGTCCCCAAGGTGGTCTGTGCGCAAGTCCTGACTAGGTGAACCAGAAGGACTGTCTGAGGAAGGAGGGCCTAGGGGAAGCCCCACAGGCAAATTATGTAATTCAGGATTTGGGGTGTTAAAGTGCCTTGTGAGCCGGACCAAAATCCTGGTATTGGATTAAGACAGAACATGGGGACCATACCAAATAAGTCCGGGGAGCAAAAAAGGAAAACTGCCAGACAAATAGTGAGAGAGAGTAGGAAAGAGTTTCTTGCAGCCTCATCAGTTAACCCCTTGTTATGTACCGGCTGTGGGATTTATGGGAGAAACTGTTTTTGTCCGTGAATCTGAGCCAGTTAAACCAAAGATAAAAGACAGTATGGTTGTTACCCAATTGTTAGTTGAAGAAGAAACCCAGTTAAGGGGCAGCCTGTCAGTTACAGAATGGTTCATGTTCTTAGAGAAGTTAACAAGGTGACAATTTTGAAAACCCCAGAAAGAAAGGAGGCTGTTGAAAGGATTCAAGTGCCCAAAGGAGCACAAAGCCTAAGGGTGATTTTGGGGCTGGTGTCATACTGTTGCCCCCGGATTAGACATGCCTCCATTTTAATGCAGCCTCTGCATGATTGTCATCTGACCCATTTCATCTGAAAGAAGAGGCAGTGAATAATTTTCATACATTGAAGCTGTGCATAACCTCAGTCCCAGCCCTGGGTATTCCAAAATATGATGAGGAATTTCAGTTGTTCTGTTCCAAAATTCAGGGTCACAGTACTACTGTACTGACTCAGAAATATGGTGACCGCCAGCGCCCAGTGGCATACTTTTCAGCCAGGTTAGACCCTGTTGCCTGCGGCGCCCCCTCCTGCGTCATGGCAGGCAATGATTGAAAAAGCCTCAGAAAGAGTGTTGGTCTACCGGTAGTTGTGCAAACATCCCATGACATACAGGGCATTCTCACACAGGTGCAACCAAAACATATTTCTATGGCTAGACAACTCAGACTCCAATGTGCCCTCCTCATGCCAGACAATATGTCTTTCAAAAGATGTACTACTCTGAATCCTGCTACTTTGTTACCAATCACAGATTCAGAAATGGGGGAGGGTAGCACAGGTAGCCTTTTGTCTGATTTAGCTGAAAATGATCCTCATAATTGTATACAGTTGATGAAACAAGAAACTTCTGGATTTTCTCATCTGCATGAAAAACCTCTTGATAACCCTGATCTTGAGTATTTTGTAGATGGGAGCAGGTTTATGGGATAGGATGGCTGGTTCCACACTCGATATGTAGTGGTCACACAGCATGATGAAGCTGTAGCTGAACCACTCCCTCCACACATGTCTGTGCAGGAGGCAGAGCTGAAGGCACTTACTGAGGCGTGTAAATTGGCCAAGGGGAAGGGGGGGCGTGGCCTTGTCAGGCATGTAGGAGGATGTGCTAGCGGGGAGCTCCGGACCTGCAGACCATTATCCTTATCCATCCGCCTTCTGCAGCGATCCCTGTGATAATTCATGAAGCAGCAGCCGGCTCACTGCGCACAGTGCTTCTACTTCCGGCGGTTGCTTCATGAATTATTATCGCAGGGATCGCAGGTCAGTGAATGTAATGGAGCATTAGATTGCATAGAAAGGGGGAATATAAATGTAATTTTAACTCCCAAGACTCCTGTGCCCAGCCTTCTGTCTCCCAGGGAAGCACAGGCGGCAGAAGCACAGCGTCTGAACAGCCTGTCTCCCCTTTTCTAACAGGAGACGGATGGCCCTTAGCAACGCTCATTTGAAGAGTGCTGCTAAGGGCCATTTCAGCCCCATTTTTCTACCAAAAATAAATGTTTTGGCTAAATAAAGTCTATTGCAAAATTGTTACCTATCACTTGCCCTACACGTTAGCAAAAAAAAAATAAAAAAAAAATGACAGTTATCCTTTAAATTAGGTGTCCGACGTCCCTTTAGAGTTGGTAAATGGAGTCTTAATCCTTTCTGGCTACAACTGGTAGATTGGGATACAGGTATTGAAGAGGAGATTAAGGAATTCTTCGCTAATAATAATGTGTCAGCGCCTGTTGGGGTAGTGTGGGATACGTGCAAGGCATTTATCCCGGGCCTTTGCATTCAAAGGATAAGTAGTCATAAAACAAAATCTAGGGACATTCAAAAAAGACTTCAGGCTCTAGTGGTAGAAACGGAGGGAAGGTATGTCAATCACCCCTCCACTGCTCATGAACAGTCATTTATAGCAGCTCAGGCAGACCTAAAAAAACATTTCCTGCACACCGCCAAATATAAACGTTTCTTTCTGAAACAAAGATATTTTGAAGCCGGAGAGAGTTCTGGGAGGTTATTAGCCAGAGTTGTCAGGGCGCAAGATGGGCAATTTAAAATACTGTCTATCCAAAGAATGGATGATACTGTGGTCACATCAGACGCTGATATCCTTGAGGTATTTCATACATATTTTTAATCCCTGTATAGAACAAAGCGTATGCGTGGCTTATCTAGACCGGCCCTTGACACTGCCCGAGTTAAAATTGGCACTCAAATCCTTCCCAGCTGAGTATTTTAAGAAATCTAGTAATGTCCTACTGCCCCAATTATTATCTGTATTTAATGATGCCTTGTCAATAGGTGAACTACCTGCTTCCATGAAGGAGGCCATAATTGTTGTACTGCCCAAGCCTGGAAAGGATCCAAACCAACCTGACTCGTATAGGCCAATCTCACTATTGACTTCTGATGTTATGTTTTTATCAAAAGTCCTAGCGAACCGGCTACAAACGGTCATCTTGAACATTATACATAGAGATCAAGCGGGATTCATGCCTGATCAATCTTAGAAGACTTTTTCTTAATATTCAAAGGAGGGCAGAATCGGATGGAGAAAGAGCCATACTTTCCCTAGATGCGGCCAAAGCCTTTGATAGTGTAGAATTGAACTATCTTTGGGCAGTGCCGCGAGTCATGGGCTTTGGGGAAACCTTTATATCTTGGGTTCAGTTACTATACCGAGGGCCCACAGCAAGGATTAGAGCTAATGGAGGGATATCAGAGGCATTTTAGCTAGGCAGGGGAACGTGTCAGGAGTGCCGGCTATCCCCTCTCTTATTGCGATTGAGCCCTTGGCATACATGCTCTGTACTTCAGACAAAATTATAGGATTTCCTATGGGAGCTGGGGAAGAGCGGGTGCCCCTGTATGCTGACGACATGCTTATATATGTTGGGAATGTTGAAAAGTCGCTAGGCCCTATTATGTCCCTCATAAAGGATTTTGGTGACAGGTCTGGTCTTCGCATTAATTGGGATAAATCTACTCTGTTGCCGTTAGATGTGTCCCCTGATAATTTCTCCCTTAGGTCCACTCAGCTGCAGATTGCTAAACAATTCAAATATCTGGGAATAGTAGTCTCGATGAATCTGGGGCAATACTTGAAAAATAATTAGAGCCGCTCCTGGGAATTATGTCTGAAAAAATTAAAGCGTGGTGTAAACTCCCAATGTCAGAAATAGGCAGGAGCAATCTCCTTAAAATGGTTCTTATGCCAAAACTCATTTATATCCTGCATAATTCCCCTATATGGATACCTCGCCGGATTTTCCTTAGAATAGATAGACTATTTAGAAGTCTAATTTGGCGCAAGAAAACTGCTAGAATACAACTGGATACAGGGGGGCTCTCTATCCCTAACCCATGGTTATATTATCTATCTTCACAGCTGCAGCAGCTGAGGGGGTGGGGAAGGATCCCTGGGGACGTGGCGCCTGCCCGACTGATCGCATATATCATAGGTCATGACTCACCGGTAGTTTTGCTGGAAAAAAGTGGGCTCTCTGATAAGATAGTGGAATACCCTACACTCAGTATGATATATAAAGTCTGGCAGAGGTGTCGTGTACTGTTGTCTGTACAGGGCTTCACCCAAGTCTCTCCTGTGTGGAAGAATCCCCAGTTACCTGAAATATTTCGCTTAGAAGGGTTTTCGCCTTGGGAACGTAGAGGCATGAAATTCTTACATCAGCTGCAAAAAGATTGCGAGTTCAAGTCTTTTGAGCAACTTAGATATGAGTTTGCCCTTCCTCACATAGCCTTTTATCAGTTTTTGCAGGTTCGACACGCCTTTCAGGTTCAGGCGAAATCTATGTCACTTAAGTGTACGACTGTCCCATTGTTACAACAAATCCTCAAGGGTCATTCCTCGAGTGGATTGATATCGTCCATTTATAGGAAGCTATTCTTGAAATCAGTGAAACAAGATACACTAGGGGTTAAGTATAAATGGGAGTGGGAGGTTGAATCAATATAAGAAGAGCAATGGAAGTCGATATTGGCACTGACACCTCAATTACATAGAAACATAGAATGTGTCGGCAGATAAGAACCATTTGGCCCATCTAGTCTGCCCAATATACTAAATACTATGGATAGCCCCTGGCCCTATCTTATAAGAAGGATGGCCTTATGCCTATCCCATGCATGCTTAAACTCCTCCACTGTATTTGCAGCTACCACTTCTGCAGGAAGGCTATTCCATGCATCCACTACTCGCTCAGTAAAGTAATACTTCCTGATATTACTTTTAAACCTTTGCCCCTCTAATTTAAAACTATGTCCTCTTGTAGCAGTTTTTCTTCTTTTAAATATTCTCTCCTCTTACCTTGTTGATTCCCTTTATGTATTTAAAAGTTTCTATCATATCCCCTCTGTCTCGTCTTTCTTCCAAGCTATACATGTTAAAGGTCCTTTAATCTTTCCTGGTAAGTTTTATCCTGCAATCCATGGACCAGTTTAGTAGCTCTTCTCTGAACTCTCTCCAAAGTATCAATATCCTTCTGGAGATATGGTCTCCAGTACTGAGCACAATACTCCAAATGAGGTCTCACTAGTGCTCTGTAGAGCGGCATGAGCACCTCCCTCTTTCTACTGGTAATTCCTCTCCCTATACACCCAAGCATTCTGCTAGCATTTCCTGCTGCTCTGTGACATTGTCTGCCTACCTTTAAGTCTTCTGAAATAATGATCCCTAAATCCCTTTCCTCAGATACTGAGGTTAGGACTGTATCACAGATTTTATATTCTGCTCTTGGGTTTTTACGTCCCAGGTGCATTATCTTGCACTTATCAACATTAAATTTTAGTTGCCAGATTTTTGACCATTCCTCTAGTTTTCCTAAGTCCTTTTCCATTTGGTGTATCCCTCCAGGAACATCAACCCTGTTACAAATCTTTGTGTCATCAGCAAAAAGACACACCTTACCATTGAGGCCTTCTGCAATTTCGCTGATAAAGATATTAAACAATATGGGTCCCAGAACAGATCCCTGAGGTACCCCACTGGTATCAAGACCTTGGTCTGAATATACACCATTGACTACAACCCTCTGTTGCCTGTCCCTCAGCTACTGCCTAATCCATTCAACAATATGGGAGCCCAAGCCCAAAGACTGCACTTTATTGATAAGCCTTCTATGTGGGACAGTATCAAAAGCCTTACTAAAGTCTAGATAAGCGATGTCTACTGCACCTCCTCCATCTATTATTTTAGTCACCCAATCAAAAAAATGAATAAGATTAGTTTGACATGATCTCCCTGAAGTAAACCCATGCTGTTTTTCATCTTTCAATCCATGGGATTTTAGATGTTCCACAATCCTCTCCTTAAGTATGGTTTCCATTAATTTCCCCACTATTGACGTCAGGCTTACTGGCCTATAGTTGCCCGATTCCTCCCTACTACCTTTCGTGTGAATGGGCACAACATTTGCTAATTTCCAATCTTCTGGGACGACTCCTGTTGCCAGTGATTGGTTAAATAAATCTGTTAATAGTTTTGCTAGTTCACCGCTGAGCTCTTTTGTTAGCTTTGGGTGTATCCCATCAGGCCCCTGTGACTTATTTGTATTAATTTTAGACAGTTGACTTAGAACCTCTTCCTCTGTAAAGACACATGCATCAAAAGATTCATTAGTCTTCTTTCCTAACTGAGGTCCTTCTCCTTCATTTTCCTTTGTAAAAACTGAACAGAAGTATTCATTGAGGCAGTCAGCTAGTTTATCTTCTTCCATATACCTTCCTTCTTTTGTTTTTAATTTGGCAATTCCTTGTTTTAGTTTCCTTTTTTCATTTATGTATCTGAAGAATGCCTTATTGCCTTTTTTCCCAAACTGAGCTAATTTCTCTTCTGCCTGTGCTTTAGAAGCTCTTATAACTTGTTTGGCCTCTCTCTGCCTAATCTTATAAATTTGTCTGTCATCCTCGTTTAGTTTTTTTTTTTATAATTCCTAAATGCTATCTTTTTGTTTTTAATGATTTTGGCCACTTCTGCTGAGTACCACAGTGGTCTCTTCCTTTTTTTGCTTTTACTGACAAGCCTAATGCAATTTTCTGTTGCCTTCAATAGTGCCACTTTTAAGTAGTCCCATTTCTCCTGGACTCCAATGAAACTGTTCCAGTCCGATAGGGACTCGTATACCACTAATCTAATTTTAGAAAAGTCAGTTTTTCTAAAATCTAAAACTTTTATCTTTCAGTCACTGTACTTATAGTAAACCACACTGACTGGTGATCACTAGATCCCAAGCTTTCCCCTACAGTAATATCAGATACCAAATTCCCATTTGTGAATACTAAATCTAAAATGGCCTCCTTCCGGGTTGGCTCCTCCACTACTTGCTTTAGAGATAATCCCAGTAGGGAATTTAGAATATCTGTACTCCTGGCAGTGCTAGCTATTTTGGTTTTCCAGTTTATATCAGGAAGATTAAAGTCTCCCATAATGATAACTTCCCCTTTCAATGTCATTTTAGCTATTTCCTCAACTAGTAGATCATCTAATTCTTTGACTTGGCTAGGTGGTCTATATATCACACCTACACGAGTTACCTTATGATTATCAAGCTGCAAGGTAACCCAAACTGACTCTAAATTGTTCTCGCTAACTTGTATCAAATTAGATTTTATGCTATCTTTCACATACAGGGCCACCCCTCCCCCTTCTTGCCTTCTGTCTTTCCTGTATAGAGAGAACCCTGGTATTGATATATCCCAGTCATTACTCCCCTTGAACCACGTCTCAGTAACAGCCACTACATCTATATTCTCAGATGCCATTATAGCCTCAAGTTCATTGATCTTATTCCCTAGACTGCAAGCATTTGTAGACAAGACTCTGTGCTTGTCATTTCTTAACCTTTGTGCTACTGGCCTCTTCTGGCATTGTTCCGGGGGGCAGTCTGACTGCTGGATTATCTCTCTTTTTCCCCCCTTTCCTAGTTTAAATGCTTCTTAGCAAATACTTGGAACCTTTCACCGAGGACATTCGTTCCCTTGAGAGAAAGATGCAAACCATCTTTCTTGTACAGTTCTTTTCCATTCCAACAAGAGCCAACATGAGACACAAAGCCAAACCCTTGGTTCAGACACCATTCACCAAGCCATACATTGAATTCCTTAATGCGTATCTACCTGTTATGCTGAAGATTCTGCACAGGCAAAACTGCAGAGAATGAAACAGTTGATGCAACCTCCCGTATATCCTTTCCAAGTGTGTGAAAAGCTTCTTTCACCTTTGAAACCTCATTGCAAGCCAGATCGTTTGTCCCAAGATGGAGAATAACATCCACTTCCCTTTCCTGCTTTGCTTGCTTAACAATATTAAGGATCTGTAGTCTATCCCTGCTAGCGGTAGCACCAGGGAGACATCTCACAACACCATTCTCCTCAAACTTATCGCTCTGTGAAGGTCAACGCATGTCCCAATTGTTCCTAGTTCACAGGGTATATAGGACTCCAGCCTTTCTGTTCAAGATAGGAGTTAGACCTGATGCATCCTGTCCTCGGTGTGGAGTGAGTCCTGCTTCTCAGCTGCACATCTTCTAGGATTGCGCAGTACTTAAGAACTTCTGGACTGATGTTCTGGCAATTATCAAAGACGCTTACAATTTTGAGATCTCGGCTAATCCGAGGACATGTGTACTGGGAATACTGGACATTAAAAACCGTCATTACCATCTGGGAGTGCAGTGTCTGCATGGCGGTATATTGTATTATAAAATAGAGATAAAATCGAGATAAATAAAATCACATAATATTTCGATCTTAGATAAATCGCATAAAGGACTGATGATGTCTTGATTATTTATAATCTTGTTATTATGTCCCAAACAAAAGGTTAGCAAGAAACAATCTGTAGGAGCTTAGATGATTTGGAGAGAAATAATAAAGAAAAAGTCAAAGAAATTAAAATATAACAAAGATGAGAGATTAACAATAAAAAAAACACAAATAATAGAGAAAGAACACCAATTAAACAATTAGACACTAGAGAAAGAAACACACAGGACAATAGAACAAAAAAATTGTATAATATACCCACAACAAACCGATATGAAGCTTTATCCACCCCTAATTTTTTAAGATTACACCCCACCCCACCACAGAATAGACAATCACCCCCACAGACCCAATACAGGAGACAAGAAAATCCCCAACACCAAGTGCACGATTACAATTTACGACAGAGACACCACAATTACCAACACATAGACAATCACTCCCAGGTTCGACACAATCACAAACAGAGATACACAAAGGATTATCACAGGGAACGATCACCACCGAGAACACGGTCCCACAAAGACACAAGAAGACACGGAGACAAAAGAGATAGAGAATACAGGACGCACAAATAGAACAGACTGCAAATGTTTATCTCAGCCAAACAAATCTCTCTGATGCACAGATACAAATTTTCCCCAACCACTAATTTAGACAAATTCTCTACATTTATTGGCATAGAGAAATTCATTAGAAAACTATGCCTAAAAAGGTATTATATGAAGAATCCTATGATCCAGACCAATACAGTGTCCAAATATGAGCATACAAATCTAAAACCTAAATCCAAGAAATTCCCGAGGCAAGAGATCAGCCATGAGATCGCGGCATTTAGAAAAAATATGGAAGTAGAGATAAGAAGATTGAACAATAAGCCAACATATAACAATCTAACAAAAGCAGAGATGAATGCGATTAAAGAACTGCAAACCATCAATAACATTACAATTAGACCAGCCGACAAGGGGGAAGGGCGGCAATTGTCATACTGGACACATCCTCGTACCATTCAGAATGCCAGAGACAATTATCAGACATCAGTACCTACAGAAAACTAAAAGCCGATCCAACACACACTTTTTATATTGATTTAACAAAATATTGTAATAAAGACCATGTGAACGGCATATTATTGGAACAGGAATACAAATTTATCATCAATACCCCAAAACGCCTACCAGTTTTTTATTGCTTACCAAAAATTCACAAAGACCCTCTGTTGCCACCAGGTAGACCCATAATATCGGGGATAGGTTCCATAACATCTAACCTTTCACAATATCTGGACAAACTACTCCAACCTGCAGTAAAGAAGATCCCCTCATATATAAAGGACACAACGGACATAATAAAAACATTAGAACAATTGGAATTCCGTGAACATTGGAATTTGGGCACCATGGACGTTAGCTCATTATATACTATTATAGATCATGAGCAGGGCCTAGAAGCGCTTAAACAACAATTGGAAATTGACTAGCTTTTGCAACTAGAGCAGATAGAATACATATTGGAAGAAGTTAAACATATTTTAAAAACACATAACTATTTCCATTATGATTCTAATTTTTATGTCCAAGAGAGGGGGACGGCCATGGGCACCAGATTTGCCCCCAGCTATGCTAACCTATTTATGACACATTGGGAACATGAGGTTATTACACCTCAGCTGGGGACAAGTCTGGTGCTCTGGCGTCGTTATATAGACGACATTATTTTTATTTGGCAGGATACTGAAGAACATTTAAATGAATTTTTAGCACATATTAATGTCAATGATAGGAACTTAAAGTTCACTACTAAGATTAGCAACTCTGAGATTGATTTCTATTTTGAGGTCAAGAAATTCAAAGGTACCAAACTTCTATGCAGTACATATCACAAACCAGGGATGAAGAATGGATATATACTATATACTAGTTGCCATCTCCCCCGCTGGCTAGTTAATATCCCTACGAGCCAATTCAGAAGGCTTAAGAGAAACTGCACTTTAGATGAAGACTTCGAAAGGGAAGTTAGAGTATTAAAAGAACAGTTTTTAATCAAGCAATATCCAGTACATACCCTAGATTCGGCCTTAACTAAGGTAAGAAGTATTGAAAGAAAAACCTTCTTTGATAGCAAAAAGAAACAGGAGGAATTGGGGACAAGATACAGATAATTCTGCCTTTCCATGGTCAATACAAGAAAATCAATTAATTAATACGCAAGCATTGGCATCACTTGCAAAGAGATAAAATCATAGGTCCTTCCCTGCCGAATAATCCTCTAATCTCTTACACTAAAGCACCTAATTTAGGTTTGAAGATTGCACCCACCATAAAAAAGCTAAAGAAAATTTGAACTGGCTCAACTTAAAAGGCTTCTATAGATGTGGAAGTTGCAACAACTGCAAACTAACACACTTCCAAAAAAAAAAACAAAAAAAAAAAAAAAAAAAAAAAAAACACACAGGTTCAGTCCAAACAAAATTCCTTTAGTCACACAATTAAGGATAGCCTATCCTGTAATTCTACAGACATTATCTATATTTTGGAATGTCCATGCCATAGACAGTACATAGGCCGCACTAAGACTATTCAAAAAAAGAATAGCTGAACATATAGGTAACATAAAAAAGGGCTATGAGAACCACACAGCGTCCCATCATTTTAAAACACATCACAATAAGGACCCCTCCGGCTTAACTTACATAGCGCTGGAGAAAATCCAGAAATCATGGAGGGGGCAATCATATCGAACATGTCCAGGGCCGAATCCCGTAAGATCTTCGAATTTGAGACTATTGCCCCTGCTGGCCTTAATGCAGAACTAGAATTGTTTGGATTTTATAGGGAGGTGTGCCCCTTGGGGACGGTCTGTCTGGCTGTTTATCTCCCTGTCGGGCCCCCCTTCCCACACACATTCTTAGCCAGTATATCTGCTATCAATATAGATATTTAATCAAGAACGTGAATAACACAAACTAAAAGGTTTTCTATCGACCAATATAATCTGATGGTCGATTTTATTCTTTTATCATCATTTATTTCAGTTATCAACAATAATGTACTACTAGAATTCGAGTATCATTTTTACGATGATTGTGGAGACAAATAGGAAACTACAAGCATCCTACCGATTAATGCAATCTGATGGTCGATTCTAGTGTCGATTATTCTAATCGGATGACCGATTTTATTGTCGATTATTATTATCATTTTATATTCTAATTGGGAGCCTATTTTGATAATGTTATTACTATAATATTTTTTAAATGTTATTACTATCACCGCTTTATTACTATCCTTTCATCATGGTTCCAATATTAGTACTGTGTCAATTTAATGCTATATATGGGTAAACTAGAGAGAATTCCTACATGATAAGACATCTACTGGATCCGTTTCATATCTTACTAGTGTTCCAGCTACTCTAATGATCCCTCCCCTATAAATAAGGAGATCAGTAATACTGTCCACCACTGATGAAGGTGCAAGTGTACACCGAAACGCGTTCGGTATAGGACAAACAGACAGCACAAGGACTTAGAACGATTTAATAAGTCGAAAATTGCCACAAAGGAAAAATCGCCATTTGATGTCTACAGAGCAGACAAACTCGCTGACGTCATTACCCAGCTGATCACAGTAATACAGCTACTCTTCCGGTCACGTGGGGCGCCATCATCTGAACCACGTGGGAACGTCGTACGAGAAGCTAGGACGCCGTAGTGGAGAGAGACGCCGAGGGAGCAACGAACCAAGTGCGCACCAACGCCATTTAGGATCGGATCAGTCCAGAGGTACTGTGAGTATAGAACCTGCCTACAGCCGCTTTCTGACAACAGATGGGGTAAGACTGTTCTTTATCTATTCGGCTGCTAACCTTTGTTTGGGACATAATAATAAGATTATAAATAATCAAGACATCATCAGTCCTTTATGCGATTTATCCAAGATCGAAATATTATGTGATTTTATTTATCTCTATTTTATAATACAATATTATATTTGTGTGCTGTGCGAATACCGCCATACAGATTGATCACCTGTATGAGTAGGCAATTTATAATCCTGCGGGATATACATAGTCTAATTGACTGCACTTAATTTTAATTTTGTGGCCAAGACACTGCTGCTATTGCAAGACGCAGTGGTGTTATATATATTTGATATATGCTAACCATAATAAATAATTCTCTATAATTCATATTTGCAATTGATTGGGTATATACCCAGTCATTTGAGTGCCCTCCACTTCCTGAACCTTCTATAGTATATCCAATATTTCTGGCAATAGGTACTGCCATTTGGAGAGAGCACCAATCCGTGGATTGCTGACAGTAGAGCCTCTGTATTCTTTTACTTGCCATTTAGAAAATTGATTGCTATACTGGCTTAGACCCCGGGCCCCATCGAGGCCAGAATTCTTGAACAGAATGACTGATATCCTTTGCCTAAAAAAAAGGGGTATATCTCAAGAGGCAATGCCTGGAAAAGTTTAACAAAATCTGGGACAAAGGGGTGGAATATAGGACTGATGCAATATAACTAAACCTCTCACTATGTAATTGACATATACGAAGGTAATACAGTGTTATGTGTACGCGTGCTCATGCATGTAAATGTAAGTTAACATAGGAGGGCTGACATGTTGGGTAAGCTGGTTTGACACTCAAGGAGTGATGGTTACCCTATATGGTTGATGCCGTGCCTGCCTCATCGCTGGGGGGATGTTGATGGGGTTGAGGGTCATGAGAGTAAATTGTTTATGATAAGCATCATCCTTCATTGATAGAAATATTATTAATATCTTGCTCTGCTGTCAGATGATATTCATAACGCAATATTGATTTGACAATATGCATCCATTAGTAGAGATTATGTGTGTGGCGAAACCAACCTCGCCACTGTGTTTTGGAGGGGGCTGTTTGCCAGCCTCCTGCCCTGGGATTATGGTCCCTTAAGTTATTGGGTCTTAAGGCACTTGGGACTGAGCCCTCTGTCCCTGGATTGCATCATTTGCCTTACTTGCTTGGATTTTACTATTCCCATGGTGAGAACAATGGATGAAGCACATGGTGAGAATAATAGATAGTGGCCATTTTAACTCACAGACCACTGCTTGACCCTCAACACAGAGCCTTGTCTCGTTATTGGGGGGATTCCCTGTATGCTGTTAGAGACTGATTGCCAGGAGTGTAAGCTGATTGTATGCTTTTCCTGTTTGTCTGCTAGCAGCTATTCGCGAGGTTCCAGTTTAGAGTGCTATTTTGTATCCAGTTCGGGAGTTTGGTGTTCTGCAGTAGCTGTGCCTGTTTCTCAGAAAGGGGCATAATCGCCTAAACGGATTTTAACCCCTTGTCTGCTGAAACGGTCCGTTACAATGTGTATCTCATATTGTAACATGTATGTGCAATAATGTTCATGTTCTATTTTTACCTCTGAAAAAAGAATAAAAACCTATCTGATGTAAAAAAAAAAAAAATTGGCCAAGGGGAAAAAGGTGAACATTATAGGTGAAGTGATGAGAGAGGTGATGCAAGCATTAGGGGGTGACCCAAGCCTTCAATACAGCTTACCATCCCCAGCAGTGGCCGAGTTGAGCGCCTGAATGGCATATTGAAACTAAAAATACAAAAGGCCATGTGGGAGATCCAGAGGCACTGGACAGAGTGCTTACCTCGGGCCCTGTATTCAGTAAAGACCACCTCAAACAAAAAGACAGCGTTATCCCCATTTGAGATCCTGTTTGGAAGTGCCCCTAGGCTAGGGTTGTACTTTCCCCAGCAGCTGCAGATGAATAATGAGCGTCTAACCAGTTACATGCGGGCCCTCACAAAAAGGTTGGAACACACTCATAAACAGGTGTTTGCTTCACTTCCAGATCCTGACAGTAGAAGGAACTCACAGTCTGCAACCAGGTGACTGGGTGGTGATAAAGAGGCATGTGAGAAAAGGCCTGGATCCCAGATTTGATGGTCCTTTCCAAGTTCTGCTGACTACACACACAGCGGTAAAAGTAGAAGGAAAACCCAACTGGATCTACGCCTCACACTGCAAGAAGGTGCCAAGTCCTGAAAATTAGGATCTTTGTACTGGTAGTCCTGGCTCTAAGCATTCAAGCTTTGCATGTGAACCTGAAAAATGACTGGGACAATGCCCTTATCAAGCATCATCAGGTCATGTTGAAGAACATGACAGATGCGGACAATTATAAAAACTGTTGGATCTGCATTCACAGCCCTGTGAGTTCCAAGACTATGCCCTACCTGGCCATACCCGTATCATGGTGAGAACTAGCGGATATGAGCTGTACTGACTTTGGTAAAAATCTGAGATCTACTGATGAAAGTCTCAATTTTAACTCTACAGCAGTCCCCATCCCAATTGCAGGGTAAGTAGAGGACCCTGGTGGCAGGCCCAACCGAAGACCCCACATTGTAGAAATGAGTATTGCAAACAAGTTCTTTAGTATTATCTATCCAATGGTAATGCAGATGTGGAATAAGTTGGTGGTAGCCACAGATTATCTAGATGATCAAGTATGGGATGTGTTAGGCCTCCTCAACCAGACAAATGATGTACAATCCCATCTAGTTATAGTAGCTAATCAACATACTCTGGATTTTGGATTATCTCACTGCTAAGGAGGGAGGAATGGGTCAAGTAATAGGACCAGGTTGTTGCCACTACATAGATCCACAGGGTAATCTCCAGGTGAGAGCAGGTATAGAAAAAAAATTTGGGAAACACGTGACAAATGGTTGAAAGCCCATAGTGCATAATTGACAGTTGGCAGAGTGACACCTTCTCTTTTCTAAATCCTGCCAACTGGTTCAAAGGGCTGGGTGGCTAGCTAATGGGACTCATACAAATGATAGCACAAGTGGTACTAACTATACTAGTTATTTACATTGTAATCAAGCTTACGCTTAAGTGTGTTAATAAAGTTTGTAAGAAGGGGAAACAATATCGAGATTATTGAGAGGATCTGTGGTACTGTTCCACCGTGAAGGGAATCCTGTTAAGGCAGAATAAGGTTAGCTTGTTCTGAAGTACCTTTGGGTGGTAACTGTTCACAGATTTCTAAAAATAGGGGAATTGTGGGAGAAAGGAATCCATTTTGTATCTTTAAACCAGAGTTGAATGAGAGGACAGCTACGTGCAGCTGGGGGGCGAGCAGTTGACCCCCACCTTCTCTATTCTCGGAATAGAGAAACTTCAGCTTTTTAGTTTCATATCCTTTTCTGATAAGAAACTGTCTTGCTTCTCTGTCTTTGTGGTTTTCGCTCAAGTTATGTGACCCCCACGGCTGTTGGACATCTGCCAGTAAAATTCTGATACAAGATTGTATTCTTCAAACAATAAACAGATTACTTGGTTCAGCTATCTTGTCTGTATCAGTTTTCTCTATGTGCACACACAACTTTCTTGGATTCGGACCCCGATAATCATAGAAGCAGGGGTAATTTCCCTAACAGAAAAGAGGGGAATAGAAACCCCTCCCTACTTCTCTTTTGGGAACTGGACAAACCACCCCTTTGCTTAAGGGAGTCACATCTTCCAATTCTAAAGTTTTTTTTTGGGAGATCCTTGAGGCATATTGATTTGAACAAAAAAGTCAAATGGGCAAGAAAGGAATTATATCCGATACCCAAGTTTTATAACCTCTAGAATCCATCTTTTCTGGGAAATGGAACCACAGTGAGGAAAAAACTGTGACAAACTTCCTCCCACCTGACTTCTGGCGTCATTGAGGTTTGTCCTTAGATCTACTTCCTTGGGGCTTGAACTAAAAAAAGCTAGATCTTTTAGGGAATCTCTCTCTTTTATTCACACTGCCTTCCCCTTTGTTTTCTAAAATTGGATTAGGGTTTACAAAAAAAGGTAGGCTTCTGGGGAACTGGGAACCCCTTCTTTTTATCAGAAGCTCTTTCCAGAATATCATCTAAGGAGGGGCCAAAAAGCCTAGAACCTACACAGGGGACTGCACAAAGTCTAGCCTTAATGCCCTGGTCTCCTTTCCTTGACTTTAACAAGATAGCGCAGCTGGCACAATTCGACATGGCCACCACTCTAGCAGAAAAACGCACTGCATCAGTGGATGCATCTGCTAGGAAATCAGCTGCTTTAAGGAAGGTAGGAAGAGAAGAAAGTAATTCTTCTCTAGGAGGCTTGTCCTTAATAGGCGACTCAAGCTGATCTAACCATAACCTTAAAGACCTAGAGACCCAGGAGGCGGCAATAGCAGGCCTAAGACTAGTGGATGCTGATTCCTAAGTTCTTTTAAGATAAATGTCAGCATTTTTATCCAACAGATCTCCCAGGCATCCCAGGTCTTCAAATGGAAGCGCCGATCTTAGCAACTGGTGTATCCACTGTGGGGGCCCTATCCCATACCTCAGATACAGATCCTTCAAAGATATACTTTCTCTTGATTGTAGTTGATATAAAAAAAATGTCCTATCGATTTTTCCACTCCATTCTAATAAGAGCTTTCATATTTTTTCATGCACTGAAAATACCCTATGATGTTTAGGACTCAGTCCCTCAAAAACATGGTCAGCTATAGATTTAGGCTGTTTTACGAAAAATCATCGGAGAATGGCTGGAATTTAAATTATCATCCTCCCCAGAGTTTTCAGATTCGGTCTCTATACTGTAACCGGCCCTTTCTGGTGACCGCGGCCGATTTAGTTTTCAGGGACTTAAGACTTGTGATCTCACCAAAGCCTTAATACTTTTGGATAAGGATTGTGACTCTTCCAGAACCAATTTATCCAAACATCCCTGACATAGTGGTCTAACATAACATGCTGGTAAAGCTACTCTACATCCACTATATTTCTTTATGCTTAGATTACATCTGGTGTTTTTGCTACCTATAACAACAAAAGCAAACAACAATCCATAAATATAAGGAGAGGATCTCTCTCACCATATGTAGAGAGAACTTCCCCACTCCTCAGGTCCAGTACCGGGTTTGTGGGCCTCGAGGATTTCAAGGAGTCGGCGCGTCGCAAATCACCCGAATCCAGCACAGCACTGTGTGCGCAAATATAGAGGTGGCTGCCTTCTCCTGCTACCATTTATAACACGCCTTGGCCTCCTATAAACACTAGGCCCAAATGCCTAATCCAGCACGCAAAAGGTTCCTCCTCCTCTGGCGTTGCATCACATGAAGTGACGTCATGACGCCGGAAGCTTACCGCCGCCCATCCCCAAGCACATGCTCAGAACGAGCATTGGCACTCAGCCTATATCTTTGCAAAGGGATGCCATGCACCCCACCAGACTGAATTGGAAGCCGCCTGAACATGGCCACTGCGTCTCCCCTAGATGCTGGGAGGAGGCAGGAGGAAGGTAGACTTGGCGAACTGCTCCCTGAGGAGACTAACGCCGCATGGGATAGGCCACTTAACAGTGATTAGACCCCGCCGTACCCCAGCCCCAGGGTGTGAACCCAAGCTGGGAGCAAGAGCTCTCTAGGTACTGTCACCGCCAGATATCTGAGAAGCTCTGACAGATGTCCTTCAGAACCTCTTGCTTGAGGTTCTTTTGTTTTGCTTTCGTTTTGTCATCTCGTTTCCCCTCTCAGCTGTCATCTAGTTGCACTGATTGCATCCCTTTAAATCCCCTCCCATACTGCATCACTTTGCGGTTTATACTACTTCCTGGATTGGAGTGGGCTGCTGGAGGCTTCAGTAGCTGCTTGTTCAGATAAGTCTTTTTCTTGTATTGTGTTACCTTGCTGGCTTGATTCTAGGTGACCCTGACTCCCTCCGTATTTAGAGCAGAGAGCTGGTGGTCGTGTCCCCTCACTATTATAGGGTTTTCAGGTGTCACTCAGTCTAGGTACGGGGGCATACAGTCGTCTACCTTCAAGACCCTTGTATGTGCTTAGCAGTCAGGGAGAGCTCTTAGGGATTTATAGGGCTCACCTACATGCTCCTTAGTTTGGGATCAAGCCAGTCGGATGTTTATTCATAACTTCCAGCTATCTGCAATATCACCCGTGACATTATAAACCGCCATAACCGTCTTAAGTATGGATCCGGTCTCAGCCTTGATTGACCGCATGCAAGGTCTTTCACTGGAGGTAGCAGATCTCCGTAAAACTGTGTCTCAGTTTCAGGTGACCGGTTCTGCTTGCGTTCATGGAGTTTATTCCGAGCCCAAGATCTTGCTTCCGGATACATTCTCCGGGGGCAGTGATAATTCTGTTCGCTTTAGAGAGGCTTGCAAACTCCATTTTCGCCTACTTCCCTATTCCTCTGGTGATGAGGAGCAGAGGGTGGGGATCATCATCTCGCTGCTCAGGGTCAACGCTCAGTCTTGGGCCTTTTCGCTCCGCAGAGAAAAATTACGATGTTGTTGGCCATCAAGTTAGGGAGTTGTTGGCCATCAAGTTAGCTTTTGAGGAATGGCGCCATTGGCTAGAGGGAGCCAGACACCCTATTACCGTGTTTACCAACCATAAGAAACTGGCCTACTTGGAATCAGCCAAGCGTCTGAACCCGAGACAGGCCAGATAATCTTTGTTCTTTTCAAGGTTTAATTTTGTTGTCACGTTCCGCCCTGGGGTTAAGAATGTGAAGGCGGATGCCCTGTCACGTTGTTTTCTGGGAGGGGGGAACTTTGAAGACCCGGGTCCCATTTTGGCTGAAGCGGTGGTTGTGTCTGCTCTTTATCCTGAATTGGAGGCAGAGGTTCAGGCAGCCCAGGCAGAGGCTCCTGATCTTTGTCCTCCTGGGAGGTTGTTTGTGCCTCTCGCTTTACGACACAAGGTTTTTAAGGATCACCACGATACGGTCCTTGCTGGGCACCCGGGGGGTGCTCGGAGATTCTGGTGGACGGCTCTTCGTAAGTCAGTTGAGGGTTTTGTGGCAGCTCGCGAGACCTGCGCTCGTGCCAAAGTCCCTCATTCACGGCCATCGGGTCCTCTCCTTCCGTGACCCATTCCTTCCTGTCCTTGGACACATCTGTCCATGGATTTCATTACGGACCTGCCTCGTTCCTCGGGGAAGACTGATTCTGGTGGTGGTGGACCGTTTTAGTAAAATGGCGCATTTCCTTCCTTTTCCTGGGTTGCCCAATACTAAAACGCTGGGGACACCGGGGATCCGCAAAACACATACGGACGTCTGAATGGAGCCTTACAGGGGGGTGAGCAATGACAGGGGGGTGATCACCCCATATACACTCCCTGATCACCCCCCTGTAAGGCTCCATTTAGACATTTGTTTGGCACAAGTTAGCAGAAATTGATTATTTATTTTTTTAGTTTTTTCTTACAAAGTCTCATATTCCACTAACTTGTGTCAAAAAATAAAATCTCACATGAACTCACCATACCCCTCACGGAATCAAAATACGTAAAAATTTTTAGACATTTATATTCCAGACTTCTTCTCATGCTTTAGGGCCCCTAAAATGCCAGGGCAGTATAAATACCCCCACGTGACCCCATTTCGGAAAGAAGACACCCCAAGGTATTCGCTGAGGGGCATATTGAGTCCATGAAAGATTTAACTTTTTGTCCCAAGTTAGCGGAAAGGGAAACTTTGTGAGAAAAAAAAACAAAAAAAAAAAACAAAAAAATCTATTTCCGCTAACTTGGGCCCAAAAAATAAATAAATAAAAAATAAAAAATCTTCCATGAACTTGCCATGCCCCTCATTGAATACCTTGGGGTGTCTTATTTCCAAAATGGGGTCACATGTGGGGTATTTATACTGCCCTGGCATTTTAGGGGCCCTAAAGCGTGAGAAGAAGTCTGGAATCCAAATGTCTAAAAACGCCCTCCTAAAAAGGAATTTGGGCCCCTTTGCGCATGTAGGCTGCAAAAAAGTGTCACACATGTGGTATCGCCGTACTCAGCAGAAGTAGGGCAATGTGTTTTGGGGTGTCTTTTTACATATACCCATGATGGGTGAGATAAATATCTTGGTCAAATGCCAACTTTGTATAAAAAAAAAACATATGGGAAAAGTTGTCTTTTGCCGAGATATTTTTCTCACCCAGCATGGGTATATGTGAAATGACACCCCAAAACACATTGCCCAACTTCTCCTGAGTACGGCGATACCACATGTGTGACAGTTTTTTGCAGCCTAGCAAAAATTTTAATCTTTCATGGACTCAATATGCCCCTCACGGAATACCTTGGGGTGTCTTCTTTCCGAAATGGGGTCACATGTGGGGTATTTATACTGCCCTGGCATTTTAGGGGCCCTAAAGTGTGAGAAGAAGTCTGGAATATAAATGTCAAAAAAATGTTACGCATTTGGATTCCGTGAGGGGTATGTTGAGTTCATGCGAGATTTTATTTTTTGACACAAGTTAGTGGAATATGAGACTTTGTAAGAAAAAAATAAATAAAAAATTTCCGCTAACTTGTGCCAAAAAAATGTCTGAATGGAACCTTACAGTGGGGTGATCAATGACAGGGGGGTGATCAGGGAGTGTATATGGGGTGATCACCCCCCTGTCATTGATCACCCCCCTGTAAGGCTCCATTCAGACATCCGTATGTGTTTTGTGGATCCCCGGTGTCCCCAGCGTTTTAGTATTGGGCAACCCAGGAAAAGGAAGGAAATGCGCCATTTTACTAAAACGGTCCACCACCACCAGAATCAGTCTTCCCCGAGGAACGAGGCAGGTCCGTAAAATCTCGCCTCTCACGAGATGACGCACGGATGCGTCCAGGAGGAATGAATCGACCGCCTCCAGGACGCATCCGTGCGTTAGGCGGTCCTGGAGCAGTTAAGCTAGGGGGCCTGAGGTGGTTAAATAACCGTCGTCAGGAGTCCTCTGATAAGTCGCCATTTTTTGGTGCATATGGGTTTCATCCGCAGTTTGGGACATTCTCTGGAGAGGGGGCTTCTGGTTTACCTGATGAGGAGAGATTCTCCTCATCTTTGTCATCCATTTGGCAAAAGATTCAGGATAATCTAAAGAGCATGAGTGAGAGATATAAGCGTATGGCGGATAAGAGACGTGTGCCTGTTCCGGACCTGAATGTTGGTGATCTGGTGTGGTTGTCTACTAAGAATATCAAATTGAAGGTTCCCTCCTGGAAGTTGGGTCCTAAGTTTATTGGGCCTTACAAAATCTTGTCTGTCATCAATCCCGTTGCCTACAGTCTTGATCTTCCTCAGACTTGAAAGATCCATAATGTTTTTCATAAGTCCCTATTAAAACCTTATGTCCAACCCACTGTACCCTCCTCTTTGCCTCCTCCTCCGATTGTGGTTGATGGTAATCTTGAATTTCAGGTCTCTAGGATTGTGGATTCTCGTATTGTCCGCGGTTCTCTCCAGTACCTCGTTCATTGGGAGGGTTATGGTCCTGAGGAGAGGATGTGGGTCCCAGTGACGGACATTAAGGCCACTCGTCTCATCAGGGCTTTCCATAGGTCCCATCCTGAGAAGGTGGGCTCTGAGTGTCCGGAGTCCACTCATAGAAGGAGGGGTACTGTCACCGCCAGATATCTGAGAAGCTCTGACAGACGTCCTTCAGAACCTCTTGCTTAAGGTTCTTTTGTTTTGCTTTCGTTTTGTCATCTCGTTTCCCCTCTCTCAGCTGTCATCTAGTTGCACTGATTGCATCCCTTTAAATCCCCTCCCATACTGCATCACTTTGCGGTTTATACTACTTCCTGGATTGGAGTGGGCTGCTGGAGGCTTCAGTAGCTGCTTGTTCAGATAAGTCTTTTTCTTGTATTGTGTTACCTTGCTGGCTTGATTCTAGGTGACCCTGACTCCCTCCTTATTTAGAGCAGGGAGACGGTGGTCGTGTCCCCTCACTATTATAGGGTTTTCAGGTGTCACTCAGTCTAGGTACGGGGGCATACAGTCGTCTACCTTCAAGACCCTTGTATGTGCTTAGCAGTCAGGGAGAGCTCTTAGGGATTTATAGGGCTCACCTACATGCTCCTTAGTTTGGGATCAAGCCAGTCAGATGTTTATTCATAACTTCCAGCTATCTGCAACATCACCCGTGATAGGTACATCCTACCTGGAGGACAGGAAACCTAAACTGAGGTGTGGTGGGGGTGTGAACCATTTTCTCTCTTCCCTGTCCTGAATGGGAGGACCTAGTCGCATGGGTACTGTCATGGTAAAAAGTACTCGGGGCACCATCAAGTGTCACAAAACCTCCCCCCCCCCCCTTCGCACACACTCAAGAGAAAGAGCAAAGGTACAAAAGCCGCTAACCATGATGATCTAAAGGGATATAAAGGCAGATGAGGAGGCGCCGCCCCCCCCCCGAGTTAAGTCAGAGGGACCCTCACTCCTAGTGAGGGGAAGAGGAATCCGGCACACAGATCGCGTTTCATGAATCCTCATCCCAAATCTCGGGACATATTTAGTCCACTGTTATCAACACAAAATGGTGACTACTATAGGGGAAAGGGGACAGCAGAGAAAGGACAGATGATCACTCCCCCCACCATGCCCATGAAAAGGGAGGGCAGAGGAAGGAGCAAGCACGATGTCCACCTCGGCTATCACCATCATATTATCAACTTAGAATACCAGATGCAGTCCTCTGATGAGGTCCTCCACTAGACAAAGAAAAATAAAACCCAACAAACAGGGGGCCAAAAAATGAACAAACATTACAAAATTGCATAATCCAGGAGTCCAGAGATTGGTGAAGCCGTCATGTCCACATTCAAGTAATTTGTTTAATTCACATTCTTCCTTATGTGTTATCAGGGTTCTAGAACTAAATCCTACACCGGTGGTGTCCTGGGTTTCACACCCAATCAGGGAGAGGGAAATTGTGTAATGAATATTGCAGCCACCTATAGACAGCATCCAGTAGTAATTCTTCTCTGAATGTTGGTTTGCATGAAAACAGAACTTTTATTATTCCAGTGAAAATGGTTATAAAAAAATCCATTAAAGGGAACCTGTCATTAGAAGTGGCCTATGGAGCTCTTTACATGTCCCCAATGTACAAGCTGCCAACTTTCAGAAACTGAATTTGACAATCAGGTTGTTTGTAGGAAAGACACACTTTTAAAATGTACCTGATGTCATCAAACATAGCTCAGGGAGTCACTGGTGTGTACCGCTGGATGAGGCGAGTAACGGAGTCATCTCCTCTATCCTGCCCAGGTTGCAGACCTCCGCTGGCTTCCTGATTTCAGCTCCTGGCAGTGAGAAATCTCATGCAGACACAGAAGACCTCGTTCCGGCACCAGGATCCTGACATGTGAAGCGTGCAGATATGTATACACCCCGACTTCAAGCACTCACTTTGTTTGCCCAGGAGATGCTGGGACCACAGTCAGCAGATGTCAAGATCCCTGCCAATGTCTTCTGCTGTGCGAGATTTCACATTGCCAGGAGCTGAAATCAAGAAGCCAGCAGAGCTCTGTGAGACTAAGTTGGGCAGGATAGAGGAGATGACGCTGTGTCTCGCCTCATCCAGTGGTACGCCCCAGTGACTCCAGGTACACATTAATAGTGGATTTTTCCTACAAACAACCCAATTGTCAAATTTAACAAAACCAGTTTCTGAAAGCTGGCAAGCTTGAACAATGGGGACATGTAAATAGGTCAATAACACTCTCCAAAAGACATACTGATAGGGAACTTAGATTGCGAGCACCATTGGGGACAGTGTGATCCTAATCTCTGTATAGCCCGGCTGACTATAGTAGCGCTATATAAATGTATAACATACGTACAATAAATAAATAGGCCACCTATGATGACAGGTTCCAGTTAACAGATTTTTAACCCCTCAAGAACCCTGCCATTTTAAGGAAATCTGAGATGTGTCACTTTATGTGGTAATAACTTTAAAACGCTTTTACTTATCCAAGTCATTCTGACTGACATTTTTTCACTTTGAAAGAGAAAAATTGTCAATTCTAAAAAAAAAAAAAAATAAACTATTTCCAAATTTCAATTTCTCTACATCCCTCAAGGTATTTAAAACTGATTTTACAAACTTTGTTAACCCTTTAAGTGTTCCACAAAAATTTATGGAAAATGGAGATGAAATGTCAGAATTTCTCTTTTTGGGCAGATTTTCCATTTTAATCAATTTTTTCCCACTAACAAAGTAAGGATTAACAGCCAAACAAAACTCAATATTTATTGCACTGATTCAGTAGTTTACAGAAACACCCCATATGTGGTTGTAAACTGCTGTATGGGCACAGGGCAGGACGCAGAAGGAAAGGAACGCCATATGGTTTTTGGAAAGCAGATTTCACTGGGATAATTTTAAGCTGCCATGTCACATTTGAAGACCCCCCTGATGCAACCCTACAGTAGAAACTGCAAAAAAAAAAAAAGGTTACCCCATTTTGGAAACTACAAAATAAGTTGGCAGTTTTGTTGGTACTAGTTTAGGGTACATATGATTTTTAATTGCTCTATATTACACTTTTTGTGAGGCAAGGTAACAAAAAAATAGCTGTTTTGGCACCATTTTTATTTTTTGTTATGTACGATGTTCAGCTGACAGGTTAGATCATGTGGTATTTTTATAGAGCAGGTTGTTACGGATGCGACAATACCAAATATGACTATATCTTGGTTGTTTGTTTCAGTTTTACATAATAAAGCATTAAAAAAAAAAAAAAAAAAATAGTATTTTTTTTTGGGGTGACTTTATGGTGCTTATGACTTTTTGATTGCTAGGTATTACACTTTTTCTGATGTAAGGTGACAAAAAAATGGTTTTTTTTTTTTACGGTGTTTACCTGAGGGGGTTTGGTTCACAGTGATATTTTTATACAGCATGTTCTCATGGACGCGGCGATACCCAATATGTATTTTTTTTTTATTGAAGTTTTACACAATAACAGCATTTTTTTATTTAAAAAAATCATGTTTTAGTGTCTCCATAGTCTGAGAGCCATAGTTTTTTTCTTTTTTGAGCGATTGTCTTAGGCAGGTTATCATTTTTGCGAGATGAGATGACGGTTTGATTGGCACTATTTTAGGATGCATATGACTTTTTTATCGTTTGCCATTACACTTTAATATAAGGTGGCAAAAAATGGCTTTTTTGACACTGTTTTTATTTTATTTTTTGTTCACCTGAGAGGTTAAGGTCATGTAGTATTTTTATAGAGCAGGTTGTTACGGATGTTACGATACCTAATATGTAAAAATTTTTTACATTTAACACAATAAAAGCATTTTTGAAAAAAAAGTATCATGTTTTAGTGTCTCCATATTCTGAGCCCAAAAATTTTTTGGCCGATTGTCTTAGGTAGGAGCTCATTTTTTGCGGGATGAGATTAGATTGGTACAATTTTAGGGGACACACGCCTTTTTGATCGCTTGGTGTTGCACTTTTAGTGATTTAAGGTGACAAAAGATTTTATTTTTTAGCACAGTTTTTATTTTATGTTGTTGAAGGTGTTCACCTGAGGAATTAGGTCATGTGATATTTTTATAGAGCCGGTCGATACGGACGCGGCAATACTTAATATGTCTACTTTTCTTTTTTACCCTATTTTTTTTTTTTTTTTTTTTTCCTTGAAACTTTAATTTTTATTATTATAAAATAACAATTTATTTTTTACTTGTTATATTTGTCCCACTGTGGGACTTCACTTTGACAGTTGCCTAGGAGACCCAGCTCTTAGGCTGGATCTTCTGGGCTTCCGTAGCTGACAGGCCCTGATGCCTGTGTAAGGCATTGGGGCTGCCATGGCAACCATCGGGTCCCCGCCACCGCAGCTCAGGGACCCAATGGCTAATGAGAGGGAGTGCAAAAACCTCCCATATGCCGCGGTCAGCGCTGACCGAGGCATATGAGGGGTTACTCCACCGGCATCGGCGTTATCACCGAATCCGTGCTGTTGATCGCGGCACCGGACATGGGAGGGGAGGAGAAGGATTGCGCAAAGTACCGCCCATTTTGTCCTGGGTCCTTAAGGTGTTAATAATGGTCGCTCTGTATTTGCATCGCAACAGTTATAAAAAATACTTTTATTATTCCAGTGAAAATGAAGTTTTCCTGCAAACCAACATTCAGAGAAGAATTTATTACTTTTTGAACTACTAGATACAGTCTATAGGTGGCTCCAATATTGATTACACTATTCCCCCCCCTCTCCGTTTGGGTGTGATACTAGGACACCACCGGGTTTACAATTTATGTCTAGAACCCGATAACACACGGTGTAAGGAAAATAGAGAACTGCTCCCCTATAAAACCCCTCTGCACATACAATAATCCTATATGTTGTCAAACCAGGACTGTGACTGTGTTCTCTGAGGTGTCAACAAGGGGACAATTTAACAGCTGCCATGAGATATTTTGGGGCCCCATATACTGGGATTGGTCAGAGCCCCTGGGAAGAGTGGGTTATAGCATTGAAGTCTTCAGCAGGAAGGGGTGAGCAGAATGGCCGGCAAGCTGTCACTGACCACTGGGGATTTGTCCTCCTATGATTACTTCTTTAGGGCAGAACATTGTGAGATCTTTATGGTCAGACAGGCAGCTGCTACTGTTCATTGGTGGCTCCTTTTAGTTCAGCTCTTTTTATTTCGGCTCTACCATAAGGCTTTTCCCATTTCCAAAAATTCTGAAGTGTCAGTAAAACCTCTAAATACTACGGAAAGAGAAGAATGGGTGATAACCCCAACCTTCTGATCAATACTGTGGGACACCTGGTATCGGTAACAATTGTGTGCTAATAAAGGAAAACCTGTCAGAAAGTACAATATGTGACCCCCAAACTGCCACCACTACCTGACTATACAATGAGTCATCAGTAGCCAGTGAAGGAGCAGAATCTGTGAGTCTTCTCTGCTTTATGTAGTGGTTACTACTCACCTGGGTGGTTATCTGTGGGAATGTCCTCTATGATCTGCTTATCACTCCTCACATACGTATCTTTAGCCTTAATATTGGTCAGATCTTTACCCAGATTTAAAAGCTGCGAAACAGAAATTGTAAAAGTCAGCAGACTGATGGAGAAGTCGTGTGGAAGGTTTGATGTGACCAGAAAAGATCATTAATTACAATGACAAAAAGTGATGAAATGGCAGCAGAGTTATCTGCTATGGCAGCGGTCCATGCCTATAGCTCCTCTCCTTCCTGCTGGTGGGCACGTCTGCTGCCTGGTTTACCTGCTCCATAGCTTTAGGGCTCCAGTGGTCCAGTCCCACAGACATCCCTCTCTCCCTTCCCAGTGGTCCCGGCTGCTGGAATAACGCTGTCCTCCCACACAAGCTGAGGCCTGCTTCCTGCCGATAATGACCTTCTCTGCCCATAGGTCATGTGTGCACACACTATCTCTGGCTCTTATAGGGCCGGCATGCACGCACTCTGATCTCTACAAGCCATGGAAAGGAGCCTGATCAATAGGTTCTAGTATGCTAGTTTCATGCAAAGCTTGTCTGTTCTGTGTACAGACTTCTGCCTGACTTCTAGATTGGACCCTTTGCTGTCTGACCTGATCCTTGCCTGATCTCCGTTCTGATCCTGAGCTGCTTGCCCTGACTACGGACCATTTATCGGACTGCATGTATTCTGCCTTTCCTGACTACGTGGGTCACCAGTCACTTGTACAAAAAACTAAAACTACTTCAAGTGCAGCAGCCTAGTGGTTCCCCTGCAACAAAGTCCAGATCCCTGTACAGTGGATAAAGTGGAGGAAAGGGGTCACTTATATAACACACTTCGGAGCAGAACCTTGTTAAAATCTGTTCACAAGACACAGTGGATCTACATGTGCGATGTTTCATTGTCTGACCTAAAAATATCTGCAGGTCTCCTGTATATATGCATCTAGTTGGTTCCTTATTCCAACCAGCAGTCTCTACTGACCAGAAAACTGTGAGAAGATCCAGACGACATGCAAGGTCTATAGTTTGCTGTAATCCTGCCATCTCTACCTTTCTCATTATACAAGGACATAACATATAATACTGGTTTATAAAACAAGACTGAACACAAGATCTTCACAGCACTTCTACAGATCATAGGGAACCTTTCATGAGACCTTATTTCCATCTTTCTGATCATCATATGGAATGCTTTGATGTTTTTCTGAACCATCCTGTAGTAGAAGAGAACTAGGACATCTCTCATCCTGTAGAGGAAGAGGACTGGGACATCTCTCATCCTGTAGAGGAAGAGGACTGGGAGTTGTTTTCTCTTCTTTAACTGTAGGAAAAACATACAGTGAATTAATTTCTTACATATAACTAGTGAGAGGATGTGTGTATTTAGTCATGTCTTTTACTTGGTGGCTGGTGATCCTCCATCATAATGTTCTTGTACAGATCTTTGTGTCCTTCTAAATACTCAGACTCCTCCATGGAGAAATAGACGGCGACATCCTGACACCTTATAGGAACCTGACAACAGAATGATACAGTCATCACCCAGATCCCTTCATAGCGTTAATGTATAATGTCCTGGCATTCCCAGCGATGTCACCTCTCCAGTCAGCAGCTCAATGATCTTGTTGGTGAGCTCTAGGACCTTCTCTCTGTTGACTTTCTCATGTATCAGGATGTGAGGTGTCGGCCTGGACATTGGGCTCAGGATTCCTCCCCGTCCTTCAGATACCGGGGCCTGACAATGCTCACTAGAGGTCTTCTTCACTACTGTGTATTCCTGGTTATGGCGAGACGCAGTAATAAATATCACTCCATACATCGAGACATAGAGAAAATGATGTAATGTGATATCATCAGAATCTCTCACCTCTCCAGTAAGCCGGAGGAGGATCTCTAGGCTGAGATTTATTATACTCTCTGCCATCTTGTCCCCATCTCTATCCATTCTTAATAGGTCAATCAGGAGAATGATCTTATATAGGAGATATACGCTGAACGGATCTTATATTGTAGGAACCTGAATGGAAAGAAGATGAACTGATGTAAAATCATAGAAAATCCCATGTAAAATACAATTACTGGAGATAAGAAGAGGAAACACTGGAGGAGATAATAATGTGCATCAAGGCAGTTCCTCCATGTTTCAGGTCAAAAGCATGTCACACCTTCATATTACCACTGTGAGGAATACCACACCTTGTGCCCGCTTGACGTCAACTACGCGGTATGGTCACTGGTTTACCAAGACGTGACGTTACGCCCTCCCATAGGAACATGTAAGGTCAGCTTGGTACAGTTTACACACATTCCTGTCCACACGGGCACAAAGAGGCAACAAGCTGAGGGTGCCTGGTCACTGACCCAGTGAAACAGCGCTTCCTCAGCCCAGGAAATCTGCCACCAGCTTCTCGTTTGATATAAGCCCAGTCTGCTAACAGGGGAATCGTGATCGAGATACAAGACAGCACAAGATTAAATTATATATTTAATCGCCTTAAGGGCTCACTAGATATAACACTATACACAGAATATATACAGTGGTCTGAGGTTACGAATACAGGTAGTATGGTACAAACAGGATTACAGAGAGTACAAGTCAGTTACTGGGTAGATGAATGTACCTTTGAGTTATTATGGTGTAATAGTCAGTGCTCCAGACTAAAAAAAAAAAATACCTAGTAGCCATTGGCTCCTGAACTGAAAAATGTAGTCGCCAAATCAAAACCGAATCGAAATTTGGGTATCGTAGGGCTGTTTCGATACCAAAATTTTGATTCACTTTCGTCACCATAAAAAAAGTATTGCGATACTCAATACCACGCAAAAAAAAACAAAAAACACACACACACAACAAAAAAAAGCTGCGTGCATTTCGCATTTTATGAATCGTTCGGCCCATAATAAAATAGTCCTATCCTATTTTTTGGGGTGACAAGGTATTTATTTATTTTATTTTGTTGGGGAAAGGGGGGATTTAAACTTAATATTTTAGGGTACTTTCACACTAGAGTTTTTCTTTTCCGGCATAAAGTTCTGTCGAAGGGGCTCTATACCGGAAAAGAACGGATCAGTTTTATCCCCATGCATTCTGAATGGAAAGAAATCCGTTCAGGATGCATCAGGATGTCTTCAGTTCAGTCATTTTGACTGATCAGGCAAAAGATAAAACCGCAGCATGCTAGTTTTATCTCTGGCGAAAAAAAACAGAAGACTTGCCGGAATGCCAGAATTTTTTCCCATAGGAATGTACTAGTGCCGGACGCGGCATTCAAAATACCGGAATGCCGGATCAGTCCTTCCGGTCTGCGCATGCGCAAACCGGTAAAAGTGTGTAAAAAGATAGAAGAAGGATCTGTCTGTACGCATGACAAGCGGAGAGACGGATTCGTTCTTGCAATGCATTTGTGAGATGGATCCGCATCCGGATGCGCCTCACAAATGCTTTCAGTCACATCCAGATCGGCGGAGACGGCAGGCAGTTCCGACGACGGAACTGCTTGCCGGATCACACTGCCGCAAGTGTGAAAGTAGCCTTAGGCCTCTTAGAGACGGGCGTCACGTTTTGGCTCCGGATGAGTCCCGGGTGCATTGCGGCAAACCCGCAGTTTTGACTGCGATTGCGTTCCGTTGTTCAGTTTTTATCGCGCGGGTGCAATGTGTTTTGCACGTGCGTGATAAAAAACTGACTGTGGTACCCAGCCCAGAACTTCTTCACTGAAGTTCAGGTTTGGGTTCAAGATTGTGTAGATGTAATTACTTTCCCTTATAACATGGTTATAAGGGAAAATAATAGCATTCTTAAAACAGAATGCTAAGTAAAATAGGGCTGGAGGGGTTAAAAATAAATAATTTACCTCACCTTAATCCACTTGTTCGCGCAGCCCGGCTTCTCTTCTGTCTTCATCTGTGAGGAAAAGGACCTGTGGTGACGTCACTGCACTCATCACATGATCCATCACCATGGTAATGTTTTTTTTTAACCCTCATTGGCACTGCGCCACCAATGTTTATTATACTGGGGTGTTGGGGGGGGCGCACTGCGCTACCAATGAAGATAACTGACCTGTTAATACAAATACAGGAGGCGGGTGCCGGAATCAAATAGCCGACACATGACAGGGAGCTGCGATCGTCTACAGTTAAACCCACAGGTACCGCACCTGAGGGGTTAACTGCAGCGGATCGCAGCTCCCTGTCATAGAGGTCGGGTGCCGGCTATTTGATTCCGACACCCGCCTCCTGTAATTGTATTAACAGGTCAGCCCCTCTCCTCCTTCTCCTGTCTCTCCTTATTGGCGGCGGCGGCAGCAGCACAGGAGGGGGGGGGGGGGGGGGGGGAGGAGACTCCTTCTCCACTGCGCTGCTGAGAAGAACATCGGCGGCGGGGCAGAGAACTATCGTCTCCTGTGCCCAGCCGCTGTATTCAACTGCAGAGCTGTGGCGGCGGGTCTAATCGCAAATGGCGACAAGTCTAAAAATTCTTGTCGCCATTTGTAAATTCTAAGTCGCATGGAGTGGAGCTCTGATAGTCCTTGGCTGCGGTCACGTGAGGGCAGTGATGTCAGCAGTTTCCAGGTCTCTCCAAACACATGGCACGATGTGACCTCCTTTCAGAGAAAGACGCCGCTCACTGGCTTGCATGGGCTTTTGACCTGTAGCCGGTCCCTCCCCTCCCCGCCTCTGGGAAAGGTCCCCTCCTCCTCTTCTGAGCTGGCAGCCAAGGACCCACAAAACCCATTAGGGCCCATAGCTCCAGACCAGGAGGTCAACGGGAGATGGTTCTAGGACCAACAGACCCGCCTGGGTTCCGGCTACAATAAGAGGCCAAGCATGGTACCGTTATTGGGTTTCTGTGGGGGGATATATATATCTCCCTTCCCTGGCCTCCCACCACCACACTAAGACCACGGGCCTGTTCATCGTGGCCACAGGGACACAAATATGTATCCGGTTTATGCCTGTGATGGCCGGGCGATTTATCATTTCTTATAAATTGCCAGTTCCATGCTGTCTGCTAGATTTGATTGACCTGGGGAATGGACTAGACCTCATGCTGAGAGATTCTTCCTGTCACATCATCTTGGTTCCTTGCTGACTGGGTGAGGTGTGAATTTGTACGCAAGTCGCCTCCTTGAAGCCAGAACCCCTGTGGAGTTCACTACCTCCGCTATGACAAGCAGAGGGTTGAAGTGAGAACTTATTTTGCATGTACACTGGCAAAGGTGAATCAGATGAAAATAATGGCTGCCAGTAAATAATGACCCATATTCCTCACAACCACTATAGACAATTACAGGTCACAGCGGTAATACCAGTATAAGGCTACTTTTACACTAGTGTTTTTGTGGATCCGTCATGGATCTGCAAAAACGCTTCTGTTACAATACTACAACTGTTTTTAGGGTTCAGATAGCCAAACAGCTAATGGTTTCCCGTTTAAGGTCAAATATAACATTTATTAAGTATTCTTTAAAATGAACGGGAAGATAGAAAAGAAAAGGTATCTAAAATTTAAGTGCTCTAGTGCTTGGTGACAGTAAACACTTCTTTTGTTAATGGTTACTGCTTTTATTTATAGTCTTTCCCATGGTGTATTTCAGTCCTGAGGAGTAGATCCTATTATGTTTCCCTCCTCCGGTCTAATAGGATTGTGACGAGATGTGAACTCTCTGTCCGCCCTGCACCGGGGTGAATAGAGTACATGTAGCTCTATCCCTAAGTTCCTCATTAAGGACTGAGTGTAACTGTTCAAATCGGTTAACCCAGTGTCTGCAGCGCACCAGGGGCCGATCACCATGCACTCTACACCAATCTAAAACCTAGACTTGCAGCTCCCCCGACATGTTTCACCGCGGATGTGGCGTCTTCAGGGGCTATGGAGCTACTATCAACAAGATCGCCCTGCAATTCGGCCTTTATATATCGTCTGGGTGGTTCTTTCCTGTCCCTTATTGCCAATGAATTGCCGGCGATCGATTGATAGTCACATGATTTGGCCAATTACAATCTATTGCTTGTCAGTCACGGATTTGCCGGTATTTATGACGAGTATATACCTAGATGTGGGCCTGTAACTTTGTTCCGCCTACCTTTTCGGGTTCCAATGGGTGTCTAACTGGGGTGATTTCTCCGTACCGATGCTAAGTCCAGACGCATGCGCTCAACTCTCCACATCGCTTCCTTCCAGATACCAAGTCTGGGCGCATGCGCTCCAATCTTCACATCGCTCTCTCATAAATTCTCCCTACTGCGCATGCCCACACACTTAGTTAACAAGTCTCCAGAAATACATAATCAAGGTATCAGTGCGCGTGCGTCCACACTTAGAAATCCCTGGCATCCATTTTTACTTTCGGCTTCTTCCTTCAATTTAAAGTCGGGGCGCATGCGTCCACACTAATAGTATTTCGTGAGTGGTTCCTTCTGCGCATATTCAGCCACTTAGGCTCACAATTATCAGAACTCTCCCAAATCCACACAGATATACTTCATATCCCCTTTCTTAGAGATTTCCAGTTCATGCTTCCCATCCCCTCAACCCATAATTATCTCCACATATATTAGGTGGATTTAGAGATTTGTTATACTTGTTCTCCCTTACTACAACTGCATGCATCAGTCATGAACGGATCCAGTTGTATTATGTCTTATATAGCCATGACGAAATCAGTCATGAACACCATTGAAAATCAATGGGGGACGAATCAGTTTTCTATTGTGTAAGCGAAAACGGATCCATCCCCATTGACTTACATTGTGTGCCAGGACGGATCCGTTTTCTCTGACAATAGAAAACGTCTTGGCTTTGTTACAGATAATACAAACGGATCCGTTCATGACGGATGCATACGGTTGTATTATTGGAACGGATCCACCCAAAACGCGAGTGTGAAAGTAGCCTTACTCCGCACCACATCGCTGACAGAAAAATGCTGCTTGCTGTGTTATTCTGTTCGCGATGGGAGCGCAACCAAATGGAACAGAAATCATTTTGGTGCGTTTGGTTTTGTTTAGTTCAGTTTTGTCCCCATTGACAATGAATGGAGACAAAACTAAGAGTTTTCATCCTATGACGGATCTTAATAGCGGAATTGAAAACGCTGGTATGAAAGCAGCCTAAAGCTGTAATCTGGTAGATCACTTCATAGATCTAGAGCTCAGACTGCCCTCGTCCTATTTACCTAGAGGCTCCTCCTTTCTGCACCTGCCACGCCCCTTTTCACTTTGATTGACAGGACCAGGCAGTGAAAACGCAATCACACCTGACACTGTCAATGACAGTGAAATGGGCGTGGCAGGTGCAGAAAGAGAGGAGCCTCTAGGTGTAAGGGCAACACCCCTGTTGCTCCCAGAGGCTTATTTGCATATATTAACCCTTTCTACCCCAGGCCAGTTTTCACCTTCTTGCCCGGGCCCATTTTTGCAAATCGCGCTACTGTCACTTTATGTGGTAATAACTTTGGAATAGTTTTACTTATCTAACCGATTCTGAGATTGTACTTCATGTTAGCGGCAAAATTGGGTCAATATTTTCTTCCTTAACTTATAAAAGAATTCAAAATTTACAGATTTTTTTTTTTTATAGGACGTTAGAAGGTTTAAAATAGTAATTTTTAAAATTTCAAAGAAAATTTCCAAAATAGCTTTTTTTAAGCACCAATGCAGTTATAAAGTGATTTTGAGGGGCTTACATAGTAGAAATAACCCATAAATGACCTCATTTTAGAAACTAAAACTCTCAAATTATTCAAAACTTATGTTACAAACTTTGCTAACCCTTGAGGTTTTCCACAACAGTTTAAAAGAAAATGAAGGTAATTTAAAAATTTAAATTTTTTTGGCAGATTTTTTTTTTTTATGTTAAAGGACTTCTGTCACCCCACTAAGTGCGCCTGCGCCGATGACATCTTCTCTTTCGGTGACGTCATCGGCACAGGCGCACTGAGGGAGTGCTGAGGAGGCGAGCCTCCTTCTCTCAGAGCACCTGCACAGAATCAAGACAGGCGCGCGATTTTTGAAATGCAGACAGGGCCAGCCGGAGGAGGAGATCGCTGCTGGCCCTGTCAATCAACAGGAGGAGGGGGCGGTTTAATGCGGCTGCTACCAGCAAGTAGCCGCCCTACTTGCTGGTAGACAGGTAATTTGCATATTATAAAAGTTTTTTGCATTATCTACTGAACGAAAATGATTAATAACAAAATGTATAGATATATCGCAGTATAGGGATTATAAGTACCCCAAAAAAAAAAAAAAGTTTAGTGGGGTGACAGAAGCCCTTTAAACCATTTCTTCCTGCAACACAGCAAGGGTTAACAGCAAAATGAACCTTAATATTTTTTATTGGTCGTAAACTGCTGTATGGGCACATGGCAGGGCGCAAAAGGGAAGGAGCAACATAATTTTGGAGGGCAAATTTCACTGGGACAATTTTAAGTTTCCATGTAACATTTGAAGTCCCCCTGATGCACACCTACAGTAAAAAAAAAAAAAAAAAAACACAACGTGACAATACCGCACGGTTTGGCCACTAGTTTCCAAGATGAGACGTTACACCCTCCCTGTGAGAACATAAGGTCAGCTTGGCACAGTTTACACAGACACCTCCTGTCCGCACAGGCGCAGGAAGGCACCGGGAAGTGATAGAGGGTGGTCCATGCAACCTCCGGAGTGACACAAGACTCACTCACAACCCTGACAAGCTGAGAGAGCTTTTCACTGCCCGATTAAAGCAGAGCTCTGCCAGCCCGGTGCACTGCCAGCAGTTCCTTGTTAGCTATAAGCCCGGTCTGTTAACGGGATTAGATCGGGTCGGAACCAACCCCAGGTAGCTTATAGCGTTATGCTGAAACACGGATGTGGGGATTCGTGATCAAGATACAGAACAGCGCAAGATTCATTTATATATTTAATTGCCTTAAGGGCGCACTAGACACAGCGCTATATACACACAGATATATACAGAGGTCAGATGTGCAAATACAGATGATATGGTACAAACAGAGTTACAGATGAAAAGTCAGTTCCCGGGTAGATGAGTAATCCTCTGGGTTATGATGATGAATGCTATAGCCACACGGGAGCAGTGACATCAGCAGGTTGTCCACGGTCCCTCCAAACACATTACACAATGTGACCCCCTTTAGAGAAAGTCCATGGCCGCTGCTCGCACAGGCAGTGTAATCCTTAGTGGGTCGCGCCCCTCACTCCCCCGGGAGGATCCCCCTCCCCCTCCCTGGTCCTAGTAGCCAAATATCCACAAAACCCATTATGGCTCATAGCTCCATACCGGAAGGTCACAGGGAGATGGTCCTGATCAGAGGTCGCAGTAACGCCTGTACAAGCGTCAGACGCCGGTTTAGGAAATTTTAAGCTTTAAAAAAAGGCTAATGCGTATGAATATACATTAAAGGCTTTCATGTAGTTAACCAGCGCACTGCACCCTGTGCATCTCATGGGCAGCACAGCAATACTGCTGTTGCCCAAAGCATCCAATAGCAAAGCTCCTTACTGGCAGGTGTAGGGTAGGCCGCGAGGAAGGAGCTTTTTATTAGGGAGGGAGGCTGCTCATTGGCCAATTTCGGGCGCTGCTTCTCCATGCCGCTCCAGATCCCTGACTGTGTAGGCCAAGTAGTGTCTGGCCGAGGAAAGATCCATGGAGACGGGAGAGCAGCCGGTGAGGAGGCAAACTGATGTCTGGGGACAAGCTGATAAGGAGCGGCGGACGGACAGCAGAGCTCTGATCCCTGCACCGGGCTAATGGCATCACTTACAGAGCAGCGTGGCGGCATTCTTCTCACTGCGGATCCGACTGCCGACATGAGAGGTGAGGAGGTGACTGCCGGACAAGAGGTCACAATACGGTGTCAGGACTCCGAGAGGTATGATGAAGTACAAGGCCAAACTCTGTGTTCTCCCTGTGTTTGGTGCTCAGCCAGATCCTGCAGGTGCAGTGATCAGGAAGTCAGTGTATTTGCCTCATATCAGTCTATATCACGTTTAGGCTACTTTCACACTAGCGTTCGGGGCTCCGCTTGTGAGTACCGTTTGAAGGCTCTCACAAGCGGCCCCGAACACATCCGTACGGCCCCAATGCTTTCTGAGTGGATGCGGATCCGCTCAGAATGCCTCAGTCTGGCACTGTTTGGCCCCTGCTCCGCTCAGCAGGCGGACACCCGAACGCTGCTTGCAGGTGTCCGCCTGGCCGTGCGGAGCCAAACGGATCCGTCCAGACTTACAATGTAAGTCAATGGGGACGGATCCGTTTTAACCACCTCCGGACCGCCTAACGCAGATGTGCGGTCCGGAGGCGGCAGCGCTGCGCAGAGTCACGCATATACGCGTCATCTCGCGAGACGCGAGATGACGCGCTTTGCTGGCCCGCGCATTAGCAGTTCGGGCCGGCATTTCGTACAGGAGTATTTCGTCAGCAACCTGCCAGCCAATGATCGCGGCTGGCAGGTTGCTGATTTTTAAAAAATCCAATCACAGTGCCAGATAACAGATCATATATGTAAATATGATGTGTTAAATGGCTTCCCTGCTCCTCTGCTGGTTCTTTTCGTCGGTTGGATCCAGCAGAGGACCAGGCTACACAGTGAGTACACCAAACACCTCATACTAGCCCCAGATCACCCCCCTGAACCCCAATTAACCCTTTGATCACCCCTTTGATCGCCCCTGTCAATCACAAGTGAAAAGAAAAAAGTGATCAGTGCAAACTGTTAGGTTTCAGTATAGTTTAGGCCCCTTGGTTAGGTAGTTTAGGGATCGGTTAGCGCCCAGCCCACCGCAGTCCGTTATTCGCTGATTAGCGTATCGCTAATCAGCATTTGTACTTTTATAGTATCTGGAAGTGATCAAAACTGATCACGGTCAGATCTATAATTGTATTAGTGTCACTTTAGTTCTCCCTCCACCCAAAACGCAGTGTTTGCCCGATCAGGCCTGATCGCTCGCCCACACGTGCGTTCGCCCACGCCCGCCCCACCGCAGTGACAAAAAAAAAAAAATTTTTTTTTTGATCGCTGCACATTCACTTTACACGCACTGCGGCGATAAAAAAAAAATCAGTTTTGATATTTTTTATCAACCGCAGCGGCCTCCAGTACTTCGCTAGCCTCCCATTTGTAAGACAGGCTTGCTTTTTTTTCTTGGGTAGTCTCAGGGAATACCCCTAAATTTAGTTGCCCACATGTCAAACAGGGGGTATTCCTCTGAAGAGGCCTACAGGCTTCTGACCCAGTCGGATGAGGAGTGGGAACCCTCATCTGATGAATCCAGCGGGTCAGAATACGAACCTGTAGAAAGCAGTGGCTCTCTGACCCAAAAATCGGACGAGGAGGCTGAGGTCCCTGATAGCACCAGGCGTACCCGGCCCCGTGTCGCTAGACCGCAGGTTGCGCAGGATCCGCTTCAAGAGCAGCAGAGTGGGGCTGGCGCTGTCGGATTACGTGGTGAGGCATACACCAGCAGCCCAGCCCTCCCTGGACCTAGTACCAGCACTGCCATACAACCTGGTGAAGTAGCGAGCACCAGAAGGGCAGTTGAAGCTGGTACGGTGGCACGTGCAGTAGTGACCCCGTCGCAGCCACCGCAAAGACGTGCCCGTAGAGCCCCTAGAGTCCCTGAGGTGCTGGCAAACCCTGATTGGCAGTCCCCAACTTCAGCCGCACCTGTAGTTTTCCCTTTCACCGCCCAGTCTGGAGTTCGGGTTGAGACAGCTCAGATCGGTTCGGCCCTGGGATTTTTTGAGCTGTTCTTGACTGCGGAGCTCTTAGACTTAGTTGTGGCAGAAACAAATCGGTATGCAACACAATTTATAACCGCCAACCCGGGAAGCTATTATGCCCAGCCTTTCCGGTGGAAACCAGTCCAAGTTCCCGAAATTAAAACTTTTCTGGGCCTCCTCCTCAACATGGGCCTGACAAAAAAGCATGAATTGCGGTCATATTGGTCCACGAACCCAATTCATCACATGCCCATGTTCTCTGCTGCTATGTCCAGGACACGATTTGAGACCATCCTGCGTTTCCTGCACTTTAGTGATAACAGCACCTCCCGTCCCGGCTCCACAAAATTTGGCCCCTCATAGACCACTTTAAACACCAAATTTGCAGATTTGTATACCCCTGAGCAAAACATCTGCGTAGACGAGTCCCTTATACATTTTACCGGACGCCTTGGCTTCAAACAATACATCCCAAGCAAGCGCGCCCGGTATGGGGTCAAATTGTATAAGCTCTGTGAAGGGCCACAGGCTATACCCACAAATTTCGTGTCTATGAGGGTAAAGATCAGACCCTGGAGCCGGTCGGTTGCCCTGACTACCTGGGGAGCAGTGGGAAGACAGTCTGGGACTTGGTGTCACCCTTATTTGGCAAGGGGTACCATCTATATGTGGACAATTTCTACACAAAAGTGTGCCCCTCTTCAGGCATTTGTTCCTAGAACAGATTGGCTGCTGTGGCACCGCGCGACCTAGTCGCCGGGGCTTCCCCCAACGGCTCGTTACCACCTGTCTTGCAAGGGGGGAGAGGGCTGCCTTGTGTAACCAAGAACTGCTCGCGGTGAAATGGAGAGACAAGCGTGACGTTTACATGCTCTCCTCCATTCACGCAGACACGACAATCGAAATTGAACGAGCAACCAGGGTTCATTGAAAAGCCCCTCTCAGTCCACGACTATAACCTTCACATGGGAGGGGTGGACTTCAATGACCAGATGTTGTCTCCGTATTTAGTTTCCCGCAGAACCAGACGCTGGTATAAGAAGGTGTCTGTATATTTAATTCAATTGGCTCTGTATAATAGTTTTGTTCTCTACAGTAAGGCTGGGAGAACTGGATCCTTCCTCAAATTTCAGGAAGAGATCATCGAGAACCTCCTGTACCCAGGAGGTTCCGTGGCCCCATCCACCAGTGTAGTTAGCCGTCTACACGAGCGACATTTCCCCAATGTCGTTCCTGGTACCTCAACCCAACCGTCCACCCCGAAAAAAGATGACGTGTCTGTAGCAGGAGTGGAATAAGGCGTGACACCCGCTATTTCTGTCCTGACTGTCCCTGACCACCCTGCCCTATGCTTTGGAGAGTGTTTCCGGAAGTACCACTCACAGGTACACTATTAGCATAGGGATCATCTCACCAGGATAGGCACACAGGGCTATTAGGGCCCATTCACACACAGCTGCTGCAAACCTCTCCTTTCACCTGGGACAAAGTGCATAATGTACTTCGCCACATCTCTGGGCGATTTGCGCTTTGCACATTGTCCCATGTGGAAGGAGAGGTTTGT
Source organism: Bufo gargarizans (assembly GCF_014858855.1). Classification (NCBI taxonomy): domain Eukaryota; kingdom Metazoa; phylum Chordata; class Amphibia; order Anura; family Bufonidae; genus Bufo; species Bufo gargarizans. The sequence continues at coordinate 515,113,577 of NC_058083.1, forward strand.
CCTATAAAAGGTAATAAAAAATCAAAAAAATCACCAGTAAGCAAAACAGTTAACGTTCAGTTCAAAAAGTTAAAGTTTATAATATAACTATAATATAAGTTAATGTTCCGTTCAAATGTTATAAAAACTTAATGTTAATAAATTTATTGCGTTGCGGCCTCTTTTTTTCTTTAGTTTTCTTTACCTTCCAGGTGGACCAACCGATCGACTAGCTGCAGCACTGATGTGCATTCTGACAGAAGCATTGCGCTGCTGTCGGATTACACAAAAGTCGGTGTATGCGGCGCTGCAAGACGAGATTTCTCCTCTGCCGTAAAAGATATGTTTGCCGAGGCATATGAGCTGAGGAGGTGGCGGTGTTCATATGCTTTGGCAAACACTTTGTATATAAAAAATTAAAATAAATAAATCCCGGCAATGATTTATTCATCCACATCGATTGATGTGAATGGAGAAATCTGGTTTGCCAGGGCATACGAGCCTAAGTGGGTTTGGATGTTGGGCGGAGCTCCCATGTCCTGGCAGACGCATTTCCCCTCCATTTTTTTTTTTTGGCAGAGATTTTTTCATCCACATTGATCGATGCGAATGAAGAAATCTGTGCCGTTCATTTTTTTCTTTCAGCCCAGAGGCTGAACGGTAAAAAAAAATCTCATTAACCTGTATGCTCAATATAAGGAGAATAGCAGAAACTCCTAATGCTGGCCATACATGTAATGATTGCGGAGACCCTCAAATGCCAGGGCAGTACAAACACCCCACAACTGAACCCCATTTTGGAAAGAAGACACCCCAAGGTATTTGCTGAGGGGCATATTGAGTCCATGAAAGATTTAACTTTTTGTCCCTAAGTTAAGCGTAAAGTGAGACTTTGTGAGAAAAAAAAAAAAAAAAAAAAAATAAATTTCCGCTAACTTATGCGAAAAAAAAAATAAAAATTCTATGAACTTGCCAGGCCTCTCATTGGATACCTTGGGGTGTCTTCTTTCCAAAGTGGGGTATTTATACTGCCCTGGCTTTTTAGGGGCCCTAAAGCGAGAGAAGAAGTCTGGGATCCAAATGTCTAAAAATGCCCTCCTAAAAGGAATTTGGGCACCTTTGCGCATCTAGGCTGCAAAAAAGTGTCACACATCTGGTATCGCCGTACTCAGGAGAAGTTGGGGAATGTGTTTTGGGGTGTCATTTTACATATACCCATGCTCGGTGAGAAAAATATCTTGGTCAAATGCCAACTTTGTATAAAAAAAAAAAAAAAAAAAAATTTGAAAAGTTGTCTTTTGCCAAGATATTTCTCTCACCCAGCATGGGTATATGTAAAATGACACCCCAAAACACATTCCCCAACTTCTCCTGAGTACGGCGATACCAGATGTGTGACACTTTTTTGCTGCCAAGGTGGGCAAAGGGGCACATATTCCAAAGTGCACCTTTCGGATTTCACCGGTCATTTTTTACACATTTTGATTTCAAACTACTTCTCACGCATTAGGGCCCCTAGAATGCCAGGGCAGTATAACTACCCCACAAGTGACCCCATTTTAGAAAGAAGACACCCCAAGGTATTCGCTGATGGGCATAGTGAGTTCATGGAAGTTTTTATTTTTTGTCACAAGTTAGTGGAATATGAAACTTTGTAAGAAAAAAAAAAAAAAAGAAATCATAATTTTCCGCTAACTTGTGACAAAAAATAAAAACTTCTATGAACTCACTATACCCATCAGCGAATACCTTAGGGTGTCTACTTTCCGAAATGGGGTCATTTGTGGGGTGTTTGTACTGTCTGGGCATTGTAGAACCTCAGGAAACATGACAGGTGCTCAGAAAGTCAGAGCTGCTTCAAAATGCGGAAATTCACATTTTTGTATCATAGTTTGTAAACGCTATAACTTTTACCCAAACCAATAAATATACACTTATTGCATTTTTTTTTATCAAAGACATGTAGAACAAACAATTTAGAGAAAAATTTATATAGAAATGTAGTTTTATTAGAAAAATTTTACAGCCGAAAGTGAAAAATGTCATTTTTTTGCAAAAAAATTATTACATTTTGATTAATAACAAAAAATGTAAAAATGTCAGCAGCAATGAAATACCACCAAATGAAAGCTCTATTAGTGAGAAGAAAAGGAGGTAAAATTAATTTGGGTGGTAAGTTGCATGACCGAGCGATAAACGGTGAAAGGAGTGTAGTGCCGAAGTGTAAAAAGTGTTCTGGTCATGAAGGGGGTTTCAGCTAGCGGGGCTGAAGTGGTTAAGTTGACACAATATGGCTCAATTTCAAACTGATCCTTCCCCTATTGACTTTCAATGTAAAGTCTGGACGGATCCGTCTAACTAACTTTCACACTTGGAATTTTTTCTTAAATATAATGCAGACTGATCCGTTCTGAATTGATCCCATCGTCTGCATTATAGGAGCGGATCCGTCTGTGCAGACACCAGACGGATCCGCTCCGAACGCAAGTGTGAAAGTAGCCTTATCAGGGCTCTGTGTATCCTGGATTGTTTGCCCCCTCAGCACTATCCCAGCAGATATTCCTGCGCTGCTCTGTTATCTCCTATGTGGGCCCTGGATCTATCAGCAGAACATTGTGCTGATAATCATGGTGCTGATCGGCCAATGAAATACTGGAGATGCAGAGCGCTGATAATGCACCATTTTGGCTAAGTTATATTTTAAATATGACAGAAAACATGCGTTTTTATAAAAGATAGAAATTTTAAATTGTGTAAATTTGCTATTTATGTATAGAATAAATACCAATTCTAGAGTCGACTGGACACGGTTTCCTGCATAAACAGCAAACTCTTACCCTGGGTTCACACCTGAGCGTTTCTGAGACACGCGTAAAACGCGCGTACTTGTCGCACGTTTTTATGCGCGTTTCTTGCAATAGTAAACGCGCGTTTGACGCGCGTTTGTGTGATTGACTGCAGTGTTGTCCAATGAGTCTATGGCCAAAACGCGCGACTAACGCCCCCAAAAAAGCTCAAGAACTTGTTTATGCGTCTGGCGTTTTACAGCGCGTTCAAACGCACTGTAAAACGCTCAAGTGTGAACCAGGGCCATAGGGAAGCATTGGTTTTCACGTGTTGAGCGTTTTACAGCGCGTTTGAACGCGCTGTAAAACGCTCAGGTGTGAACTTAGGGTTACAGGCCGTCTGTCACCAGCCTCAGTCCTGTCTCGCTGTTATATCGTCTTGTAGGTCACACACATAACACCCAGCCACCTTTTTTTGCCACTTCTCTAGCTGCAATGTTACAAAAATGAAGTTTATACCATACAGGTGAAACTCGAAAAATTTGAATATCGTGCAAAAGTCCATTTACAGCAGGGTCACTGGTTGTAGGCTTATCTGAAGAGGGGGGTTTTCAGGATTCTTTTGAAGGATTCCACTGTAGGTGAGAGTCTGACATGTTGGGGTAGCGAGTTCCAGAGTGTGGGGGATGCACGGGAGAAATCTTGGAGGAGATTGTGGAAAGAGGTGATAAGATTTACAGAACGGAACAGGCGTCGGCAATATAAATGCCCATTTAAATCGCGGACAAGAATAGGACATGTTATATTTTTCTTAGCAAGGAGGCGCGCAGTAAGATGAAAGCGGAATGTCCCAGGCCTATAGTGCCTAATAAGGTATGTGACACCCCTGTGGTAGACCCCAAAGTCACGCAATTTCTTGCAAAGTCTGGCTGTAATCCCCGTAAGGGGTTAGATTCCGCTCTGCGTAGCTGTCAGGATAAACTCCTGGACCTCTGGCCAAATTGTTTGAACTGGCTGAGAACGCCAGATCAGATGGGTCCCCTATTGACCCAGAAGAGATGAGGGGCTGGGTCCAGAGGGCGATCTGTATCGCTGGTAATGCCAACTCCTCTCTGGCGATCGAACACTGCAAGGCCATCCTATTTAAAATAGATCCGAAACTGGCCAACCTGGCCCTGACTGAGGCCGGCCCAAATGCCCAGGGTCATTTATTTGGAGACTCCTTCATAAAGGAATTGAGTAGATTTGTGGGAGCAATTACTGCCCTAGATAAGGCCCAATCCTCCATTAGGAGAGTCTTCCAGGAGCGGGTCTCCACCAGGGCCGGCAGTAGTAGGGGCCGCCTGGCCGGCCGTTCCAACTTTCGAGCCCGCAGCTCGGTCAGAGGCTCCTTTCATCAGCATCCTGCCTTCCAGGAACAGAGATTTCCGTCTCCCTTCTTCCCTGCCAGAGGCAGACAGTGGCGTGGCAACTCCCACAGAGGAAATCCGGCTTCAAGACGCCCTTCTGGCAAGTCCTCCCCCGACGGGGGTTTCTTCGGATCATTGCATAGGGGGCAGACTCCTTCATTTTTCCCCTGCTTGGGCGGCAATAACATCCGACCCTTGGGTTTTATCCACAATAGAGGGGTTCCAAGTGGAACTCGTGGGGTCTCCGGACCTTATTCCACCCCCCTCCCTGCTGTCTCGCCCCGGCTCCGCACTGGTAGATATGGAACTCATGTCCCTCTACCACAAGCGGGCGATCGAGCGGGCCCAGCCATCCTCGAGGGGAGTCGTCAGCTCTATTTTTCTGGTCCAAAAGAAAGGGGGTCAGATGCGCCCAGTCATCTCTCTGCGAGCTCTGAATGTGATTGTCTGCTATCGCCACTTCAAGATGGAGGGCATCCATCTGTTCCGAGATCTTCTCATGCCGAGCGATTGGTTAGTGAAGCTGGACCTCAAGGACGCTTACTTGGCGGTCCCCATTTCCGTCCCTTCCAGGACGGGTTCGGGATCAACGGGATCTCCATGGGCGGCCGGTGGTCCACGGACGAGGCGCGCCTACATATCAATGCGCCGGAGCTTCTGGCCGGGTCCTTCGCCATTCGGAGTTTCGCCAACGGGATTGCTCAGGCGTGCATCCGTTTGGCTCGGTTGGTGAAGGATTTCTGGACTTTTTGTCTCTCCAGGGAGAAATAGAGAAACTCCAGTTGTATTTGTGTCAATTGATGTTCTGTTTATTTTGACGTGTTTCTCCAGGGAGGTCATGGTTCAGGCGGAATATCTCCCGGGACATCACAACAGTCGGGCAGATTGGAGCTCACGCTACCTTACAGACAGCAGCAATTGGATGCTGGCACCAGAAACCTTCTCCGAGTTATCCGGGAGCTGGGGTCCGTTTGCTATAGACCTATTTGCTTCGCGTCTCAATACCCAACTTTCACGTTTTTTCAGCAGGCGCCCGGATCCGGCGGCGGAGGCAGTGGACGCATTCCTTCAACCCTGTTCCGAGTCTCTGATGTAGGCGTTCCCGCCATTTGCGATGATCCCGAGGATGCTGTTGCACGCTCGTCGTCAGCTGGCCGAGTTGGTGGTGGTGGTTCCCTTTTGGGGGACTCAAGCTTGGTTTCCGTCTCTCCTGATAGATGTTCCTCTTCTTCTCCCAAATCGAGTGGATCTCCTCCAGGACCCTCAGGGACTTCACCACCCGCTCCTGTCGGACGGATCCCTGCGACTGATCGTGTGTTGGATCCCAGGACGCCCTGTGAGGTAGACGATATTTTGGAGGCGACTAGACGCCTTTTGGACAACGCGTGGGCTCCCGGAAGCAGAAAATCTTATCGGGCAGCCTGGCGATCTTGGTCTGGCTGGTGCGTGGAACGGGACTTGGATCCCGTTTCGGCCCCTGTAACCCATCTTTTGCAGTTTCTGACCTCACTTTTTGAGGCGGGAAAGGCTTATAGGACTATTAATTTGTTCCAGTCCGCTATTTCTTCTACACATCAGAGTTTTGATGGTGTTCCTGCAGATCAGCACCCTTCCGTGTGTCGTTTGCTTCGCGGATACCGCATGTCTCTTCCTCCCCGTCCTCGTTTTACGAGGACTTGGGATGTGTCTTCTGTTTTGTCTTTCCTCTCTAATTGGCCAGGTATTTCGGATCTCTTGTTACGGCAGTTGTCTGCCAAATAGCTGGTTCTCTTTTGTCTCATATCCTGTAAACGGGTTTCGGATGTTCGGGCTCTTGATCACGATGCCAGATCGTTTACTCCTGAAGGGGTCACCTTCAACATCTCCAGGCGTACGAAGATATTAGTAGTCTGTATCTTTTCCATCTTCGGAGCTCAATTTCCGGTGGCTTGTTTGAAGGAGTACGAATCCCGGACGCATGCTTACCGTTGGTCTTCGGTCCCTCAGCTCTTCCTGTCTAGTCGGCATCCGTTCGGTCCTGTGTCCAGCCCTACTCTTGCTCGATGGATGAAGTAGGTGATGTCCCTAGCAGGAGTAGATACCTCCATTTTTACCGCTCATTCCGCTAGGGGCACGTCTTGCTACCGCCTTAGCCGTTTCGGGGGCTCGGTTGGAAGATATTCTGCGTCTTACGGACTGATCTTCGGCCTCAACGTTCAGGGAGTTTTATTTTAGGCCGCCTCCACATTTGTTTTCAGCTGTTATTGCTCAACTTTAAACTAAGCAATAGGAGCCTCCGTGTCTTGCTGTAAAACTACATGATTTTCCTAGTCTATGACGTAAAGTCATGGTTTTATTAAAGAATCTGTGGACGACACTGAAGGGGGGGGGAATCTGTGGACGACACTGAAGGGGGGGGGAATCTGTGGACGACACTGAAGGGGGGGGGAATCTGTGGACGACACTGAAGGGGGGGGGGAATCTGTGGACGACACTGAAGGGGGGGGGAATCTGTGGACGACACTGAAGGGGGGGGGGGAATCTGTGGACGACACTGAAGGGGGGGGGAATCTGTGGACGACACTGAAGGGGGGGGAATCTGTGGACGACACTGAAGGGGGGGGGAATCTGTGGACGACACTGAAGGGGGGGGGGAATCTGTGGACGACACTGAAGGGGGGGGGAATCTGTGGACGACACTGAAGGGGGGGGGGAGGGAATCTGTGGACGACACTGAAGGGGGGGGGGAATCTGTGGACGACACTGAAGGGGGGGGGAATCTGTGGACGACACTGAAGGGGGGGGGTTCTGTGGACGACACTGAAGGGGGGGGGGAATCTGTGGACGACACTAATGGGGGGGGAATCTGTGGACGACACTGAAGGGGGGGGGGAATCTGTCGACGACACTGAAGGGGGGGGGGAATCTGTGGACGACACTGAAGGGGGGGGGGAATCTGTGGACGACACTGAAGGGGGGGGGAATCTGTGGACGACACTGAAGGGGGGGGGGAATCTGTGGACGACACTGAAGGGGGGGGGAATCTGTGGACGACACTGAAGGGGGGGGGAATCTGTGGACGACACTGAAGGGGGGGGGGAATCTGTGGACGACACTGAAGGGGGGGGGGAATCTGTGGACGACACTGAAGGGGGGGGGGAATCTGTGGACGACACTGAAGGGGGGGGGGAATCTGTGGACGACACTGAAGGGGGGGGGGAATCTGTGGACGACACTGAAGGGGGGGGGGGAATCTGTGGACGACACTGAAGGGGGGGGGGAATCTGTGGACGACACTGACACTGAAGGGGGGGGGAATCTGTGGACGACACTGAAGGGGGGGGGGAATCTGTGGACGACACTGAAGGGGGGGGGGAATCTGTGGACGACACTGAAGGGGGGGGGGAATCTGTGGACGACACTAATGGGGGGGGAATCTGTGGACGACACTGAAGGGGGGGGAATCTGTGGACGACACTGAAGGGGGGGGGGATCTGTGGACGTCACAGAAGGGGGGGGGGGATCTGTGGACGTCACAGAAGGGGGGGGGGGATCTGTGGACGACACTGAAGGGGAATGTTGGGGTGGGAGGTCCTGGAGGGGTGTTTGGGTGGGAGGTCTAGAAAGGGTGGGAGGTCCGGGAAGGAGGTACCCATAATTTTATTTGCTATGGGGCCCAGTCATTTCTAGCTACGCCCCTGATTGTTAAGATTGGGCGGGCACTGGAGCGATAGAGCGCGCTGTTGTAGGAGCAGCCGGCGGGAGATGAAAGGAGGAGGGGCCAGCTCCTGGTGGTGTCGGGCACACAGCGCAAGCATGGCGGGGGAGGATCTGACTGAAGCCTAAAGACCAGACATCAAGGTCTGATGATGATCACATACATTACACACATGCCCCCTCACAGTAGTTATGCCCAGATATGTGCCCCCCCTCACAGCAGTTATGCCCAGATATGTGCCCCCCCCTCACAGTAGTTATGCCCAGATATGTGCCCCCCCTCACAGTAGTTATACCCAGTTATGTACCCTCCTCACAGTAGTTATGCCCAGATATGTGCCCTCTTCACAGTAGTAATGCTCACACGTGCCCCCTCACAGCGTTTGCATTTCTTTCTGGCAAAGCTACCTGGTTACGGCCCGCGAAATTTATACCAAGTCTAGTGCACCACTGGTCTATACTATAATACACAGGAAGATGACTATGTATATACCTGCGCTGTACATATAGATTACACCCAGGTTATACCAGCATGGTCTATACTATAATACACAGGGACATGACTATGTATATACCTGCGCTGTACATATAGATTACACTCAGATAGACCCAGGTTATACCAGCATAGTCTATACTATAATACACAGGGAGATGACTATGTATATACCTACGCTGTACATATAGATTACAATCAGATAGACCCAGGTTATACCAGCATAGTATATACTATAATACACAGGAGGATGACTATGTATATACCTGCGCTGTACATATAGATTACACTCAGATAGACCCAGGTTATACCAGCATAGTATATACTATAATACACAGGAGGATGACTATGTATATACCTGCGCTGTACATATAGATTACACTCAGATAGACCCAGGTTATACCAGCATAGTATATACTATAATACACAGGAGGATGACTATGTATATACCTACGCTGTACATATAGATTACACTCAGATATACCCAGGTTATACCAGCATAGTATATACTATAATACACAGGAGGATGACTATGTATATACCTGTGCTGTACATATAGATTACACTCAGATATACCCAGGTTATACCAGCACAGTATATACTATAATACACAGGAGGATGACTATGTATATACCTGCGCTGTACATATAGATTACACTCAGATAGACCCAGGTTATACCAGCATAGTATACACTATAATACACAGGAGGATGACTATGTATACACCTGCGCTGTACATATAGATTACACTCAGATAGACCCAGGTTATACCAGCACAGTATATACTATAATACACAGGAGGATGACTATGTATATACCTGCGCTGTACATATAGATTACACTCAGATAGACCCAGGTTATACCAGCATAGTATATACTATAATACACAGGGAGATGACTATGTATATACCTGCGCTGTACATATAGATTACACTCAGATATACCCAGGTTATACCAGCATAGTATATACTATAATACACAGGAGGATGACTATGTATATACCTGCGCTGTACATATAGATTACCCTCAGATAGACCCCGGTGCTGCTCCTGTAGCTCAGTCAGTCCCTGGGCAGCCTAGTGCCTAGTGGGCTGAGTGCTGGCGGAGGCTGACTGTGCCTGGCCGAGAGAGCTGGCGGTGAAGGGGTTAATGCCCCCTCTGCCCCAGTAATCCTGACAGACAATGGCGGTGACTACACACCTACCTGCCCTGCTGGACACAACATGTACACACCTAGAATGTATGGGCTTCTGAGAGGATGTAGCCCCGCCCCCAAGTTGTTCTAGAAACTAATGTTCTCCACAAAACCTCCCTGACTGTAAACCTGTCCCTAATCCTGACCCCACAGGAGACCGCACAGAACACGGAGAGGACGCCCCGCAGCCCAGCACACAGGACACTTACCTGAACCTCACTTATCACCACCGCATGTCTCAGAGCCACATTACCTCACCAAGTCAGGCTCCAGGCTGTGCTGCTGGAGGAGGTAAAGGACCTTGGATGATGTCATCACCATGTGATCTAGTGTGGGAGGAGTCATGCTTTAAACTGCTCCTAAAGGAGGTAAAGGACCTGTGAAGATGTCATGACCATGTGATCCTGTGTGGGAGGAGTCAGGCTCTACGATGTGTGATGATTAGAGATGTATTGATACTGCAGTGGTCATAAAGACCTAGAATCCCTTTAGGGGTCTCTAACTAATGTTAAAATAATATCTTTATTGAATTTATTTTAAAAAGGTTTACACCTCACACAAGATAAAGAGGAAAGATGATCAGTACGTAGTGACATGTGGGATAATATCTCTTGCGGTATCTACCACAATCACTTTTTATTCCTAAATGTCTGTGAACAGCATAGGGATTATTTATTCAATTGGAGTTGTGTTTTGTATTCACAGATGTTCTGTGGGGATCCCTTAGGGGGCAAGGCAGGTCTCATCCACCTGTCTGTCCTAGGGGTGGTATACACACTGTTATTATCAGGGGCGTAACGATCGCGGTCGCAGAGAGTGCGACTGCGACCGGGCCCGGCGGGAGGGGGGCCCGCTGCAGGCCAGCAAGTGCTTGCGGCGGTAGGCGGGCCCTGCGAAACTGATCTGTGCTTGATTCACCTGCGCTGCCTGTGTGCACCGTCCTCCCTCACTCAGCTGCTGCCGCTCCTCCGCCGGGCCCTCCCTCAAGCTACACACGCCCACAATACGCCCACAATACACCCACATGACCACGGCCGCGTGACCCGTCCCTCCGCTCACGCGAGATGAGAGTCTCTGACGTCAGGACTCAGGAGAGTAGACTCTAGGCGCACAGGCGCAGCAAAAGCCCACCAGAGCAGATTTAAAAGAGGCAGAGCCCCGCCCCCCAGCAGTGTGTGCCTGTGCCAGCACAGATTAGAGGGCTCAGGGCGCGATTCTCCGAGGAAGAAAGAAGAGGACCGACCGACCGACAGACAGACACCAAGGGCGAGCGCTGGGCATTGCAGCAGAAGTACTGCACTCCAGGACCATCTTCTCCTGCCTCACTGCCTGCTGGACTGGTCTATAGACTGGTAGGTAGTATTAGTAATGCAATGATTCATCCATGTTGTCCCCTGATCATCCATCCATCCGCCACACCCCCTGAATTCAGACATTATTATTGTCTCAAATCAGGGCCGGAGTGGGGCCGATGGATGGATCATCAGTGGACGGACGGTAGTAATGTCTGAAATCAGGGCCGGGGTGGGGCCGATGGATGGATCATCAGTGGATGGTAATAAATTATTGCTGTTCACTCATGATCCATCCATGATCCGCCATTCCGCCCCACCCGCATCCTGATTTCAGACATTATTATTACCACCCACTGATCATCCATCCATCCGCCCCACCCCCTGAATTCAGACATTATTATTGCCATTGTCTGCAATCAGGGTGGGGGTGGGGCAGATGGATGGCTCATCAGTGGACGTTAATAATGTCTGGAAAAATAAAATTGGTATCACTGGAGGTAGTCCATGGATACACAAAAAACCTGCAACTGATTTTTTATTTTATTTTTTTAAACTTAACTTGGCGGGGGTGGAGTCTTGGCGGGGGTGGAGTCTTGGCGGGTGTGGAGTCTTGGCGGGGGTGGAGTCTTGGCGGGGGGGCCCCAATTTAAAGTTTGCCCTGGGGCCCATAGAACTCTAGTTACGCCACTGGTTATTATACTCTTAATAGTACCCAGTGGCGTTCTCTCATGCGGAGCTACACCACCTCGTACGAGGAACCTCCACTGTCTGTCCCCTGCACAAGGGGAACAGTCCTGTAACAGTGTTGCTGCCCCTTACTGGTTGCTACAATTTGTTTCAAACTGCAGGTACACTCTCAATTCTCTGAACTTTGTCCCTAGTATCGCTATACTAGATCCTCTATTACTATTGATAGAGGTCTAAATAGCTCTGTGGATACCTAATCCCTCACTCTGTCACACTCCAACACCTATGCTGCTTGTAAAACATGCACTGGACTATTCCTCACTGCCACTAAGACTGTCTAAAACTAGAAGGCACTATACCACCCCTCCCGACATGTTACGCCACGGACTGTGGCTTCGTCAGGGGACGTGGGGTATATGTGTGGGCGCGTACAAGAAGACCTCCCTTTATGCTTTTTGCGGTACCGCCCTCCTGTCAATTGCAGCCGATCACGTTTCACTCCCTCCAATCAGGACGTCCCAACGCAACAGGAAATGTCATCTGACGTATATCCTGTGCGCTCCCCTGCTCCATCTCGTCACTCGTCACTATCCCATCCTCTTCAGCCGATCATTAACCCATTCCTAGCGGTCGGTCCAGATGTCTTGCATGTAATGCAGGGGGGAGGGGGGGGAGAATTCCACCACAAGATGGAACCTCAGGCTTGATATCAATAATCAGACTCACTTGCCTGACAACATTCCAGAAATATCATCTGGAGAGATGTATATATTGCAATTCATCAGATGGAACGGGGCTCCCACTCACCTGTGGGCACGTTATATCATCTGGAGAGTGTATATGTTACAATTAGTCAGATGAATCAGGGCTCCCACTTGTCTGTGGGCAAAGTCACACATCCACCAGACCGTATGAAATTATCCCACTGGCTTTGAAGAAAATCCAGGAATTTTTTTTATAAAAAAATAAAGACCATACTTGACAATTTTATTATGGAGGTTGTGACATGACTGGCCTAAACATTTTGCTATTGGCAAATTAGCCATCTTGCATTTGATGGGTGGTACACATCTGTAATATATTGGGGTCTTATTGAACTATTCCTCCTTTTTGTTGTTATGCTATAGTTTTTTTCACTTTTTATACTTTCTCTTATCATACTATGTTCTGTTCAGATGAAGGCCGTATAAGAAAAACCTTTATTTAGGCCTCCTGGACTTAGGGTCTGCAATTTGTGTATCCATCTGGCCTCTTCCTGTAGAAGTTTAACATCTAGATTGCCTCTTCTTGGTCCCAGAGTTATTTTCGTCAGTCCCCAAAATTTAAGGACCTCCAGATTTCCACCATGGGCATATGAAATATGCCTATAGCGCGACGTGTCTTTGCCTGTGTTTATGGCACTGATGTGACCAGATATTCGTCGCCTCAACTCCTGTGTGGTTTTACCTACATACAACTTCGGACAATTGCAAGAAGCGATATAGATAATGCCACTACTACGGCAATTAAAAAACTCTCTTATTGTGTACTCACGCCCATCTGTGGGATTTTTGAATTTTTTTACTCTAGGTAAATATTTACAAAAGATGCAATTTCCACAAGGAAAAGAGCCAGTGATACTGGATTTTAACCAATTTGTATTTGTCGTCTGTTTTTCAGGAAGGAAGCTATGGACAAGCTCGTCCCTTAGATTTGGTCCCCTCCTATACGTGACGCTGGGATATGGCGGCAGTACGGTCCTCAGTTCTTCATCACTAGTGAGAACCTTCCAATGGAGGTCTGGAGGTCCTTAAATTTTGGGGACTGACAAAAATAATTCTGGGACCAAGAAGAGGCAATCTAGATGTTAAACTTCTACAGGAAGAGGCCACAAATTGCAGACCCTAAGTCCAGGAGGCCTAAATGAAGGTTTTTCTTATACGGCCTTCATCTGAACAGAACATAGTATGATAAGAGAAAGTATAAAAAGTGAAAAAAAACTATAGCATAACAACAAAAAGGAGGAATAGTTCAATAAGACATTATAATATGATTAGAGATGAATACGTTTTTAAAAATTGTATTCAGACACATTGAATTAACGTGTCTAGAAATGCTGTTCATAGTATGGAGTGCGCTGCTGCAGTGACCCCACTCCATACGCGGCATGTGCCGGCTGAAAAGATGGTGAACGACGACCGCTCCTCCCTCATCATTTAACTCCTCAGATACCGCAATATACACCGATCACAATGAAATGGCGGGGCTCCGATCGGTTACTATGGCAGCCTGGATGCTTCTGAAGTTTTCCAGGCCTGTCACGGTACACTCCATGGTACACTGTGCACGAGGCACAGCTCAGCAGGGAGCGCAGTATAATGCCATTCATCCTCATAGATCTCTAATAGGGTGAATAGGGCAAGGGATGCGAAGATCTCAGGTTCTAGCCCCCTATGGGGTTAGAAGTCGTCACTGAAAGAGAAATATTAAAAGTTCAAATCTCACCCCCTCCCAATTTTACATCTAAAAATATATTTAAAAGAATGTATATAATAATTTTAATTTTAAAAATTATGTATCACAGCGTAAGAAAATTTATGAGCTTTTAAAATATTTAAAAAAATGTGTGCTGATCACCATCACGGGGAAATAAAAAAAAAAAAGTCTATTGTTTGTTGATCAACTTTTCCCCCCAAAACATTGAATAACAGCGATCAAAAAGTTGCACCCTCCACAGAAATGGTTCCAATGGTAACAATGAAGAACATTTCTAAATGGACTGAGAAGACCTACAGAATGTGAGACAATTTGTGAATGAGGCCCTAATAGAACTGCTTATCTATTAATCAATGTGGACACCGTTCAGTTAGACTGCTCTGTGCCCTGCAGATTACTGTCCCTGCACTGCCCCTTTCACTCTGGCTGTTGGAGAATCAAGATTAGATCTGATGGTCGGCCATGTTGTATTAGGCAGACATCTTGTGTTCTCATCTCGGAAAATAGCTTAGGAAAGTTAAAGTGAAGAAATAGCTTGGTTAGGGAAGAATCCTGATCTACTTTGGCTAATAAAATTCTTAAGTAATCAATTAAAACCATAATTAGGGATGAGCGGACCTGTGGATGTTCTGGTTCGACAGGTTCGGACGAACTTTAGTTCAAAGTTCGGTTCGGGTACCCGAAGTTGAACCCAAACCCCATAGAAGTCAATGTGGGAGGGAAACACCACACCGAACATAGGAGGGAAAGGGGGGAGCGAATAAGTCCTGGGAACTAGGGAAAGGAGATGGACACCTCCTAGTAAAACCCTAATCAAAACTACCAGTATGAACAGACCCGAGAGGTTGGAGGAGTTCATACACTGGAATAACTAATGTCCTAACTCACCCTATAGGACCCTAGTACTAATGTCAGGACTGAGACAACCTGTTCCTCCAAAAGGAAAGACGAACAGTAGTCTCCCTCAGGCCTTAAAGGGGTATTCCTATCACAATGATCACTGTTAAAGGGCTTCTGTCACACTTAGACCCTAATTTCAATTTTCATATATGTAGTTACTAATAACATGATATTCCAGAATCAGTTACTATTAGACTGACTTACCCCATATTTAATAAGATTCAGCCCTTAGCATAGGGTTGCCACCTTTTCTTCAAGCCAAACCCGAACAGAAGGGAGGGAGGGCCCCTTTCCAGGCCCCACCCATGTCCCACCTCCAGCCACGCCCATGTCCCACCTCCAACCATGCCCATGTCCCACCTCCACCCCTGATCGCTGTCGCACCGCAATCGTTACGCCCCTGATCCCACGCCTGCGCCGTCCTGTTTAGTATTCGACGCTGGCGCGGGATTTACAGGACGAAGAGGAGAACTCGGACGTCAATCAACTAAACATGGGCGTGCCACTGCCAAAGGGTGAATGGACGGAGGCTCTAGGTGCTGCAACAACGCCCTCATAGCACCTAGAGGCTCATTAGCATATTATAAGTCTTTATTTTAAGAGAACGGCAGCAGGGAGTTATAAAGCACATTGTTATGTACTGCTGACATTAGCACATCGCTACATAATGTTATTTCTGATTGACAGATTCAGAAACCAGTTTAAACACTGTTACATACACACTTCAAATGTTTTATATTTATACCTTTTTAGAAGTAAGTGATTGTCTGGTGTCAGGACTCAGGACTGTCTTGGTCAGGTTGAAAAACCACTGCTGCACTGTCTGCAGGCAGGGCACAGTGGGCACTGGGCTGGGCACTAGTTGGGCAGGCTGCTGGAGCCTGGAGCTGCTGGACTGGAGAAGAAGAATGATTTCAATTCTCCCTCCCTGCCTCTCTCTCTGATGTCACTTCCTGTGTGGACCTGACTTCCTTATCAGAGAGTAGGAGGGAGGGACTGGGAGGCAGGGGAGGAGCGAGGAGACCGGAGACTGAACAGGGAGTGAGCCGCTGCGCTGCCTGGGGGCATCACTGTAGTGTAGACGGGAGGGGAGGAGGAAGGGAGCGCTGCGCTGCGCTCAGCTCAGCTGATCACCCGGCCTCGGCAGTGAGTGAAGCCACTAGTGACAGGCAGCTTAAATATGCGATCGGACTCAGTCTCGGTCGGAGGTCCACACTGTCTGCAGTTTGAATGAATAATCCTGTGCCCGGGTCTAAGGCCTCTTTCACACTTGCGTTGTCCTGATCCGGCTTGTACTCCACTTGCTGGAATTACACGCCGGATCCGGAAAAACGCAAGTGAACTGAAAGCATTTGAAGACGGATCCGTCTTCAAAATGCGTTCAGTGTTACTATGGCAGCCAGGACGCTATTAAAGTCCTTGTTGCCATAGTAGTAGTGGGGAGCGGGGGAGCGGTATACTTACAGTCCGTGCGGCTCCCGGGGCGCTCCAGAATGACGTCAGAGCGCCCCATGCGCATGGATGACGTGCCATGCGATCACGTGATCCATGCGCTTGGGGACCCCTGACGTCACTCTGGAGCGCCCCGGGAGCCGCACGGACGGTAAGTATGCCGCTCCCCCGCTCCCCACTACACTTTACCATGGCTGCCAGGACTTTAGCGTCCCGGCAGCCATGGTAACCATTCAGAAAAAGCTAAACGTCGGATCCGGCAATGCACCGAAACGACGTTTGGCTTAAGGCCGGATCCGGATCAATGCCTTTCAATGGGCATTAATTCCGGATCCGGCCTTGCGGCAAGTGTTCAGGATTTTTGGCCGGAGCAAAAAGCGCAGCATGCTGCGGTATTTTCTCCGGCCAAAAAACGTTCCGGTCCTGAACTGAAGACATCCTGATGCATCCTGAACGGATTTCACTCTATTCAGAATGCATTAGGATAAAACTGATCAGGATTCTTCCGGCATAGAGCCCCGACGACGGAACTCTATGCCGGAAGAAAAGAACGCAAGTGTGAAAGAGCCCTAAGAAAGGCTTGTACCCGGGCACAGGATTACAAACCTGGACTGTCCAGGTCAATCCCGGACGGGTGGCAACCCTACCTTAGCATCCAGTCTGCATAAAACTGCAATTTCACTATTCAGTTAAGGCCGAATGCACACATGATCTATACCAGTGTATTACTGTACTGTGGCGGCAACAGGGAGCGCACGGCGTCATAGCAACCAATGACGCCGTGCGCTCCTGCAGTCAGCAGGAATCCAGGCCGCGGTTCCACGGACCGCTCACGGCCGTGAACAACGGCCGTGTGCATTCGGCCTAAGATGGCCGCCACTGCCCTCACCCTGAGGCTAATCCCGCCTGCCCTCACTAGCCAGTAACAATAGCCCCCCAAAAGTATCAGTAACCAGAGCCCTCCCCCCTAAAGGGTTAATCTCCTGCAGCACAAAGGGGTCCTCTTACCACATGTTGCTTTCATTTATACACCGAGCAGACGGCAGATCTCCCTTCCCTGGTCTGCGCTGATTCAACTCTGCCTTCTCCAGCTCTGCTGAGTGAGGGAGCGTCTGCCAAGCGCAGGGACAGGGAGAAGTGCACACAGCGCAGGCACTGTTATCAGCTGCTGGGGAGGACCTGGCTTTAATCATTTACTTACAGTCCCTGGCTGTCAGGAATCTGACCCTCCGTCCTTCAACACATAGACGGACCATGCCTAGCAACCTGATTTTAAGCACAGATAAAAGTAGGCAGTTCAGGGAACAAAACTGTGAAATTAAGGAGTGATTAAATACACAGTGAAAAGTTGAAATAGGGTCACCAAGGAGATATTAATCACCACAATCCAATACTCAAAAAATATATATATATGACAGTTATACTTTAACCACCTCAGCCCCCTAGCTTAAACCCCCTAAATGACCAGACCTCTTTTTACAATTCTGCACTACACTACTTTCACGGTCCATTGCTCGGTCATACAACTTACCACCCAAATGAATTTTACCTCCTTTTCTTCTCACTAATAGAGCTTTCATTTGGTGGTATTTCATTGCTGCTGACATTTTAACTTTTTTTGTTATTAATCGAAATTGACCGAAATGTAAGCAGAAAAATGACATTTTTCACTTTCAGTTATAATTATTTTTTTTTAAACGACATTTCTATGTAAATTTTTCTCTAAATGTATTGTTCTACATGTCTTTGATAAAAAAAAATGCAATAAGTGTATATTTATTGGTTTGGGTAAAAGTTATAGCGTTTACAAACTATGGTACAAAAATGTGAATTTCCGAATTTTGAAGCAGCTCTGACTTTCTGAGCACCTGTCATGTTTCCTGAGGTTCTACAATGGCCAGACAGTAGAAACATATATATGAACACAACCTAAATGGAAAGCTGGTCACACTTCTATATAATGACGCCCAAGATATATGATCGCTAAATTGAATATTGGAAAGTCTAAAAAGATTTATCTTTAATGGTATCAATTTAAAATGATAGGCTCAACAACGAATATGTAGTATCACAAACCTCTCATGGAGGTAAAAAATCCCTGCCAACTACAGTGAACTGGTCAGGTTTGAAAAAATTTAGAACCAGGAGGTGTGAACACTGGCCCACTCGGAGGAGTGAGTTAGGAAAACAACAGTGATAGAAATAAAGAGAGGGAGACAGGTACTGGGTCTCAATCCCTACATATATCCCTGTGTTCTGTCATAGGAACTCCATCTGTCTGACCCTAGATGGCCCTCAGACCTATTTATTGACTGCCCAGCTTCATCGGAAGTAAAGGACCAGTCACCTCTAAGGAAGTCAGATGCAAGGAAGAAAAACAAAGAAACAGTGTCCCTACGCGTTTCACTGGCATGCGCCAGATCATCAGGGGACTCAAATAAAACCAGGACCGCAAGTAGATAATGACAGGCAGTGTGTGCCTATCTCAGCACTCCATATATAGCTGAGGCAGTAATAAACACAATCCTAAACAGAGTATGAGGATGTACTTAGCTTGCTGGGTCATCTACTCGGGTCCAGGGTCCGCACCTATCCTGCGTGTGGCAGTGGGAGCGGGTCATTCGCGCTAGCTTCATCTAGGCTCCTCCCCCCCGTACCATGTGATCGGTCATGTGACGTATGACGTATCGGGTCGCGTCACTCGCTATCGTCACATGATCAAGGGCAGTCTCAGGCCGTCCATGCTAATGCGGCCGCATCACTCAAAGGTGATTGGTCACACAGTAGGGGGGGGGCGGGTCTTCGGGTTAGACTGGTGGCGATGCGGAGGTGAGCCAATCCCATTCCCCACCAATAACCCATATTCCTGGCTAATCTAGCCAGGTAAAGGTGCGTTGCTCCTTAATATCGTAGGAGGCGCTACCTAGGGTACTGAAAGGCAAGTTTAGAATGTTACAGATTGAATGGCCACATATAGGTGGTATAGAGGTAAATGACCAAAAGATTACCCTATATGTAAACATACAGTGTGGACACAAACGTAAATAATTGTGTACATATATAAAGCAGCTAAGCAGCTGTAGTCAAGGGCCACAACAATTAATGTCTCCATATACACTGCGTGCAGAATTATTAGGCAAATGAGTATTTTGACCACATCATCCTCTTTATGCATGTTGTCTTACTCCAAGCTGTATAGGCTCGAAAGCCTACTACCAATTAAGCATATTAGGTGATGTGCATCTCTGTAATGAGAAGGGGTGTGGTCTAATGACATCAACACCCTATATCAGGTGTGCATAATTATTAGGCAACTTCCTTTCCTTTGGCAAAATGGGTCAAAAGAAGGACTTGACAGGCTCAGAAAAGTCAAAAATAGTGAGATATCTTGCAGAGGGATGCAGCACTCTTAAAATTGCAAAGCTTCTGAAGCGTGATCAATGAACAATCAAGCGTTTCATTCAAAATAGTCAACAGGGTCGCAAGAAGCGTGTGGAAAAACCAAGGCGCAAAATAACTGCCCATGAACTGAGAAAAGTCAAGCGTGCAGCTGCCAAGATGCCACTTGCCACCAGTTTGGCCATATTTCAGAGCTGCAACATCACTGGAGTGCCCAAAAGCACAAGGTGTGCAATACTCAGAGACATGGTCAAGGTAAGAAAGGCTGAAAGACGACCACCACTGAACAAGACACACAAGCTGAAACGTCAAGACTGGGCCAAGAAATATCTCAAGACTGATTTTTCTAAGGTTTTATGGACTGATGAAATGAGAGTGAGTCTTGATGGGCCAGATGGCTGGATTGGTAAAGGGCAGAGAGCTCCAGTCCGACTCAGACGCCAGCAAGGTGGAGGTGGAGTACTGGTTTGGGCTGGTATCATCAAAGATGAGCTTGTGGGGCCTTTTTGGGTTGAGGATGGAGTCAAGCTCAACTCCCAGTCCTACTGCCAGTTATTGGAAGACACCTTCTTCAAGCAGTGGTACAGGAAGAAGTCTGCAAGGTAAGAAAAACATGATTTTCATGCAGGACAATGCTCCATCACACGCGTCCAAGTACTCCACAACGTGGCTGGCAAGAAAGGGTATAAAAGAAGAAAATCTAATGACATGGCCTCCTTGTTCACCTGATCTGAACCCCATTGAGAACCTGTGGTCCATCATCAAATGTGAGATTTACAAGGAGGGAAAACAGTACACCTCTCTGAACAGTGTCTGGGAGGCTGTGGTTGCTGCTGCATGCAATGTTGATGGTGAACAGATCAAAACACTGACAGAATCCATGGATGGCAGGCTTTTGAGTGTCCTTGCAAAGAAAGGTGGCTATATTGGTCACTGATTTGTTTTTGTTTTGTTTTTGAATGTCAGAAATGTATATTTGTGAATGTTGAGATGTTATATTGGTTTCACTGGTAAAAATAAATAATTGAAATGGGTATATATTTGTTTTTTGTTAAGTTGCCTAATAATTATGTACAGTAATAGTCACCTGCACACACAGATATCCCCCTAAAATAGCTAAAACTAAAAACAAACTAAAAACTACTTCCAAAAATATTCAGCTTTGATATTAATGAGTTTTTTGGGTTAATTGAGAGCATGGTTGTTGTTCAATAATAAAATTAATCCTCAAAAATACAACTTGCCTAATAATTCTGCACTCCCTGTATACATACAAAGTGACGCACAGATGGAGAGATCTCAGGTGACAAATGCAGATGTGTATGTGGGAATGCAATGTGGAGGATGCCGATAGAATAGACCTCGTGGCATAGTATAAACATCAGTACACCCAATAGACATACTAATGGATCTAGAACGTTCAGTATGGGTCTGTAATTCACTTGGGGAGTAGGAGATAGTTGGAGCTAGTGCGTGGATCTTGATTCCTCAATGAACGAGCTGAATGAAAGCTGCTCGTTGAGGCCTGCGGGATAAGAAGTTTTAAGCTCAAAGATCCACCACGTCTCCCGCTGTAATATCCTCCTGTCCCAATTACCCCCTCTCTTCAAGGGAGGGATTGATTCAATACCCATGAAGGTGATACCTTTAAAATTACCATTATGGCTGATTTCAATGTGTTTTGCTAGGGGGGTATCCCTTTTGTTCCTGATGTCTCCGAGGTGTTCCCTTATAAATGACACCCTTAGATCTACAATTCAAAAAGTTTTTGATACTGTAGGTCTTGCTGGTATTGTTGCTTTTGAAGGTGCAACCCTTTTTAATGAAGGGGCAAGCCACGCAGCCACTGCAGCGAAAGCAACCCACCGGCGGTTTTAACCAGCCGTCTGTTCGGTCGTTGGTCTCGCTGAAGTGGCTACGTATAAGCCTGTCACGTATCGACCGACCCCTACGGTAGGTAATGTTAACAGAGGATGCAACCACATCCTTGACATCTGGATCAAGTAAAAGGATGTTCCAATGTTTGGAAATAACCTCCCGTACCTCTTTGGCGGCCCCATCAAAGGTGCCGATCAGGCGAATTTGTTTATCACCTTTGTCTGTCTTATTTGGGTACAGCAATTCAGATCGACTCCTAGAGCAGGCCTTCTGATATGCTGCCCTAAGGGTCGAGTCGGGGTAGCCCTTTTCCTTAAATCTTGTCCGTAAGTCATCAGCTTGTAGTTTGAATTCTCTCATACTGGAACAGTTCCTCCTCATTCTCAAATACTGTCCCGTGGGGATACCCCTTTTGAGCGGAAGGGGATGATGACTGTTCCAATTGAGGAGGGCATTGGTTGAAGTGGGTTTTCTGTAGGTTTTAGTTTGAATCTCCCCTTGTCTCACTCTCATGATGACAACGTCCAAGAAGGGTAGGGTGTCCTTTTGGACGTTTACATATAGGGTAATCTTTTGGTCATTTACCTCTATACCACCTATATATGGCCATTCAATCTGTAACATTCTAAACTTGCCTTTCAGTACCCTAGGTAGCGCCTCCTACGATATTAAGGAGCAACGCACCTTTACCTGGCTAGATTAGCCAGGAATATGGGTTATTGGTGGGGAATGGGATTGGCTCACCTCCGCATCGCCACCAGTCTAACCCGAAGACCCGCCCCCTCCTACTGCGTGACCAATCACCTTCGAGTGATGCGGCCGCATTAGCATGGACGGCCTGAGACCGCCCTTGATCATGTGACGATAGCGAGTGACGCGACCCGATACGTCATATGTCACATGACCGATCACATGGTACAGGGGGGAGGAGCCTAGATGACGCGCGCGCGTTTTAAAAAGGACGCTTGCGCGAATGACCCGCTCCCACTGCCACACGCAGGATAGGTGCGGACCCTGGACCCGAGTAGATGACCCAGCAAGCTAAGTACATCCTCATACTCTGTTTAGGATTGTGTTTATTACTGCCTCAGCTATATATGGAGTGCTGAGTCCCCTGATGATCTGGCGCATGCCAGTGAAACGCGTAGGGACACTGTTTCTTTGTTTTTGTTTTTCTTCCTTGCATCTGACTTCCTTAGAGGTGACTGGTCCTTTACTTCCCACGAAGCTGGGCAGTCAATAAATAGGTCTGAGGGCCATCTAGGGTCAGACGGATGGAGTTCCTATGACAGAACACAGGGATATATGTAGGGATTGAGACCCAGTACCTGTCTCCCTTAATTTATTTCTATCACTGTTGTTTTCCTAACTCACTCCTCCGAGTGGGCCAGTGTTCACACCTCCTGGTTCCACATTTTTTCAAACCCGACCAGTTCACTGTAGTTGGCAGGGAATTTTTACCTCCATGAGAGGTTTGTGATACTACATATTCGTTGTTGAGCCTATCATTTTAAATTGATACCATTAAAGATAAATCTTTTTAGACTTTCCAATATTCAATTTAGAGACAGTAGAAACACCCCACAAATGACCCCATTTCGGAAAGTAGACACCCTAAGGTATTCGCTGATAGGCATAGTGAGTTCATAGAAGTTTTTATTTTTTGTCACAAGTTAGCGGAAAATGATGATTTTATTTATTTATTTTTTCTTACAAAGTCTCATATTCCATGGCCATTTGGCGCCGGGGGTGTTGTGGAGTGGGCCTGCATGCATGTTGGTACCTGCACTCATTGGATACAGTGGAGGCCATTTTGGCACCCAAAATGACAGTTACTGAAGCAGACCCAGCATGCATGTGGAACCTACACTCCCTGAAGTGTATGGTAGCCGTCATGGCACTTAACAGGTAGAATTTAGTGTTAGGAACCCGTCTAATAGAGATCGCCTTGAGGTGCGGCAGACGGGCTCAAATAATTTTGGACAAAACGATTTGCCAAGTATCTCTCACTTAAGCCTCATTCACACATCAGTGTTCGGTCAGTGATTTTCATCAGTGATTGGGAGCCAAAACCAGGTGCAGCTCTAAACACAGAATAGGTGCAGATCTTTCCCTTATATCTTATGTCTGTGGAGGCTCCAATCCTGGTTTTGGCTCACAATCATGGATGGAAATCACTGACCAAAACACTGACGTGTAAATGAGGCTTTATAGTGTAGCACTTGTAATTATTATGCAATTTTGTACTCTATATTGAAGTGAGTTGTCGCATTGCATGTTTTGTCTTTTAAAGTCTCATATTCCACTAACTTGTGACAAAAAATAAAAACTACCATGAACTTAGGTCAAAAGCTGAGGGCAAGGACCTCAAAGGTAGTATTTTCCGAAATACTGCCTGTACCACGAGCCACACAAGAAAGGCAACGGGAGATTAGGGAGATTAACAAGTGGCTCAAGAACTGGTGTAAGAAGGAGGGGTTTTGGTTCCTGGCGAACTGGGACGATTTTTCTATCGGCTACAGGCTCTATCGTAGGGACGGGCTGCACCTCAATGGGGAAGGGGCAGCTGTGCTGGGGAGAAAGATGGCTAGAAGGTTGGAGGAGTGTTTAAACTAGGGACTGGGGGGAGGGCAATTACGTTATAGGAGGGAAAGATAGTGCAGATAGAGACCGGGGGCAAGGTAGTGGGACTGGGGGAGGAATGGAAGGAGGGACTAGAACAGTTCAGAAGGAAAGGTGTAGGGTAAAAAATATACATAAACCTCTCAAATGTATGTATACTAATGCCAGAAGCCTGACTAATAAAACTGGGGAACTGGAATTAGTGATGTGTGAGGAGGACTATGACATAGTGGGAATAACTGAGACATGGCTGGATGATAGCTATGACTGGGCGGTTAATGTACAAGGTTACAGTCTGTTTAGAAAGGATCGTCAAAACCGGAGAGGGGGAGGTGTCTGCCTTTATGTAAAGTCCGGTCTAAAGCCCTCACTCCGGGAATATATAAGTGAGGGACATAAACATGTGGAGTCACTGTGGGTAGAGATACATGGAGCTAAAAACAACAATAAATTACTAATAGGAGTTTACTATAAACCACCTAATATACCAGAGTCCACAGAAAATCTACTACTAAACGAGATAGACGAGGCGGCAAATCATAATGAGATGGTTATTATGGGGGACTTCAACCACCCAGATATAGACTGGGAAACTGAAACTTGTATATCTCATAAGGGTAACAGGTTCTTGGCAATAACCAAAGACAATTACCTCTCCCAACTGGTTCAGGACCCGACTAGAGGGATGGCCATACTGGACTTAGTATTAACCAATAGGCCCGACAGAACAACAGACGTGCAGGTTGGGGGACACCTGGGAAATAGTGACCATAAAGTAATAACCTTCCAATTATCATTCAAAAGAGCGTTACTACAGGGAGGAACAAAAATACCAAACTTCAAAAAAAGCTAAATTTAGCCAACTAAGAGAGGCCATAGGCCAAACTAACTGGGACAAAGTCCTCAAAAATAAAAATACAGCCACAAAATGGGATATCTTTAAAAACATCCTAAAATCTCATTGTGAGAGGTACATACCGTATGGTAATAAAAGGTTAAGGAACAAAAAGAAACCAATGTGGATAAATAGAACTGTAAAGAAAGCAATAAATGACAAAAAGAAAGCATATAATTCACTGAAACAGGAGGGTAGTGAGGAAGCACTGAAAAACTATAAGGAAAAAAATAGAACATGTAAAAAACAAATAAAAGCGGCCAAACTAGAGACCAAGAGATTAATTGCCAAAGAGAGTAAAACTAACCCTAAAATGTTCTTCAATTATATAAATGTTAAAAAGTATAAATCTGAAGGTGATTAATATAAGTTTATAGTGGCTCACCCTTCTGCTTACCAGGTTCGGTGCTCTAACTATGATGTGGTTCACCCTAACCACATAAGGAGTTAACAGTAAAGAAATATATAAATTATAGTGAGCACTCAATATCTGTGGTCATATATCAGGTCTGTTAATATAACTACTTTATTAGATCATGAAATTACGCATACAATAGATAGGATAGAAATAGACAATATAAAATATAGTACTTTAAAATTATAAATATAAATAATAAAATATGGAGAAGCACAATTAAGATTAGTATTGTGTCCTTATAGAGGCTGCGATTTTGTTCTTATGGGTAAGCTACTGAGGAAGAGGTCAGAGACCTTGAAACGCGTATAGCGGTTGGGATCCTTATAGACGACTGGACACTTTAACCCATCGGAGCTGATCAGCACACGTAACCACGGACACGACCGCATAGACGGTGATCAAAATTATTCCTAATTCATCATAGGAGTCTTGAACCAATCACAGGTAGAGACTTCACCGGCGCCCTGATCACGTGGAGTGCCGGCAAAAAGCGCAGGACGCCAGCCACACGTGGGACACACAGCGGCTACCTGGAAGCAGGATTACCGTAATCGCGGACTTTGAACATCGGGAGATATCCCACAACCTTGCATTGGGTAAAGACCTCCCCGGCGCCCTGATCACGTGTAGTGCCAGCAAAAACACAGGACGCCAGCTACACGTGGGACGCACAGCGGTTTCTTGGGGAGCAGGATTACCGTAACAACACCGCGGACCGTGAACATCGGAAGATACTCCAAAAACGCCACATCGGGTGAGTGCACTGACCCACGGTGGGACGCCACCACGGACAGTTACACACGAGCCGGACCCCAAACAGTGAGTACTTCTGGTTAACTACACTCACGGATATATCAGTGATAACTGAGACATTTAACGTTGGGAACAATGTTGCAACACCCATAAGAACAAAATCGCAGCCTCTATAAGGACACAATACTAATCTTTATTGTGCTTCTCCATATTTTATTATTTATATTTATAATTTTAAAGTACTATATTTTATATTGTCTATTTCTATCCTATCTATTGTATGCGTAATTTCATGATCTAATAAAGTAGTTATATTAACAGACCTGATATATGACCACAGATATTGAGTGCTCACTATAATTTATATATTTCTTTACTGATAAATCTGAAGGTGTCGGCCCTTTAAAGAGTAATGAGGGGGAAGTCGCAGAGAGCGATGAGGAGAAAGCAAAGCTGTTAAATATTTTTTTCTCCAATGTATTCACTGAGGAAAATAAATTGTCAGATGACATGCAGAATGCAAAAATAAATTCCCGATTAAAAGTGTCCTGTCTGACCCAGGAAGAAGTACATCAGCGACTTAAAAAGATTAAAATAGACAAATCGCCAGGACCGGATGACATACACCCCCGTATCCTAAAGGAATTAAGTAATGTCATAGCCAGACCCTTATTTCTGATATTTGCAGACTCTATACTGACAGGGAATGTCCCACAGGATTGGCGCATGGCATATGTGGTGCCAATATTCAAAAAGGGGCCAAAAACAGAGCCTGGAAACTATAGGCCGGTAAGTTTAACATCTGTTGTGGGTAAACTGTTTGAAGGTTTTCTGAGAGATGCTATCTTAGAGCATCTCAACGGAAATAAGCAAATAACGCCATATCAGCATGGCTTCATGAGGGATCGGTCATGTCAGACTAAATTAATCAGTTTCTATGAGGAGGTAAGTTCTAGACTTGACAGCAGCGAATCAATGGATGTCGTATATCTGGACTTCTCCAAAGCATTTGACACTGTACCACATAAAAGGTTAGTATATAAAATGAGAATGCTCGGACTGGGAGAAAACATCTGTATGTGGGTAAGTAACTGGCTCAGTGATAGAAAACAGAGGGTGGTTATTAACGGTACACACTCAGATTGGGTCACTGTCACTAGTGGGGTACCTCAGGGGTCAGTATTGGGCCCTATTCTCTTCAATATATTTATTAATGATCTTGTAGAAGGCTTGCATAGTAAAATATCAATTTTCGCAGATGACACTAAACTGTGTAAAGTAATTGACACTGAAGAGGACAGTATACTACTATAGAGCGATCTGGATAGATTGGAGGCTTGGGCAGATAAGTGCAGATGAGGTTTAACACTGATAAATGTAAAGTTATGCACATGGGAAGGAAAAATGCAAGTCACCCGTACATACTAAATGGTAAAACACTCGGTAACACTGACATGGAAAAGGATCTAGGAATTTTAATAAACAGCAAACTAAGCTGCAAAAACCAGTGTCAGGCAGCTGCTGCCAAGGCCAACAAGATAATGGGTTGCATCAGAAGGGGCATAGATTCCCGTGATAAGAACATAGTCCTACCACTTTACAAATCGCTAGTCAGACCACACATGGAGTACTGTGTACAGTTCTGGGCTCCTGTAAACAAGGCAGACATAGCAGAGCTGGAGAAGGTCCAGAGGAGGGCATCTAAAGTAATAACTGGAATGGGGCAACTACAGTACCCTGAAAGATTATCATAATTAGGGTTATTCACTTTAGAAAAAAGACAACTGAGAGGAGATCTAATTAATATGTATAAATATATCAGGGGTCAGTACAGAGATCTCTCCCATCATTTATTTATCCCCAGGACTGTGACTGTGACGAGGGGACATCCTCTGCGTCTGAAGGAAAGAAGGTTTGTACACAAACATAGAAAAGGATTCTTTACGGTAAGAGCAGTGAGACTATGGAGCTCTCTGCCTGAGGAGGTGGTGATGGTGAGTTCACTAAGAGAGTTCGAGAGGGGCCTGGATGTATTTCTGGAGCTTAATAATATTACAGGCTATAGCTACTAGAGAGGGGTCGTTGATCCAGAGAGTTATTCTGATTGCCTGATTGGAGTCGGGAAGGAATTTTTTATTCCCCTAAAGTGGAGAAATTTGGCTTCTACCTCACAAGGTTTTTTTTTTTTTTGCCCTCCTCTGGATCAACTTGCAGGATAACAGGCCGAACTGGATGGACAAATGTCTTTTTTCGGCCTTATGTACTATGTTACTATGTAACTCACTATGCCCATCACGAAATACCTTGGGGTGTCTTCTTTCCAAAATGGGGTCACTTGTGGGGTATTTATACTGCCTTGGCATTTTAGAGGCCCTAATGCGTGAGAAGTAGTTTGAAATCCAAATGTGTAAAAAGTGCCCTGTGAAATCCTAAAGGTGCTCTTTAGAATTTGGGCCCCTTTGCCCACCTAGGCTGCAAAAAAAGTCACACATGTGGTATCTCTGTACTCAGAAGAAGTAGGGCAATGTGTTTTGGGGTGTCTTTATACATATACCCATGCTGGGTGAGAGAAATATCATTTTACCATTTTTTTATACAAAGTTGTCATTTTAGAGAGATATTTCTCTAACCCAGCATGGGTATATGTAAAAAGACACCCCAAAACACATTGTCCAACTTCTCCTAAGTACGGCGATACCACATGTGTGACACTTTTTTGCAGCCTAGGTGGGCAAAGGGGCCCAAATTCTAAAGAGCACCTTTAGGATTTCACAGGGCATTTTTTGCACATTTGGATTTCAAACTACTTCTCACGCATTAGGGCCCCTAAAATGCCAGGGCAGTATAAATACCCCACATGTGACCCCATTTTGGAAAGAAGATACCCCAAGGTATTCCGAGAGGGGCATGGCGAGTTCCTAGAATAGTTTATTTTTTTTGGCAGAAGTTAGCGGAAAATGATTTTGTAAGAGAAAAAAACAATAATAAAATCATATTCGCTAACTTATGCCAAAAAAAATAAATATTCTAGGAACTCGCCATACCCCTCACGGAATATCTGGGGGTGTCTTCTTTCCAAAATGGGGTCACATGTGGGGTATTTATACTGCCCTTGCATTTTAGGGGCCCTAAAGCGTGAGAAGTCTGGAATATAAATGTCTAAAAAATTTTACGCATTTGGATTCCGTGAGGGGTATGGTGATTACATGTGAGATTTTATTTTTTGTCACAAGTTAGTGGAATATGAGACTTTGTAAGAAAAATGCCCCTCAAAAGTGATTTTTTTATAGCGCCGCAGCGATTTTACGGTGTTTTTGCAGTGATCAGAAAAAAATCAATTCTGTCACTGCGGTGGGGCGGACTGAACGCAAGTGTGCACACAAGATCAGGCCTGATCGGGCGAACACTGCGTTTTTTGTAGAGCCTATAGAACATGTCCTATTCTTGTCCGCAATTGCGGACAAGAAAATAAATTTTCTATATAGTTCTGGCAATGTGCGGATCCGCAAAATGCGGAAAGCACATTGCCGGTGTCCGTGTTTTGCATATCCGCGGTGTCCGTGTTTTGCAGATCCGTGGATCCGCAAAACACATACGGACGTCTGAATGGAACCTTACAGGGGGTGATCAATGACAGGGGGGTGATCAGGGAGTCTATATGGGGTGATCACCCCCCTGTAAGGCTCCATTCAGACGTCCGTATGTGTTTTGCGGATCCGTGGATTCGCAAAACACATATGGACGTCTGAATGGAGCTTTACAGGGGGGTGATCAATGACAGTGGGGTGATCAGGGAGTCTATGGGGTAATCAGGGGTTAATAAGTGACGGGGGGTGTAGTGTAGTGTAGTGGTGTTTGGTGCTACTTACAGAGCTGCCTGTGTCCTCTGGTGGTCGTTCCAAGCAAAAGGGACCACCAGAGGACCAGGTAGCAGGTATATCAGACGCTGTTAACAAAACAGCGTCTGATATACCTTTCAAGGGTTAAAAAAAATCGCATCTACAGCCTGCCAGCGAACGATCGCCGCTGGCAGGCTGTAGATGCACTCGTTTACCTCCGGTTCCTGTGAACTGCGCGCTCCAGGAGGAATGAATCGACCGCCTCCGGAACGCAATCCTGCGTTAGGCGGTCCGGAGGCGGTTAAAGGGCTACTGTCACCCCCCATTTAGCAATTTTTCGGTATCGGACATTAGCTATTTGCTAATGTCAGGTGAGTCCATATATATATATCTGTTACCTGTCTCTGTTCTGTAATTTCAGCAAAAATCGTACTTTTATAATATGCAAATTACTTCACTACCAGCGAGTTGGGCGGTGTTCTTGCTGGTAGCCGCCGCATCCTAGGACTATAAACACGCCCCCTCCATAGCTAATGTCCGATACCGAAAATTGCTAAATGGGGGGTGACAGAAGCCCTTTAAATCTCTTAATGATTTGACAGTGATCATTTTTCTAAATACATTTTATTACCCAATTCCTACCCTTTTTGAGAAAATAAGTCCCCTCTTACCTGATTGTTGTCTTTCGTCTCCCCTGGTTACGGCCACCTCTCCTGTCGAATCCCGCCGGGCCGCGCTTGCGCACAAGACTGAAGATTCTCTCCCGGCCAGGCCGCTCAATATCCTGAACACGCACACTGCTGCGCATGCACCATGATGACTACTTCCTGGCCAGTATAGTACAGAGCCGCGAACGCGCACACCGGCTCTGTACTATACAGGCCAGGAATAAGTCACCATGGCGCATGCGCGGCAACGAGCGCGTTCAGGACATTGCGTGGCCCGGCCGGGAAAAAAACTTCAGTCTTCTGCGCAAGCGCGGCCAGGCCGGGAGAAGACGTCGATCAAGCACCGCCGAATTCAGGAAGTGACCGTCGCGCTGGACGTAGGAAAGTATGAAAACTGAAGATGGGAATACCCCTTTAACCCCTTAAGGACTCAGCCCTATTTCACCTTAAGGACTTGGCCATTTTTTGCTAATCTGACCAGTGTCACTTTAAGTGCTGATAACTTTAAAACGCTTTTACTTACCCAGGCCGTTCTGAGAAAGTACTTCATGACACTGCTAAAATTGGGTCAAAAAAGTTAATATTTTTGCATTACAAAATACCAAATTTACCAAAAATTTTGTAAAAAATGTGCAAATTTCCAAGTTTCAATTTCTCTACTTCTATAATGCATAGTAATACCTCCAAAAATAGTTATTACTTTAAATTCCCCATATGTCTACTTCATGTTTGGATCATTTTGGGAATGATATTTTATTTTTTGGGGATATTACAAGGCTTAGAAGTTTAGAAAGTTTAGAAGCAAATCTTGAAATTTTTCTTAAATTTTCAAAAACCCAATTTTTAGGGACCAGTTCAGGTCTGAAGTCACTTTGTGAGGCCTACATAATATAAACCACCCAAAAATGACCCCATTCTATAAACTACACCCCTCAAGGTATTCAAAACTGATTTTACAAACATCGTTAACCCTTTAGGTGTTCCACAAGAATTAATGGAAAATAGAGATACAATTTTAAAATTTCACTTTTTGGGCAGATTTTCCATTTTAATAATTTATTTTTCCAGTTACAAAACAAGGGTTAACAGCCAAACAAAACTCAATATTTATGTCCCTGATTCTGTAGTTTACAGAAACACAACATATGTGGTCGTAAACCGCTGTACGGGCACACGGCAGGGCGCAGAAGGAAAGGAATACCATACGGTCTTTGGAAGGCAGGTTTTGCTGGACTGTTTTTTTTGACACCCATGTCCCATAATAAAGAGGGGGTCATTACATTAATAATAAAGAGGGGGCCATTACATTAATAATGAAGAGGGGGCCATTACATTAATAATAATAATGTAATGGCCCCCTCTGTTATTAATATAATGGCCCCCTCTTTGCTAATATAATGCCCCCTCTTTGTTATTAATGTAATGGCCCCCTCTTTGCTAATATAATGGCCCCCTCTTTATTATAATGTAATGGCCCCCTCTTTGCTAATATAATGGCCCCCTCTTATTACTGTGCCAATGCCATTGAATAGGATATCCTCTTTCTGCTCCAGTCCTCTCCCACCCCCCATACTGCCCCCAGAGCCTCTGCAATTAGGTAAGGTAACATAAAAAAAAATACTTACCTATCTCCATCCCCGCTTGTTCCCGGCGCAGGCGGTCACGAACGCCTCACTGTGCCTTCCTGCGCCGCGTCCCCTCTTACCAAGGTGATCATGTGTGGGAGGAGTCAGGCTACAGGCTGTGCGGCTGGAAAAGGTAAAGGACCTGTGATGATGTCATGACCATGTGATCCTGTGTGGGAGGCTCTACGATGTGTGATGATTAGAGATCGCCAAAGTTTTCAAAAATTCGATTCAGACAAATTGAATTTACTTGTCAAGAAATACTATTCATAGTATGGAGTGCGCTGCTGCAGTGAGCCCACTCCATACACGGCATGTGCCGGCTGAAATGATAGGGAACGACGATTGCGCTGCCCCCATCATTTAACTCCTCAGATGCCACAATCAACGCAGATTGCAGTGAAATAGAGGGGCTCTGGTCGGTCACTATGGCAGCCTGGATGCTTCTTAATTTTTCCAGGCCTGACACGGTACGCTTCATAGTACTCTGTGCACGAGGCACAGCTCAGCAGGGAGCGCAGTATAATGCCATTCACCCTAATAGAGCTCTACTAGGGTGAATAGGACAAGTGATCCAAATACCTCAGGTTCTAGCTCCCTAAGGGGGTTAGAAGTTATTAATGAAAAAGAAAAAAAACAATATTAAAAGTTCAAATTTTACATATAAACAATAAAAATTAAAATATAATAATTTTTTTTAAAAACATATGTATCGCAGTGTCAGAAAATGTATGAACTTTTGAAATATTTTAAAAAACTGTGCTGATCAACATCACATTGATAACATTGAATAAGGCCTCATGCACACGGCTGTTGACCGGCCGTTGCCATATTGCGTGAATACTTGAATGGGTTTGCAACCCGGAAGGTAGCTGCGGAACAGAGGCACGGAACCCTATGAAAGTACTACGGAGTTTCTGTTCATGCTTCCACACCGCAAAAAAGTAGTGCTTTCAAGTGAATGGGTCCATGCCTCCATACGGAGGCCCTAGGGTCGGTGCCAGTACATTGCGGACCGCAATTTGTGATCCGCAGGACGGGCCGACGGCACACGATGGTGTGCATGAGGCCTAACCGTGATCAAAAAGTTGTACGTTCCACAAAAATGGTACCAATGGTAACAATAAAGAACATTTCAAAATGGACTGAGAAGACATACAGAATGTGAGACAATTTGTGAATGAGGCCCTAATAGAATTGCTTATCTATTAATCAATATGGACACCGTTCAGTTAGACTGCTCTGTGCCCTGCAGCTTCAGATTACTGCCCCTGCACTGTCCCTTTCACTCTGGCTGTTGGAGAATCAAGATTAGATCTGATGGTCGGCCATGTTGTATTAGGCAGACATCTTATGTTCTCATCTCAGAAATTAGTTCAGGAAAGAGTTAAAGTGAAGGAATAGCTTGGTTAGGGAAGAATCTTTATGTACTTTGATTACTTAAAAATTTTATTAGCGAATTAAAAGGGTCATGATTAGGGATGAGAGGATCCGGGGTTCAGCCATACTTTAGTTCAAAGTTCGGTTCAGGTACCCGAACCCCATAGAAGTCAAGGGGACCCGAACTTTGGTGCTGTAAAATGGCTATAGTCAATAGTCGTAGTAAGGGCTAGAGGGCTGCAAAGGATGCAAAATGGGTAAGAGCAGGACAATTGCCCTGCAAACAAATGTAGATAGGGAAATTACTTAAAATAACATAGAATAGAAAAAAATAAAAAATCATCTTGAACCAGGAGGTGGAGGTCCAAGTAGAGTAGAAGGTTGAGGAAGCGGTGGATGTGGCGGTGTAGGTTAAAGAGGTGGAGGTAGCCAACACAGTTTTTTTTTTTTTGTTTTTTTTTTTTATTTGGGAAGGCCCCAAAACTGAGAAATGACAACCCGAACGAACAAACTGGGCTGGAGTATAACAATGGCTGGGTGCCGCTGGTACACCTCTGTGCCCAAGTTACAGACAAGTCCTGTGGGATCCATGCCTGGTTCATTTTAATGAACATGAGCTTGTCCACCTTGACTGTGGACAGGCGGATGTGCCTGTCTGTGATCACCCCCCCCCCCCCCCCCCCCAGCGTGCTAAACACACATTAGGACAATACACTTACCGCAGGGCAGGCCAGAAACTCCAAGGCGTAAAGGGCAAGCTCAGGCCATGTGTCCAATTTGGAGACTCAGAAATTAAATGGCACAGACCCATCCCTTCTGAGGTGGTGCAGCTTCCCCCACTGTGTTGGCGACTCCCTCCTCCTCCACTTCGTCAGTAGTGCGTCTAGCAGCATCCACTTGTATTCGTGCATCTTCCGATCACGCTCCAGTGACGGAAGTAAGGACGGCACCAGTAATCACCCAGTAATCAGCACTGGTAACAATCAGGGAAACTCAGCGGTTGTTGCACAGGCACTGCAGCATGTTCTCGCTCATGTGTGCCAGGCTGCCCAGAGGCAACGACAAGCTGTCCTTGGTGGGATCTGTATTGTCTGTGTCCTCTGTATCTCCCCAGCCATGGCCCAGTGATGCCCATGAGCTGATTTGGGTGCCACCCATCCTCATCCTCCAAAACTGTGACCTGGCTGTACAGTTGTGTACCTGGCCGCTGTTGGTGCAGTAACCCACCCTCCAAGCCACCTTTGAACGACTGGCCTAATAACCGTGCAAATGATCCATGTTCCTCCTCCTCTTCCGCCTGTGCCACCACTTCATCCATCATCACCTGAAGCGTGTTAAAAAAAAAGAATAGAAATGGGATAGTAATG
This sequence comes from Bufo gargarizans, assembly GCF_014858855.1. Taxonomy (NCBI): domain Eukaryota; kingdom Metazoa; phylum Chordata; class Amphibia; order Anura; family Bufonidae; genus Bufo; species Bufo gargarizans. Next base: position 515,148,788 of record NC_058083.1, read on the forward strand.
CCGATGACGGCGTCATTAGTGCTGACCATGTTGGTGGAGTACTTAAAACAGCGCAACACGGCACAAATGTTCCGCACGTAGGCCCACTTGTTGGTGGTGAAGTGGTACTCACCCATGCGTGCTGAAGCTGAAACTCCACTATCGCCTGCTGCTCGCACAGTCTCTCCAGCATGTGCAAGGTGGAGTTCCACTTTGTGGGTACGTCGCATATGAGGCGGTGAGCGGGAAGGCAGAAGTGTAGACAGGTGAGCAGCAGCAGGGTAAGAACACCAAAAGCGCACACAGACTGTCCGCACTTTCTGCAGCAGCTCTGACATCTCAGGGTAATTTTTCATGAACCTCTGCACCTCCAAATTCATCAAATGCAACAGCTATGCCCGGAGGTTCTATGAGATATTGCCCATTATCGCACACCACAAGCCAGGCTTGAGGCTCAGTAAAACCAACCACTCATCGGTCTTTTCTTCGATGCCCGCCCACAGATCCTGCGCGGTGTGCGGTTTTCCCCCCAAACAGATTAGTTTCAGAACAGCCTGCTGTCATTTCCCCCTGGCTGTGCTGAAGTTGGTGCTGCAGGTGTTACGCTGACCGGATGAGGTAGAGGAGGATAAGGAGGAAGCGGTTTAGGAAAAGAAGGCAACAGGGGGCACCGAAAAATGGACAGCAATCCTCGATGGCGGTAGGACATGCGCCAAACAGCTTTCTGCCTCAGGCCCAGCTGCCACTACATTTACCCAGTGGGCAGTTAGGGAGATATAGCATCCCTGCCCGTGCTTACCGGTCCATGTGTCTGTGGTTATGTGGACCTTGCCACTGATGGCGTTGCGTAGCGCACACCTGATTTTGTCCGCTACTTGTTCGTTCAGGGCAGGGATGGCCCGCCTGGAAAAGTAGTGTCGGTTGGGAACCACATACTGTGGGACAGCCACCGCCATAAGGTTTTTAAAACTGGCCGTCTCCACCAGACGGAATGGCAGCATTTCAAATGACAGGAATTTTGAAATGCTGGCATTCAGGGTCAGGGCTCGCGGGTGGATAGGGGGGTACTTCTTTCTCTCCAGTGTTTGGAGGATGGACAGGTGAATGCTTCTATGGGACTGTGTGGAGATGACACTGCTGGTGTCTACTCCACTGCAGATCATGCTTTGTGTTTAGAGGCCTAGTCATGCAGGTGGTGCTCAGGTTTAGAACATTTATGCCTCGCTTCATGCTCTGACTGCACAGCGTGTAAGTGCTGACCATGTTGGTGGAGTACTTAAAACAGCGCAACACGGCACAAATGTTCCGCACGTAGGCCCACTTGTTGGTGGTGAAGTGGTACTCACCCATGCGTGCTGAAGCTGAAACTCCACTATCGCCTGCTGCTCGCACAGTCTCTCCAGCATGTGCAAGGTGGAGTTCCACTTTGTGGGTACGTCGCATATGAGGCGGTGAGCGGGAAGGCAGAAGTGTAGACAGGTGAGCAGCAGCAGGGTAAGAACACCAAAAGCGCACACAGACTGTCCGCACTTTCTGCAGCAGTTCTGACATCTCAGGGTAATTTTTCATGAACCTCTGCACCTCCAAATTCATCAAATGCAACAGCTATGCCCGGAGGTTCTATGAGATATTGCCCATTATCGCACACCACAAGCCAGGCTTGAGGCTCAGTAAAACCAACCACTCATCGGTCTTTTCTTCGATGCCCGCCCACAGATCCTGCGCGGTGTGCGGTTTTCCCCCCAAACAGATTAGTTTCAGAACAGCCTGCTGTCATTTCCCCCTGGCTGTGCTGAAGTTGGTGCTGCAGGTGTTACGCTGACCGGATGAGGTAGAGGAGGATAAGGAGGAAGCGGTTTAGGAAAAGAAGGCAACAGGGGGCACCGAAAAATGGACAGCAATCCTCGATGGCGGTAGGACATGCGCCAAACAGCTTTCTGCCTCAGGCCCAGCTGCCACTACATTTACCCAGTGGGCAGTTAGGGAGATATAGCATCCCTGCCCGTGCTTACCGGTCCATGTGTCTGTGGTTATGTGGACCTTGCCACTGATGGCGTTGCGTAGCGCACACCTGATTTTGTCCGCTACTTGTTCGTTCAGGGCAGGGATGGCCCGCCTGGAAAAGTAGTGTCGGTTGGGAACCACATACTGTGGGACAGCCACCGCCATAAGGTTTTTAAAACTGGCCGTCTCCACCAGACGGAATGGCAGCATTTCAAATGACAGGAATTTTGAAATGCTGGCATTCAGGGTCAGGGCTCGCGGGTGGATAGGGGGGTACTTCTTTCTCTCCAGTGTTTGGAGGATGGACAGGTGAATGCTTCTATGGGACTGTGTGGAGATGACACTGCTGGTGTCTACTCCACTGCAGATCATGCTTTGTGTTTAGAGGCCTAGTCATGCAGGTGGTGCTCAGGTTTAGAACATTTATGCCTCGCTTCATGCTCTGACTGCACAGCGTGTAAACCACCCGTGTCTTGTTGTCAGCACATTGCCTGAAGAACTGCTATAGCAGGAAACTCCTTTGAGCTGGCTTTGGTGTGCTAAGTCCCTCGATGCGGTGGGCAGTAGGAGGCATACTGGCTAGGGGCTAGCTGTGTGACCACTGCCTCTTTCTCAGAACACGTCACTCAGATGACCTTGATTCCATGTGGGGTATAGGACTTCATCTTCCTCCACATCATCTTCCACCCACTCATCACCCCTGCTCTCCTTGCCAGTCTGCACACTGCAGAAAGCCGCAGCAGTTGACACCTGTGTCTCATCATCAGAGAAGTGCTGGTAGTCCTGCCACATTCTCATCCACAAACATAAATGGTTGGGCATCAGTGCACTCATTGTCTTCATCTTCTGGGGCTGGGCTAGGCGGATGGCCCACGGAATCCCCGCCAGCAGAGTCTTTAAAAAGCATAAGTGACTGCTGCATGACTTGGGGCTCAGACTTCTTGGCTGATTTGCAATGGGTGAGGTGGAAGACAGATGCCCATGGGCCGCCGGTGCCAACTCCGCGCTTTTAGCAGGGGACCGGATAGAAGACAATGTGCAGGAACTGGAGGCACTGTCAGTCATCCAATCTAATACCAACACTACTTTTTCTGGCCTCACCTTTCACACAGCGGTGGTCAGGCCTACAAAATGATTCAGAACGTTCTATTGCCTGCGTGCACCAGAGGAAGGTGTTTTATTCGGGCGCATAGCTGGTTCAGATTGACAATGTCCTCTCCCTGCACCAGGGGCTCCACCAACACCAGAGCACCACGATGATAGCCATGTCCCTTATTTGATGATCACCAGATCTTCAACCGACCAAAAGGCAGATTCCACAGCTCCGGGGGAAAGCTCGTTCCTTCCGTCTCCGCCTCCGGCGCAACTCCCGAAAACGCTCCTACTGGAAACGAGACAAAGCATCTGCAATTGAGTTACTAACCCCCGGGACATGAGACGCTACCACCCACGCGTTCAATGACAGGCAACCCAACGTCAAATGCTGAAGCAATCTCATAACTGTCGGCGACGAAGCGGAATTGTGATTAATGGCCTTGACCACCCCCATATTGTGCAATGAAAACAGACCTTCCGATCGCGAAAGAATCCACCCCAAATGGACACCGCCACCACCATTGGAAACAACTCCAGCAACACCAAGTTCTTTACCAAACCTTCCTCCTTCCAGACCCCCGGCCACTCCCCCACACACCAACGGCCACCCAAATACGCCCCAAAGCCATGACCTCCTGCCGCATCTGTAAACAAATCCAAATCCGCCGCCGACACCCCTCTGCCATCCACAAAGACCGCCCACTGTAAGTCTCCAAAAAGGACGCCCACACCGCCAAGTCGTCCTGCAACTCACGGGTGTTCCGAACAAAATGATGGGGAGACCGCGCCCCCGCCAATTTCCTACAAAAGATCCGCCCCATGGCCATTATGCAGCATGCAAAATTGAGCTTACCCAATAGGGACTGCAACTCACGGAGCCGCATTTTTCGCCTGCTGCAAGCCGCAGACACCTCCCGCCGCAAGTCCCCAATTTTATCCTCAGACAACCTACACTCCATAGCCACCGTGTCAATGATTATCCCCAAAAAACTCGGGCCCTCCATCTTCTCAGACGCCAAAGGAACCCCGAAAAGGCGAGATATGGCTTCAAAGGAATGCAGCATTACAGAACAGCCATTAGAACTTGGCGGCCCAATAAACAAAAAATTATCCAGATAATGAATGCTAGAATCCCAACCTGACCGTTCATGTACCACCCACTCCAGAAAAGTACAGAACTTTTCAAAATAGACGCACGAAACCGAACAACCCATCGGCAAACACTGGTCAACAAAGTACCCCCCATCACAGAAACACCCAAACAAGTGCCGACATTCTGGGTGCACTGGCAGAAGACGAAACGCCGCCTCAATGTCTACCTTGGCTAATAAAGCCCCTCGCCCGTATAACCTCACCCAACAAACCGCCTCATCAAACGACATATATAAAACCAAACACAACTCAGGCGCAATCCCGTCATTAACCGAGCCACCTTTTTGGAACGAGAGGTGCTGTATAAGGCAAAATTTATTAGGCTCTCTTTTTGGCACGACCCCTAATGGCGACACCCACAAGTCCTGCATCGGCAAGTCCCGAAAGGGCCCTGCCATGCGACCTAACTCCACCTCTTTCCGCAGTTTTTCGGGCACCACGTCGGGTAGTTCCGCAGCCGAACGCAAATTCTTCTCCCCTCAACAAACAGTATACGAAAACCCTCCTTAAAACCGGTTAACAAAAATTCCGCCGCATTCGGGTAATTATTTAGAAAATGCGCCATCTCGGCTACCCGAATTGGTGTCCGCCCCTTTTCTTGCCGCATCACCCCAATTTTTTCCCTTACGCCCCCTGAAGCACAAATGTGCTCCGTGGTTTCCACCGCAGGAGGAACATTCGTGCTTAAACTTGCACTTATCCCCGTATTTGCATCCCCCCATATTAAACAAAAAACAGAGTCCCTTAACCGAGGCCACCGAGCGCTCCGACTGCCCAGAACCCCCGGCGCCCCCCTGAAAGGGCTGACCGGTGTCATAACCCTCATCCACAGGCCAATGTCCTTATGGTCCCAGCGCATACTAGGCCGGACCGCTTTCCACTGACGAAACTGTTCATCGTTCTTCAACCACCCCAGCCCCCCATAGACACGGTACGCCTCACCTATGGCATCCAGATAACAGAAAAGGGGGCAACAATTTTCTGGCACCTTCTCCCCGATAACACTGGCCAGAATCACAAAGGCCTGCAACCAGTTTGAGAAGATCCGCGGAATCAAACGCGAACGCCGCTTATCCTCCTCCTTCTTATCATCCCGTCTATCCCTGTCTAAATTAAAACGCTCCAGGGGAAGCAGCGAAAATATATCCACGTACTCCCTTTTCCAAATTTTTTCCCTAACCTCGTGCTTCAAGTGCGCCCCCAGGGGGCCCTCAAAACACACGTAAACCTCCCGTTTTGTCGCGTCGTCCAAACGCGGCTCCTCCCCATCCTTCAACTTGGCACCATCCGCCTCCTTTTTCCCATCCTTATCCCCCCGCTGCGGTGTCGCCCCAAGCATTCCCCCAGCCCCCGCACCAACCTCCCCAGCGCCCGCCCTACCAAAACCCCCAGCCGCACTCGTCCCCGTCAACCCCGAGCATTGCACCCCCCATGCTGCCAACGGCGACCCCCCCACAGGCCCCACACCTGCCAACCTTGCCACCAAATCCCGCAACCCCAACAACTCCCCTAGCCCACCTGCAATGGACACCCCCGAGCCCCCCCCGCTATTAGCAATCACTAAAGAGGAATCCCCGCACATCTCACCTAGCTGCGTGGACGCTGTAAATCCACCAGCCGGAACGTCAGGCACCGAAACTTGACTGGTGACGTTCACCCTTCCGGTCATCCACCAATGTTCCTCATCTCCCGCACTTCTTCCCGCGTCCACCGACTCGGCAGCCTGCAGCTCCGCAGCCGCGCCACTCGACGAATCTCCTGAAGCACTCGCAGACACTAAGGACCGCAGTACCACAGTCCCTCCACCAGATGGCGCCCTCGTCTCGCCTGGAGCTCCAGAGGCCTGCAGTTCCACAGCCCCACCACTAGATGTCGCCCGTCCTCCTTCAACAAGAGCCGAAACACAGCCAGTGCCGCGCTGCGCAGGTAAGGAATTCAGCACAGGGCCGCCCACATGACCCCGTCGTCCTGCCGATGCCGCCTGCACTTCACTCCCACGCTGGGCAAGGGAACCAAAGCCTGACCCCCCCCCACCGCACCAGCTCCGGATCCCACGTTGCCTGCATCAGAGGAGGGAGGGTCCCACGCCCCAGGGTCACGCCGCACTACAGGATTCCACCCAGCACGCGACAGCCTGGCAGCCCTGTTACTCACCGCGGTGCACACTGTGGGGTCCACAGAGGGGCACCTTAACCGGCGCTGGACCCTCGGGGTCATATCCGGACTAAGGCGAGGTAGAGGCCTTGTCCTCCGCGGCCGGCTGGAGGGAAAAGCCGAAGCAGCAGTCTCCCGGGACCCCGGCAAGAGGCCCTGGACAGTAGCCTGAAGCCATCCAGCTCCCCTGCCGCACGGAGCTGTGCCAGGAGCGCTTCTATTACAGACATCGTGAGACAGGATCCACCGAAAAAGAGGTACTGCAGTAGCTCAGACCTGGGTTGCTGCCACACTGCTGTCCCGACAAAATGGCCCCTTTTCCCGCCCTTGCTAACCCTCTTAAGCCCTAAACCACACCCCTAACCCCTTCCACCGCCATTCCCTTTCCTTAACCCTTAATATCCCAGGAATCAGCTCCCTCCAAGCCCCAGTCATGCCAGGCCTGCAGGCTTGCAGCCCCAATTCCGGCCTGCACTTGACAGTGGCTTTGGCCCTGTGTGAATTCACTGATGTCTGAAGACTTGACTGAATTCTATTTCATTTTCCACATTCAGAACATGAAAATAATTTCTCCCCGTGTAGATTCTCCGATGTCTAACAAGATCTGCTTTATGGTTATTACTCAGTAAGCCTTCATCACACAATTTTCCACGGCACTGTGCCAAAACTTTCCTCAATATTACAGAGTTTAAGGGCTCTTTCACACTTGCAGATTTATTTTCCGGCATAGAGTTCCGTCGTCGGGGCTCTATGCCGGAAAAATCCTGATCAGGATTTTCCCAATGCATTCTGAATGGAGAGAAATCCGTCCAGGATGCATCAGGATGTCTTCAGTTCAGGACCGAAACGTTTTTTGGCCGGAGAAAATACCGCAGCATGCTGCGCTTTTTGCTCCGGCCAAAAATCCTGAACACTTGCCGCAAGGCCGGATCCGGAATTAATGCCCATTGAAAGGCATTAATCCGGATCCGGCCTTAAGCTAAACGTTGTTTCGGTGCATTACCGGATCCGACGTTTAGCTTTTTCTGAATGGTTACCATGGCTGCCAGGATGCTAAAGTCCTGTTTGCCATGGTAAAATGTAGTGGGGAGCAGTATACTTACCGTCCGTGCGTCTCCCGGGGCGCTTCAGAGTGACGTCAGGGCGCCGCACGCGCATGGATGACGTGATCGCATGGATCACGTCATCCATGCGCATGGGCGCTCTGACGTCATTCTGGAGCGCCCCGGGAGCCGCACGGACGGTAAGTATACTGCTCTTCACTACTACTATGGCAACCAGGACTTTAATAGCATCCTGACTGCCATAGTAACACTGAACGCATTTTGAAGACGGATCCGTCTTCAAATGCTTTCAGTTCACTTGCGCTGTTACGGATCCGGCGGGCACTTCCGGCAACGGAAGTGCACTCCGGATCCTAACAACGCGAGTGTGAAAGAGGCCTAACTCTCAGTTTTCATGACCACCAGCTATCTTCATCAGCTTTTTGTAATGTTTAACATGCTTGCTTCCTTCTTCTCGGGCTACCAGCTGATAAGCTGTATACTCGCCATCGGGCAGTGACTGCGACTGCCCCATGGATTTAGCACTTACAACCAAGACAGAAGCAGGCACCTTCTTCTCCTTCACACTCCCAAGCAGGGCTCACCCCTGTGCAGGTTATTAACTGTGAATTCCCTGGCTACCACATCTGGTCCACCAGTCCAGGACTAACCCTCCGCCAGATAATTTATAGTCCTCCTGATGCCACACTCTCCTTCACTAGTATAATTTAGTGGCCCTTAATTTGAGTCCCACTTGGGCTACCCTGGGTCACACCCTCCGACACCAAGACAGATAAATCAGTAACCCCTAAATCAAGCCCCGTTGCGGAGCACCCCAGGGCTACATCCTCTGTCTGAACTGGACGGATAATTTAGTAGCCCCTAATGCGGCTCCACCCCCCTGCCAGGGGAAATCTCTTGCTCTGCTTAACCGTTAACTGTGAAAGTGTCTGACACAAACCACACAGACAAGACACAAAACAGAAGAGCAAACTCAAAAGGATTTTAGGAACTCAGGATTTTACCTATCAACTGAAGTTGCTACTAGGTATGTAACCTCAATAGCAGAACAAATTACCACAGCACAGCAAGAGGCAGATGAGGTAACCAACATTTTCTCACCTTGTCTCTGAGGCTGCAGTCCTCCTCAAGCATGGTCCACCGCGCTCTGGGAACCCCAAACTTCGGCTAGCGATGTTACTTCTCCCGAGCCCCACTTTTTGGGCGTCAACTATGGAAGATGCCCCTAATCAGGGCTGATCACGTTTTCTCTACTGCTCCAAATTAATAGTAACCCAAGGGATTTACGTGCACATTAGAAAATAACTGACACACACACACTGGGGTCAAAGCTAATTGTGATTTATTAAAGGTAGTACAGCAGTGTATAAAGTCATCAGAGGGGCACTCCCCCTGAGGCATGTGCATTGTTACATTGGCTAAAATATGAAGAGAGATAACACTTAGCATCTGCCCATTGTGCACTGTTTTACTAACTGTGGTATGTGAACTATGTAAATATCTAGCTGTAAGCGCCATCTTGTAATGGAGTTTTTACTAACAACAAAAAAGTATAAATGACGTAGCAAGGCGTGTTCTCTTCGGTAGGATGAAACCTTTGTGCTCTGGAGAAGATAAGGTGTTGTATGAGAGCTAGAGTATGTGGGAGCTTTCTTAGCTGCATCAAAGAATGTAGTCCATATCTCTATCACTAGTGTCCAGTGAAGCGAACCAGCCGAGGTCAAATTCAGTCAGAATTTTGGGAAAAATCTGATTTTAAATAAATCCAAAATTTCCTTGAGCTTAAAGATTACGAATCATTTTTCCTAACCCACTTGCTCGCGCAGAGGCAGTCCGCTCCTCTCTTGACTAAAAAAGTCCTGTCGAAGGACCTGCGCTCAATGTGATGATGTCACCAAGCTCTCCCAGCATAATCACGTGGTGAAGTCATTATGCTAAGTGCAGATCCTTCAGCAGGTCTTTTTCAATCCAGAGAGGAGCGGATAGACCCTGTGTGAGCAAATGAATGAGGTGAGTGAATTTTATTTTTTTACCTAAAAGGCCATATTGCACTAGCATATTACCATTTTTAATGGCTCTTAGATGGGTGCACTTCGGTCTAAGGGGCCATTAAAAATGGTCTCATTGATAGGCTGAATGGGGTTTTAGCATAGTGATTTGTGACAAATTATTTCGGAACAAATCAAATTTCTTGTTGAATTTTGACAAAGCTGATAAATTTTATTTTTCAAAATTTCGCTCATCTCTAGTTATCACATTCTGAACATTAAAATCACTTCTTTCCAGTGTGAATTCTCTCATGTTTACCAAGATTTGATTTCTGTATGAAAGATTTCCCACATTGTAAACAAGAAAATGGCTTCTACCCTGTGTGACTTCTTTCATGTATAACAAGACACGATTTGTGTGCAAGATTCCCCACATTGTAAACAAGAAAATGGCTTTTACTTTGTGTGAATTCTCTGATGTATAGTAAGACGTGATTTTTGTGGAAAAGATTTCCCACATTCTAAACAAGTAAATGGCTTCTCCCCTGTGTGAATTCTCTGATGTGCAACCAGATTTGATTGATCATTAAAACATTTCCCACATTCTAAACAGGAAAATGGCTTCGCCCCTGTGTGAATTCTCTGATGCATAGTAAGACGTGATTTTTGTGGAAAAGATTTCCCACATTCTAAACAAGTAAATGGCTTCTCTCCTGTGTGAATTCTCTGATGTGCAACTAGATTTGATTGATCAGTAAAACATTTCTCACATTCTAAACAGGAAAATGGCTTCGCGCCTGTGTGAATTCTCTGATGGGTAAGAAGAAGTGATTTATGCTGAAAACATTTCCCACATTCTGAACATGAAAATGGCTTCTCCCCTGTGTGAATTCTCTGATGTATAACAAGAATTGATTTACGAGTAAAACATCTCCCACATTCTAAACAAGAAAATGGCTTCTCCCCTGTGTGAATTCTCAGATGTTTTACAAGACTTGATTTACGAGTAAAATATTTCCCACATTCTAAACAAGAAAATGGCTTCTCCCCTGTGTGACTTATCTGATGTTTAACAAGAGTAGATTTATCAGCAAAACTTTTACCACATTCTAAACAAGAAAATGGCTTCACCCCTGTGTGAATTCTCTGATGATTAAGTAGATGTGATTTATCAGTAAAACATTTCCCACATTCTAAACAGGAAAATGGCTTCGCCCCCGTGTGAATTCTCTGATGGTTAAGAAGAAGTGATTTACGCTGAAAACATTTCTCACATTCTGAACATGAAAATGGCTTTTCCCCTGTGTGAATTCTCTGATGTCTAACAAGATGTGATTTACGGTTAAAAAACATTTCACATTCTGAACATGAAAATGGTTTCTCCCCTGTGTGAGTTCTCTCATGACTAATAAGATCTGATTTAGATATACAACATCTCCCACATTCTGAACATGAAAATGTCTTCTCCCCTGTGTGAATTCTCTGATGGCTAACAAGATGTGATTTATATTTATAACATTTCCCACATTCTGAGCATGAAAGAGCATTCTCCCTTGTATGACTTCTTTGATGATGAACACTTCTTCTCTGTCTTTTATTTTGCTTAACAGTCTGTGATGAATCAGATGATTGAAATCCATCCAAAGGATCAGATGATAGATCTTTGCTGTGAAAGGCTGAGGATACATACACAAGAATAAATCAGAGTTTTAAATAAAATAAAAAATAGAACCTTAAAATGATATATATATTCTAACAGTTCTATATAAAGAAAATCCATGCAAATTACAAGTCAGTGAGCAAAATTCAAATATCAACTATGGGAAAACAGATAACAATCTGACAGTAGACCAGTAGATGATGTTAGGTCACCAGGCTGTTCATTTGTATTTTCCACTCTTGTACTGAAGCCAGCATTCACAAGGGATCTGTCAGTCAGTGCTATAAGCTGGTGTCCGTCTCACACACTGACCGCTAACTGCACTTAAGCACAAAACACACCAGAAATTGAAGATGAAAGCCCACCTTCTATCTACCTCACAGGGCGGTCGCTGAGCAACACAGAGTTTCAGCTCCCTCTAAAGATGTTCTATTGGATTTAGGTCTGGAGACAGGCTAGGCCACTCCAGAACCTGGATATGCTTCTTACAGAGCCACTCCTTGTTTATCCTGGCTGTGTGCTTCGGGTAGTTGTCATGTTGGAAGACCCAGCCACGACCCATCTTCAATGCGCTGACTGAGGGAAGGAGGTTGTTGCTGAAAATCTCACAATTAATGGCCCCATTCATCCTCTCCTTAATACAGTGCAGTCGTCCTATCCCCTTCGCAGAAAAGCAACCCCAAAGCATGATGTTACCACCCCCATGCTTCACAGTAGGGAAGGTGTTCTTGGGATGCAGCTCATCCTTCTTTTTCCTCCAAACACGACGAGTGAAGTTTAGACCAAAAGGTTCTACTTTCGTCTCATCTGACCACATGACTTTCTGCCATGCCTTCTCTGGATCACCCAGATGGTCATTGGCAAACTTCAGACGGGCCTGGACATGTGACTTGAGCATGGGAACCTTCCGTGCAATGCATAATTTGAAACTATGACGGCGTAGTGTTCTACCGACAGCGACCTTTGAAACTGTGGTCCCAGCTCTCTTCAGGTCATTGACCAGCTCCTCCCTTGTAGTTCTGGGCCGATTCCTAACCTTTCTTATCATCAGTGATACCCCACGAGGTGAGATCTTGCATAGAGCCAGAGTTCGATAAATATCTTGGTCAAATGCCAACTTTGTATAAAAAAATGGGAAAAGTTGTCCTTTGCCGAGATATTTCTCTCACCCAGCATGGGTATATGTAAAATGACACCCCAAAACATATTCCCCAACTTCTCCTGAGTATGGCGATACCACATGTGTGACACTTTTTTGCAGCCTAGGTGGGCAAAGGGGCCCACATTCCAAAGAGCACCTTTCGGATTTCACCGGCCATTTTTTACAGATTTTGATTTCAAACTACTTTGCACGCATTTGGGCCCCTAAAATGCCAGGGCAGTATAACTACCCCACAAGTGACCCCATTTTGGAAAGAAGACACCCCAAGGTATTTCGTGATGGGCATAGTGAGTTCATGGAAGTTTTTATTTTTGTCACAAGTTAGTGGAATATGAGACTTTGTAAGAAAAAAATAATAATTTAAAAAAAAAATCATTTTCCGCTAACTTGTGAAAAAAAATAAAAAATTCTAGGAACTCGCCATGCCCCTCACGGAATACCTTGGGGTGTCTTCTTTCCAAAATGGGGTCACTTGTGGGGTAGTTATACTGCCCTGGCATTTTAGGGGCCCAAAATGCGTGAGAAGTAGTTTGAAATCAAAATGAGTAAAAAATGGCCTGTGAAATCCAAAAGGTGCTCTTTGGAATGTGGGCCCCTTTGCCCCCCTAGGCTGCAAAAAAGTGTCACACATGTGGTATCGCCGTACTCAGAAGAAGTAGGGCAATGTGTTTTGGGGTGTCTTTTTACATATACCCATGCTGGGTGAGAGAAATATCTCGGCAAAAGACAACTTTTCCCATTTTTTTATACAAAGTTGGAATTTGACCAAGATATTTATCTCACCCAGCATGGGTATATGTAAAATGACACCCCAAAACACATTCCCCAACTTCTCCTGAGTACGGCGATACCACATGTGTGACACTTTTTTGCAGCCTACATGCGCAAAGGGGCCCAAATTCCTTTTAGGAGGGCATTTTTAGACATTTGGATCCCAGACTTCTTCTCACGCTTTAGGGCCCCTAAAAAGCCAGGGCAGTATAAATACCCCACACGTGACCCTATTTTGGAAAGAAGACACCCCAGGGTATTTAATGAGGGGCATGGCGAGTTCATAGAATTTTTTTTTTTTGGCACAAGTTAGCGGAAATTGATTTTTTTTTGTTTTTTCTCACAAAGTCTCCCTTTCCGCTAACTTGGGACAAAAATGTAAATCTTTCATGGACTCAATATGCCCCTCACGGAATACCTTGGGGTGTCTTCTTTCCGAAATGGGGTCACATGTGGGGTATTTATACTGCCCTGGCATTTTAGGGGCAGAAGAAGTCTGGAATATAAATGTCTAAAAAATTTTACGCATTTGGATTCCGTGAGGGGTATGGTGAGTTCATGTAAGATTTTATTTTTTGTACACAAGTTAGTGGAATATGAGACTTTGTAATAAAAAATAAAAAAATTTAAATAAATATATTTCCGCTAACTTGTGCCAAAAAAATGTCTGAATGGAGCCTTACAGGGGGTGATCAATGACAGGGGGGTGATCAGGGAGTCTATATGGGGTGATCACCCACCTGTCACTGATCACCCCCCTGTTAGGCTCCATTCAGACGTCCGTATGTGTTTTGCGTATGCGATCCATAGATGCGTGGATCCGTAAAACATATACGGACGTCTGAATAGAGCCTTACAGGGGGGTGATCAATGACAGGGAAGTGATCAGGGAGTCTATATGGGCTGATCACCCGCCTGTCACTGATCACCCCCCTGTTAGGCTCCATTCAGACGTCCGTATGTGTTTTGCGTATCCGATCCATAGATGCGTGGATCCGTAAAACACATACGGACGTCTGAATGGAGCCTTTCAGGGGGGTGATCATCCCATTTAGACTCCCTGATCACCCCCCCTGTAAGGCTCCATTCAGACGTCCGTATGTGTTTTGCGGATCCGATCCATGGATGCGTGGATCCGTAAAACACATACGGACATCTGAATGGAGCCTGACAGGGGGGTGATCAATGACAGGGGGGTGATCAAGGAGTCTATATGGGGTGATCAGGGGTTCATAAGGGGTTAATAAGTGACAGGGGGGGTGTAGTGTAGTGTAGTGTAGTGGTGGTTGGTGCTACTTTACAGAGCTAACTGTGTCCTCTGGTGGTCGATCCAAGCAAAAGGGACCACCAGAGGACCAGGTAGCAGGTATATTAGACGCTGTTATCAAAAAAAAATCGCATCTACAGCCTGCCAGCGAACGATCGCCGCTGGCAGGCTGTAGATCAAGTCTCTTATCTTCCGATCCTGTGAACGCGCGCGCCTGTGTGCGCGCGTTCACAGGAAATCTCGCCTCTCGCGAGATGACGCACGGATGCGACCAGGAGGAATGAATCGACCGCCTCCAGGACGCATCCGTGCGTTAGGCGGTCCTGGAGCGGTTAAATTACTCCCCTTTCCCAATTTTACATATAAAAATATACACAGAATAAATAAATAGCGATAAGGTATCGCGCATTAAATTATGACAAAAACTAATAAAATATGAAAAGAATTGCTTGTGGGCTGAACGCTGTAACGGATATTTTTTTTAATATCACGTGATTCCCCCTACAAAAAAACTTTGAATAACAGTGATAAAAAAGTGATAAATGGTACTAATATAAACCCTCATACAGCTCTGTAGACCGAAATATAAAAAAGTTATAGCTGGCAGAATATGGCGATGCAAAAGAAAATGTTCATTTTTTTCAAAGGTTTTTATGTACCAGTTTGTAACTCGTCTTGTTTATGATTAGTGCAATTGTCTGTATTATGTATGTATACCCCTTTTCATATGTACAGCGCTATGAATTAAATGGCGCTTTAATAATAAATAATAATAATGTGGTGTCTGACAGGGGGACTCAATTTGTTTCCAGATTCTGGAAGGCGTTCTGCACTCGCTTGGGGGTACAATTGTCCTTCTCTTCGGCCTTTCACCCTCAGTCGAACGGACAGACTGAGCGCACTAACCAGAATCTGGAGACTTATCTGAAATGTTTTGTCTCAGAGAATCAGGAGGAGTGGTCTTCTTTTTTGTCTTTGGCCGAGTTCGCCATAAATAACCGTATGCAGGAGTCCACTGATAAGTCTCCATTTTTTGGGGCATATGGGTTCCATCTGCAGTTTGGCACATTTTCTGGTTCCGAGACTACTGGTATATCTGAAGAGGAAAGATTTACCTCTTCTGTGTCATTCAAAATAATCTGAAAAAGATGGGTAAGAAGTATAAACGAATGGCTAACAAGAGACGTGCGAGTAGTCCATACCTGAGAGTGGGTGATTCAGTGTGGCTGTCCACAAGAAACATTAAATTGAATGTACTTTCTTGGAAGTTGGGCCCAAGGTTTATTGGTCCATATAAGATCTCTGCCATTATTAACCCGGTAGCCTTTCGTCTTAACCTTCCGCACCAAAGGTTTTTTCCACAAATCCTTACTGAAAAGATATGTCGAACCTGCTGAACCTTCCTCCCTGCCACCCCCTCCTTTCATGGTGGACGGTAATCTGGAATTTCAGATCGCCAGGATAGTGGACCCCCGAATTCTCCGTAGATCCCTCCAGTATCTTGTTCACTGGACGGGTTACGGTCCAGAGGAAAGAATTTGGGTTCCAGCGGCCGACGTTCATGCCAGTCGCCTTGTGAAAGCTTTTTTACAGGGCTAATCCGGATAAGGTCGGTCCTGGGTGTCTGGAGGTCACCCGTAGAAAGGGGGATACTGTCACGGTACCTCCCATGTCAGTGGTTAGAAGATCTGAGAGCACGAAGGGGTTAACGGACAGTCTCTTGATTCTCTGTGTTGTTGTTTGGTAATGACCTCTTGTCAGGTGTTGCTTGTGCTCATTACGGCATCCACTATTTAGTTTGGTCTCAAACTGCATACCATGAGATTGATATTTCCTGCTGGTGTTGGTTGAGCTGGGGTGTTGTTCCTTTGTATCTTCTGCTCCTCCATTCTGCTTAACTACCTTAAGACCGCCTAACGCATGGATGCGTCCTGGCGGCGGTCGATTCATTCCTCCTGGAACGCATCCGTGCGTCATCTCGCGAGACGCGAGATTTCGGTCTGAGCCGGCCAGCGCATGCGCATTGCGGGCCGGCAAAAGTTGAAGAACTATTTCGTCACCAGCCTGCCAGCCAATGATCGTGAATGGCAGGCTGGAGATTTTCAAAAACTCAAATCAGAAGCCATCTAACACCTTATATTTATAAATATAAGGTGTTAAATGGCTTCTCTGCTCCTCTGCTGGTCCTTTTCGCCGGTTGGTCTCAGCAGAGGAGCAGGCATCACAGTAAGTAGCACCAAACACTACACCTTAGCCCCAGATCACCCCCCAGCACCCCAATTAACCCCTTGATCACCCCTTCTTGCCCCTGTCAATCACCTAGTGAAAGGGAAAAAAGTGATCAGTGTAAACTGTCACATTTTTTTTCACTGGTATTGACTGTTAGGTTTTAGGGATAGTTTAGGCCCCTTGGTTAGGTAGTTAGCGTCGGTTAGCGCCCAGCCCACCGCACCGCAGTCACTTATTCGCTGATTAGCGTATCGCTAATCAGCTTTTGCACTTTTATAGTATCTGTAAGTGATCAAAACTGATCACAGTCAGATCTATAATAGTATTAGTGTCACCTTAGCTCGCCCTCCACCCAAAACGCAGTGTTTGCCCGATCAGGCCTGATCGGTCGCCCACACGTGCTTTCACCCAAGGCCGCCCCGCCGCAGTGACCAAAAATATTTTTTTTTGATCACTGCACAATCACTTTACACGCGCTGCGGCGATAAAAAAAAATCTGTTTTGATATTTTTTATCAATCGCAGCGGCCTCCGGTACTTCGCTAGCCTCCCATTTGTAAGACAGGCTTGCTTTTTTTCTTGGGTAGTCTCAAGTAATACCCCCTAAATTTAGTAGTCCAAATGTCAAACAGTGGGTATTCTTCTGAAGAGGCCTACAGGCTTCTGACCCAGTCGGATGAGGAATGGGAACCTTCATCTGATGAATCTAGCGGGTCAGAATATGAACCTGTAGAAAGCAGTGGCAGTCTGACCCAAAGTTCGGACGAAGAGGTTGAGGTCCCTGATAGCACCAGGCGTACCCGGCCCCATGTCGCTAGACCACAGGTTGCGCAGGATCCGCTTCAAGGGCAGCAGAGTGGGGCTGGCGCTGTCGGATTACGTGGTGAGGCATACACCAGCAGCGCAGCCCATCCTGGACCTAGTACCAGCACTGCCGTACAACATGGTTAAGTGGCGAGCACCAGAAGGGCAGTTGAAGCTGGTACGGTGGCACGTGCAATAGTTACCCCGTCGCAGCCACCGCACAGACAGGCCCGTAGAGCCCCTAGAGTCCCTGAGGTGCTGGCAAACCCTGATTGGCAGTCCCCAACTTCAGCCGCACCTGTAGTTCCCCCTTTCACCGCCCAGTCTGGAGTTCGGGTTGAGACAGCTCAGATCGGTTCGGCACTGGGATTTTTTGAGCTGTTCTTGACTGCGGAGCTCTTGGACATAGTCGTGGCAGAAACAAATCGGTATGCCACTCAATTTATAGCCGCCAACCCGGGAAGCTTTTATGCCCAGCCTTTCCGGTGGAAACCAGTCCAAGTTTCCGAAATTAAAATTTTTCTGGGCCTTCTCCTCAACATGGGTCTAACCAAAAAGCATGAATTGCGGTCATATTGGTACACAAACCCAATTCATCACATGCCCATGTTCTCTGCTGCCATGTCCAGGGCACGATTTGAGACCATCCTGCGTTTCCTGCACTTTAGTGACAATAGCACCTCTCGTCCCAGAGGCCACCCAGCTTTTGACCGGCTCCACAAAATTCGGCCCCTCATAGACCACTTCAACCAGATTTGTATACCCCTGAGCAAAACATCTGCGTAGACGAGTCCCTTATACATTTTACCGGGCGCCTTGGCTTCAAACAATACATCCCAAGCAAGCGCGCCCGGTATGGGGTCAAATTGTATAAGCTCTGTGAAAGGGCCACAGGCTATACCCACAAATTTCGGATCTATGAGGGTAAAGATCAGACCCTGGAGCCGGTCGGTTGCCCTGACTACCTGGGGAGCAGTGGGAAGACAGTCTGGGACTTGGTGTCACCCTTATTTGGCAAGGGGTACCATCTTTATGTGGACAATTTCTACACAAGTGTGGCCCTCTTCAGGCATTTGTTCCTAGAACAGATTGGCTGCTGTGGCACCGCGCAAACTAGTCGCGCGGGCTTCCCCCAACGGCTCGTTACCACCCGTCTTGCAAGGGGGGAGAGGGCTGCCTTGTGTAATGAAGAACTGCTCGCGGTGAAATGGAGAGACAAGCGTGACGTTTACATGCTCTCCTCCATTCACGCAGACACGACAATACAAATAGAACGGGCAACCAGTGTCATTGAAAAGCCCCTCTCAGTCCACGACTATAATCTTCACATGGGAGGGGTGGACTTCAATGACCAGATGTTGGCTCCGTATTTAGTTTCCCGACGCACCAGACGCTGGTATAAGAAGGTGTCTGTATATTTGATTCAATTGGTTGTATATAATAGTTTTGTTCTCTACAGTAAGGCTGGGAGAACAGGATCCTTCCTCAAATTTCAGGAAGAGATCATCGAGAACCTCCTGTATCCAGGAGGTTCCGTGGCCCCATCCACCAGTGTAGTTAGCCGTCTACACGAGCGACATTTCCCCAATGTCGTTGCTGGTACCTCAACCCAACCGTCACCCCGAAAAAGATGTTGTGTCTGTAGCAGGAGTGGAATAAGGCGTGACACCCGCTATTTCTGTCCTGACTGTCCTGACCACCCTGCCCTATGCTTAGGGGAGTGTTTCCGGAAGTACCACACACAGGTACACTTAGCATAGGGATCAGATCTCACAGGACAGGTACACAGGGCTATTAGGGCCCATTCACACACAGCTTCTGCAAACCTCTCCTTTCATCTGGGACAAAGTGCATAATGTACTTCGCCACATCTTTGGGCGATTTGCGCTTTGCACATTGTCCCATGGGGAAGGAGAGGTTTGTCCTATAAAGGTAAAAAAATAAATAAAAAAAAATTAAAAATCACCAGTAAGCAAAAAAGTTAACGTTCAGTTCAAAAAGTTAAATAAAGTTTATATGTTCTGTTCAAATGTTATTATAAAGTTAATAAAATTGATTGCTTTGCGGCCTGGTTTTTTTCTTTTTTGTTTTGTTTTTTTTACCTTCCAGGTGGACCAACCGATCGACTAGCTGCAGCACTGATGTGCATTCTGACAGAAGCATTGCGCTGCTGTCAGATTACACAAAAGTCGGTGTATGCGGCGCTGCAAGACGAGATTTCTCCTCTGCAGTAAAAGATACGTTTGCCGTGGCATATGAGCTGAGGAGGCGGCGGTGTTCATATGCTTTGGCAAACACTTTGTATATAAAAAAAATATTAAAAAATCCCGGCAATGATTTATTCATCCACATCGATTGATGTGAATGGAGAAATCGGGTTTGCCAGGGCATACGAGCTAAGTGGGTATGGATGTTGGGCGGAGCTCCTATGTCCTGGCAGACGTCTTTCCCCTCCTTTTTTTTTTTTTTGGGCAGAGATTTTTTCATCCACATTTATCGATGTGAATGAAGAAATCTGTGCCGTTCATTTTTTTTTCAGCCCAGAGGCTGAACGGAAAAAAAAAATCTCATTACCTGTATGCTCAATATAAGGAGAATAGCAGAAACTCCTAATGCTGGCCATACATGTAATGATTGCGGAGACCCTCAAATGCCAGGGCTGTACAAACACCCCACAAATTACCCCATTTTGGAAAGAAGACACCCCAAGGTATTCGCTGAGGGGCATATTGAGTCCATGAAAGATTGAAATTTTTGTCCCAAGTTAGCGGAAAGTGAGACTTTGTGAGAAAAAAAATAAAATAAAAAATTTCCGCTAACTTGTGCCAAAAAAAAATAAAAAAATCTATGAACTCGCCATGCCCCTCATTGAATACCTTGGGGTGTCTTCTTTCCAAAATGGTGTCGCATGTGGGGTATTTATACTGCTCTGGCTTTTTAGGGGCCCTAAAGCGTGAGAAGTCTGGGATCCAAATGTCTAAAAATGCCCTCCTAAAAGGAATTTGGGCCCCTTTGCGCATCTAGGCTGCAAAAAAGTGTTACACATGTGGTATCGCTGTACTCAGGAGAAGTTGGGGAATGTGTTTTGGGGTGTCATTTTACATATACCCATGCTGGGTGAGATAAATATCTTGGTCAAATGCCAACTTTGTATAAAAAAATGGGAAAAGTTGTCTTTTGCCGAGATATTTCTCTCACCCAGCATGGGTATATGTAAAAAGACACCCCAAAGCACATTGCCCTACTTCTTCTGAGTACGGCGATACCAGATGTGTGACACTTTTTTGCAGCCTAGGTGGGCAAAGGGGCCCACATTCCAAAGAGCACCTTTTGGATTTCACAGCCCATTTTTTACACATGTTGATTTCAAACTACTTTGCACGCATTTGGGCCCCTAAAATGCCAGGGCAGTATAACTACCCCACAAGTGACCCCATTTTGGAAAGAAGACACCCCAAGGTATTTCATGATGGGCATAGTGAGTTCATGGAAGTTTTTATTTTGTGTCACAAGTTAGTGGAATATGAGACTTTGTAAGGAAAAAAATAAAAAATAAATAAAAATCATCATTTTCCGCTAACTTGTGACACAAAATAAAAACTTTCATGAACTCACTATGCCCATCATGAAATACCTTAGGGTGTCTACTTTCCGAAATGGGGTCATTTGTGGGGTTTTTCTACTGTCTGGGCATTGCAGAACCTCAGGAAACATGACAGGTGCTCAGAAAGTCAGAGCTGCTTCAAAAAGCGGAAATTCACATTTTTGTACCATAGTTTGTAAATGCTATAACTTTTACCCAAACCATTATTTTTTTTTTTTACCCAAACGTTTTTTTTTTAATCAAAGACATGTAGAACAATAAATTTAGCGAAAAATTTATATATTGATGTCGTTTTTTTTTTTTATTTACAACAGAAAGTGAAAAATTTCATTTTTTTGCAAAAATTTCGTTAAATTTCGATTAATAACAAAAAAATGTAAAAATGTCAGCAGCAATAAAATACCACCAAATGAAAGCTCTATTCGTGAGAAGAAAGGGAGGTAAAATTAATTTGGGTGGTAAGTTGCATGACCGAGCAATAAACGGTGAAAGTAGTGTAGTGCAGAATTGTAAAAAGTGGTCTGGTCATTAAGGGGGTTTAAGCTAGGGGGGCTGAAGTGGTTAAGCTAAGTGCATTTTGTTGTTTGCTTGTGTCTGTTGTTTTCTAGGCCTCAGGGAGACGCTGGTTCCTTCATCGGGGAAGGAACCAGTAGTCTCTTTCCCCGTCAACACTCCTAGGGATTTCCAGGGCCTAGGTTCCGGTATATGAGTTTTTCCACCTTCAGGGTCTACTCATATTGGCAGGAGTCAGGGAGAGATCTAGGGATTCCTCTCCCTTAGTTTTGAGGCCTAGAATCCTGTCTATTGTCTTCTGTGTGTTATCTCGTGTTTTCCCCTCCCCATTTCTCGTGACAGACAAAAGCAAAAAATATTGAACTTTTGTTCTCCCCTGACGATTTATGTAGGCCATGGTTGTTGAATTTTCTGAATAAAATAAATTACTTTCTTGCTCCTTTCCTCTGGAAAGGCTAATTCAAAGGCCATCTTTACTGCTTTTAGTTGCTATAAGTTGGAGGAGGCTTTCCTTGAGTTTAGGTCACACCTCCCTTGCCAGTACCTGTTCTGAGAGTAAGCTCCCCAACCCCAGGGACTGGGGTCTGTGGTAAACACTATCTTATCTTTGAAAGACCATGGGACTCCCGCAGACAAATTCTTTGGTATTGTCCACCATACAGGAAACACCTGGCCTTTGATGAAAGGTGGAATTTTCGGTCCCAAGAGTAAGGCGAGTCGTCCCAGGATCTTAGAATATCTGTCTGCAACTCTCTGGAGTGAATCTGTGGAATAGTGGACATCATATTACCCAGCACAGCCACTGCTTCTCTAAAAGTACACAGATGGGAGTGAAAAATGGACAAAATCTGCTCCCTGATTGATTCCCATTTTATGGCAGGAGTCCAACTGGATTCCTAAAAACACACAAATTTGAGCGGGAACAAGGTTTGATTTTTACCAATTTATTTTCCAACCCAGATCTCCTAATGTGGAACATAGAAGATCTATATCTCTCTCTCTCCAACTCTTCCTTTGAATGGAAAATCAACAGATGTAGATCTAGATACAGTACTAAAGGTACACCTCTTAGTCTTACAAAGGCCGCTATCTCTGCTACCACCTCTTTGTAAACTCTTGGAGCCTGACAACTTTCCTCTTATCCAAACTGCTGTTCTCAAGAATTTCTGGTATGATGCATTTATCAGAATGTGATAGTAAGCATCTTTCAGATCCAAGCTCGCCATCCAACAATTCTGGAAGACTAAATTTGTCGTTGACTTTATTGTTTCCATATGGAAATTCTTGTAAGTTAGGGATCTGTTTAGTCTCTTCAGATTTAGTAATACTCTGATCAATCCATTTGGCTTTCTTACTAAGAAATGTGGGAGAAAGAAATCCATTTTGTATCTCTATACCAAAGTTCAATGAAAGGACAGCTACGTGCAGCTGCTGGGGAGCAGTTGACCCCCACCTTCTCTATTCTCGGAATAGAGAAACTTCTGCTTTTTAGTTTTATATCCTTTTCTGATAAGAAACTGTCTTGCTTCTCTGTCTTTGTGGCTTTCGCTCAAGTTATGTGACCCCCACGGCTGTTGGACATCTGCCAGTAAAATTCTGATACAAGATTGTATTCTTCAAACAATAAACAGATTACTTGGTCAGCTATCTTGTCTGTATCAGTTTTCTCTATGTGCACATACAACTTTCTTGGATTTGGACCCCGATAATCATAGAAGCAAGGGTAATTTCCCCAACAGAAATGAGGGGAATAGAAACCCCTCCCTACTTCTCTTTTGGGAACCAGGCAAACCACCCTTTTGCTTAAGGGAGCCACACCTTCCAATTCTAAAGTTTTTTTTTTTGGAGATCCTTGAGGCATATTGTTTGAACAAAAAAAGTCAAATGGCCGAGAAAAGAATTCTATCCGATACCCATGTTTTATAACCTCTAGAATCCATCTTTTCTGTGAAATGGACCCCCAGTCAGGAAAAAACTGTGACAACCTTCCTCCCACCTGACTTCTGGCGTCATTGCCGTTTGTCCTCAGATCTACTTTCTTGGGGCTTGAACAAAAAAAGCTAGATCTTTTAGGGAGTCTCTGTCTTTTAATCACCCTGCCTTCCTCTTTGTTTTCTAAAATTGGACTGTGGTTTACAAAAAAGGTAGGCTTCTGGGGAACTGGGAACCCCTTCTTTTTATCAGAAGCTCTTTTCAGAATATCATCTAAGGAGGGGCTAAAAAGCCTAGAACCTACACAGGCGACTGCACAAAGTCTAGCCTTAAAGCCCTGGTCTCCTTTCCACAACTTTAACCAGATAGAGCGTCTGGCAGCATTCGACATGGCCGCTGCTCTAGCAGAAAAATGCACTGCATCTGCTAGGAAATCAGCTGCTTTAAGGAAGGTGGGAAGAGAAGAAAGTAATTCTTCTCTAGGAGTCTTGTCCTTAATATCCGAATCAAGCTGCTCTAACCATAACCTTAAAGACCTAGAGACCCAGGAGGCGGCAATAGCAAGCCTAAGACTAGTGGATGCTGATTCCCAAGTTCTTTTAAGATAAATGTCAGCATTTTTATCCAACGGATCTCCCAGGCATCCCAGGTCTTCAAATGGAAACGCCGATCTTAGCAACTGGTGCATCCACTGTGGGGGCCCTATCCCATACCTCAGATACAGATTCTTCAAAGGGAAACTTTCTCTTGATTGTAGTTGATATAAAAAAAAAATCATATTGATTTTTCCACTCTGTTCTAATAAGAGCTTCCATATTTTTATGCACTGAAAATACCCTATGATGTTTAGGACTCAGTCCCTCAAAAACATGGTCAGCTATTGATTTAGGCCGTTTTATGAAAAGTCATCGGAGAATATTGTGGCTGGAATTTAATTATCATCCTCCCAAGAGTTTTCAGATTTGGTCTCTATACTGTAACCGGCCCTTTCTGGTGACCGTGGCAGATTTAGTTTCAGGCACTTAAAAGATGATTTAACTTGTGATCTCACCAAAGCCTTAATACTTTTGGATAAGGATTGTGACTCTTCCAGAACCAATTTATCCAAACATTCCTGACATAGTGGTCTAACATAAGATGCTACTCTACATCCACTATATTCTTTATGCTTAGATGACATCTGTTCTTTTTTGCTACCTATAACAACAAAAACAACAATCCATAAATATAAGGAGAGGATATCTCTCACCATATGTAGGAGGTAACTTCCCCACTCCTCAGGTCCAGTACCGGGTTTGTGGGCCTCGAGGATTTCAAGGGGTCGGTGCGTCGCAAATCACCCAAATCCAGCACAGCACAGTGTGCGCAAAGATAGAGGTGTCTATAGGTGGCTCCAATATTGATTACACAATTACCCCCCTCCCTGTTTGGGTGTGATACTAGGACACCACCGGGTTTACAATTTATGTCTAGAACCCGATAACACACGGTGTAAGGAAAATAGAGAACTGCTCCCCTATAAAACCTCTCTGCACATACAATAATCCTATATGTTGTCAAACTGTGACTGTGTTCTATGAGGTGTCAACAAGAGGACCATTTAACAGCTGCCATGAGATATTTTGGGGCCCCATATACTGGGATTGGTCAGAGCCCCTGGGGAGAGTGGGGTATAGCATTGAAGTCTTCAGCATGAAGGGGGGAGCAGAATGGCCGGCAAGCTGTCACTGACCACTGGGGATTTGTCCTCCTATGATTACTTCTTTAGGGCAGAACATCGTGAAATCTTTATGGTCAGACAGGCAGCATGGTTCATAGAAGTTAGAAGAATAGGTGATAACTAGAGTTGAGCGAACACCTGGATGTTCGGGTTCGAGAAGTTCGGCCGAACATCCCGGAAATGTTCGGGTTCGGGATCCGAACCCGATCCGAACTTCGTCCCGAACCCGAACCCCATTGAAGTCAATGGGGACCCGAACTTTTCGGCACTAAAAAGGCTGTAAAACAGCCCAGGAAAGAGCTAGAGGGCTGCAAAAGGCAGCAACATGTAGGTAAATCCCCTGCAAACAAATGTGGATAGGGAAATGAATTAAAATAAAAATTAAATAAATAAAAATTAACCAAAATCAATTGGAGAGAGGTTCCATAGCAGAGAATCTGGCTTCCCGTCACCCACCACTGGAACAGTCCATTCTCAGATATTTAGGCCCCGGCACCCAGGCAGAGGAGAGAGGTCCCGTAACAGAGAATCTGTCTTCATGTCAGCAGAGAATTAGTCTGCATGTCATAGCAGAGAATGAGGCTTCACGTCAGCCACCACTGCAACAGTCCATTGGCATATATTTAGGCCCAGCACCCAGGCAGAGGAGAGAGGTCCCGTAACAGACAATCTGGCTTCATGTCAGCAGAGAATCAGTCTGCATGTCATAGCAGAGAATCAGGCTTCACGTCACCCACCACTGCAACAGTCCATTGTCATAAATTTAGGCCCAGCACTAGTGTTGAGCGGCATGTCCCATATTCGAATTCGCGAAATTTTGTGAATATTCGAAAGAATATTCGTAAAATATTCGCGATTATTCAAATTCGTTATTATTTCGCATATGCGATAATTCGAATTTTCGCATCGCATAATACATATGCTATGCAAAATTCACATGTGCGCTAATGAAATCGCCTTACGAAGATTCGCAACTCAATTCAATCACTAATGTATGAATGCAATGCCCTTTGCCTCTGTTCTGGGACAAGTGTAGATATTCGCATGTGCGCTAATAAAATCGCCTTACGAAGATTCGCACCTCAATCACTTTCTAGGGAATGTGAGACTTTTGGGAATCAATCGAGATACAGTGGGGGGTGATGACAGTAGTTGACAGAGTACAGATCAATGTAATCTGTAAGGTGGAAAGTAAAATAAAAAATACGAATATTCGTAAATCGAATTTTACGAAGTTCTACGTATTCGCGAATATGGTGCTATACTATATGAATGCACATGCACAGGCCTTTGCCTCTCTGTTCTGGGGACAAGTGTAGATATTTGCATTTGCGTTAATAAAATCGCCTTACGAAGATTCGCAGCTCAATTCAATCACTAATGTATGAATGCAAAGCCCTTTGCCTCTGTTCTGGGACAAGTGTAGATATTCGCATGTGCGCTAATAAAATCGCCTTACGAAGATTCGCAACTCAATTCACTAATGTATGAATGCAAAGCCCTTTGCCTCTGTTCTGGGACGTGCCGATATTCGCATGTGCGCTAATAAAATCGCCTTACGAAGATTCGCGCCTCAATCACTTTCTAGGCAATGTGAGTAAGATCTGAGCTGTTGGACCTTTGGGAAACAATCAATTATATGTGTACTGTAATTTTGTGGGGGGGAGGGAAAAAAACAAAAAACGAATATTCGTTTTTACGAATATATAGCACTATATTCGAAATATTCGCGAAATCGCGAAGTTGCGATATTCGCGAAAAAAATTTGCTTTTCGAATATTCGCGCTCAACACTACCCAGCACCCAGGCAGAGGAGAGAGGTCCCGTAACAGAGGATCTGGCTTCATGTCAGCAGAGAATCAGTCTGCATGTCATAGCAGAGAATGAGGCTTCACGTCACCCACCACTGCAACAGTCCATTGGCATATATTTAGGCCTAGCACACAGGCAGAGCAGAGAGGTCCCGTAACAGACAATCTGGCTTCATGTCAGCAGAGAATCAGTCTGCATGTCATAGCAGAGAATGAGGCTTCACGTCACCCACCACTGCAACAGTCCATTGGCATATATTTAGGCCTAGCACACAGGCAGAGCAGAGAGGTCCCGTAACAGACGATCTGGCTTCATGTCAGCAGAGAATCAGTCTGCATGTCATAGCAGAGAATCAGGCTTCACGTCAGCCACCACTGCAACAGTCCATGGTCATAAATTTAGGCCCAGCACCCAGGCAGAGGAGAGAGGTCCCGTAACAGACAATCTGGCTTCATGTCAGCAGAGAATTAGTCTGCATGTCATAGCAGAGAATCAGGCTTCATGTCAGCCACCACTGCAACAGTCCATTGGCATATATTTAGGCCTAGCACACAGGCAGAGGAGAGGTTCATTCAACTTTGGGTAGCATCGCAATATAATGGTAAAATGAAAATAAAAATAGGATTGAATGAGGAAGTGCCCTGGAGTGCAATAATATATGGTTATGGGGAGGTAGTTAATGTCTAATCTGGACAAGGGACGGACAGGTCCTGTGGGATCCATGCCTGGTTCATTTTTATGAACGTCAGCTTGTCCACATTGGCTGTAGACAGGCGGCTGCGTTTGTCTGTAATGACGCCCCCTGCCGTGCTGAATACACGTTCAGACAAAACGCTGGCTGCCGGGCAGGCCAGCACCTCCAAGGCATAAAAGGCTAGCTCTGGCCACGTGGACAATTTAGAGACCCAGAAGTTGAATGGGGCCGAACCATCAGTCAGTACGTGGAGGGGTGTGCACACGTACTGTTCCACCATGTTAGTGAAATGTTGCCTCCTGCTAACACGTTGCGTATCAGGTGGTGGTGCAGTTAGCTGTGGCGTGTTGACAAAAGTTTTCCACATCTCTGCCATGCTAACCCTGCCCTCAGAGGAGCTGGCCGTGACACAGCTGCCTTGGCGACCTCTTGCTCCTCCTCTGCCTTGGCCTTGGGCTTCCACTTGTTCCCCTGTGACATTTGGGAATGCTCTCAGTAGCGCGTCTACCAACGTGCGCTTGTACTCGCGCATCTTCCTATCACGCTCCAGTGCAGGAAGTAAGGTGGGCACATTGTCTTTGTAGCGTGGATCCAGCAGGGTGGCAACCCAGTAGTCCGCACAGGTTAAAATGTGGGCAACTCTGCTGTCGTTGCGCAGGCACTGCAGCATGTAGTC
Source organism: Bufo gargarizans (assembly GCF_014858855.1). NCBI lineage: Eukaryota > Metazoa > Chordata > Amphibia > Anura > Bufonidae > Bufo > Bufo gargarizans. Next base: position 515,177,067 of record NC_058083.1, read on the forward strand.
GCTCATGTGTGCCAGGCTGCCCAGGGGTAAGGACAAGCTGTCCTCTGTGGGAGGCGTATCGTCATCGTCCTGCCTTTCCCCCCAGCCACGCACCAGTGATGGACCCGAGCTGCGTTGGGTGCCACCCCGCTGTGACCATGCTTCATCCTCATCCTCCTCCACCTCCTCCTCATCCTCGTCCTCCTCGTCCTCCAGTAGTGGGCCCTGGCTGGCCACATTTGTACCTGGCCTCTGCTGTTGCAAAAAACCTCCCTCTGAGTCACTTCGAAGAGACTGGCCTGAAAGTGCTAAAAATGACCCCTCTTCCTCATCCTCCTCCTCCTCCTCCTGGGCCACCTCCTGTTCCATCATCGCCCTAAGTGTTTTCTCAAGGAGACATAGAAGTGGTATTGTAACGCTGATAACGGTGTCATCGCCACTGGCCATGTTGGTGGAGTACTCGAAACAGCGCAACAGGGCACACAGGTCTCGCATGGAGGCCCAGTCATTGGTGGTGAAGTGGTGCTGTTCTGTAGTGCGACTGACCCGTGCGTGCTGCAGCTGAAACTCCACTATGGCCTGCTGCTGCTCGCACAGTCTGTCCAGCATGTGCAAGGTGGAGTTCCACCTGGTGGGCACGTCGCATATGAGGCGGTGAGCGGGAAGGCCGAAGTTACGCTGTAGCGCAGACAGGCGAGCAGCGGCAGGATGTGAACGCCGGAAGCGCGAACAGACGGCCCGCACTTTATGCAGCAGCTCTGACATGTCGGGGTAGTTGTGAATGAACTTCTGCACCACCAAATTCAGCACATGCGCCAAGCAAGGGATGTGCGTCAAATTGGCTAGTCCCAGAGCTGCAACGAGATTTCGCCCATTATCACACACCACCAGGCCGGGCTTGAGGCTCACCGGCAGCAACCACTCGTCGGTCTGTTGTTCAATACCCCGCCACAACTCCTGTGCGGTGTGGGGCCTGTCCCCCAAACATATGAGTTTCAGAATGGCCTGCTGACGTTTACCCCGGGCTGTGCTGAAGTTGGTGGTGAAGGTGTGTGGCTGACTGGATGAGCAGGTGGAAGAAGAGGAGGAGGAAGCCGAGAAGGAGGAGGTGGCAACAGGAGGCAAAGAATGTTGCCCTGCGATCCTTGGCGGCGGCAGGACGTGCGCCAAACAGCTCTCCGCCTGGGGCCCAGCTGCCACTACATTTACCCAGTGTGCAGTTAGGGAGATATAGCGTCCCTGGCCGTGCTTACTGGTCCACGTATCTGTGGTTAGGTGGACCTTGCTACAGATGGCGTTGCGCAGTGCACACTTGATTTTATGGGATACTTGGTTGTGCAGGGAAGGCACGGCTCTCTTGGAGAAGTAGTGCCGGCTGGGAACAACATACTGTGGGACAGCAAGCGACATGAGCTGTTTGAAGCTGTCTGTGTCCACCAGCCTAAATGACAGCATTTCATAGGCCAGTAGTTTAGAAATGCTGGCATTCAGGGCCAGGGATCGAGGGTGGCTAGGTGGGAATTTACGCTTTCTATCAAATGTTTGTGAGATGGAGAGCTGAACGCTGGCGTGTGACATGGTTGAGACGCTTGGTGACGGAGGTGGTGGTGGTGGTGTTGGTGGTACATCCCCTGTTTGCTGGGCGGCAGGTGCCAACGTTCCTCCAGAGGCGGAGGAAGAGGCCGAGGCGGCAGCAGCAGAATAGGCCGAGGCGGCAGCAGCAGAAGAGGTAGCAGGGGGAGCCTGAGTGACTTCCTTGGTTTTAAGGTGTTTACTCCACTGCAGTTCATGCTTTGCATGCAGGTGCCTGGTCATGCAGGTTGTGCTCAGGTTCAGAACGTTAATGCCTCGCTTCAGGCTCTGATGGCACAGCGTGCAAACCACTCGGGTCTTGTCGTCAGCACATTGTTTGAAGAAGTGCCATGCCAGGGAACTCCTTGAAGCTGCCTTTGGGGTGCTCGGTCCCAGATGGCGGCGGTCAGTAGCAGGCGGAGTCTCTTGGCGGCGGGTGTTCTGCTTTTGCCCACTGCTCCCTCTTTTGCTACGCTGTTGGCTCGGTCTCACCACTGCCTCTTCCTCCGAACTGTGAAAGTCAGTGGCACGACCTTCATTCCATGTGGGGTCTAGGACCTCATCGTCCCCTGCATCGTCTTCCACCCAGTCTTGATCCCTGACCTCCTGTTCAGTCTGCACACTGCAGAAAGACGCAGCAGTTGGCACCTGTGTTTCGTCATCATCAGAGACATGCTGAGGTGGTATTCCCATGTCCTCATCATCAGGAAACATAAGTGGTTGTGCGTCAGTGCATTCTATGTCTTTCACCGCTGGGGAAGGGCTAGGTGGATGCCCTTGGGAAACCCTGCCAGCGGAGTCTTCAAACAGCATAAGAGACTGCTGCATAACTTGAGGCTGAGACAGTTTCCCTGGTATGCATGGGGGTGATGTGACAGACTGATGGGGTTGGTTTTCAGGCGCCATCTGTGCGCTTTCTGCAGAAGACTGGGTGGGAGATAATGTGAACGTGCTGGATCCACTGTCGGCCACCCAATTGACTAATGCCTGTACCTGCTCAGGCCTTACCATCCTTAGAACGGCATTGGGCCCCACCATATATCGCTGTAAATTCTGGCGGCTACTGGGACCTGAGGTAGTTGGTACACTAGGACGTGTGGATGTGGCAGAACGGCCACGTCCTCTCCCAGCACCAGAGGGTCCACTAACACCACCACGACCATGTCCACGTCCGCGTCCCTTACTAGATGTTTTTCTCATTGTTATGGTTCACCACAACAACAAATATATTATTTGGCCCAATGTATTGTATTCAAATTCAGCGGGATATAAATTTGAGGCCTAGTATTTAGGCGCTGGGTGACCGGTATGGATTTAGTGACAGAATTAGACTTGGAAATGCACAGAAGCGTGTGTGTGAAGTTATTCTGAATGACCCTATGTGCACCTTCAATATTATATACCCTTTTAGGGATAGATTTCAAATAGCTCTGATATAGCAGAAACCACTAAATTATGAAATTGCTAAATTGGGAATTGTACTTCAACCCAGAACAAAAAATGTGCTTTGACGGACACTAAATATCTTGCCCAGCAACAACAGTACAGTGGTGGGTAACGAGAGATTTAGAGGGATTTAAATTTGAGGCCTAGTATTTAGGCGCTGGGTCACCGGTATGGATTTAGTGACAGAATTAGACTTGGAAATGCACAGAAGCGTGTGTGTGAAGTTATTCTGAATGACCCTATGTGCACCTTCAATATTATATACCCTTTTAGGGATAGATTTCAAATAGCTCTGATATAGCAGAAACCACTAAATTATGAAATTGCTAAATTGGGAATTGTACTTCAACCCAGAACAAAAAATGTGCTTTGACGGACACTAAATATCTTGCCCAGCAACAACAGTACACCGGTGGGTAACGAGAGATTTAGAGGGAATTAAATTTGAGGCCTAGTATTTAGGCGCTGGGTCACCGGTATGGATTTAGTGACAGAATTAGACTTGGAAATACACAGTAGCGGGTGTGTGTGAAGTTATTCTGAATGACCCTATGTGCACCTTCAATATTATATACCCTTTTAGGGATAGATTTCAAATAGCTCTGATATAGCAGAAACCACTAAATTATGAAATTGCTAAATTGGGAATTGTACTTCAACCCAGAACAAAAAATGTGCTTTGACGGACACTAAATATCTTGCCCAGCAACAACAGTACAGTGGTGGGTAACGAGAGATTTAGAGGGATTTAAATTTGAGGCCTAGTATTTAGGCGCTGGGTCACCGGTATGGATTTAGTGACAGAATTAGACTTGGAAATGCACAGAAGCGTGTGTGTGAAGTTATTCTGAATGACCCTATGTGCACCTTCAATATTATATACCCTTTTAGGGATAGATTTCAAATAGCTCTGATATAGCAGAAACCACTAAATTATGAAATTGCTAAATTGGGAATTGTACTTCAACCCAGAACAAAAAATGTGCTTTGACGGACACTAAATATCTTGCCCAGCAACAACAGTACACCGGTGGGTAACGAGAGATTTAGAGGGATTTAAATTTGAGGCCTAGTATTTAGGCGCTGGGTCACCGGTATGGATTTAGTGACAGAATTAGACTTGGAAATGCACAGAAGCGTGTGTGTGAAGTTATTCTGAATGACCCTATGTGCACCTTCAATATTATATACCCTTTTAGGGATAGATTTCAAATAGCTCTGATATAGCAGAAACCACTAAATTATGAAATTGCTAAATTGGGAATTGTACTTCAACCCAGAACAAAAAATGTGCTTTGACGGACACTAAATATCTTGCCCAGCAACAACAGTACACCGGTGGGTAACGAGAGATTTAGAGGGATTTAAATTTGAGGCCTAGTATTTAGGCGCTGGGTCACCGGTATGGATTTAGTGACAGAATTAGACTTGGAAATGCACAGAAGCGTGTGTGTGAAGTTATTCTGAATGACCCTATGTGCACCTTCAATATTATATACCCTTTTAGGGATAGATTTCAAATAGCTCTGATATAGCAGAAACCACTAAATTATGAAATTGCTAAATTGGGAATTGTACTTCAACCCAGAACAAAAAATGTGCTTTGACGGACACTAAATATCTTGCCCAGCAACAACAGTACACCGGTGGGTAACGAGAGATTTAGAGGGATTTAAATTTGAGGCCTAGTATTTAGGCGCTGGGTCACCGGTATGGATTTAGTGACAGAATTAGACTTGGAAATGCACAGAAGCGTGTGTGTGAAGTTATTCTGAATGACCCTATGTGCACCTTCAATATTATATACCCTTTTAGGGATAGATTTCAAATAGCTCTGATATAGCAGAAACCACTAAATTATGAAATTGCTAAATTGGGAATTGTACTTCAACCCAGAACAAAAAATGTGCTTTGACGGACACTAAATATCTTGCCCAGCAACAACAGTACAGCGGTGGGTAACGAGAGATTTAGAGGGATTTAAATTTGAGGCCTAGTATTTAGGCGCTGGGTCACCGGTATGGATTTAGTGACAGAATTAGACTTGGAAATGCACAGAAGCGTGTGTGTGAAGTTATTCTGAATGACCCTATGTGCACCTTCAATATTATATACCCTTTTAGGGATAGATTTCAAATAGCTCTGATATAGCAGAAACCACTAAATTATGAAATTGCTAAATTGGGAATTGTACTTCAACCCAGAACAAAAAATGTGCTTTGACGGACACTAAATATCTTGCCCAGCAACAACAGTACACCGGTGGGTAACGAGAGATTTAGAGGGAATTAAATTTGAGGCCTAGTATTTAGGCGCTGGGTCACCGGTATGGATTTAGTGACAGAATTAGACTTGGAAATACACAGTAGCGGGTGTGTGTGAAGTTATTCTGAATGACCCTATGTGCACCTTCAATATTATATACCCTTTTAGGGATAGATTTCAAATAGCTCTGATATAGCAGAAACCACTAAATTATGAAATTGCTAAATTGGGAATTGTACTTCAACCCAGAACAAAAAATGTGCTTTGACGGACACTAAATATCTTGCCCAGCAACAACAGTACAGTGGTGGGTAACGAGAGATTTAGAGGGATTTAAATTTGAGGCCTAGTATTTAGGCGCTGGGTCACCGGTATGGATTTAGTGACAGAATTAGACTTGGAAATGCACAGAAGCGTGTGTGTGAAGTTATTCTGAATGACCCTATGTGCACCTTCAATATTATATACCCTTTTAGGGATAGATTTCAAATAGCTCTGATATAGCAGAAACCACTAAATTATGAAATTGCTAAATTGGGAATTGTACTTCAACCCAGAACAAAAAATGTGCTTTGACGGACACTAAATATCTTGCCCAGCAACAACAGTACACCGGTGGGTAACGAGAGATTTAGAGGGATTTAAATTTGAGGCCTAGTATTTAGGCGCTGGGTCACCGGTATGGATTTAGTGACAGAATTAGACTTGGAAATGCACAGAAGCGTGTGTGTGAAGTTATTCTGAATGACCCTATGTGCACCTTCAATATTATATACCCTTTTAGGGATAGATTTCAAATAGCTCTGATATAGCAGAAACCACTAAATTATGAAATTGCTAAATTGGGAATTGTACTTCAACCCAGAACAAAAAATGTGCTTTGACGGACACTAAATATCTTGCCCAGCAACAACAGTACAGCGGTGGGTAACGAGAGATTTAGAGGGAATTAAATTTGAGGCCTAGTATTTAGGCGCTGGGTCACCGGTATGGATTTAGTGACAGAATTAGACTTGGAAATACACAGTAGCGGGTGTGTGTGAAGTTACTCTGAATGACCCTATGTGCACCTTCAATATTATATACCCTTTTTGGGATAGATTTCAAAGAGCTCTGATATAGCAGGAACCACTAAATTATGAAATTGCTAAATTGAGAATTGTATTTCAACCCAGAACAAGAAATGTGCTTGAACGGACACTAAATAACTCGCCCAGCTACAGCACTAGGGACAGATTTAGCTGGATATAAATTTGAGGCCTAGTATTTAGGCGCTGGGTGACCGGTATGGATTTAGTGACAGAATTAGACTGGGATATGGCCAAAAAATGAACAGACTATTGCTGGTTAAATGCACTTGGTGTGACAGCTTCACCCTGATGTAGGCTTTAGCCAAAAAACAACCACACCATTGAGGGTTAAATGCACTTGGTGACAGGCGCAGCTTGCCCCTGATTTTGTATATGGCCAAAAAATGAACAGACTATTGCTGGTTAAATGCACTTGGTGTGACAGCTTCACCCTGATGTAGGCTTTAGCCAAAAAACAACCACACCATTGAGGGTTAAATGCACTTGGTGACAGGCGCAGCTTGCCCCTGATTTTGTATATGGCCAAAAAATGAACAGACTATTGCTGGTTAAATGCACTTGGTGTGACAGCTTCACCCTGATGTAGGCTTTAGCCAAAAAACAACCACACCATTGAGGGTTAAATGCACTTGGTGACAGGCGCAGCTTGCCCCTGATTTTGTATATGGCCAAAAAATGAACAGACTATTGCTGGTTAAATGCACTTGGTGTGACAGCTTCACCCTGATGTAGGCTTTAGCCAAAAAACAACCACACCATTGAGGGTTAAATGCACTTGGTCGCAGCTTGTGCTGGCGCACCACAAGACACAAAATGGCCGCCGATCACCCCAGAAAAATGAGACTGACAAACGGTCTGTGCAGCCTAAAAACAGTGAGCAATTGAGGATCAGCAGCTCAATGATCCACAGCTGCAGATCGATCAGTTAATCAAGTCCTTTGGAGGAGTTAATCTGCCTAATCTCGCCCTACTGTCGCAGCCGCAACCTCTCCCTACGCTAATCAGAGCAGAGTGACGGGCGGCGCTATGTGACTCCAGCTTAAATAGAGGCTGGGTCACATGGTGCTCTGGCCAATCACAGCCATGCCAATAGTAGGCATGGCTGTGATGGCCTCTTGGGGCAAGTAGTATGACGCTTGTTGATTGGCTGCTTTGCAGCCTTTCAAAAAGCGCCAAGAAAGCGTCACAAAAGCGCGAAGAAAGCGACGAACACCGAACCCGAACCCGGACTTTTACGAAAATGTCCGGGTTCGGGTCCGTGTCACGGACACCCCAAAATTCGGTACGAACCCGAACTATACAGTTCGAGTTCGCTCATCCCTAGTGATAACCCCAACCTTCTGATCAATACTGTGGGACACCTGGTATCAGTAACAATTGTGTGCTAATAAAGGAAAACCTGTCAGAAAGTACAATATGTGACCCCCAAACTGCCACCACTACCTGACTATACAAGGAGTCATCAGTAGCCAGTGAAGGAGCAGAATCTGTGAGTCTTCTCTGCTTTATGTAGTGGTTACTACTCACCTGGGTGGTTATCGGTGGGAATGTCCTCTATGATCTGCTTATCACTCCTTACATACGTATCTTTAGCCTTAATATTGGTCAGATCTTTACCCAGATTTAAAAGCTGCGAAACAGAAATTGTAAAAGTCAGCAGACTGATGGAGAAGTCGTGTGGAAGGTTTGATGTGACCAGAAAAGATCATTAATTACAATGACAAAAAGTGATGAAATGGCAGCAGAGTTATCTGCTATGGCAGCGGTCCATGCCTATAGCTCCTCTCCTTCCTGCTGGTGGGCACGCCTGCTGCCTGGTTTACCTGCTCCATAGCTTTAGGGCTCCAGTGGTCCAGTCCCACAGACATCCCTCTCTCCCTTCCCAGTGGTCCTGGCTGCTGGAATAACGCTGTCCTCCCACACAAGCTAAGGCCTGCTTCCTGCCGATAATGACCTTCTCTGCCCATAGGTCATGTGTGCACACACTATCTCTGGCTCTTATAGGGCCGGCATGCACGCACTCTGATCTCTACAAGCCGTGGAAAGGAGCCTGGTCAGTAGGTTCTAGTATGCTAGTTTCATGCAAAGCTTGTTCTGTGTACAGACTTCTGTCTGACTTCTAGATTGGACCCTTTGCTGTCTGACCTGATCCTTGCCTGATCTCAGTTCTGATCCTGAGCTGCTTGCCCTGACAACGGACCATTTATCGGACTGCATGTATTCTGCCTTTCCTGACCCTGTGGGTCACCAGTCACTTGTACAGAAACTAAAACTACTTCAAGTGCAGCAGCCTAGTGGTTCCCCTGCAACAAAGTCCAGATCCCTGTGCAGTGGATAAAGTGGAGGGAAGGGGGTCACTTATATAACACACTCCGGAGCAGAACCTTGTTAAAATCTGTTCACAAGACACAGTGGATCTACATGTGCAATGTTTCATTGTCTGACCTAAAAATATCTGCAGGTCTCCTGTATATATGCATCTAGTTGGTTCCTTATTCCAACCAGCAGTCTCTACTGACCAGAAAACTGTGAGAAGATCCAGACGACATGCAAGGTCTATAGTTTGCTGTAATCCTGCCATCTCTACCTTTCTCATTATACAAGAATAAAACATATAATACTGGTTTATAAAACAAGACTGAACACAAGATCTTCACAGCACTTCTACAGATCATAGGGAACCTTTCATGAGACCTTATTTCCATCTTTCTGATCATCATATGGAATGCTTTGATGTTTTTCTGAACCATCCTGTAGAAGAAGAGGACTGGGAGTTGTTCTCTCTTCTTTAACTGTAGGAAAAACATACGGTGACAATTAATTTCTTACATATAACTAGTGAGAGGATGTGTGTATTTAGTCATGTCTTTTACTTGGTGGCTGGTGATCCTCCATCATGACGTTCTTGTACAGATCTTTGTGTCCTTCTAAATACTCAGACTCCTCCATGGAGAAATAGACGGCGACATCCTGACACCTTATAGGAACCTGACAACAGAATGATACAGTCATCACCCAGATCCCTTCATAGCGTTAATGTATAATGTCCCGGCATTCCCAGCGATGTCACCTCTCCAGTCAGCAGCTCAATGATCTTGTTGGTGAGCTCTAGGACCTTCTCTCTGTTGACTTTCTCATGTATCAGGATGCGAGGTGTCGGCCTGGACATTGGGCTCAGGATTCCTCCCCGTCCTTCAGATACCGGGGCCTGACAATGCTCACTAGAGGTCTTCTTCACTACTGTGTATTCCTGGTTATGGCGAGACGCAATAATAATAATCACTCCATACATCGAGACATAGAGAAAATGATGTAATGTGATATCATCAGAATCTCTCACCTCTCCAGTAAGCCGGAGGAGGATCTCTAGGCTGAGATTTATTATACTCTCTGCCATCTTGTCCCCATCTCTATCCATTCTTAATAGGTCAATCAGGAGAATGATCTTATATAGGAGATATACGCTGAACGGATCTTATATTGTAGGAACCTGAATGGAAAGAAGATGAACTGATGTAAAATAATAGAAAATCCCATGTAAAATACAATTACTGGAGATAAGAAGAGGAAACACTGGAGGAGATAATAATGTGCATCAAGGCAGTTCCTCCATGTTTCAGGTCAAAAGAATGTCACACCTTCATATTACCACTGTGAGGCATACCACACCTTGTGCCCGCTTGACGTCAACTACGCGGTATGGTCACTGGTTTACCAAGACGTGACGTTACGCCCTCCCATAGGAACATGTAAGGTCAGCTTGGTACAGTTTACACCCACTCCTCCTGTCCACACGGGCACAAAGAGGCAACAAGCTGAGGGTGCCTGGTCACTGACCCAGTGAAAGAGCGCTTCCTCAGCCCGGGAAATCTACCACCAGCTTCTCGTTTGATATAAGCCCAATCCGCTAACAGGGGAATCGTGATCGAGATACAAGACAGCACAAAATAAATTATATATTTAATCGCCTTAAGGGCTCACTAGATATAACACTATACACAGAATATATACAGTGGTCTGAGGTTACGAATACAGGTAGTATGGTACAAACAGGATTACAAAGTGTACAAATCAGTTACCGGGTAGATAAATGTTCCTTTGAGTTATGATGGTGTAATAGTCAGGGCTCCAGACTAAAAAAAATACCTAGTAGCCATTGGCTCCTGAACTGAAAAATTTAGGAGCCAAATTAAATTTTTAGTCGCCAAGTCAAAACCGAATCTAAATTTTGGTATCGTGACAACGCTACGCCGATCAGATCAGCTTAGGGTTGTTTCGATACCAAAATTTTGATTTGCTTTCGTCACCATAAAAAAGTATTGCGATGCTCAATACCACACAAAAAAAACAAAAAAAACACAAAAAATAACTCGTGTGCATTTCGCATTTTATGAAATGTTCGGCCCATAATAGAACAGTCCTATCCTATTTTTTGGGGTGACAAGGTATTTATTTGAAATAATAAAGATATGGCACTCAATATCTGGAGGACTGCTAAAAACAAATTTCTATTATTAATTCTACTGTTGCAATTCTCAATGTTAAAAAATTAAAATGTCATACAAGATACGTAAATTATACAGAAATTAAATAACAAAAAGATAAAACATCACAAATGACGATAAGGTAAAAATCACTCGAGGTATAGGTATGTAAGTCAGACAGCGTATAGGTGCTTTCAAAATTTTGATTGGTTCACCACAGAAAAATTAATTATCGATAATTTATCACTACATAAACTGGTTATCGATAGTTCTCTGAAGTTTTCGATTAAATAATCACCAAATCTTCGGTTAATAAAATCGTCGATTCTTGGTACTACAAGGCACTTATAGACTTTTCGATTTAATTCTAAACTCTTCATTAGAATACTCGAAAGAGTCACGTTAATTCTTATGTAACAGTTCATAGGCTTATCGAATTGTAGAAATTCGGGAGTTATTAGCTCTGGGTGGCGTCCCACCTATTATCGAGCTATCTTATTCCCTTACCTCCAACTTCTGAATACGGCTTGTTCGTTTAATCGCCGTTCCTTCAGCGTCCCACGTGCTCGACTTCTCTTTAGTTCCGATTAAGTTGAAAGTGGAACTGTATCACTCCAGGAAGTTTTCGAGCATAAATTCTTGTATAGGACGAGTCAGTCACTTAAGAAGTTATCAATAAGGAGGTAAAATTGTAGATGTCCTTGCGTACGCCAGAATGGTGGTGGTGTGGGGTCCAGATTCCTCCCAGACGCGTTTCAAAGTCCCAAAGGGTACTGACTTCTTCCTCAGTGGTAACCTGGCTCCCACTAAACCACCTTTTTATATATTCTTTCTTAATTGGTTCCAGATGTCCCAAAATCCAGTCCTGGACCAGGATCCAAGTCCCACAACATCAAAGATCTGGCCTGGACTATAGTGGTGTGGTATAAATGATAATAAAGTGAAATGAATCAAAAATATAGCACCTCTATATGCGGTAATGATGCGGTTTTCATGCGGTTTTTATTTACCGATGTGTTTTTTCCGCAAAAGCTGCTGAAATTTCACCCTTAATCTTTTGGATAAAGGGTTTGATATTATTTACTTTCTTTATTAAGTTATATCATTATTATTTTTTTTTAAAAGGCTTTATTTATGAATTTTAAATCGTTGTTATAGACAGAAACAAAAACCACCGGGGACATACCCGGTAAGAGTTAGCAATGAACATACATACCCATCAGACAATGTCTCAAAGGGCCACAATACTATGGGAACAATATGGACACGATAAATTCCCAAATATACTACCGCTGGGAATCCTAATTTGGTGTAAAAAAAGGCATGTACATCAGCCCAAAATTTAGCTATAATGGGACACTCCCAGACCATGTGCATGAGTGTACCTTTAGCGGCGTTACATCGGGTACATGAGTCAGAGGAAAGCTTCCGCATATGCATTAACCGTACCGGAGTGTAATACACTCTATGTAACCATTTTGACTGAATCAGCTGATCCCGTTCACAGATCACCGTCCCCCTCCAGGAGGAAATCAGTTCTTTTTCATGATGAGATGCTAAACTAGGAATATCCGCACGCCACTTGCCAAACGCTTTTGCAATCGGGGAGGGGCGAGCCGATATAAGGAACCCATACAACTCAGAGACCATCTTCGTCTGCTGGACTCGCCTAACAATTTTCTCAACAGGACTAAATTCTATTCTCAGTGGGCCAGGCCCAAATTGGGCGTTACAGGCGTGCCTCAATTGAAAGAATTTAAACAGGGAGGATCGCTGCGACCCACACTCCGCCTGTAGGGACGAGAATGGTTTAAAGTATCCCTCCTCATACAACTGAGTGAGGTATTTAACACCCCGCTGCGGCCAGAATTCAAAGTCTGGCAGTGATACTAATTCTGACAATAAAGGGTTTCTCCATAACGGTAGGACAGGAGACCATAGGACTCCCAGGTCGTCGTCCTCATTTCTCACCCCCGCAAAAGAGCTCCATGCCTTCAACACACTAGTCATGAGCGACGTTCGGTGCCGCAGTGGATACTGCCTGTCCCTGTACACTAAATTAGTCATGGCTTCATAAGAACCTATCAATGCGGCTTCTAACACTACAGCGGGATTACTAGGGTCTGCCTGAACCCACCATGCAACATAGTTTAATTGCGCCGCTATATAATACAAGTACAGATCAGGGAGCGCTAAGCCTCCTCTGCTATACGGAGCCTTTAGGCCCCTTTCACACGGGCGAGTTTTCCGTGCGGGTGCGATCCGTGCGGCGAACGTATGGCACCCGCACTAAATCCTGACCCATTCATTTCTATGGGGCTGTGCACATGAGCAATGTTTTTAACGCATCACTTGTGCGTTCAGTTGAAATCGCAGCATGCTCTATATTTTCCGATTTTGACGTGACGCAGGCCCCATAGAAGTGAATGGGGTGTGTGAAAATCGGATGGCATCCGCAAGCAAGTACGGATGCCGTGCGATTTGCACGCATGGTTGCTAGGAGACCATCGGGATGGAGACCCGATCATTATTATTTTCCCTTATAACATGGTTATAAGGGAAAATAATAGCATTCTGAATACAGAATGCATAGTAAACCAGCGCTAGAGGGGTTAAAAAAAAAATAATAATAATTTAACTCACCTTAGTCCACTTGCTCGCGAAGCTGGCATCTCCTTGTGTCTCCGCTGCTGATGAACAGGACCTGGGGTGAGCTGCTCCATTAAATAGAGCTTAAGGACCTTCGATGACGTCACTCCGGTCATCACATGGTCTTTTACCATGGTGAATCACCATGGTAAAAGATCATGTGACGTACCATGTGATGACCGGAGTGACGTCATCGAAGGTCCTTAACCTGTATTTAATGGAGCAGCTCACCCCAGGTCCTGTTCATCAGCAGCGGAGACACAAGGAGATGCCAGCTTCGCGAGCAAGTGGACTAAGGTGAGTTAAATTTTTTTTTATTTTTTTTTAACCCCTCTAGCGCTGGTTTACTATGCATTCTGTATTCAGAATGCTATTATTTTCCCTTATAACCATGTTATAAGGGAAAATAATACAATCTTCAGAACATCAATCCCAAGCCCGAACTTCTATGAAGAAGTTCGGGTTTGGGTACCAAACATGCGCGATTTTTCTCACGCGAGTGCAACGCATGACAATGTTTTGCACTTGCGCAGAAAAAATCGCGCATTTTCCCGCAACGCACCCGGCTCTTATCCGGCCAAAAAAACTCACACCCGTGTGAAAGAGGCCTTAGAGTTTCCCTAGCTATGCGTGGGACCGACTTGTTCCACAAAAAGGTTGTCAACATAGAATCCATATTCTTAAAGTGCGATTTAGGAATTACAACAGGGGCCGCCCTGTAAATATATAATAATTTGGGTAACAAGACCATCAAGGATAATGGTAAGGCCTCCCATGCCTTCAGCCTCCGCTGGACATATTGCACAACCGGGCCCAGGTTAAGGGCAGCAAAGTACTACACATCTTTGTGAATAACTATTCCTAGGTACGTAAAGACGGGGATATACTCTGAGAAGACACATCATCCACTAAGTATAATGCCGACTTAGCCCAATTCACACGTAGACCTGAATAGGAACCGTATGAGTTGACTAAATCCAAAAGGTTCTCCAAGGAAGGGCCCACATCTCCCAAATATATCAGCATGTCGTCATCATATAATGAAATCTTCTCAGAGATGCCCGCTACCTCCCAACCCCTAATCCCAGCATTGCCATCGATACTGATAGAAAGGGGTTCCATAATCAACGCAAATAAAAGAGGGGGCAACAGGCACCCCTGTCTAGTACCCCTCCCTAACGGGAATGGCTGAGATAGGTAACCGTTCACCCTTACCCGGGCCGTTGGATGCATGTACAACAAGTGAACCCACCGCAGAAAATTTTGGGGGATCCCTAGTTTCGCCATGACCGCCCACATAAACTGCCATTCGACAGAATCGAACGCCTTTTCATTATCTAGTGATGCTATCGCTCTATTACCTGCGTTATCATGCTTCACCTGCAAGTTCGTAAAAAGACGCCGAAGATTTATGTCCGTGGTTTTCCCAGGCATAAAACCCGACTGATCCACTCCAACTATAGAAAGTATAACAGCCGACAATCGAGTAGCCAACACCTTAGCTAAAATCTTAGCATCAGAATTAATTAGCGATATCGGCCTATAAGAGCTGCATTGGTCCAGAGGCTTCCCAGGTTTGTGGATAACTACTATAGTAACTTCCCGAAATGATGTCGGCAATTCTCCTGTTTCGAACGCATGCGCGAACATATTACAGAGTCTCGAACTCCCATCCTTAATTTGAAAAGCATACCATTCCACTGGAAAGCCATCCGGACCAGGAGCCTTACCCCCTGACATAGATGAAATTGCCGTCTGGATCTCTTGTTGCGTTATGGGCGCATCTAACATCTGCTGATCCGAACGAGACAGCTGTGGCAAGGGAATGGCATCTAAAAACCGCAAGGTATCCTCAGGTAACTTAGCGGCTCTGGAGGCATAAAGGGCCGAGTAATATGTAACAAATTGGGCACTAATATCCTCCGGTGATGTGCATAACTCCCCTGCATCACTCCGAATGCCCGCCACCACCGCTTGCAGTGTTTCCACTCTAGCAAGATACGCTAACACCTTCCCGCTCTCATCTCCTTCCGTGAAACAATTCTGTTTCAGGGACAGTAGACATTTCTGCGTATATTCAGTTAAATGCAAGACATACTGTCTCTGTATGGAGAGCCATTCGGACTGATGAACTGGCGTGGGGTCATCCACATATTATTTTTCAGCTATCGCTAGTTTCTCCTCCAGCTTCACTCTAGTGACAGCTAGTTCTAGTCTGTGGGTTGCTACTGCCGCTATTACAATCCCCCTCAACACAGCCTTAGACGCATCCCATTCCACCAAAGGATTAGAGGATCCCTCATTCTCTGCCCAAAATGTCGAAATGCCCTCAACACAAGCTACCCGCACCGGAAGGACCTCCAGCCATTTGGGATTAAGTCTCCAGACAGGGCGTGGCCTACCAACCGGAAGCCTAAGCACTACCTGCAGGGGGGCATGATCAGAGATTCCCCTTGGCAAGTATTCCGCCTCCCTCACCCACTGAATGCCCGTCTGGTTCGCAAAGGCCAGATCAATGCGAGACATAGAATGAATCGAGGCTGAATGACAGGAATACTGTCTGGCCATAGGATGGAGTCCTCTCCAAATCTCATATAAGTTATTCGCCTGTGCCCAATGTTGGAGCGTCGGCACATGTCTAGCAGACGGTCGAAGCCTGTCCAGCTGGGCATCCAGTGTAGCGTTAAAATCCCCTAGCATGAAAAGGGGGGCCACCGGAAGAACAGCTACTCGAGTCATAATATGGTCTAACAATTCCCTCGCAACCGGCGGCGGTACATATACGGCAACCAGTATAACCCCATGACCCCAGATAGTGGCCTGCAGTAGGACATATTTCCCTGACGGATCAATGTGCACGGAGATCAGCTGAAAGGGAAGAGACTTACTGACCAGTACCGAAACTCCCCTAGCATAGTTGGAGTAAGTTGTGTGATACACAGGACCCACCCACGGCCTCTTAATAGATAGCACCCTTCGCCCCCGAAGATGAGTTTCCTGAAAAACAAGAATATCCGGCTTATACTTTTTAACATAATTAAACACCAAAGCTCTTTTGATCCTATCATTCAGACCTCTCACATTCCAGGAGATTATCTTACATCCCGCCATTCTGTCCGGAGATACATGGACCAATCAATACCTGTGTCACTGTCGCACTCACACACACACACGTACAAAACAAGTTGAACAATGAACATACCCATGCCTAGACTTCCCCAACCTGTCTAAGCTCCTGGAGCCCTAAACTTGACAAACTAACGTAGGTCTATCTTGAGTACTCAGAACTCGTTAACAGAAAATCAATATAGCAATTGTTCACTACAGGTACATCACCTTGAACGGAGCTCACCCCTGATAGTAGTAAGCTATTAAATTGCAACATATAATCCTGCTTGCCCCAGCCTAGGAGCTAACTAAAAAACAATGCCCCCCAGTTCAGGCAGAATAAACTCTTGACGCCAACAGTGTAATCTTCTCCGTCGCAGCCATCATCCCGGGTGTGTATGATCAAGCCAGTCCATGGCCTCCTCTGGCGTTTAAAAAATTTGGCACGGTCACCCTCCTGGATCCGCAGTTTGGACGGATATATCATGGCGTACTTCAGCCCCAACTCACGGAGGCGAGCTCGAACTGCAGCAAACTGGCGACGTTGCTTCTGGACTTCCGCCGTGAAGTCGGGATAGAAGGAAATCCTGGTGTTATCCACTTGAATATCTTTCTTGCGTCTGGCTGCTGCTAATATAGCGTCTCTATCCCTGTAATTCAGGAGCCGCATTATAAAAGGTCTAGGAGCAGCAGCCGGCGGCAAGGGTCTGGTTGGAATCCTGTGCGCCCTCTCAACCACAAGGCTTGTAGACAAATCAATGGGAGACAAAACTGATCGGATCAGCTGTTCAGCATAGCTTTCAGGAGAGGAACCCTCTATTCTTTCGGGCAGTCCCAGGATCCTCACATTATTTCTCCTATTGCGATTTTCCGCATCTTCCACCCTGGCAAGCAGGGTCTTCACTTGTTGCTGTAAGGTTCTGGTCGTTGCGGTAGTCGCATTCGCAGAGTCTTCCACCTCTCCCAAGCGGCGCTCCACCTCACTGGCCCGCTCTCTCATCTTTTCCATATCATGACGAAGGCAATTAACATCGCTTTGCAGATGATCAATTTTAGCAGTCAATGTCGTCTGACACTTCGCTATTGCCACCATTATCTTATCCACAGGGGACTCAGAGGCCCCAGAGACATCCAGCTCCATATCAGTTTGACTAGTACCGTCCACAAATTCTTTTGCAGCTGTAGAGCAAGCGAGAGAAGCGGTTTTGCGGCCCATCAGTTTAATAGAGCCTAATGGTAAAAGACACTGGAGTGTCAGACAAGGGAGACAGCTCACACACTGGCTTAAACAGCAGAGTCTCTTACAGATGAAAGTCTGCCCACCAGGAGATAGATAGATAAAATATGGGATTAGCAGCTAAAGCTTCGGTGTTGCCCTTAAAGAGAGAGGGCTATAGGGAATCCACATAACAGGAGCACTCTCCCCAGCCAAGCTCCTTCTGCAGCCACCGGCGTTCAGCCACGTGCGCTCCTTTTCCTGCAGCAAGATGGCGGGCGTCACACTCCACACTGCCCAGCAAAGCTCCCGGTAAGAGGCCCGAGGCAAGTATTCAGCGGTAGCTTACCGCGACTCCGCAGCTCACTCCAGCGCCTAACACTGACGGCTTCCGGCTCCCTGCTGCTGCGTCCTGCCGGGGGACACCGCTCCTCACCTCCCCAAGATGGCCGTCCTCCACTACCCCGAGAGGAAGGTAGGGAAAGTCACACTCCCCGTTCCACAGTTAACGCAGTCTGTGCTCCGGGGTACTCCTGTACTCCAGGGGAGAATAACAGAGCAGGCTGAGGTGGATAAAACACAGGGTACACTGGCAATTTCAGGATATTAGCAGGATGGCAGGGGGAGCTCCACAGGGATGCGTCCTCACTCCATGCCCAGCAGACCACGCCCTCAAGTTATATCATTATTTACACTTAGCTCCCATAGGATAAATTAAAATGTAAAAATGAATATAAAAATTGATGCATAAAAAGTTAAAATCACTACACTTGAACATATTTATACATATACAACAATAAATAAGTCGAAAAGGAGGAACTTGTGTCAGATTAGATGAATACGAGATTGTGATTGAATTAGACTGGGTGCCTTCCACTAAGGCACGGTCGGACGTACGTGGCTAATGTAGTACATCTATGGAACATATAGAGGCGCTATATTTTTGATTAATTTCACTTTATTATCATTTATACCACACCACTATAGTCTAGGCCAGATCTTTGATGTTGTGGGACTTGGATCCTGGTCCAGGACTGGATTTTGGGACATCTGGAACCAATTAAGAAAGAAGATATAAAAAGGTGGTTTAGTGGGAGCCAGGTTACCACTGAGGAAGAAGTCAGTACCCTTTGGGACTTTGAAACGCGTCTGAGAGGAATCTGGACCCCACACCACCACCATTCTGGCGTACGCCAGGACATCTACAATTTTACCTCCTTATTGATAACTTCTTAAGTGACTGACTAGTCCTATACAAGAATTTATGCTCGAAAACTTCCTGGAGTGATACAGTTCCACTTTCAACTTAATCGGAACTAAAGAGAAGTCGAGCACGTGGTACGCTGAAGGAACGGCCATTAAACGAACAAGCCGTATTCAGAAGTTGGAGGTAAGGGAATTAGATAGCTCGATAATAGGTGGGACGCCACCCAGAGCTAATAACTCCCGAATTTCTACAATTCGATAAGCCTATGAACTGTTACATAAGAATTAACGTGACTCTTTCGAGTATTCTAATGAAGAGTTTAGAATTAAATCGAAAAGTCTATAAGTGCCTTGTAGTACCAAGAATCGACGATTTTATTAACCGAAGATTTGGTGATTATTTAATCGAAAACTTCAGAGAACTATCGATAACCAGTTTATGTAGTGATAAATTATCGATAATTAATTTTTCTGTGGTGAACCAATCAAAATTTAGAAAGCACCTATACGCTGTCTGACTTACATACCTATACCTCGAGTGATTTTTACCTTATCTAACTTATTCTGTACAATTTACGTATCTTGTATGACATTTTAATAATTTTTTTTACATTGAGAATTGCAACAGTAGAATTAATAAAGAAATTTGTTTTTAGCAGTCCTCCAGATATTGAGTGCCATATCTATATTATTTCAATTTTATTAACCCTCTGGTGTTTTGGAGTTAACACTTAGATAGTGAATATTCCAATAGTCTGCTGACTATAATTTCCTGTTTCTGGTCTTATATTAAAATATAACTTTTATTTTCCTTTTATTAAACTCTATATTTCACACACAAAAAAACACTCTTTAAAATGTATATGAAGGGTTTGGACCTGTGGGCTCAGTATCCGTATTTTCTGGTTAATCATGTGTGGATTTCCCTATATTTAGTCTGTGTAATTACACTTCAGTGCCTGTAGGTGTCAGCCGACACCGGGCACACGCCGCACTTAGTAACAATGTTGCGTCCTAGGCTATGTCTTTATTATATTGTCCCTCACTGACAGTCTCACAGTTGCTATATTACTTGTATATTTCTGATCTGGCCCTCACACAGGTTCGGCGTCTGCAGATCGCCTCTCCCTAGTCCATCCTCAGCCCTACCATTCTTATTAAAATGTTACAGACACAGCTCCCCCAACATGTTTCACCGCAAACGAGGCGTCTTCAGGGGGATGGAGCTGCTATCAACACGAGTGCTTCAAGTCTGCGATCTTTTATGTCAAAAGGGTTTTTTATCAAGGTTAGATAGTGAGCACCTTTCTATCCTACGGATTGGTAGAGCCACCCCATTCTGTGAAGGTATTTATTTATTTCTGTTACGGCGCTCACCGCATAGGAGATATTTTGGGGAAAGGGGGGGATTTAAACTTAATATTTTAGGGTACTTTCACAATAGCGTTTTTCTTTTCCGGCATAAAGTTCAGTCGCAGGGGCTCTATACCGGAAAAGAACTGATCAGCCATATCCCCATGCATTCTGAATGGAGAGAAATCTGTTCAGGATGCATCAGGACGTCTTCAGTTCAGTCATTTTGACTGATCAGGCAAAAGAGAAAACCGCAGCATGCTACGGTTTTATCTCCGGCGAAAAAAAAAGACTTGCCGGAATTTTTTCCCATAGGAATGTATTAGTGCCGGACCCGGCATTCAAAATACCGGAATGCCGGATCCGTCCTTCCGGTCTGCGCATTCGCAGAGCAGTAAAAGTGTGTAAAAAGATACAAGATGGATCTGTCTGTCCGCATGACAAGCGGAGAGACGGATTCGTTCTTGCAATGCATTTGTGAGATGGATCCGCATCCGGATGCGTCTTACAAATGCTTTCAGTCACATCCAGATCAGCGGAGCCGGCAGGCAGTTCAGACGATGGAACTGCTTGCCGGATCACACTGCCGCAAGTGTGAAAGTAGCCTTAGGCCTCTTAGAGACGGGCGTCACGTTTTGGCTCCAGATGCGTCCCGGGTGCATTGAGGCAAACCCGCGCGGGTAGGTACGCAATTGCAGTCAGTTTTGACTGCAATTGCGTTCTGCTGTTCAGTTTTTATCGCGCGGGTGCAATGTGTTTTGCACGTGCGTGATAAAAAACTGACTGTGGTACCCAGACCCGAACTTCTTCACTGAAGTTCAGGTTTGGGTTCAAGGTTGTGTAGATGTTATTATTTTCCCTTATAACATGGTTATAAGGGAAAATAATAGGGCTGGAGGGGTTAAAAAATAAAAAAAATTTAACTCACCTTAATCCACTTGTTCGCGCAGCCCGGCTTCTCTTCTGTCTTCATCTGTGAGGAAAAGGACCTGTGGTGACGTTACTGCGCTAATCACATGATCCATCACCATGGTAATGGACCATGTGATGAGCTCAGTAGATAACAGAAGATTTCACAGCAGCATATCCAGTGTCACTTTTATTCGGAACCAAGAGTGCACACACATAGCAATACGACGTTTCGGCTACGCAGTAGCCTTTCTCAAGTATACTGATACAAAAGGTGATCAATCATATAAATACCCAAATAAGCCCCCCATTTGACATGGTCAAACCAACAAACAAGGACACATTCTTAATTCCACCTGTGTGCTAATTAAAATGGCCTCTGCTCCAATAGAAATGCTACTAAATAGCCAAATATACCTGATACTCATTAGAGAAACTCCACATGTCGATAATGCATATCCGCGTCTCCATCGGTCCATTGCACGTGTCAGTGATGTCATCGCGTTGGTGTCGCCAGACCTATCTCTACGAGTACACTGCATGTGCACCAATAGACAATGCTATCATCAGTCACATGCGATGAGCTCAGTGACATCACCACAGGTCCTTTGACAGGTCCTGAAGAAAGAACAGGGGACCGGCAGCTACGCGATCAATTGGAGGAGGTGAGTTAATTATTTTTTTTGTCTTTAACCCTCATTGGCACTGCGCCACCAATGTTTATTGTACTGGGGTGTTGGGGGGGTGCCGGAATCAAATAGCCGACACCCGACCCTATGACAGGGAGCTGCGATCCGCTGCAGTTAACCCCTCAGGTATCGCACCTGAGGGGTAACTGCAGGGGATCGCAGCTCCCTGTCATAGAGGTCGGGTGTCGGCTATTTGATTCCGGCACCCGCCTCCTGTATTTGTATTAACAGGTCAGTTATCTTAATTGGTGGTGCAGTGGTCACAGCCCCTCTCCTCCATCTCCTGTCTCTCTTCTTATTGGCGGCGGCAGCAGCACAGGGGGAGGCAGACTCCTTTTCCACTGCGATGCTGAGAAGAACATCGGCGGCGGGGCAGAGAACTATCAGCTCCTGTGCCCCGCCGCTGTATTCAAATGCAGAGCTGTGGTGGCGGGTCTAATTGCAAATGGCGACAAGACTAAAAAGTCTTGTCGCCATTTGTAAATTCTAAGTCGCATTGGCGACCATTTTGGTCACCATCTGGAGCTCTGATAGTCCTTGGCTGCGGTCACGTGAAGGCAGTGATGTCAGCAGTTTCCAGGTCTCTCCAAACACATGGCACGATATGACCCCCTTTCAGAGAAAGATGCCGCTTACTGGCTTGCATGGGCTTTTGACCTGTAGCCGGTTCCTCCCCTCCCCGCCTCTGGGAAAGGTCCCCTCCTCCTCTTCTGGGCTGGCAGCCAAGGACCCACAAAACCCATTAGGGCCCATAGCTCCAGACCTGGAGGTCACAGGGAGATGGTTCTAGGACCAACAGACCCGCCTGGGTTACGGCTACAATTAGAGTCTAAGCATGGTACCGTTATTGGGTTTCTGTGGGGAGATATGTATATCTCCCTTCCCTGGCCTCCCACCACCACACTAAGACCACGGGCCTGTTCATCGTGGCCACAGGGACATAAATATGTATCTGGTTTGTGCCTGTGATGGCCGGGCGATTTATAATTCCTTATAAAATCGCTAGTTCCATACTGTCTGCTAGATTTGATTGACCTGGGGAATGGACTAGACCTCATGCTGAGAGATTCTTCCTGTCACATCATCTTGGTTCCTTGCTGACTGGGTGAGGTGTGAATTTGTACACAAGTCGCCTCCTTGAAGCCAGAACCCCTGTGGAGTTCACTACCTCCGCTATCTGACAAGCAGAGGGTTGAAGTGAGAACTTATTTTGCATGTACACTGACAAAGGTGAATCAGATGAAAATCATGGCTCTCAATAAATAATGATCCATATTCCTCACAACCACTATAGACAATTACAGGTCACAGCGGTAATACCAGTATAAGGCTACTTTTACACTAGTGTTTTTGTGGATCCGTCATGGATCTGCAAAAACGCTTCTGTTACAATAATACAACTGCATGCATCAGTCATGAACGGATCTAGTTGTATTATGTCTTATATAGCCATGACGAAATCAGTCATGAACACCATTGAAAATCAATAGGGGATGAATCAGTTTTCTATTGTGTAAGAGAAAACGGATCCGTCCCCATTGACTTACATTGTGTGTCTTAGGCTACTTTCACACTCACGTTTTGGCTTTCCGTTTGTGAGATTCGTCTAGGGTTCTCAGAAGCAGTCCAAAATGGATCAGTTTTGCCCTAATTCATTCTGAATGGAAGAGCATCCGCTCAGAATGCATCAGTTTGCCTCTGATCAGTCACCATTCCGCTCTGGAGGCGGACACCAAAACGCTGCCTGCTTGACAAAACTGAGCCAAACGGATCCGCCCCCATTTACTTACATTGTGTGCCAGGACGGATCCGTTTTCTCTGACACAATTGAAAACGTCTTGGCTTTGTTACAGATAATACAAACGGATCCGTTCATGACGGATGCATATGGTTGTATTATTGGAACGGATCTGTTTTTGCAGATCTATGACGGATCCGCCCAAAACGCGAGTGTGAAAATAGCCTTACTCCGCTTGCAGCATTATTCTGTCCGCGATGGGAGCGCAACCAAATGGAACAGAAATCATTTTGGCGCGTTCGGTTTTGTTTAGTTCAGTTTTGTCCCCATTGACAATGAATGGAGACAAAACTGAAGAGTTTTCATCCTATGACGGATCTCAATAGCGGAATTGAAAACGCTGGTATGAAAGCAGCCTAAAGCTGTGATCTAGTAGATCACTTCATAGATCTAGAGCTCAGACTGCCCTCGTCCTATCAGATGGAATCACAAGAATAAAGGGCATCTGTCAGCAGATTGGTACCTGTGACACCGGCTGACCTGGTACATGTGCGCTTGGCAGCTGAAGGCATCTGTGTTAGTCCCATGTTGATATGTGCCCGCACTGCTGAGATAATTATGTTTTATTATATGCAAATCAACCTCCAGGAGTAACGGGGGTGTTGCCTTTTTACCTAGAGGCTCCTCCTTTCTGCACCTGCCACGCCCTTTTCACTTTGATTGACAGGACCAGGCAGTGAAGACGTAATCACACCTGACCCTGACAATGACAGTGAAATGGGCGTGACAGGTGCAGAAAGGAGGAGCCTCTAGGTGTAAGGGCAACACCCCCGTTGCTCCCAGAGGCTTATTTGCATATATTAACCCTTTCTACCCCAGGCCAGTTTTCACCTTCCTGCCCGAGCCCATTTTTGCAAATCGTGCATCTGTCACTTTATGTGGTAATAACTTTGGAATAGTTTTACTTATCTAACCGATTCGGAGATTGTACTTCATGTTAGCGGCAAAATTGGGTCAATATTTCTTTCCTTAACTTATAAAAGAATTCAAAATTATTATTTTTTTAGGACGTTAGAAGGTTTAAAATAGTGATTTTTAAAATTTCAAAGAAAATTTCCAAAATAGCTTTTTTAAGCACCAATGCAGTTATAAAGTGATTTTGAGGGGCTTACATAGTAGAAACCACCCATAAATGACCTCATTTTAGAAACTAAACCTCTCAAATTATTCAAAACTGATGTTACAAACTTTGCTAACCCTTGAGGTGTTCCACAACAGTTTAGAAGAAAATTAAGGTAATTTCAAAATTAAATTTTTTTTTGCAGATCTTTTTTTATGTTAACCCATTTCTTCCTGCAACACAGCAAGGGTTAACAGCAAAATAAACCTCAATATTTTGTATTGGTCGTAAACTGCTGTATGGGCACACGGCAGGGCGCAAAAGGGAAGGAGCAACATAAGAAGCAGATTTCACTGGGACAATTTTAAGTTGCCATGTAACATTTGAAGTCCCCCTAATGCACCCCTACAGTAAAAAAAATACAAAAAAAGTGACACCAACATGTGACAATACCGCACCTAGTAGCCCCGCCCCCGACACTGTACATCGGGTTTACGTGGTACGGTTTTGTCACTGGCTTCCAAGACGTGGCGTTACCGCCTCCCTGGGAGTACATGAGGTCAGCTTGGCACAATTTACACAGACACCTCCTGTCCGCACAAGGAGTGATAGAGGGTGGTCCACGCAACCTCCGGCGTGGCACAACACTCGCTCACAACCCTGACAAGCTGAGAGAGCTTTTCACTGCCCCAGTGAAGCAGAGCTCTGCCAGCCCGGTAGACTGCCAGCAGTTCCTCATTAGATATAAGGCCAGTCCGTTATCGGGATTAGATCGGGTCGGAACCAACCCCAGGTAGCTTATAACATTATGCTGAAACACGGATGTGGGGATTCGTGATCAAGATAGAGAACAGCGCAAGATTAATTTATATATTTAATTGCCTTAAAGGCGCACTAGACCCAACACTATATACACAATGGTCAGATGTGCAAATACAGATGATATGGTACAGAGTTAGGCCGAATGCACACGGCCGTGTTCCGCGGCAGAGAGCGGTCCGTGATATGCCGGGCTGGATTCCTGTTCAGAGCAGGAGCGCACTGCCTCATTGGTTGCTATGACGCCGTGCGCTTCATGCCGCCGCTGCTGTACAGTAATACACTATACGAATGTATTACTGTACAGCAGCGGCTGCATGAAGCGCACGACGTCGAAGCAACCAATGACGCCGTGCGCTCCTGCTCTGAACAGGAATCCAGCCCGGCATATCACGGACCGCTCTCTGCCGCGGAACACGGCCGTGTGCATTCGGCCTTAAACAGATGAAAAGGGTAGAGGAGTAATCCTCTGGGTTATGATGGTGAATGCTATAGCCACACGGGAGCAGTGACATCAGCAGGTTGTCCACGGTCCCTCCAAACACATTACACAACTTGACCCCCTATAGAGAAAGTCCATGGCCGCTGCCCTGCACAGGCAGTGTAATCCTTAGTGGGTCGCGCCCCTCACTCCCCCGGGAGGATCCCCCTCCCCTCCCTGGTCCTAGTAGCCAAAGATCCACAAAACCCATTATGGCTCATAGCTCCATACCGGAAGGTCACAGGGAGATGGTCCTGATCAGAGGTCGCAGTAACGCCTGTACAAGCGTCAGACGCCGGTTTAGGAAATTGTACGCTTTGAAAAAAGGCTAATGCGTATGAATATACATTAAGGCACATTTCATGTAGTTAACCAGCGCACTGCACGCTGTGCATCTCATGGGCAGCACAGTAATACTGCTGTTACCCAAAGCATACAATAGCAAAGCTCCTTACTGGCAGGTGTAGGGTAGGCCGCGAGGAAGGGGCTTTTTATTAGGGAGGGAGGCTGCTCATTGGCCATTATCGGCGCGCTGCTTCTCCATGCCGCTCCAGATCCCTGACTGTGTAGGTCAAGTAGTGTCTGGCCGAGGAAAGAGCCATGGAGACGGGAGAGCAGCCGGTGAGGAGGCAAACTGATGTCTGGGGACAAGCTGATAAGGAGCGGCGGACGGACAGCAGAGCTCTGATCTCTGCACCGGGCTAATGGGACCACTTACAGAGCAGCGTGGCGGCATTCTTCTGACTGCGGAACCGGCTGCCGACATGAGAGGTGAGGAGGTGACTGCCGGACAAGAGGTCACAATCCGGTATCAGGACTCCGAGAGGTATGATAAATTACGAGGCCAAACTCTCCTGTGTTCTTCCTGTGTTTGGTGCTCAGCCAGATCCTGCAGGTGCAGTAATCAGTGAGTCAGTGTATTTGCCTCATATCAGTCTATATCACGTTTATCAGGGCTCTGTGTATCCTGGATTGTTTGCCCCCTCAGCACTATCCCAGCAGATATTCCTGCGCTGCTCTGTTATCTCCTATGTGGGCCCTGGATCTATCAGCAGAACATTGTGCTGATAATCATGGTGCTGATCGGCCAATGTAATACTGGAGATGCAGAGCGCTGATAATGCGCCATTTTGGCTGAATTATATTTTAAATATGACAGAAAACATGAATTTTTAAATTGCACAAAAGTTAGAAATTTTAAATTGTGCAAATTTGCTATTTATGTATAGAATAAATACCAATTCTAGAGTCGACTGGAGACGGTTTCCTGCATAAATAGCAAACTCTTACAGGCCGTCTGTCACCAGCCTCAGTCTTGTCTCGCTGTTATACCACCTTGTAGGTCACACAGATAACACACGGGACCTTTTTTTGCCACTTCTCTAGCTGCAATGTTCCAAAAATGAAGTTTATACCATACAGGTGAAACTCGAAAAATTTGAATATTGTGCAAAAGTCCATTTACAGCAGGGTCACTGGTTGTAGGCTTATCTGAAGAGGTGGGTTTTCAGGTTTCTTTTGAAGGATTCCACTGTAGGTGAGAGTCTGACATGTTGGGGCAGCGAGTTCCAGAGTGTGGGGGATGCACGGGAGAAATCTTGGAGGCGATTGTGGGAAGAGGTGATAAGAGGAGAGGAGAGAAGGAGGTCTTGTGAGGATCGGAGAGTGTGTGTGGGGATGTATCGGGAAAGTAGCTCAGAGATGTAGGGAGGGGACAGGTTATGGACGGCCTTGTATGTATTTGTTAGTACTTTGAAGTGAATTCGCTGGGCAATGGGGAGCCAGTGAAGGGATTGGCAGAGGAGTAACAGGGTGGGAGGTGGATTAGTCGGGCAGCAGAGTTGAGGATAGATTGGAGGGGTGCGAGAGTGCTAGATGGAAGGCCACAGAGGAGAGTTTTGCAGTAGTCTA
This sequence comes from Bufo gargarizans, assembly GCF_014858855.1. Classification (NCBI taxonomy): domain Eukaryota; kingdom Metazoa; phylum Chordata; class Amphibia; order Anura; family Bufonidae; genus Bufo; species Bufo gargarizans. The sequence goes on from NC_058083.1 coordinate 515,205,103, forward strand.
GGCAGGAGATGATGAGGGCATGTACAAGCATTTTCGCAGATTCAAAAGTTAAGGAAAGCGCGGATGCGCGAGATGTTCTTGAGTTGGAGGCGGCAGGTGGTGGAAAGGGCTTGGATGTGCGGTCGGAAGGAAAGGGCAGAATCCAAGGTCACTCCAAGGCAGCGGACTTGGTTGACCGGGGATAGTGTGCAGCCATTGATAGTGATAGATAGGTCTGTTGGGGGGGTTGAGCAAGATGGGGAAAGATGATGAATTCTGTTTTATCCATGTTGAGTTTTAGAAAGCGAAAGGCGAAGAAGGATGATATAGAAGATAGACATTGTGGGATTCTTGATAGTAAGGTGGTTATGTCTGGACCAGAAAGGTAGATTTGTGTGTCATCAGCATAAAAGTGATACTGAAATCCATGGGACTCTATGAGCTGTCCCAGGCCAAAAGTGTAGATAGAGAAGAGCAGGGGTCCTAGGACAGAGCCTTGCAGGACACCAACAGAGAGGGAACGAGACGAGGAGGTGGTGCAGGAGTGGGAAACGCTAAACGTCCAGTCTGTGAGGTATGATGTGATCCAGGAGAAGGCCAGGTCAGTGATGCCAAGAGATGAGAGAGTTTGCAACAGAAGGGAGGAGTGGTCAACAGTATTGAAGGCCAGAGGACAGGTCAAGGAGAAGGAGGACGGAGTATTTTTTCTTGGTTTTGGCTGTTTTGGTCATTGGTGACTTTCGTAAGGGCAGTCTCAGTCGAGTGGTGGGGTCGGAAGCCAGATTGTAGGCGGTCAAAGAGGGAGCAGGAGGAGAGGTGAGAGGACAGTTCGGAATGGACATGTTGTTCAAGTAGCTTTGAAGTATACGGAAGAAGTGATATGGGGCGATAACTGGACAAAGAAGATGGGTCCAGTGAAGGCTTTTTGAGGATGGGTGTAATGGTAGCATGTTTAAAAGCAGAGGGGAAGACACCAGAGGTTAGTGATAGGATGAAGAGATGAGATAGGGCTGGGATAAACACTGTCGTGAGGTTAGCGATGAGGTGGGATGGGATTGGGTCAAGTGCACAGGTGGTCAGATGAGATCTGGAGAGTAGAGTGGAGGTTCAATATTCTAGGCTCAAAGTGTCACACTGTAGTCAGATAATTAGTCCATACCCCGCTCGCGTTGCATGTAATGAGTCTCATATATTAGTTTCACCTTTTAAGTTGCATTACCGAAATAAATGAACTTTGCACGATATTCTAATTTTTTGAGTTTCACCTGTATGGAAATGGGGTTTGCAAGTGCCCAGGGGCAGTGTTTGCTGCTCAAAGTGCCCCCCTCCCCCAGCGTTACTCGGCGAAGACTCCTCCCCTCTATCGCAGTTCACATGCCCGATCACCGAAACGTAGCTGTATCGCTACGACCCACTAAGGATTACACTACCTGGGCAGCGGCCATGGTCTTTCTCTATAGGGGGTCAAAATATCATTTTTCTTAGCAATGCAGCCATATACGAACATGTATGCTGGTCAGTGGCTAAAAGTCATTTAACCCTTCAAATCACCCTCCTGCCCACTTTGATGCCGTGTGTCAGTCATTTCTGTGGTCATACCGCGTTCAGCTGATTTCCCCTCAGGACGCTCAGTGCAATTTATTTTATTCATGAACAAAACACGAAAAATACTAATTATGCGAATAAGAAACTAATGAATAAGAAACCTTCAGCCGCGTCCATCGCACAGTATAGAAATAATTCCGCCATATAGCACCTAGAGAACGGCTGCAGTGCAGTATAAGGCGGGGTTCACACGTGACTGGTCAGCTGCAGATTTACTTTGCGGATTTCTGTGCGGTAAATCTGCAGCGTTGTACAGAACCAGCAAAGGGAATGAGCCTTTAGTAATTCTCAGTCACACGTCGGGCGGTCACTGCTACAACCCCATAAAGGAGGACATTGTACCAGGGACAGTGGCACATAATACTTCAATACTAGAGCATGCCCGATACTACAATACATACTTGTAGCAGTAATTACACTACGCCACCGCTCCACATCGATAGCATGCGATTATGTACAGTTGTCCTGACGTTTCGGTCACTAATGACCTTTATCAGGGGATCTGTAATCCATGCGCCCAGGAGGAAAGGGATGTGTCCTCCAGGGCGCATGGATTACAGATCCCCTGATAAAAGGTCATTAGTGACCGAAACGTCGGGACAACTGTACATAATCGCATGCTATGCCTTGAATAATATTGGATGTAATGTGACACAAAGTGTTCAAAAAGAATGAATAAAACGACACTGTAATATCAGTCTAAATTGGTGTGCCATAGAATTTCTCTCAGATATTTACTCATCCCTCTGTGAGCACCCACCTGCAAGAAGGTGTGCAGATCTCAATTACCAAAGCATTAGCTAAAATGGCCGCCAGGCACCCAGCCAACGCCTATAAACAAGAATCTTGCTTTCTGCTGTATTATGTGCCTCAAGATGGTTTCCGTTCAGCTCAAGCAAGCAGCTTCAAAGAAACAGGAAGTAACGGCTTCACCCATCTGGAAGGGGGGGGGGGGGGGGGACTTCCTCATGCACACAGATGTGACAGAAAATACAGAAACCTCTAGCATATAGTAAAGAAATACGCCACACTGGCCGAGCACCCCCCACATATAGATTACACTCAGATAGACCCAGGTTATACCAGCACAGTATATACTATAATACACAGGAGATGACTATGTATATACCTGCACTGTACATATAGATTACACTCAGATAGACCCAGGTTATACCAGCACAGTATATACTATAATACACAGGAGATGACTATGTATATACCTGCGCTGTACATATAGATTACACTCAGATAGACCCAGGTTATACCAGCACAGTATATACTATAATACACAGGAGGATGACTATGTATATACCTGCGCAGTACATATAGATTACACTCAGATAGACCCAGGTTATACCAGCACAGTATATACTATAATACACAGGGAGATGACTATGTATATACCTGCGCTGTACATATAGATTACACTCAGATAGACCCAGGTTATACCAGCACAGTATATACTATAATACACAGGAGGGTGACTATGTATATACCTGCGCTGTACATATAGATTACACTCAGATAGACCCAGGTTATACCAGCATAGTATATACTATAATACACAGGAGGATGACTATGTATATACCTGCGCTGTACATATAGATTACACTCAGATAGACCCAGGTTATACCAGCATAGTATATACTATAATACACAGGAGGATGACTATGTATATACCTGCGCGGTACATATAGATTACACTCAGATAGACCCAGGTTATAACAGCACAGTATATACTATAATACACAGGAGGATGACTATGTATATACCTGCGCTGTACATATAGATTACACTCAGATAGACCCAGGTTATACCAGCATAGTCTATACTATAATACACAGGAGATGACTATGTATATACCTGCGCTGTACATATAGATTACACTCAGATAGACCCAGGTTATACCAGCATAGTCTATACTATAATACACAGGAGGATGACTATGTATATACCTGCGCTGTACATATAGATTACACTCAGATATACCCAGGTTATACCAGCACAGTATATACTATAATACACAGGAGGATGACTATGTATATACCTGCGCTGTACATATAGATTATACTCAGATAGACCCAGGTTATACCAGCACAGTATATACTATAATACACAGGAGATGACTATGTATATACCTGCGCTGTACATATAGATTACACTCAGATAGACCCAGGTTATACCAGCATAGTCTATACTATAATACACAGGAGGATGACTATGTATATACCTGCGCTGTACATATAGATTACACTCAGATATACCCAGGTTATACCAGCACAGTATATACTATAATACACAGGAGGATGACTATGTATATACCTGCGCTGTACATATAGATTATACTCAGATAGACCCAGGTTATACCAGCATAGTCTATACTATAATACACAGGAGGATGACTATGTATATACCTGCGCTGTACATATAGATTACACTCAGATAGACCCAGGTTATACCAGCATAGTATATACTATAATACACAGGAGGATGACTATGTATATACCTGCGCTGTACATATAGATTACACTCAGATAGACCCAGGTTATACCAGCACAGTATATACTATAATACACAGGAGGATGACTATGTATATACCTGCGCTGTAAATATAGATTATACTCAGATATACCCAGGTTATACCAGCATAGTATATACTATAATACACAGGAGATGACTATGTATATACCTGCGCTGTACATACAGATTACCCTCAGATAGACCCAGGTTATTCCAGCATAGTATATACTATAATACACAGGAGGATGACTATGTATATACCTGCGCTGTACATACAGATTACACTCAGATATACCCAGGTTATACCAGCATAGTATATACTGTACTATGCAAAGCAGTAGTCAAAGCAAAAGGTGGCTACTTTAAAGAACCTAGAATATGACATATTTTCAGTTTTACAGCAAGACACGGAGGCTCCTATTGCTTTCTCCTTCTTTACTGAACCACCAATAGCAGCAAAGAGAAAAAATTAACATACAGGGAACCATAGCAACCAATGTCCCTCCCCTATGGCCCCTATAATAGGCCGCTCCTCCTATGGCTCTTCCTCTTTCTTTGCTGCTGCCAAGCTAAGTACACCTTTTATTCTCTGCTGTTTTAGCTTTGTGTTAGGTGTCTGTTTTTAGTTTTTGCGCTGCGTACACGGGGTGACTAACCCTGTTTGCTGTGCAGCGCTCCCCTCGCTTTTACCCCCCTGCAGTTTGCGGTGCTGGTCGGGGTTTGCTTTGCTGCGCTTATCCCTGCGCTTTGGGGGATACTTGGTCGGCGCCCTCTGGGCTCCCCCCCCCACTCCCCTTGTGGCGGTTTTCTTGCTGGGCTCTGGCCTTGTGTCGCTGGCCTTTGTCTCCCGCCCCTCTCTTATTTTACCTGCGCTTGCGTCCGCGCTGCCCGGGGGTTTAGGGGCAAGTCCTCCATCTTCGTTTTCGGCGGCGCCATTTCCCGGCGCTCCTCCGATCGGGGTGGCCGCGAGATCTCAGCGGCCATCTTGGATACCCTCTGTAATCGCCGGCTGCGGGATCTCGGCGGCCATCTTTGTGAGTACGGCCGCTTTTCGCGGGCTTCTGGGGGCGGTCTTCCCACGTCTTACTGCTTCCGGTCACTCGTTCCGGCTCCTGGCACGGTCGGCGGCTCCTGCTCCCCTGCTCCCAGCGTCTCAGGTGACCTCGGCCCTGTCCTCTGGTTTAGGCGTTTAGTCCCAGCACTGCCCCCATTTAGGCATCGGCTTCAACAGGTCTGCTCCTACTCCACCTCCTACTTCCAGTCGCCCCCCCTCCTCCCCTGAGGGACTTAGCCCCACTGAAACTGATGCGCATGCGCTGGCTCTGCAGCGCTCAGTGTCTGACGCAATTATGGCGGCCATGGGCTCCATGTCGTCAGTGTTGTCACAGACTATTGCCCAGGCCCTGTCCGCACGTCCCGCTAGTGCTCCCTCGCAAGACCCCATTGCCGCACCGCAGCCTACCTCTATTGATCCCCCTGTATTACAGGGGACTTTGACTGGTGCGCATCTTGCCACCCCGGAGACCGTGCTTAGTTCACGGAAAAGGGCCTCTTCCCGCCAGGCAGAAAGGGCGCGGACATGGAAATGCGCTAGAGCGCAATCACCGCACCTGTCTGACTCGGATAGAGCTTCAGACGAGGAGGCAATGGCGGACTTCGATTACGGCACAGAGGAGGATCTCACCCCCCCCCCCAGTTCAGGGCCCCTCGACCTCCGCTGCGGCGGCCTCCTCTGCCAAGGAAGTGGCGACGACTTCCACTGCTTCCACTGCTTCCCGTTCTGAGGTCGTGTTGGATGATTCGGGCGAACCTATGTTCGACCCCGAGTCGCTACATCACCCTCGTTCGGCGGAATGGCTTCCCTCCCCTCATGTGGGGGCATATTTGGAGCACTGGGTGCGTCACTCGCTTAGCCGCGAGTCGCGCAATAAACTTAGGGCCGAGTGTCCCCGGCCGGTGGTCCCCAATAAGGTCTGTGACACCCCGTTGGTGGACCCCAAGATGTCGCAGTTCTTGGCCAAAACGGGTTGGAACGCGGAAAAGGGCCTGGATTCAGCGCTCCACAGCTGCCAGGACAAGATTTTAGACGTGTTTGGTCCTTTGACTAGGATCTTGGAGATGGCCGAGGCGGCTAGAATTGAGGGTACCCCGATTGACCCGGTGGAATTGAGGGGCTGGGCCCAGAGGGCCATATGCCTGACCGGAAACGCCAATACGGCCGTGGCGATTGAGAGACGCAAGGCGATCTTGTTTAAGATTGACCCCAAATTGGCCAATTTGGCGCTCACTGAGGCAGGGAAGGATGCCCAGGGCCTCCTCTTCGGCGAGTCCTTCATTAAGGACATGAGCCGGTTCATGGGCACTTTTACTGCGCTGGACAAGGCCCAGACCTCTATGCGCAGGGTCTTCCAGGGACGGGTCTCTCATCGGGCCGGCAGTGGTAGGGGCCGCCTGTCCGGCCGTGCAATTTTCCAGGCCCGTGGAGCGAACAGAGGTTCCGGTGGACATCGTCCTCAGTTCCAGGAACAACGCAACGCGTCTCCGTTCTTCACCACGAGAGGACAGCAATGGCGTTCTCGCTCTTTCCGGGGCAACCCGAGTCACCGCAGACCCTTGGGTAAGTGCTCCCCTGATTGGGGATTCTATGGTACCTTGTGTAGGGGGCAGACTCCTGCTTTTTTCCCACGCTTGGAGCCTCATTACCGCGGATCCATGGGTGCTTGCCACGGTCAGGGGATTTCACATAGAGCTCACGGGGTCTCCCTATCCGATTCCTTCCCCTATCGCGCACGGACCGTGCGTTAGTGGACGCGGAATTGCAGTCCCTCAGGCAAAAGTTGGCAATAGAACCTGCGCCCCCGGCATCGGTGGGTGTGATCAGCAATATCTTTCTCGTGCAGAAGAAAGACGGGCAGATGAGACCGGTCATCAACCTTCGCTCGTTGAATGCGGTAGTACGTTACCGTCATTTCAAAATGGAAGGGATCCATCTCCTTCGGGACTTGTTAGTCCCTGGGGACTGGATGGTGAAACTGGACCTGAAGGATGCCTGCCTGACGGTTCCGGTAGCCGCTCGTTCCAGGGACCTGCTTCGGTTCAGGTGGCAAGGAGATGTCTGGAGGTTCACCTGTCTGCCGTTCGGGCTGTCTTCAGCTCCCTGGTGTTTCACCAAGTTGCTGCGTCCGGTTGTGTCGTGGTTGAGGACTCGGGGTGTGCGCCTCATCATCTATCTGGACGACATCCTTTTGATGCACGAGTCCAGAGCGGGATTGCTGGAACATCTACGCTGGACGGCGGACCTGCTATCGGGTCTCGGTTTCCTCCTCAACCGGGAGAAATCCTGCCTTACTCCGACCCAGAGGATGGAGTTCTTAGGATTCACGGTGGATTCCCTCTCGGAGTCCCTCAGCCTGCCGGCGGCAAAGTTGCGGGCGATCCGCAAGGAGTTGAGACACGCTCTCCTCGCTCCCCATCTCTCGTTACGTCACCTGGCCCGCATTGATTCAGGCGGTGTTCCCAGCCCCACTGCATTACCGGGCGCTCCAGCGACTGAAGATCGCCCATCTTCGGACCGGTGCCTCCTTTGCGGACGCGGTGGTTCTGGATTCGGAAGCCCGAGAGGAGTTGGCTTGGTGGATAGCCAACCTGGAAGCGTGGAACGGGAGAGCGATCTTTGGATCCCTACCGGAGTTGACAATCGAGTCGGACGCGAGCCTCCAGGGCTGGGGTGCCCATTGCAACGGGGTCTCCACTGGGGGTCCTTGATCGGCGGAGGAATCCCTCCTACACATCAATGCGTTGGAGCTCCTGGTGGGGTCCTTCGCAGTGAAGAGTTTCTCCAACGGGATTGCCAACGCGTGTATCAGGCTGCGGATGGACAACGTGTCGGCGGTCCGGTATGTCAACCGTTTGGGAGGTACTCGCTCGGCCACTTTGGCTCGTTTGGCCGAAGATTTTTGGTAATTTTGCCTGTCCAGGGACATCATGGTGCAGGCGGAGTATTTGCCGGGGTTGAGCAACGTTCAGGCGGATTGGAACTCGCGCTACCTGTCGGATGGCAGCGACTGGCAGTTGGATCCGCAGGTGTTCGCGGCGATTTCGGATTTATGGGGTCCGATGTCCGTCGATCTCTTCGCCTCTCGGCTCAACAGACAGCTCACCCGCTTCTTCAGCTGGCGTCCGGACCCGGAGGCGATGGCGGTGGATGCATTTCTCCAGGATTGGTCGGTGTCCCGCCTGTACGCGTTTCCTCCATTCTCGATGATCCCGAGGACTCTCCTGCAGGTTCTCCGCCATCGGGCGGACCTGGTTCTGGTGGTCCCGTTCTGGGGGTCCCAGGTTTGGTTCCCTTCATTGTTGAAGATTCTGGTGGAGATCCCTGTCCTTCTCCCGAGCCGTTTGGATCTCCTACGCAACCTTCTGGGTCTACACCATCCCCTTCTCCTCGACGGATCCCTGCGGCTGCTGGCGTGCCGGATCTCCGGACACCTGGGTCTTTCGAGGGATTTTCGGTTGCTACTCGACAGCTATTGGACAGCGCATGGGCTCCCGGCACCAGAAAGTCTTACCGGGCAGCCTGGAGAACTTGGGCTAATTGGTGCGTGGAACGGGACTTGGATCCCGTTTCGGCACCTGTAGCTGATCTGCTGCAGTTCCTCACCTCTCTTTTTGAGGCAGGGAAGGCATATCGGACCATCAACCTTTTCAGGTCCGCTATTTCTTCTAGCCACGAGGGCTACGCGGGAGTCGCGGCCGGTCAACATCCTTCTGTGTCCCGCCTTCTTCGGGGGGCTCGGTTGTCTCGTCCCCCTCGGCCTAGTTTTTCCACTACTTGGGATGTCTCCCTGGTTTTGGCCTTCTTGGCCTCTTGGCCTGAGAATTCTGATCTGTCCATTAGACAATTGTCCGCTAAATTGTTGGCGTTATTTTGCCTCATTTCCTGTAAGAGAGTCTCGGATGTGAGGGCCCTTGACTACGACGCGCGTTCCTTTACCCCGGAGGGGGTTACCTTTAACATCTCACGTCGCACCAAGACTAGCATCCGTTTCGTGTCCTACCCTAGTGTTCCCTCTTCTCCGATCTTGTGCCCCGTGGCGTGCCTTCGGGAATACGAGTCCAGGACTCTGGCACACAGGTCTCCGACCAGGCCACAGCTGTTCGTTTCTATTCGGCATCCGTTTGGCCCGGTGGCTAGCCCTACGTTAGCGCGTTGGCTTAAATGGGTTATGTCGTTGGCGGGTGTTGACACTTCTGTCTTCACGGCCCATTCCGCACGGGGGGCCTCTGCCACCGCTCTTGCGGTTTCGGGGGCCAGATTGGAGGACGTTATGCGTCTGGCCGACTGGTCTAACGTTACCACGTTCAGGGAGTTCTATTTCCGTCCTCCAGCTAATTTGTTTGCTTCAATTATTGACAGGCTTTGAACTTGCAATATGAGCCTCCGTGTCTTGCTATAAAACTAAATGATTTTCCTATTTCATTACGTAAAGTCATAGTTTTATTAAAGACACGGAGGCGAGTATTGCCCACCCTGGATTCCCTCCCTTGGGTCTTTTGGTGGGTTGTTTTCTTTCAGGGCTCGCTTATGTTTATGTCTTTGCGGTGTTTATTGTCCTGTTATTTATTAATGACATTGTATTTATTGTCCTTTTGGTTATTTCTTTGCCATTGTTGTGTTTGTTTAATGCACTTTATTGCCGTTGGTCATTCAACCCCTATCGGGTCTGTTTGAGCAGATGGTTTTCAGATGCTCTTGTCCTGACATGCCGGTTTCACCTGGGCCCATGGTCTGTTCTCTCTTTCAGGTTGAGGCTTCTGCAAGGATAGTATGCCGTGTTCCAGTTTGAAGTTCTTTGGTGGTTGTCCAGGTTGGCGACTGCTGGTTCCCGTTTCGTCCAGAGTGGAGTTCTTCGTTCCGGTTAAAGTTCAGAGTTCGTTGGATTGTTCGGGATGTGGCACCAGGATCCCAAAGAAAGAGGAAGAGCCATAAGAGGAGCGGCCTATTATAGGGGCCATAGGGGAGGGACATTGGTTGCTATGGTTCCCTGTATGTTAATTTTTTCTCTTTGCTGCTATTGGTGGTTCAGTAAAGAAGGAGAAAGCAATACTCGCCTCCGTGTCTTTAATAAAACTGACTTTACGTCATGAAATAGGAAAATCATTTAGTTGTTTCACACTTTTTTGTTATGTATATAATTCCACATATGTTAATTCATAGTTTTGATGCCTTCAGTGTGAATCTACAATTTTCATAGTCATGAAAATAAAGAAAACTCTTTGAATGAGAAGGTGTGTCCAAACTTTTGGTCTGTACTGTATATACCTGCGCTGTACATATAGATTACACTCAGATAGACCCAGGTTATACCAGCATAGTCTATACTATAATACACAGGAAGATGACTATGTATATACCTGCGCTATACATATAGATTACACTCAGATAGACCCAGGTTATACCAGCATAGTATATACTATAATACACAGGAGGATGACTATGTATATACCTGCGCTGTACATATAGATTACACTCAGATATACCCAGGTTATACCAGCATAGTCTATACTAGAATACACAGGAGGATGACTATGTATATACCTGCGCTGTACATATAGATTACACTCAGATATACCCAGGTTATACCAGCACAGTATATACTATAATACACAGGAAGAGGACTATGTATATACCTGCGCTGTACATATAGATTACACTCAGATAGACCCAGGTTATACCAGCATAGTATATACTATAATACACAGGAGGATGACTATGTATATATCTGCGTTGTACATATAGATTACACTCAGATAGACCCAGGTTATACCAGTGTTCTGGTTCTGATCCAATAGTCAGGCTAAGTTGATGTACTGCTCCGAATCGGTATCAAATAGTAGGCATACGAAGGCCGAGAGAAATCACACACAGACTGTCACAGAGAAGTCAATGCTAGATGTTCCGTTTATTGCTCGTGATACATGGCTTTATTTAGCAGAAAAAGGGGAACTTTATGACTCAGCTAATTGATCTCATTGTCACATTACTAAAGTCCAATGGTCACGTATGATATCAAAATAGCAGAAGTCAGCAATATCATAAAGTGATTAGTAAGGGAGTTGGCAGCTGCTTCAGGGGCCATTTTGTCAAGCAAACTGTTAGTTATAATACAAGCAAGTATACACTTAATATGTACGATTCCACAACAGTCCCCCCTTGTAGCCTTGATTGTAGACTTTCCCTAAACCTAGCGAATCCACAGTGAATACCATTCGTATCCTCTTCACCGACAGTGGCGACAACCTATCCCTTGTGGATAAGTTCCCGGCCAAGCGGACTTCTGATAATACCCTGGGATTCATCTGTCTCTAATTCTCATGTCTTGGATCTTCAGTCTTGGGTGGAGGAGCTTCATGAACTGGAGATGGAGAAGGCGGAGATATCAGGAATGAAGGGATCACAGCTACATCTACTACTGTCCTAGCCATTTGCTCATAGAGGAGCAGTATGGGTTCTTCAGCAGTCTTCTTCCTCTTGGTGATGCGGTTAATGCAAGAAACAACAACTTTGATCAGTATGTAGCTTATCAACAATAGTAGGGCTATCTGCAATATCCCCTGAATTATTCCCATCAGCCATCCACTAATTCCCTTGAACCAGTTACTGGGATTAAGGAATGAGAAAGTGTCAGACCACCATGTTGATGTATCTGCTCTATGAGCCTCCAACCATTTATCACGTATCTTACTCCAAACCCGCTTTCACTTGTAGATTACCTTGAGGATCAATATGATGGCAGCATGCGGTGCCCACTATCTGACACATCCCTCCATCCTTCGCAGTCAAATAGTCTAACACTAAAGTGTGTTGATTAGTGACTATGATAAGCTGATTCTGGACAATATTAGGCCTCTTTCACACTTGCGTTGTCCGGATCCGGCGTGTACTCCACTTGCCGGAATTACACGCCGGATCCGGAAAAACGCAAGTGAACTGAAAGCATTTGAAGACGGATCCGTCTTCAAAATGCGTTCAGTGTTACTATGGCAGTCAGGACGCTATTAAAGTCCTGGTTGTCATAGTAGTAGTGGGGAGCGGGGGAGCGGTATACTTACAGTCCGCGTGGCTCCCGGGGCGCTCCAGAGTGACGTCAGAGCGCCCCATGCGTATGGATGACGTGCCATGCGATCAGTAGCAAAGTAGCGGCAAGGTCGAAAGACTGAACGGTTGAAAGACTGAATTAAAGTCAAAAATGCTGAAAATGACTAGGGAGACAGGGCTCAACTGGGTTCAGCGTTTACCAATAGCACTCTTTGCAGTCAGGCACACTCCCAAACCTCCCCACAAGCTGACTCCACATTAGATATTGTTTGGGTCAGGACCTCGGATGGGGCTGTACTTTCCACAACAATTGCAAATGCATTATGAATCTATTGCAAAGTATGTGATTGCTCAAAGCTAACAGTTGTCTAACATCCATGCACAAGTATCTTCTTCCATTCCAGATCCTGACTCCCTAGAAGGCAGCCACACTCTGAAACCAGGAGAGTGGGTAGTGGTCAAGAAACACGTCAGAAGTACCCAGGAACCACGCTTTGAGGGGCCTTACCAAGTACTACTGACCACTCCGACTTCTGTAAAGCTCGAAGGGAGATCCACGCCTCTCACTGCAAAACTAGGATAAGGAACCCGCCAGATCCAGAGCTAATAAAATGAGTTTCCTTTGTCTGTTAGCACTATTAACACTCACCAGTGCATACACACCTCCCCCAGGAAAGGATGAAGGGTGGGACAATAAGTTTGTCAAACATCATCAGGTGGGTTACAGTGACTGGCAGGACCTTAAGATGCCCAATGTCCTGGGGACCTTTGGTCCAAAGGGTATCAGGGATGAGGTGCAAAATGCTTTGCAACGTATCCCCTTGTTCGGGTGATTCAGAGGGCTGGGCTGTTAATGCCACCAGGAGGCAGGTTTCTTCAGGACACAATGCTGTACCTAGGACAACTGTACCATTTTCTTTGAATTGGATGTTGGCCCGGATTTTCTGAAGAAAATCTGAGCCTAATAAATTAAAAGGGCATGTCTGGCTTACAACAAATTGTGAAATTACTCCAGTGGGTAGATGCAATTGTGGGGATTGGCCTCGGGACTTTGGGGAGGGAGTAATCAAGAGAGGCTTAGTGACAGGGTTGTGCTGGGTGACCCCTTCTAAACCAGAGCAGGGTAAATGTATATCTGTGAGCCAGGAAGGGAGTATGGCGGTCTCACATAACACACTGCGGGCTGCACCAGTGTCTACAAGGAATGAGAGTTCCTTCCCTGCCACCGCTAGGGTGATTCAAGGGGCGGCGCCAGCAGGAGGGGCAGAGATTGCCATACACAGAGTGTCCCCTCCCAGCAACACTGGTTTGCCAATGTCCTATTGGGATGGAGCTGGCCATGGAGGAGGAGTTCCTCTTTGGCTCTGGTCTGCTGGCCACAGATGTCTGGAGCGGCAGTTTCTCTTTATGTGCCCTGGCTTGCCGCACCCATAACAGACACGGGCGGGGGCCTTTCCTCTCTTTCTCCCCCCGTCATGACAGCCATAACTGCTGTGCGGGTTTTCTTGGTATTGCTCTCCAGCCCTTTCGCAACTTGTTCTAAGATTTCTAAGGTTAATGATTTCCATTCTGGGCGGCAGGTAACAAGAGCTTTGTTCAGGTCTGGCCTAAGGCCATCTACAAATGATCGGGCCAGAAGTCTCAGGTGCACAGGTTCATTTGGACTGAATCCCATATCTTTATAGCTTTGTTTAACTCTCTGACCCAACTTCTCTACTGACTCTGCTTTATCCTGTACCATATCTTGCAGGGTGGTGGATTGTTCTGCCCATTTTTACAATTGTTAAATGAAATGGCCGCCGGATTCTGGATCTCGAGTGTCAAAGTTCATTCCAGGAAGCTCTGGTTGGCATATATGATCCATTATAAGTGAAGAATATTCACCAGTCTTATTTTCTACAATACTTTGCAAGTCTGACCAAGTACACCCATATGTTTGATATACTTGTGACAATTTTCTGTAAAAGGGCATAGGGTGAGTATCTGGGTCTGGCATGAGATTCACTATGGTGAACAACTGCTGGGGGGTGAAGGACACATACTTAGGTGGCCCGACTGGGCGGGTGTTTAACAATGCCTCCCTTATAACTTCAAGATTTCCTTGTTCTAAGGGATGGAATTCTCTTTGCAACTGTGCAATTTGCCTTTGGAAAGAGTCTTTCGCTGCTCTTGCATCCTGGCTACATGGGGAAATATCAGAGAAGGCTCTCAGAGGCGGCGGCATCCTATGTACCGGGGTTTGTCCTGCGTCTTGCATTAGCTGCATAGTCCACTGTCTGCTGTGACTCGTCCGCTATGTATTCTTTATGTTCCTTTCCATCCTCACCTTCCTGATCTGAGCCACTTCCTCCTATCATTATATGAGCAGGTACTATGGGTTGACAGGGTGGCATGTAGGTGCCGTCAGGATTTATAATGGGGTATATAGTAGTGACTTGGGGCATGACAGAAGGGGCAAGTTTGGGGGAAATTACAAGTCCGGCCTTGGGCGTTGGCTAAGGACAAGATGGCGCCGTTGCCGGAACTGGTGGGACGTGCTGGGGAGCTAAAAGAGTGTGGTCATGTGGGCGCGGAGCACCACAGGCTAAGCACGTATCACGGGAGGCAGGGTTCTGCTGACCACACACTGTACAAGTCTAACTTCCCCTTTTCCTCTCAGCGGCGCCATTATAGGGCGGTGGCTGTTCCCGCGCTAAGACTGGGCCAGGCCGATAGTAATGGCGTCCTGACTTTTCATCAAACATTACCTCTCCTTTTGTCTGTTCAAATTCTCTGCTACAGTCCAGCCACACCCTAACCGTATCTATCAACTTATCATCTTTCAATTTGCCTCTCTTTTCAGTCAACAATGTCTGCCATGTAGCGGAACACAATATACCCCCTTTTGCAATACCATAACTTTTTTCTAACTTGCTTAATCCTTTAACATGACATTTTCCTCTCCAGTCCGCCACGTACTGTTCAGGCGAACAATAGTCCTTCGGGACACTTTTTGGGTTACCCATTTTTCAAAAACACGTTCTGGAGCCTTCACTTACTGTCTCCGATAGTTGGATAGCACAGACACTGACAAACAAACACCTTGAGCACTGGGTTGTCAGCAAGCCGTCTCCCTCCCTTCTACTATTTCTTGGGGTCACACACCAGGGTTACCCCCTAATGTAGGCACTTTGGGAGACTTCCTTCTGCTGTTCTGTCAGTCTATGCCTCTCCTCACAGAGAAACCAACCATACACATACAAATAATAAAACACAGTACATCAAGCTTCATCAATACAATGGGGTTCTTACTCTCATGCCCCTGAGGATGCCTCACTGCCGGTGCACCCCTCCCTAGAACGAATATGGATAGACTAGGCCAAGGGACACAGATAGGCAAGATGAATATTTTCTCACCTCTTATTACGGGCCGTGGTCCCGGTGTCCGTTGGCTTGTCTCTCCTGGTCCAGTCTCTGGGGGTACGCCAGCAGGAGGTCCAATCCGTCAGGCCCCACGTTGGGTGCCAAATGTTCTGGTTCTGATCCAATAGTCAGGCTAAGTTGATGTACTGCTCCGAATCGGTACCAAATAGTAGGCATACGTACGCCGAGAGAAATCACACACAGACTGTCACAGAGAAGTCAATGCTAGATGTTCCGTTTATTGCTCGTGATAAAAGGGGAACTTTATGACTCAGCTAATTGATCTCATTGTCACATTACTAAAGTCCAATGGTCACGTATCATATCAAAATAGCAGAAGTCAGCAATATCATAAAGTGATTAGTAAGGGAGTTGGCAGCTGCTTCAGGGGCCATTGTGTCAAGCAAACTGTTAGTTATAATACAAGCAAGTATACACTTAATATATACGATTCCACAACACCAGCATAGTATATACTATAATACACAGGAGGATGACTATGTATATACCTGCTGTACATATAGATTACCCTCAGATAGACCCAGGTTATACCAGCATAGTCTATACTATAATACACAGGAGGATGACTATGTATATACCTGCGCTGTACATATAGATTACACTCAGATAGACCCAGGTTATACCAGCATAGTATATACTATAATACACAGGAGGATGACTATGTATATACCTGCGCTGTACATATAGATTACACTCAGATATACCCAGGTTATACCAGCATAGTATATACTATAATACACAGGAGGATGACTATGTATATACCTGCGCTGTACATATAGATTACACTCAGATAGACCCAGGTTATACCAGCATAGTATATACTATAATACACAGGAGGATGACTATGTATATACCTGCGCTGTACATATAGATTACACTCAGATAGACCCAGGTTATACCAGCATAGTATATACTATAATACACAGGAGATGACTATGTATATACCTGCGCTGTACATATAGATTACACTCAGATAGACCCAGGTTATACCAGCATAGTATATACTATAATACACAGGAGATGACTATGTATATACCTGCGCTGTACATATAGATTACACTCAGATAGACCCAGGTTATACCAGCATAGTATATACTATAATACACAGGAGGATGACTATGTATATACCTGCGCTGTACATATAGATTACACTCAGATAGACCCAGGTTATACCAGCATAGTCTATACTATAATACACAGGAGGATGACTATGTATATACCTGCGCTGTACATATAGATTACACTCAGATAGACCCAGGTTATACCAGCATAGTATATACTATAATACACAGGAGGATGACTATGTATATACCTGCGCTGTACATATAGATTACACTCAGATAGACCCAGGTTATACCAGCATAGTCTATACTATAATACACAGGAGGATGACTATGTATATACCTGCGCTGTACATATAGATTACACTCAGATAGACCCAGGTTATACCAGCATAGTATATACTATAATACACAGGAGGATGACTATGTATATACCTGCGCTGTACATATAGATTACACTCAGATAGACCCAGGTTATACCAGCATAGTATATACTATAATACACAGGAGGATGACTATGTATATACCTGCGCTGTACATATAGATTACACTCAGATAGACCCAGGTTATACCAGCATAGTATATACTATAATACACAGGAGGATGACTATGTATATACCTGCGCTGTACATATAGATTACACTCAGATAGACCCAGGTTATACCAGCATAGTCTATACTATAATACACAGGAGGATGACTATGTATATACCTGCGCTGTACATATAGATTACACTCAGATAGACCCAGGTTATACCAGCATAGTATATACTATAATACACAGGAGATGACTATGTATATACCTGCGCTGTACATATAGATTACACTCAGATAGACCCAGGTTATACCAGCACTAGTATATACTATAATACACAGGAGGATGACTATGTATATACCTGCGCTGTACATATAGATTACACTCAGATAGACCCAGGTTATACCAGCACTAGTATATACTATAATACACAGGAGGATGACTATGTATATACCTGCGCTGTACATATAGATTACACTCAGATAGACCCAGGTTATACCAGCACTAGTATATACTATAATACACAGGAGGATGACTATGTATATACCTGCGCTGTACATATAGATTACACTCAGATAGACCCAGGTTATACCAGCACAGTCTATACTATAATACACAGGAGGATGACTATGTATATACCTGCGCTGTACATATAGATTACACTCAGATAGACCCAGGTTATACCAGCATAGTATATACTATAATACACAGGAGGATGACTATGTATATACCTGCGCTGTACATATAGATTACACTCAGATAGACCCAGGTTATACCAGCATAGTATATACTATAATACACAGGAGGATGACTATGTATATACCTGCGCTGTACATATAGATTACACTCAGATAGACCCAGGTTATACCAGCATAGTATATACTATAATACACAGGAGATGACTATGTATATACCTGCGCTGTACATATAGATTACACTCAGATAGACCCAGGTTATACCAGCACAGTCTATACTATAATACACAGGGAGATGACTATGTATATACCTGTGCTGTACATATAGATTACACTCAGATAGACCCAGGTTATACCAGCATAGTATATACTATAATACACAGGAGGATGACTATGTATATACCTGCGCTGTACATATAGATTACACTCAGATAGACCCAGGTTATACCAGCATAGTCTATACTATAATACACAGGAGGATGACTATGTATATACCTGCACTGTACATATAGATTACACTCAGATATACCCAGGTTATACCAGCATAGTATATACTATATTACACAGGAGGGTGACTATGTATATACCTGCGCTGTACATATAGATTACACTCAGATAGACCCAGGTTATACCAGCATAGTATATACTATAATACACAGGAGGATGACTATGTATATACCTGCGCTGTACATATAGATTACACTCAGATAGACCCAGGTTATACCAGCATAGTATATACTATAATACACAGGAGGATGACTGTGTATATACCTGCACTGTACATATAGATTACACTCAGATAGACCCAGGTGCTGCTCCTGTAGCTCAGTCAGTCCCTGGGCAGCCTAGTGCCTAGTGGGCTGAGTGCTGGCGGAGGCTGACTGTGCCTGGCCGAGAGAGCTGGCGGTGAAGGGGTTAATGCCCCCTCTGCCCCAGTAATCCTGGCAGACAATGGCGGTGACTACACACCTACCTGCCCTGCTGGACACAACATGTACCCACCTAGAATGTATGGGCTTCTGAGAGGATGTAGCCCCGCCCCCAAGTTGTTCTAAAAACCTCCCTGACTGTAAACCTGTCCCTAATCCTGACCCCACAGGAGACCGCACAGAACACGGAGAGGACGCCCCGCAGCCCAGCACACAGGACACTTACCTGAACCTCACTTATCACCGATCTCAGAGTCACGTTACACTCACGGTAGAGGAAAAACTCCATACAGGAAACGGACCTCCTGACGTCACTGGGTCATGTGACATTCTCTTGTCACGTGACTCTGAATCGGCAGCGTGAATAGAAGTGTATGAAGCCGGAGAGCTCGGGCTGTTTGCAGAGCAGGTGACTGATGGCTGCTCGTTACTCATAGAGGGGGAGAGTATCTGTCAGTGCTGGAGGGGGGAACTGTATTCTGGGGGGATTCTGTGTGAGACTGTATCTATGCTGAGGTGGGGGCCATGTAATATTGTGTGCAGAATGGAAGGCTGTGTAATATCGTATGCAGGGGGGGTGTTGTGTAATATTGTGTGCAGAGGGGGGCCGTTTAATTCTGTATGCAGGGGGTCATGTAATATTGTATGCGGGGTGAGGCTGTGTAATGTATGCGGGGGTTGCAATATTGTATGCAGAGGGGGGGGGGCCCATTTAATATCGTATGCAGGGGGGGTTATGTAATATTGTATGCGGGGTGGGGCTGCGTAATGTGTGCAGGGGGGGTGGGCCGTGCAATATTGTATGCAGGGGGGGGGGGCTGTGTAATATTGTGTGCGGGGGCCCCCATTTAACCTCTTGGGGACATATGACGTACCGGTATGTCATGATGTCCTGGTACTTAACCACTAGGGACCCATGACTAAGGCTACTTTCACACTTGCGTTCGGGTGTCCGCTTGTGAGCTCCGTTTGAAGGGGCTCACAAGCGGACCCGAACACTTCCGTCCAGCACTAATGCATTCTGAGTGGACGCGGATCCGCTCAGAATGCATCAGTCTGGCAGCGTTCAGCCTCCGCTCCGCTCAGCAGGCGGACACCTGACCTAACCAAGGCATGTATGCAATATCCTCCGCAGCTGATTAAGTTTTTCCTGGCGGAGATCCACGTTCACATACAAACAAACAGGGTTTAACCGTGGACTTGGTTCAAGTATATACCAGAAAATCTGCTGCTAGTCCCACTTTCTTTTCTTAAAAGTATCTGTGGATACAAGTAGCTCCTACCACAGTAAAGCTCCAGTGGAGGGGAGGAAGCTTTTTAGAGAAAATTAATAAAAAAGAAAGTAGGTGGATATATGAATTATATACGTTACAACCAGGGGGCCTGAATGTAGACTTTGACCTGCAAGCCGTGTTAAATTAGATTAATAAACTGGTAGAATGAGTATTCCCATGTGAATTAGGACCTAAAGACCATTTTTTCCCCCCTTAGAACTAGGAGATACAAGTATAGGGTTAAAGTGAAGGAAAAAGAGAAGGTGCTTGGAGTAGCACATCAGAAGCTTGATTAACTCTAGCCTACCAAATAAAAAGAAGGGTGAGGGAGAGATGAAGTGTGCCCCTGACGAAGCTCAAGGAGCGAAACCTGGGTCGGGCAAAGAATAAGACGCTGGGATTTTTAATGCGATTTTTAAAGAGCATGTTTGTGAGTATGTGCTAATAAACTTTTTAAAATTGTTATCGGAGCTTCACTGTGGTAGGAGCTACTTGTATCCACAGGGACTTTTAAGAAAAGAAAGTGGGACTAGCAGCAGATTTTCTGGTATATACTTGAACCAAGTCCGCGGTTAAACCCTGTTTGTTTGTATGTGAACGTGGATCTCCGCCAGGAAAAACTTAATCAGCTGCGGAGGATATTGCATACACGCCTTGGTTGGTGTAGTGCTGTGTAAGTACAATCTTTGCACCGCAGGGTATAATAACCGCACGGATTTACACTATTATAACCTTTATCAGTTGCAGGATATCCATGAAATAGGACATCTGCAGCCCTCGGTGCTGTTTCTAAAAGGAGAAGGATTAAAGGAAAAAACCTTTTTGTATACCGTCTGTTTTGACACGCACGGTCCGAACCCTATATATATATACTTCTTGAAAGTGTGATTGACCCCACAACACTCCTCGGACCTGCAGCGCAGCATTTTTGCGGACTGGTGATTAGATCATTTTCTTGTGTACTGTGGGGGGGACCCAATGGCATGGAAGGCAGCGCGATGCCTTTCTGTGACGAGCCTGTGAGATCCAGCCCCCTGGATCTCGGAGGTCGGAAGCTGTATGAGTAATACACGCAGTATTACTCATACAGCCAATGCATTCCAATACAGAAGTATTGGAATGCGTTGTAAAGGATTAGACCCCCAAAAGTTCAAGTCCCAAAGTGAGATAAAAAATAAAGTGGAAAAAAAAAGTTTTCCCCCCCAAAAATTAAATGTTTTAAGTAAAAATAAACAAAAACGTCATTTTCCCCAAATAAAGTTAAAAAAAATGGTAAAAAATAGGGGGGGGGGGAGAGTATACATATTAGGTATCACCGCGTCCGTATCAACCGGCTCTATAAACATATCACATGACCCTCAGATGAACACCGTAAAAAATAAAAACTGTGCTAAATAAACCATTTTTTGTCACCTTACATCACAAAAAGTGTAATAGCAAGCGATCAAAAAGTCACACGCACCCCAAAATAGTGCTAATAAAACCGTCATCTCATCCCGCAAAAATCATACCTTACCCAATGTAATGGCCCAAAAACTGAAAAAATTGTGGCTCTCAGACTATGGAAACACTAAAACATGATTTTTTTTTGCTTCAAAAATTAAATCATTGTGTAAAACTTACATAAATAAAAAAAAGTATACATATTAGGTATCGCCGCATCTGTGACAACCTGCTCTATAAAAATACCACATGATCTAACCTGTCAGATAAATATTGTAAATAACAAAAAATAAAAACTGTGCCAAAACAGCTATTTCTTGTTATCTTGCCTCACAAAAAGTGTAATATAGAGCAACCAAAAATCATATGTACCCTAAACTAGTACCAACAATACTGCCAACCTATCCCGTAGTTTATAAAATGGGTCACTTTTTTGGAGTTTCTACTCTAGGGGTGCATCAGGGGGGCTTCAAATGGGACATGGTGTTCAAAAAACCAGTCCAGCAAAATCTGCCTTCCAAAAACCGTATGGTATTCCTTTCCTTCTGCGCCCTGCCGTGTGCTCGTACAGCGGTCTACAGCCACATATGGGGTATTTCTATAAACTACAGAATCACGGCCATAAATATTGAGTTTGGTTTGGCTGTTAACCCTTGCTTTGTAACTGGAAAAAAATTATTAAAATGGAAAATCTGCTAAAAAAGGGAAATTTTGAAATTGTCTCTCTGGTTTCCATTAAAGGGTTAACAAAGTTTGTAAAATCTGTTTTGAATACCTTGAGGGGTGTAGTTTATAGAATGGGGTCATTTTTGGGTGGTTTCTATTATGTAAGCCTCGCAAAGTGACTTCAGACCTGAACTGGTCCCTAAAAATTGGGTTTTTAAAGATTTGCTTCTAAACTTCTAAGCCTTGTAACATCCCCAAAAAATAAAATATCATTCCCAAAATGATCCAAACATGAAGTAGACATATGGGGAATGTAAAGTAATAACTATTTTTGTAGGTATTGCTATGTATTATAGAAGTAGAGAAATTGAAACTTGGAAATTTGCAATTTTTTACAAATTTTTGGTAAATTTTGTATTTTTTATAAATAAAAAATTTTGACTTCATTTTACTAGTGTCATGAAGTACAATATGTGACGAAAAAACAGTCTCAGAATGGCCTGGATAAGTCAAAGCGTTTTAAAGTTATCACCACATAAAGTGACACTGGTCAGATTTGCAAAAAATAGCCTGGTCCTTAAGGTGAAAATGAGCCCGGTCCCTAAGGGGTTAATATTGTATGCAGAGGGGCCCCCGTTTAATTTTGTATGCAGGGGGGTCATGTAATATTGTATGTGGGGTGAGGCTGTGTAATGTACAGTACAGACCAAAAGTTTGGACACACCTTCTCATTCAAAGAGTTTTCTTTATTTTCATGACTATGAAAATTGTAGATTCACACTGAAGGCATCAAAACTATGAATTAACACATGTGGAATTATATACATAACAAAAAAGTGTGAAACAACTGAAAATATGTCATTTTCTAGGTTCTTCAAAGTAGCCACCTTTTTGCTTTGATTACTGCTTTGCGCACTCTTGGCATTCTCTTGATGAGCTTCAAGAGGTAGTCACCTGAAATGGTTTTCACTTCACAGGTGTGCCCTGTCAGGTTTAATAAGTGGGATTTCTTGCCTTATAAGTGGGGTTGGGACCATCAGTGGCGTTGAGGAGAAGTCAGGTGGATACACAGCTGATAGTCCTACTGAATAGACTGTTAGAATTTGTATTATGGCAAGAAAAAAGCAGCTAAGTAAAGAAAAACGAGTGGCCATCATTACTTTAAGAAATGAAGGTCAGTCAGCCGAAAAATTGGGAAAACTTTGAAAGTAAGGGCTATTTGACCATGAAGGAGAGTGATGGGGTGCTGCGCCAGATGACCTGGCCTCCACAGTCCCCAGACCTGAACCCAATCGAGATGGTTTGGGGTGAGCTGGACCGCAGAGTGAAGGCAAAAGGGCCGACAAGTGCTAAGCATCTCTGGAAACTCCATCAAGACTGTTGGAAGACCATTTCAGGGGACTACCTCTTGAAGCTCATCAAGACAATGCCAAGAGTGTGCAAAGCAGTAATCAAAGCAAAAGGTGGCTACTTTGAAGAACCTAGAATATGACATATTCTCAGTTGTTTCACACTTTTTTGTTATGTATATAATTCTACACGTGTTAATTCATAGTTTTGATGCCTTCAGTGTGAATCTACAATTTTCATAGTCATGAAAATAAAGAAAACTCTTTGAATGAGAAGGTGTGTCCAAACTTTTGGTCTGCACTGTATGTGGGAGGGGGGCCCCGTGCAATGTTGTATGCGGGGGGGGGGGGGGGGTTGTGTAATATTGTGTGCAGAGGGCGGGGCCCCGTTTAATATTATATGCTGGGGGGGTCATGTTATATTGTATGTGGGGTGAGGCTGCGTAATGTGTGCCGGGGGGTGCAATATTGTATGCGGAGGGGGGCCCCCGTTTAATATCGTATGCAAGGGAGGTTCGTGTAATCTTGTATGCAGAGGGACCCCCGTTTAATTTTGTATGCAGGGGGGTCATGTAATATTGTATGCGGGGTGGGACTACGTAATGTGTGCGGGGGCCGTGCAATATTGTATGCAGGGGTGGGGGGCTGTGTAATGTAGGGGGGGTGCTGTGTAATATTGTGTGCGGGGGGGGCAGTGCAATATTATATGCAGAGGGGGAAGGTGTAATCTTTACGTGAGGGGGGGCGTGTGATTTTGCATGCAGAGGGGGGTTGCAGTGTAATTGTACAGGTCCTTCTAAAAAATTTTACATATTGTGATAAAGTTCATTATTTTCTGTAATGTACTGATAAACATTAGACTTTCATATATTTTAGATTCATTACACACAACTGAAGTAGTTCAAGCCTTTTATTGTTTTAATATTGATGATTTTGGCATACAGCTCATGAAAACCCAAAATTCCTATCTCAAAATATTAGCATATTTCATCCGACCAATAAAAGAAAAGTGTTTTTAATACAAAAAAAAGTCAACCTTCCAATAATTATGTTCAGTTATGCACTCAATACTTGGTGGGGAATCCTTTTGCAGAAATGACTGCTTCAATGCGGCGTGGCATGGAGGCAATCAGCCTGTGGCACTGCTGAGGTGTTATGGAGGCCCAGGAGGCTTCAATGCGGCGTGGCATGGAGGCAATCAGCCTGTGGCACTGCTGAGGTGTTATGGAGGCCCAGGATGCTTCGATAGCGGCCTTAAGCTCATCCAGAGTGTTGGGTCTTGCGTCTCTCAACTTTCTCTTCCCAATATCCCACAGATTCTCTATGGGGTTCAGGTCAGGAGAGTTGGCAGGCCAATTGAGCACAGTAATACCATGGTCAGTAAACCATTTACCAGTGGTGTTGGCACTGTGAGCAGGTGCCAGGTCGTGCTGAAAAATAAATCTTCATCTCCATAAAGCTTTTCAGCAGATGGAAGCATGAAGTGCTCCAAAATCTCCTGATAGCTAGCTGCATTGACCCTGCCCTTGATAAAACACAGTGGACCAACACCAGCAGCTGACATGGCACCCCAGACCATCACTGACTGTGGGTACTTGACACTGGACTTCAGGCATTTTGGCATTTCCCTCTCCCCAGTCTTCCTCCAGACTCTGGCACCTTGATTTCCGAATGACATGCAAAATTTGCTTTCATCCGAAAAAAGTACTTTGGACCACTGAGCAACAGTCCAGTGCTGCTTCTCTGTAGCCCAGGTCAGGCGCTTCTGACGCTGTTTCTGGTTCAAAAGTGGCTTGACCTGGGGAATGCGGCACCTGTAGCCCATTTCCTGCACACGCCTGTACACGGTGGCTCTGGATGTTTCTACTCCAGACTCAGTCCACTGCTTCCGCAGGTCCCCCAAGGTCTGGAATCGGTCCTTCTCCACAATCTTCCTCAGGGTCCGGTCACCTCTTCTCGTTGTGCAGCGTTTTCTGCCACACTTTTTCCTTCCCACAGACTTCCCACTGAGGTGCCTTGATACAGCGCTCTGGGAACAGCCTATTCCTTCAGAAATGTCTTTCTGTGTCTTACCCTCTTGCTTGAGGGGGTCAATGATGGCCTTCTGGACAGCAGTCAGGCCGGCAGTCTTACCCATGATTGCGGTTTTGAGTAATGAACCAGGCTGGGAGTTTTTAAAAGCCTCAGGAATCTTTTGCAGGTGTTTAGAGTTAATTAGTTGATTCAGATGATTAGGTTAATAGCTCGTTTAGAGAACCTTTTCATTATATGCTAATTTTTTGAGATAGGAAATTTGGGGTTTTCATGAGCTGTATGCCAAAATCATCAATATTAAAACAATAAAAGGCTTGAACTACTTCAGTTGTGTGTAATGAATCTAAAATATATGAAAGTCTAATGTTTATCAGTACATTACAGAAAATAATGAACTTTATCACAATATGCAATTTTTTTTAGAAGGACCTGTATATGCAGAGGGGGGGCTGCTGTGTAATTCTGTTTGCGGGCTGCTATCTGTGGAGGCCACCTTGTATGTGACATGTTTTACTCAATACAACAGGTTTCCATCTTCTCCGCACCTGATATTTATTCCTATATATTTTCTACTCTACAAGTCGAAGTGAAAGCTGCCGGTTTTACTGTTTTTAATAAAAACTTATTGTTGAACCAAAAAAAAAATATTTTTCTATATATTTTTGTTCATTTCTCTATTTTTTTATTAATTTGTTGCATTTTTTGATTTTTTTTAATTAATTGGCATTCTTCTGTATTCTCTGCGCTTGTATCTGTGCATAGAGATGGGCGCTGCTGTCTATAATGGTCAGTGTTGAGCGAAGCGAGCTTCAGATGCTTCATCCAAAGTTGCTTCATTCAAAACTTCGGAATAAGGCTATATGCACACGACCGTTGTGTGTTTTGCGGTCTGGAAATTGCGGATCCGTAAAACACGGATGGCGCCCGTGGAACGGCATGGACAGCCATTAATATAACTGCCTATTCTTGTCCGCAAAATGGACAAGACTAGGAAAGGTTATTTTTTTTTTTTTGCGGACCACGGAACGGAGCAACTCGGAGTGCTGTCCGCAACTCGGAGTGCTGTCCGCAACTTTTTCAACTGCGGCTCGGATGCGGACCAAAACAACAGTCATGTGCATGTAGCCTAATACTGTATGGAGATTCGTCTCCGTACAGTATTAGAATGTATGGGCTCCGAGGGGCCGAAGTAAGTTATTGACGAAGTTGCGCGAGACTTTATTGAATAACTCAGGTAGTTGATTTTTAAAGTGGAAAAACTTTAAACTGAACTTCGGTTCAGCGGTAGTAGAAGGGTTTTCCACTTTATTGAATAACTTCAGTAGTTGATTTTTTTTAAGTCTTGCGCGACTTTGTGAATAACTTACTTCGGCATCCAAAGCTTGCTTCCCTCGACACCCACAATGGCCGAACAGGCACGCACATTACACCTACCTGCTGATCTGTGAGGAGCAGCATTTACTGCTACAAGGGGACTCCCTGTACAATGCTTTAACCCCTTCCTGACCACCCAACGTAAATATACCTCGTGGGTGGGTATTTAAATATGGCGGCCGCTCGCGAGCACCTTCTCCCCCTATTGACCCTTGGTGCTCCTCAATGATCCAAGGCTGCAACAGCTGTCTTCCTAGGAAGACCCTACCTGTGCATTGGAGACTATTGGGGGAACTATAAAAAAGTGTAGCAAAAAAAAAAAATTATAATTGTGTGTATGTATGTGTGTATATATATATATATATATATATATATATATATATATATATATATATATATACACACACACACACAGTGGAGGAAATAATTATTTGACCCCTCACTGATTTTGTAAGTTTGTCCAATGACAAAGAAATGAAAAGTCTCAGAACAGTATCATTTCAATGGTAGGTTTATTGTAACAGTGGCAGATAGCACATCAAAAGGAAAATCAAAAAAATAACTTTAAATAAAAGATAGCAACTGATTTGCATTTCATTGAGTGAAATAAGTATTTGAACCCTCTAACAAAAAAAGACTTAATACTTGGTGGAAAAACCCTTGTTTGCAAGCACAGAGGTCAAACGTTTCTTGTAATTGATGACCAAGTTTGCGCACATTTTAGGAGGAATGTTGGTCCACTCCTCTTTGCAGATCATCTCTAAATCCCTAAGGTTTCGAGGCTGTCTCTGTGCAACTCTGAGCTTGAGCTCCCTCCATAGGTTTTCGATTGGATTAAGGTCCGGAGACTGACTAGGCCACTCCATGACCTTAATGTGCTTCTTCTTGAGCCACTCCTTTGTTGCCTTTGCTGTATGTTTTGGGTCATTGTCGTGCTGGAACACCCATCCACGACCCATTTTCAGTTTCCTGGCAGAGGGAAGGAGGTTGTCGCTCAGGATTTCACGATACATGGCTCCGTCCATTTTCCCGTTTATGCGAATAAGTTGTCCTGTGCCCTTAGCAGAAAAACACCCCCAAAGCAAAATGTTTCCACCCCCATGCTTGACGGTGGGGACGGTGTTTTGGGGGTCATAGGCAGCATTTTTCTTCCTCCAAACACAGCGAGTTGAGTTAATGCCAAAGAGCTCTATTTTGGTCTCATCAGACCACAGCACCTTCTCCCAGTCACTCTCTGAATCATTCAGGTGTTCATTGGCAAACTTCAGACGGGCCTGCACATGTGCCTTCCTGAGCAGGGGGACCTTGCGAGCCCTGCAGGATTTTAATCCATTGCGGTGTAATGTGTTTCCAATGGTTTTCTTGGTGACTGTGGTCCCTGCTAATTTGAGGTCATTAACTAACTCCTCCCGTGTAGTTCTAGGATGCTTTTTCACCTTTCTCAGAACCATTGACACCCCACGAGGTGAGATCTTGCGTGGAGCCCCAGAGCGAGGTCGATTGATGGTCATTTTGTGCTCCTTCCATTTTCGAACAATCGCACCAACAGTTGTCACCTTCTCTCCCAGCTTCTTGCTAATGGTTTTGTAGCCCATTCCAGCCTTGTGCAGGTCTACAATTTTGTCTCTGACATCCTTGGACAGCTCTTTGGTCTTTCCCATGTTGGAGAGTTTGGAGTCTGCTTGATTGATTGATTCTGTGGACAGGTGTCTTTTATACAGGTGACTAGTTAAGACAGGTGTCCTTAATGAGTGTGACTAATTGAGTAGAAGTGTCTAACCACTCTGTGGGAGCCAGAACTCTTAATGGTTGGTAGGGGTTCAAATACTTATTTCACTCAATGAAATGCAAATCAGTTGCTATCTTTTATTTAAAGTAATTTTTTCGATTTTCCTTTTGATGTGCTATCTGCCACTGTTACAATAAACCTACCATTGAAATGATACTGTTCTGAGACTTTTCATTTCTTTGTCATTGGACAAACTTACAAAATCAGTGAGGGGTCAAATAATTATTTCCGCCACTGTATATATAATACAGTCCTGATCAAAAGTTTAAGACCACTTGAAAAATGGCAAAAAAATATTTTACATTGTTGGATCTTAACAAGGTTCCAAGTAGAGCTTCAAATGAGAGTGAGACAGAACCTTTTTTGAGCATTCAATTAATTGAAAATAACGATTAAACTGAAACAGGCTGTTTTTCAGCTGATCAAAAGTTTAGTACCACTCGCCTTTAAAAGGCCAAATCTGTGCAAAGATGTGGATTTATTGTCATTCTCTGTCAGGTAGTCACACGTTGTGATGGCAAAGGCAAAAAACTCTCCCTTTTTGAACGTGGTCGGGTTGTTGAACTGCATAAGCAGGGTCTCTCACAGCGCGCCATCGCTGCTGAGGTGGGACGCAGTAAGACAGTTATTTGGAATTTCTTAAATGATACTGAGGGTTATGGAACAAAAAAAGTCAAGTGGAAGACCCAAAAAAATTTCACCAGCACTGAGCCGGAGGATCCAATTGGCTGTCCGTCAAGACACTGGACGATCCTCGACCCAAATTAATGCCCTTACTGGTGCTGACTGCAGCCCCATAACCATCAGACGGCATCTGAGACTGAAGGGCTTCAAAAACAAAAAACGTCTTCAAAGCCCTCATCTCCTTGAACGCCACAGAACTGCTTGTTTGGACTTTGCAAGAGAGCACCAAACATGGGACATTCAAAGGTGGAAGAGAGTTTTATCCTCTGATGAGAAAAAATTTAACCTTGATGGTCCTGATGGTTTCCAACGTTACTGGCATGACAAGCAGATCCCACCTGAGATGTTTTCTATGCGCCACAGTGGAGGGGGCGCCATAATGGTCTGGGGTGCTTTTTCCTTCAGTGGAACAATTGAGCTTCAGGAAGTGCAGGGGCGTCAAACGGCCGCTGGCTATGTCCAGATGTTGCAGAGAGCATTCCTCATGACTGAGGGCCCTCGTCTGTGTGGTAACAACTGGGTTTTCAACAGGACAACACTACAGTACACAATGCCCGCAGGAAAAGGGACTTCTTCCAGGAGAATAACATCACTCTTTTGGCCCATCCTGCGTGTTCCCCTGATATAAATCCAATTGAGAACCTTTGGGGATGGATGGCAAGGGAAGTTTACAAAACTGGACAACAGTTCCAGACAGTAGATGGCCTTCGTGCGGCCGTCTTCACCACTTGGAGAAATGTTCCCACTCACCTCATGGAAACGCTTGCAGCAAGCATGCCGAAACAAATTTTTGAAGTGATCAACAATAACGGCAGAGCTACTCATTACTGAGTTCATGTTTGGAAGTTGGATTTCTGTTTTTGGGGGGTTTAGTTTTATTTTTTTTTTTGGAGGTGTGATCCTAAACTTTTGATCAGATGAAAAACAGCCTGTTTCAGTTTATTCGTTGTTTTCATTAAATTGAATGCTCAAAAAATGTTCCGTCTCACTCCCATTTCTTCTTGTTGCATGTTGAAGCTCTACTTGGAACCTTGTTAAGATCCAGTATGTAAGATATAACGGAAAGGCTCACCCTCCAAGTTGTAATGAAAAAGGGTGCTCCCCCTTAAAAGGTTACCCCAAACCTTTAAAGGAAATAAAATGTACAATAGGATAAGAGGGGCACACCTACATCCAAATCACATCGACCACTAGACAGTAATATATTAATAAAAAATGTATTAAATATACATACGGTACCTGATAAATCTATAATACATCTAAAATGCATAAAACTATACTGTAAATAGATATCAATGCAAATAAAATGCGGTCATCATGAGGGTTGATAACATCATGCACTAAGTTCTTGGTGATAAATGTCTCTTAGTGGAAATGTTAAGACTCGATATAGTAGATAAGAATGCAGTCACTATATTGGTCCGCCGTTATCGGATTCTTCCAAGAGAGAAAAAATAAAATAAAAAATGGATGCGTTAATCTTTCAATATAGGAAAAATATGGTGTCCTTTGTAGGGATCGACCGATTATCGGATTTACCGATATTATCGGCCGATATTCAGGATTTTGAACACTATCGGTATCGGCATCTATTTTGCCGATATTCCGATAGTGTATGGGGAACACAGATCGCGCTGCTGTCAGCGCTCTCCGTGTTCCCCTTAGCAGCACAGGGGAAAAGGAGCAGTGTCTCCTCCCCCTGTGCTGCTGCTGCCGCTGCCGCCAATGGGAGGACAGGGGACAGGAGGAGGGGAGGAGCTATGGCCACTGCTCCACCAATGAAGATTAATCTATCATTCATTCATATACAGGAGGCGGGAGCTGCAGAATCACATAGCCGGCTCCCGACCTCTATGAGCGGTAGCTGCGATCTGCGGTAGTTAACTCCTCAGGTGCCGCGGATCGCAGCTACTGCTCATAGAGGTCGGGAGCCGGCTATGTGATCCTGCAGCCAGCTCCCGCCTCCTGTATATGAAATTAAGCTTCATTGGTGGCGCAGTGCGCCCCCCCAAGCCCCCCAGTATCAGACATTGGTGGCGCAGTGCGCCCCCCCCCCCAAGCCCCCCCCCCAGTATTAAGCATTGGTGGCGCATAGGGCCCCCCACCC
Organism: Bufo gargarizans; assembly: GCF_014858855.1. Lineage (NCBI taxonomy): Eukaryota > Metazoa > Chordata > Amphibia > Anura > Bufonidae > Bufo > Bufo gargarizans. The sequence goes on from NC_058083.1 coordinate 515,236,667, forward strand.
CAGTCGCAGTGCGCCCCTCCACAGGATCCCCTCTCCCTTGCTCCTCCGATCGGAGCCCCAGCAGTGTAATGCTGGGGCTCCGATCGGTTACCATGGCAGCCAGGACGCTATTGAAGCCCTGGCTGCCATGATAAGCTCCATGCTGCTGTGTGCACAGAGCACACAGCAGCAGGGACAGTGTGAGCTCCTATTCACCCTGATAGATTTCTATCAGGGTGAATAGGACAAGGGTTCTAGTCCCTAAGGGGGCTAAAAGTTAGTTAAAAAAAAAAAGTTACAAAAAAAATTATAAAAACACCAAAATATAAATGAAAAAGAAAGATTTACAAAAAAAAAAATACACATTAACAATAAACATTAATTTTCAGCAGATTTGTGGGAATTTTTATTTTTTTTCAAAAATGAAAATTCCCAGAATATCGGTATAAATTATCGGCCTGAAAGTTCACAAATTATCGGTATCGGCCCTAAAAAATCAATATCGGTCGATCCCTAGTCCTTTGCATATAATTATATATATATTCCTTTTTGTAATGGTAACTTAGTTTCACAGTTATAGCTGCGCTAACACACTGTGATACAAATGAATGGACTTGCACAAAGGAAGGAGGAATGAGTCGTGCTAACTCCGAAACGCGTATGGTGTAGACAAGTCTCAACAGAAGGAAGGAAACCGCAACATCATTTGCGTATCTTAACTGAATTTGCAACCAACTCGTAAAGAAACGAAAGTCCTGCCGTGCAAAAAAGATGCAAAGGCAAACTTCAAGCAGGGCCACTGACCCTAGCTCATCAAACGGACTGTTTCTTTTTTTGTGCAAGTCCATTCAGTGCAAGCTTATAACTCATGATAAAGTAGATTGGAGGTACAATCATCTGCGCTGATAACACGTGGGACGCCACGCTAAGCGCAACGACCCAAACACTTTACTGCTTCTACAAACAGTGAGTACTTGCTATATTGTATCACAGTGTGTTAGCGCAGCTATAACTGTGAAACGAAGTTACCATTACAAAAAGGAATATATATAATTATACGCAAAGGACACCACATTTTTCCTATATTGAAAGATTAACGCATCCATTTATTTTTTTTTCCTCTCTTGGAAGAATCGCATACCGCGGACCAATATAGTGACTGCATTCTTATCTACTATATCGAGTCTTAGGATTTCCACTAAGAGACATTTATCACCAAGAACTTAGTGCATGATGTTATCAACCCTCATATATATATGTGTGTGTAAAAACAAACGTATACCAAGGGGGATGCCATCCCGTCTGAAGCCAAATATGTTCTCACAGGATGGCGAATTTAGAGCACGTTTTGAAGCCATTTCAAATAAATATGCGATGGATGTCATGTTACTTAACCACTTCAGCCCCGCTAGCTGAAACCCCCTTCATGACCAGGCCACTTTTTACACTTCGGCACTACACTACTTTCACCGTTTATCGCTCGGTCATGCAACTTACCACCCAAATGAATTTTACCTCTTTTTCTTCTCACTAATGGAGCTTTCATTTGGTGGTATTTTATTGCTGCTGACATTTTTACTTTTTTTGTTATTAATCAAAATGTAACGATTTTTTTGCAAAAAAATGAAATTTTTCACTTTCAGCTGTAAAATTTTGCAAAAAAAAAACGACATCCATATATAAATTTTTCGCCAAATTTATTGTTTTACATGTCTTTGATAAAAAAAAAAATGTTTGGGCAAAAAAAAAAATGGTTTGGGTAAAAGTTATAGCGTTTACAAACTATGGTACAAAAATGTGAATTTCCGCTTTTTGAAACAGCTCTGATTTTCTGAGCACCTGTCATGTTTCCTGAGGTTCTACAATGCCCAGACAGTAGAAAAAACCCACAAATTACCCCATTTCGGAAAGTAGACACCCTAAGGTATTCGCTGATGGGCATAGTGAGTTCATAGAACTTTTTATTTTTTGTCACAAGTTAGCGGAAAATGATGATGATTTTTATTTTTATTTTTTTTCTTACAAAGTCTCATATTCCACTAACTTGCGACAAAAAATAAAAAATTCTAGGAACTCACCATGCCCCTCACAGAATACCTTGGGGTGTCTTCTTTTCAAAATGGGGTCACTTGTGGGGTAGTTATACTGCCCTGGCAATTTAGGGGCCCATATGTGTGAGAAGTACTTTGCAATCAAAATCTGTAAAAAATGACCGGCGAAACCCGAAAGGTGCTCTTTGGAATGTGGGCCCCTTTGCCCACCTTGGCAGCAAAAAAGGTGTGACACATCTGGTATCGCCGTACTCAGGAGAAGTTGGGGAATGTGTTTTGGGGTGTCATTTTACATATACCCATGCTGCGTGAGAAAAATATCTTGGCAAAAGACAACTTTTCCCATTTTTTTATACAAAGTTGGCATTTGACCAAGATATTTTTCTCACCCAGCATGGGTATATGTAAAATGACACCCCAAAACACATTCCCCAACTTCTGCTGAGTACGGCGATACCAGATGTGTGACACTTTTTTGCTGCCAAGGTGGGCAAAGGGGCACATATTCCAAAGTGCACCTTTCGGGTTTCGCAGGCCATTTTTTACACATTTTGATTGCAAAGTACTTCTCACACATATGGGCCCCTAAATTGCCAGGGCAGTATAACTACGCCACAAGTGACCCCATTTTGGAAAGAAGACACCCCAAGGTATTCCGTGAGGGGCACTGCGAGTTCCTAGAATTTTTTTTTTTTTGTCACAAGTTAGCGGAAAATGATGATTTTTTTTTTTTCTCTTTTTTCCTTACAAAGTCTCATATTCCACTAACTTGCGACAAAAAATAAAAAATTCTAGGAACTCGCCATGCCCCTCACGAAATACCTTGGGGTGTCTTCTTTCCAAAATGGGGTCATTTGTGGGGTAGTTATACTGCCCTGGCAATTTAGGGGCCCAAATGTGTGAGAAGTACTTTGCAATCAAAATGTGTAAAAAATGGCCTGCAAAATCCGAAAGGTGCACTTTGGAATATGCGCCCCTTTACCCACCTTGGCATCAAAAAAGTGTCACACATCTGGTATCACCGTACTCAGGAGAAGTTGGGGAATGTGTTTTGGGGTGCCATTTTACATATACCCATGCTGGGTGAGAGAAATATCTTGGCAAAAGACAACTTTTCCCATTTTTTTATACAAAGTTGGCATTTGACCAAGATATTTATCTCACCCAGCATGGGTATATGTAAAATGACACCCCAAAACACATTCCCCAACTTCTCCTGAGTACGGCGATACCAGATGTGTCACACTTTTTTGCAGCCTAGATGCGCAAAGGTGCCCAAATTCCTTTTAGGAGGGCATTTTTAGACATTTGGATCCCAGACTTCTTCTCACGCTTTAGGGCCCCTAAAAAGCCAGGGCAGTATAAATACCCCACATGTGACCCCACTTTGGAAAGAAGACACCCCAAGGTATCCAATGAGGGGCCTGGCAAGTTCATAGAATTTTATTTTTTTTCGCAAAAGTTTGCGGAAATTGATTTTTTTTTGTTTTTTCTCACAAAGTCTCACTTTCCGCTAACTTAGGACAAAAATTTCAATCTTTCATGGACTCAATATGCCCCTCAGCAAATACCTTGGGGTGTCTTCTTTCCAAAATGGGGTCAGTTGTGGGGTGTTTGTACTGCCCTGGCATTTGAGGGTCTCTGCAATCATTACATGTATGGTCAGCATTAGGAGTTTCTGCTATTCTCCTTATATTGAGCATACAGGTAATGAGATTTTTTTTTCCGTTCAGCCTCTGGGCTGAAAGAAAAAAATTAACGGCACAGATTTCTTCATTCGCATCGATCAATGTGGATGAAAAAATCTCTGCCAAAAAAAAAAAATGGAGGGGAAAGGCGTCTGCCAGGACATAGGAGCTCCGCCCTACATCCATACCCACTTAGCTCGTATGCCCTGGCAAACCAGATTTCTCCATTCGCATCAATCGATGTGGATGAATAAATCATTGCCGGGATTTTTTTTAATTTTTTTTTATATATATACAAAGTGTTTGCCAAAGCATAGGAACGCTGCTTCCTCCTCAGCTCGTATGCCTTGGCAAACGTATCTGTCACTGCAGAGGAGAAAATCCTGTCTTGCAGCGCCGCATACACCGACTTGCGTGTAATCTGACAGCAGCGCAATGCTTCTGTCAGAATGCACATCGGTGCTGCAGCTAGTAGATCGGTTGGTCCACCTGGAAGGTAAAAAGACAAAAAAAAAAAGAAAAAACCAGGCCACAACGCAATCATTTTATTAACTTTGGAACAGAACATGTAACTTTAACTTTTTGAACTAAACATTAACGTGTTTGCTTACTGGTGTTTTTTTTTTTTTTTTTTTTTTTTTTTTTTTTTTTTTTTACCTTTATAGAACAAACCTCTCCTTCCCCATGGGTCAATGTGCAAAGCGCAAATCGCCCAAAGATGTGGCGAAGTGCGTTATGCACTTTGTCCCATGTGAAAGGAGACGTTTGCAGCAGCTGTGAGTGAATGGGCCCTAATAGCCCTGTGTGCCTATCCTGGTGAGATGATCCCTATGCTAGGTGTACCTGTGTGTGGTACTTTCGGAAACACTCCCCTAAGCATAGGGCAGGGTGGTCAGGACAGTCAGGACAGAAATAGCGGGTGTCACGCCTTATTCCACTCCTGCTACAGACACAACATCTTTTTCGGGGTGACGGGTGGGTTGAGGTACCAGCAACGACATTGGGGAAATGTCGCTCGTGTAGACGGCTAACTACACTGGTGGATGGGGCCACGGAACCTACTGGATACAGGAGGTTCTCGATGATCTCTTCCTGAAATTTGAGGAAGGATCCAGTTCTCCCAGCCTTACTGTAGAGAACAAAACTATTGTACAGAGCCAATTGAATTAAATATACAGACACCTTCTTATACCAGCGTCTGGTTCTGCGGGAAACTAAATACGGAGACAACATCTGGTCATTGAAGTCCACCCCTCCCATGTGAAGGTTATAGTCGTGGACTGAGAGGGGCTTTTCAATGACACGGGTTGCTCGCTCAATTTGTATTGTCGGGTCTGCGTGAATGGAGGAGAGCATGTAAACGTCACGCTTGTCTCTCCATTTCACCGCGAGCAGTTCTTCGTTACACAGTGCGGCCCTCTGCCCCCTTGCAAGACGGGTGCTAACGAGCCGTTGGGGGAAGCCCGCGCGACTAGTTCGCGCGGTACCACAGGCGCCAATCCGTTCTAGAAACAAATGCCTAAAGAGGGCCACACTTGTGTAGAAATTGTACACATAAAGATGGTACCCCTTGCCGAATAAGGGTGACACCAAGTCCCAAACTGTCTTCCCACTGCTCCCCAGGTAGTCAGGGCAACCGACCGGCTCCAGGGTCTGATCTTTTCCCTCATAGACACGAAATTTGTGTGTATAGCCTGTGGCCCTTTCACAGAGCTTATACAATTTGACCCCATACCGGGCGCGCTTGCTTGGGATGTATTGTTTGAAGCCAAGGCGCCCGGTAAAATGTATCAGGGACTCGTCTACGCAGATGTTTTGCTCTGGGGTATAAATATCTGCAAATTTCAGGTTGAAATGGTCTATGAGGGGCCGAATTTTGTGGAGCCGGTCAAAAGCAGGGTGGCCTCTGGGACGGGAGGTGCTGTTATCACTAAAGTGCAGGAAACGCAGGATGGTCTCAAATCGTGTCCTGGACATAGCAGCAGAGAACATGGGCATGTGATGAATCGGGTTCGTGGACCAATATGACCGCAATTCATGCTTTTTTGTCAGGCCCATGTTGAGGAGGAGGCCCAGAAAAGTTTTAATTTCGGAAACTTGGACTGGTTTCCACCGGAAAGGCTGGGCATAAAAGCTTCCCGGGTTAGCGGTTATAAATTGTGTGGCATACCGGTTTGTCTCTGCCACAACTAAGTCTAAGAGCACCGCAGTCAAGAACAGCTCAAAAAATCCCAGGGCCGAACCGATCTGAGCTGTCTCAACCCGAACTCCAGACTGGGCGGTGAAAGGGGGAACTACAGGTGCGGCTGAAGTTGGGGACTGCCAATCAGGGTTTGCCAGCATCTCTGGGATTCTAGGGGCTCTACGGGCACGTCTTTGCGGTGGCTGCGACGGGGTCACTACTGCATGTGCCACCGTACCAGCTTCAACTGCCCTTCTGGTGCTCGCTACTTCACCATGTTCTACGGCAGTGCTGGTACTAGGTCCAGGAAGGGCTGGGCTGCTGGTGTATGCCTCACCACGTAATCCGACAGCACCAGCCCCACTCTGCTGCTCTTGAAGCGGATCCTGCGCAACCTGCGGTCTAGCGACACGGGGCCGGGTACGCCTGCTGCTATCAGGGACCTCAGCCTCCTCGTCCGAACTTTGGGTCAGAGAGCCACTGCTTTCTACAGGTTCGTATTCTGACCCGCTGGATTCATCAGATGAAGGTTCCCACTCCTCATCCGACTGGGTCAGAAGCCTGTAGGCGTCACTGCGGTGGGGCGGGCGTGGGCGCCAACCGATCCCTAAACTACCTAACCAAGGGGCCTAAACTATACTGAAACCTATCGGTCAATACCAGTGAAAAAAAAAAAGTGACAGTTTGCACTGATCACTTTTTTCCTTTCACTAGTGATTGACAGGGGCGATCAAAGGGTTAATTGGGGTGATCTGGGGCTAGTATGTGGTGTAGTGGGTACTCACAGTGATGTGTGCTCCTCTGCTGGAACCAACCGACCAAAAGAAGGAGCAGAGGAGCACAGCAGCCATATAACCCCATCATATTTACTAATATGTGGGGTTAAATGGCTGCTGATTGGATTTTTTAAAAATCAGCAACCTGCCAGCCAATGATCGTGGCCGGCAGGCTGCTGACGAAATACTTGGCTACGAAATGCCGGCCCGCGATGCGCATGCGCATGCGCGGGCCGGCTGTGACGTAATCTGGCGTCTCGCGAGATGACACACCGATGCGTCCAGGAGGAACAAATCAACCACCTCCCGGACGCATCGGTGCGTTAGGCGGTCGGGAGGTGGTTAATATTGAATTTTCGCTGAAGGAAATGGTGGTGCTAAAGAGCAAATTGCAGGACACTGAACAACAGCTAAAATCAACCTTGTCTGCTAATGAGGTGGATGCCTTTTTAATAAAACAACAAGCCTTTTTGGAAAAAATGCGGAAAGACCTTGAAGAAATTAAAAGGTCAAAGTGGCATAGAGATCAAATGTATTATGGGTTTGGATACATTTATATTTGGGAACAACCTTGGCATACGGACAGGAGTCTGATGCCAAAGAAGACATCAAAATGGAATAAAGAAACAAATAAATGGGTGAGAAATAAAGATACAAGTGATGATGCCAATTCTAGTCTGCCTGGAACTTTTTTAGGAATACGTGGTGCCCTGGGAGACGCCCCACAAGAAGGGGAGGTTGTAGACACAGAAGAGCTGGGAAAAACCAGAGCACAAAGATCCATGAGGACCAACAGTTCCAGACAGATGAATGCGACAAAAAAGAAATAGAGTCTAATGTAGTGGTCAATATTTCATCCTATACATTGACTGAGCATGAATTGAAGGTATTGAACAAGGGATTGTCCTTTTGTCCACAGGCTAAGCCTGATTGGTTCCAGTTGGAACTAGACTTGAACCGCCTCTTCATCAACCTTAAACTGAGGGTGTGGTTCGACTCTGGTTCCTCTGCAGCCATGAGTACTAATGATGTCAATGTATCAGGTGTTGGGTTAACATTGAAACAGTTTGGGTTACACCTAAAAAGTGTTTTATCGAGGAGGTTAAGAGAGATGTCGCCCTGCTAAGACAAAAAACTAAATCTGATGTACTCGTTAAACCTAACATTACGGCACAAGAAATGTCCGCTTTGGAGAGTTTGTCCAGGAACCACGATCTCGCCATCAAGCCTGCGGAAAAGGGTGGTGGGATCGTGGTTATGGACACCTCTCAATACATAAAAGAAATACATAGGCAATTAGGAGAACCTGGTGTCTATGAACTTTTGGCCAAGGACCCCAGATTCGATATTGCCAGGAAAATTGATATACAATTGACTATTGCGGAACAGAATGGTGTCATTGATAAACAACTCAAAGAGTTCTTGGTGGTGAAGTCTCCAGTTACACCGACTATATATGTATTACCCAAAATACATAAGAGGCTGATTGACCCTCCGGGTCGGCCAATAATTTCCGGCAGGAATTCGATTCTCTCAAATATTAATGTCTTTCTTGACAAAATTTTGAGGGAATATGCTTTGGGTGTTAAATCATACATCAGGGATGCTGGAGATTTCATCAGCAAGATCAGTGGGATGCGGATCCCGCAACGGGCGATTTTGACATTGTGTCATTATACACCTCGATTAACCACGAAAAGGGCCTGGCGGCTGTAGCGGAGATGTGGCAACATTCGGAGCATCCCGCTGCAGTTCGACAGTTTGTGTTGATACTATTGGAGTTGTCCCTGAGGAACAATTATTTTGTGTTCCAGGGGCAGTTCTATTTGCAGGTAATGGGCGCGGCAATGGGGTCCAATGCCGCGCCCACTTACGCAAATATATTTGTACGGTCATTTGAGGAGCGTTTCGTCTATGTATCTCCCCACTTCAATCGGGTTTTGATGTGGTGGAGATACATAGATGATATTTTCCTCATCTGGACCGGTACCATGGAGCAACTGATGGACTTTCACGCATTTTTGAACTCCCTTGATCGGGAGATCCAATTTACGTTAACGGCATCGGCTGACCGGGTACAGTTCTTAGACACTCAGGTATATATTGAAGATGAACAAATACATATGGATTAGAATATTAAACCCACTGATAAGAACACATTACTACATTTTACAAGTGGACATCCTAGGAGAATGGTGAACTCCTTGCCGTACAGCCAAATGTTGAGAGTACGGAGAATAGTGGATAAGGATGAAAATATGACTTCAGCATTAATTAAGATGGAACAATCCTTTATGAATAAGGGGTACCCTAGCAGGTTAGTGAAAAAACATGCTGATAGAGCAAGGGATATCCCGAGAGAGGAATTGTTAATGTCGAAACAAAGACAGGCTAGTGACAGATTACCTTTTGTGTCAATATACAATGAGTTGAGTCCAAATATTGAAAGGATAGTGAGGTGCCACTGGGGGCTGCTTAGCAGTGGGCATCCCAATATAGCTGCCTTTAAACATCTGCCTATGATGGCATATAAAAGAGCAGGTAACATTAGGGATAAGGTGGTGCATTCTAGATTACCGGAAAAGGGTCAGTTAAGACAGACGTTTCTTAAGACAAAACGTATGGGATCTTTCCCGTGTCTGGGATGCGTGAATTGTAAACTGATGCACAAAGGGTCGGTGTTCGCGCATCTGGACACGGGAGAAATCTTTAACATAAAGCATTATCTCACATGTGATTCATCATGGGTGATATATGTTTTATGGTGTCCGTGTAAAATGCTCTATGTGGGCGAAACCACGTGTGATATAAAAACCAGGTTAAACAATCACAGACAATCCATTAGGAACAAAAGACGTGATTTGCCTGTGTCGAAACATTTTTTTGAAAAAAAACATAAGGAGAATGATCTGAGATTTATGGTCTTGGACCATGTAAAACCATTAGATAGAGGAGGTGATCGATTAACTATTTTAAAGAAAACTGAGCTCAGGTGGATCTTCCGGTTGGATACTCTGAAACCCAAAGAGTTAAATGTCGAATTTAGGGTGACAGGAGGGATGGTTAGTTAGTACCTTTTTGCTGTTCCTATCTCTGTATCTAGCATGCTGTATGGGGTGGACCCAATGGATGTTACATGATTGACCCATGTCATAATGTGATGTATTTTGTATAATTGTACTCTTTGCAAGTATGGTTCAGGCGTTTACCTTAGCTGGTTGGTAAGTGGAAAGAGGGAATAGAAGGAGTAAAAGGTGCAAGATATTGCCCAAACGAGTGCCCTAAAGAAAAATGGCGGAAAAGACCTGTGACAGGGCTTGGATCACTGCCGCAGCGTACTAGCACGCGTGTGTGCGTGGTAGCCGCTGACAGAGCGAATCCGACGTCATGACGCCAGGTCTCCAGGATGACGCATAGGAGTTATGTACTGCGTCGTCAGTGGGGAAGGAATTGACACATGCGCATTGAGGAGGGAGAGACGCGGAGTAGTGGCGTGCCTCCATACAAGTTTAGATGCCATCTCCTTCTGTTCCACCGCATGTAGCCACAGCAAGGTATTTTATTATATAGGATCTATATTGCACTTTGCACTTTATTCTATGCACTTTTATCCACTAAATATGGTGATGAATAATCATGATTGATATTGAAATAATGAAGAAGCACTGTGAGTCGTCTCTATCTATACACATTGAGATAATGAATGAATTGTAACATGCTTTAAATATGGGAGTGTACTGGTTTTGTATTGGTTGATGAATTAATTGGTTACAATGTGATGATTTACTTATACTAGCACATATGCACTTTATGTTCACCTGACTTGAGAAATGTTCTGTGAGAAACGAAACGTTGTCTAATTTTGACATGTGTAATTAAAAGTACACATTTTTTTATACTTCAAGGAGTGCTGCAGATTTTCTTGGCTATTGTGTATATATATATATATATATATATATATATATATATATATATATATATATATATATATACAAATTCAAATCACACTATTTTCCCAAAATTAAAATACATAATAAAAATTAAAAAAAACATAGCTATCACTGCATGCAAAAATACCCATACTATTAAAATATAAAAAATATTTAGCCCATTTGGCGACTGGCATAATGGGGAAAAAAAAAATAATCTAAATCACTTTTTGTCATCTCACCTCCCCAAAAGAACAGGTCAGTTTGATCTCATAGGGAACGCTATAAAAACTAAACCCATAAAACTATATAAATGTGGTATTGCTGTAATCGTACTGACCCGGAGAATGAAGAGAACAGGTCATTTTTAGCTCATAGGGAACGTTGTAAATAGAGATGAGCGAATTTCATGTTATGAAATTCGTTCACGCTTCGTTTGGTGGTAAAAGCAGAATTGCGTTATGGATTCCGTTACCACGGACCATAACGTAATTGTATGACGGCATGCATAACGGAATTCCTTTAGAGGCATGCCGTTATTCATTCCGTCACAATAGAGGTCTATGGGCTGCAAAACGGATCCGTCCCGTTTCCGTTATGCGGGAGAGGACTGCCCTGCACAACGTAAACGGGACGGATCCGTTTTGCAGCCCATAGACTTCTAATATGACGGAATGCCTCTAAAGGCATTCCATTATGCATTCCGTCATAGAATTACATTATGGTCTGTGGTAACGGAATCCATAACGCAATTCTGCTTTTACCACCAAACGAAGTGTGAACGAATTTCAAAATATGAAATTCGCTCATCTCTAGTTGTAAAAACAAAACCCATAAAACTATATAAATGTGGTATCACTGTAATCGTACAGACCCGGAGAATGAAGAGAACAGGTCAGTTTTATCTCATAAGGAACGCTGTAAAAACAAAACCTATAAAACTATATAAATGTGGTATCGCTGTAATCGTACAGACCCGGAGAATAAAGAGAATGTGGTATCGCTGTAATGTAATCGAAATGAGCCAGAGAATGAAGAGAACAGGTCAGTTTTATTTCATAGGGAATGCTGTAAAAACAAAACCCATAAAACTATACAATGGCTCGTGCACACGAACATGATATCCCCTTTAATCATGTTTGATTGCAGCATTGAATGCGTTCTGGCGGCATCAGCGATTTCCAGAACCGTGCTACCTTGTGCGGAAGAAAAAAAAAAGAGACCAGGCGGCATCATATATGTGAAAGTATTAAAAAATACTAATAATCAATAAAAAAAATCCACAGAGCAGACAGACATAATGAGAAGAGACACATCATGTATGTGCTAAGCTGCCAGCAGAGAAAGTATAAAAATACTAATTATCAGTATAAAGCATCCACAGAGATAATGAGAAGACATAGGTATTAAGAGCTAGATAGATTTAGAAAGTAAAAATAGTTGGGGTCATTTATCTAACTGGTGTAAAGTAGAACTGACTGAGTTGCCCATAGCAGCCAATTAGATTCATCCTTTCATTTTCCAAAGGAGCTGTCAAAAATGAAAGGTGGAATCTGATTGGTTGCTATGGGCGACTAAGCCAGTTCTACTTTACACCAGTTTGATAAATGACCCCAAGTGTTAGGGAGGGAGAGGAGTCTCAGTAATTTACACTGTCACCCCTGCAGTTTCTGCACAGTGTGCCAGGCAGGGTCATAGCAGCCATTTACACAGGCTGTGCATGTCACTGACTGCTCTGCATCACATTCACAAATTCCCACACAATCTGCGCAAAATAAATCTGACACTTTAATGACTGCGTGCTCTGTAGTTAGTGCAGTGCCAGACAAAATTGACTTTTTCAATTTTTTTCTGTGCATTTATACAGCAGGTAATCATTGTGACGCTTCGCGATCTCGGTAACACAAAGAAGTCGCGAATGCTTCATGTTCTAAAATCACAATCACCAGAGCCCTCTCCTGCACACAAAGAGTTAATACTTTCCGGTACAGCTCACAGAGCAGAGGTTAATTAGCAAACCCTGACCAAAGATTCCTACTGACCCCCTGTCAGGTTATACATCCATCAATCTGATATCATCATGACAAAACCTCCTGCACCTTGTCCGTCATGTTCCACACTGTCACTGCTGCCACCAACTGCTACTACAACTGCAAGGCCAGACATCTTCTGCAACCTGTTTATCATGTTCCATACTGTACTGCCACCAACTACTAGCACCACACAGCCAGACATCTCCTGCACCATGTCCGTCATGTTCCATACTGTGCTGCCACCAACTACTAGCACCACACAGCCAGACATCTCCTGCACCATGTCCGTCATGTTCCATACTGTACTGCCACCAACTACTAGCACCACACAGCCAGACATCTCCTGCACCATGTCCGTCATGTTCCATACTGTGCTGCCACCAACTACTAGCACCACACAGCCAGACATCTCCTGCACCTTGTCCGTCATGTTCCATACTGTGCTGCCACCAACTACTAGCACCACACAGCCAGACATCTCCTGCACCTTGTCCGTCATGTTCCATACTGTGCTGCCACCAGTTACAACTACCACTAGTGCCTCTACCATTCTCACTACACAGCCAGACATTATTTGATATTCAAATCCAGCCTTGTCCATAATGTTCCATACTGTACAGCTATTTATGCTGACACACCACTGCTGCTTCCACCACTACACAGCGAGACATCTGCTGCTTTGCCCGCATCATGTTCCAAACTGTATTGCCGCTGATGACAACTCGCCACTGCCGCTATCACCATCACACAGACAGTTATATGTCGCCGTTATGTCCGCTCTGATCTCTTCTGTATTGGAAATGTAGGCAACACCCATTTAGGACCTGCGCCTCATAAAGGAATACTTTTTGAAAGGCCATTTAAAAAAAAAAAAAAGCCACTTCTTTTTACATAGAAAAGGTCCGTCTGGCGTATGGGAAACAGACAGTAGACTGTGAGCAGGCTAAACCCCATGCCTGAAGAGGACCTCACCAGCAGGAAAACTTCTCTGTAGATAACACATAGAAAAGGTCCATCTGGGTAGAAGTTTTCCTGCTGGTGAGGTCCTCCTCAGGCATGGGGTTTAGCCTGCTCACAGTAAATCCCATGACTCGGAGGGACCTTGTCCTCCCCAGTCATGGGAAATAGCCGGCTCTACAGCAGCTGTCTATTTCCCATAACTGGTAAGGACCTTTTTGCCCCCTAGTAGTGAGGTCCTGCATAGATACAGTATTTAGCCATGTCACAGTGAATTGGCTATTTCCCATGACTCAGAAGGACTTGGTCCTCACTAATAATGGAGAATGTCCAGCTCTATAGCAGTCGTCTATTTCCTATAATCTGCAGGGGCCATTTATTCTCCTATTGTCCTGGACCTGATCTATCATAGTATTTAGCTTCACAGTGAATTAGCTAAATCCCATTCTCTCCACAAGAACCATTCTGGTAAAGCTTCGGTGACATTATTATTTATATTTGTTTCACTTTGTAGCATCGACTAAAGTAACACAGGTGAACGGTGGATAATAAAGTCTTTATAGTTACTTTCTATTTCCCGGACTCCAGAAGGACCTTTTCTATCTATTACATACTGAGAAGGTGTCATGTAGGAGACGTCCCTCTGAGTTATGGGATTTAGCCGGCTCATATAGAAATTACTATTTCCCAAACTCCAGAAAGACCTTTTTTATCTATTACATACTGAGAAGTTGTCATGTAGGAGAGGTCCCTCTGAGTCATGGGATTTACCCAGCTTATATAGAAATGACTATTTCCCGGCCTCCAGAAGAACCTTTTCTATCTATTACATACTGAGAAGGTGTCATGTAGGAGGGCGAGGTCCCTCTGAGTCATGGGATTTAGCCGTCTCATATAGAAATGACTATTATCAGGACTCCAGAAGGACCTTTTCTATCTATTACATACTGAGAAGGTGTCATGTAGGAGAGGTCCCTCTGAGTCATGGGATTTAGCCGGCTCATATAGAAATGACTATTTCCCGTACTCCAGAAGGACCTTTTCTATCTACAGGGTGGGCCATTTATATGGATACACCTTAATAAAATGGGAATGGTTGGTGATAATAACTTCCTGTTTGTGGCACATTAGTATATGTGAGGGGGAAAACTTTTTCAAGATGGGTGGTGACCATGGCGGCCATTTTGAAGTCGGTCATTTTGAATCCAACTTTTTTTTTTTCAATAGGAAGAGGGTCATGTGACACATCAAACGTATTGGGAATTTCACAAGAAAAACAATGGTGTGCTTGGTTTTAACGTAACTTTATTCTTTCATGAGTTATTTACAAGTTTCTGACCACTTATAAAATGTGTTCAATGTGCTGCCCATTTTGTTGGATTGTCAATGCAACCCTCTTCTCCCACTCTTCACACACTGATAGCAACACCGCAGGAGAAATGCTAGCACAGGCTTCCAGTGTCCGTAGTTTCAGGTGCTGCACATCTCGTATCTTCACAGCATATGCTCGGTGAACGCTGTGTATACAGCGATCTAGTAGGCAGGGACACCTGGGCATTGGCCTGCCTTCTCTAAGGGTTGCCCTGCTGTCACTGACATCGGGCAACCCGATCTGCAGCTGCACGAAAAGACGTTCAGGAACGTCCATTCAGAAACCGCCTCCCTGACGTTTATAGTCTATGGGCGGACAGGAGGTGGTTAACAGACGCCTCAGACAGACTCCATACTGTGGCATCTGTCACCATAGAATTCCATTGTAAAAAAAAAAATTATAATACGTTAGCCTACTTGTTTTTTGCTGGACTTTGCAGGATGGAAAAACATGGTACACTACATTTTCCCATCCTGCAGAGTCCTCAAAAAAAGTAGGGGCAGGAAAACAGAGAGAGGTTAAATTGCTCCCCGCCCCCCCATTCTGTTCAGTGTTTACCAGATAATGATAGTATCCCTTCACCTAGGTATATACACACACTTTTTATTTTTTAGTATTTCCTCATACTAATACACATAAAGCAACATTTTGGGAAGACTCATATACACTGCCTTACATATCTGCTCCAATGAAGCACCTGCTCTCTCTGTATAGGTAGAAGAGACTGCCCTGGTGGAATGGGGCCCTAGAGGCAGCTTTCCCTTTATGTCTTCCTCCGAACTGTACTAACAGGTTATCAACCTTCTTAAAGTCCCTAGTTACTTCCAGATATCTCATCACAACTCGTCTAACGTCTAAGGAATGGAAATCCTCTTCTTTTTTGTTTTTCGGATTACAAAATGATGGTAGCACTATTTCCTGGTTTCTATGGAAGTCTGAAACTGCTTTCGGAAGAAAACCTGGATCTGGTTTAAGAATCACTCTATCATCTGTGATCGTTAAGTATGGATGTCTAAGGGCTTGGATTTCCCCTAATCTCCTAGCAGATGTAATTGCTATGAGGAAAACTGTCTTGAACGAGAGCATCTTGACTAACACATCGTCTAGCGGCTCAAAAGGACTTTTTGTTAGACCCTTGAGTACCATATTTAGATCCCAAGTTGGGATTCTAGGTCTAACAAAAGGTCTTAAGCAGCAAGCAGCCCTGAAGAATCTCTTAATCCACCTGTGCTCCGCAATATCAGAGTCAAAGAATCCACTCAGAGCTGAAACCTGTACCTTTAAGGTCGAAGGACGCAAGCCTAAGTCTAACCCCTGTTGTAAAAAATCTAGAATCTTCTGGATGTTTGGGGTTGATTGATCTATTTCTCCATGCCCCCACCATGAGCAGAACCTCTTCCATATTTTTTGATAAATTACAGAAGTCACCCTCTTCCTACTAGCTTTCATAGTGGAGATGACCTTCTCTGACAACCCCTGGTTTCTTTGATTTTCCGATCCAGGATCCAGGCTACCACCTGAACAATTCTGGGCATGGGTGTATTACTGGGCCCTGAGTCATAATGTCTTTCCTGGGAGGGAGTACCCACGGATCCGACGCAGCTAAGTTTTTTAGGATCGAGAACCAACTTCGTTTTAGCCAGAATGGGGTTATTAAATTAAGATTTTGTCTGTCGAGGATAATCTTTTGGATTATTTTTGGGATTAGCTGGAACGGGGGAAAGGTATATGTCAGCTTCCAATCCCAAAGAAGGGAGAATGCATCCACTGCCCACGGTTTGTCTCTTGGGTTTAGGGAGCAGAATACTTTTGCGTTTTACCTTGAGGCGAATAGGTCTATGACCGGGGGGGGGCGTCATTTCTCTTCTATGAGGCTGAATGTCTCTGGTCTAAGGTTTTTCTGCTCAAAAAACTCCACCTGATTTCGTGAGCCTTGTAGATGTACTGCTGATATAGATTTTAGGTTTTCTTTGGCCCAGGAATATACAGGTATTCCACTGATGAGTCTGTGCTGCCCAGGTATTAGCTCCAGCTTCACCTCCCTGACGACCAGAGAGGCATTTCTCTGACCTGTCCGCTATAGACTAGATGCACACGACCGTATGTGTTTTGCGGTCTGCAAATTGCGGATCTGCAAAAAAAACAAAAAACGGATGACATCCATATGCCATCATTATTTTTTTTTTTTGCCGATCCATTGTACAATGCCTAAAACGGACAAGAATAGGACATGTTCTATTTTTTTTACAGGGGCTACGGAACGGACATACTGATGCGGACAGCACACGGTGTGCTGTCCTGCATTTTTTGCAGGACCCATTGAAATGAATGGGTCCGCATACTATCCACAAAAAAACATGAACGGACAACAAACAACGTTTGCGTGCATGAGGCCATATGAAAACACTGACGAGTGTGGGGTGGGGGGCAATTTTACTTTTCTCTGTTTTCCTGCCCCTACAGAGGTCAGGGTCAATCTCCTATATTGCCGTCATGGAGGTGAAATGGGAAAAAGTCCTTTTTTTTTTTTGACACTATGGAACTCCATGGTGATGGATACCTCAGTATGGCGTCTGTTGTGTATTTTGATCATATGACAAAAACCCAGCCTTACATGCCCGATCCAGCACTTCCGTTATTTTTGTTGTTCTGCTCCATTAGATGAGCAGAACAATAAAAATAAAGGCGTTATTGTGAACTAAATCTAAAAGTCCCTATGTGCTATTTTTTTTATAAATAAAAATACACAATTATTATTTTTTTATAAAGAATTTAATTACATAAAATATATATAACATGTAATAACATTTGGTAACCCTCTGCGCAGACAGGCTCTTCATCCTTCTCTCTCGTCATGTTGACATCCGCTTCAGAGCATGGCTGTTAAAAACAAACAAGTGCTTTTGAGTAAAAGATCCGAGTCCATCAAGTCACCCCTTGTCACCAGAATCCCATTATCATGAATTGCATTCTGCCCGGTCTCAGACTGAAGACCATCATTGTGGATCAGGGACAAGTAGATAAGGAGTGGTCCGAATAGTGCATTTACACCATCAGATTATGTGACCAATTTCTGTCCAATTAGACCAATAATTCCTGTGTGTAACAAAAGATCTGTGTAAACCGCCATTTGACCAATAATTGGTCATAAAATCTGTCAGATAATTTGTTAGTGTAAATGTACCCTCAGGGTACAAAGAGCGATTATTGGGCAACAAGTGTTCATATGAATGCTCGTCGTCCTACCGTGCGTTGTACCGTGTAAACAGGACGGCACGCTGCCAACAGTATAGAGAAGTATGCAGGAGGCAGGATCACTTAGTATACACTGATAGCTTGCATCCGCCTGTGTAAAAGGCGTTCACACACGCAACACGCTCACACACGTTCATCCACACACACGTTCACTCCCTACACACACACACGTTCACTCCCTACACACACACACAAGTTCACCCCCTCGCACACAAGTTCACCCCCCCGCACTCACCCCTCTCACGCACACACATTCGCTCCCACACAATCTCAACCCCTCCACGCACACACATTCACCCCCCTCACACACACACGTTCACCCCCCCTCACGCACACACATTCACCCCCCACACGCACACACATTTACCCCCACACACGCAGACACGTTCACCCCCCCATGTTCACCCCATACACACATTTTCCCGCCATGTTCATCCCCACCACACATTTTCAGGCCATGTTCACCCCCCCACACATGTTCACACACACACACGTTCACCCCTCCCACACACACGTTCACCCCTCCCACACACACGTTCACCCCCTCACACACATGTTCACCCCCTCACACACATGTTCACCCCCCTCACACACATGTTCACCCCCTCCACACACATACGTTCACCCCCCCACCTTCACTCCCCCACACACACACATTTTCCCACCATGTTCACCCCACCACACATTTTTAGGCCATGTTCACCCCCCTCACACACATTTTCCCACCGCCATGTGCACCCACTATAATCCCGCCTGTTCCCCCAGTGTAAATACCTGAGTGTAAAAGTACATGTGATAAAGACGGGCTCCCTCATCCAAGTTCTTCCCCCTCCCCCCCGCCACCAGCAGTCAAGAGCATCCAGTGTATTTACCTGTGGTAAAGACAGCCACTGGTTCTGCTCTCCAGTCACTTCAGACGCCATCACTCTGAATGAGGATGCGTCCGTTTTGCGGTCACGTGATTTCAGTATGTCACGTGCCTCTTTGACGTCAGAAGGCCCTTCCCGTTCATGGGATTTAGCCTTTACCCTTCTGGATCTAGCAAGCAGCATACAGTGGAGCTCTGAGCTATTCCTGGACTTATGATGGAATTGTCCGTGAGTACTCTCACTGATGGAATTAAGCTGTTGTATAATGTTTAATGTACTGACACATATGTTTTGCTTGTGCTTATGTTGTAGTTTTAAAAAGTTATTCAGAACAAAGAATACATAGAGATCTGATGTCTCACGTTTCGTCTGACTAGTGTTATACAACAGTTCAATAACGCAAAGCAGAACACCGGCCATAAGTTATGGTCCGTGGTAAAGGAATCCATAACGAATTCTTAGATAACCCTAACCTTGTACTCCGAACAATTTTGCAGAACGGGTGCGGACCCACTAATTTCAATGGAGCCGCAAAAGATGTGGAGAGCACACCGTATGATGTCCGCATCCATAGTTCCGTTCCGCGGCCCTGCAAAAAAGATAGAGCGTGTTTTATTCTTGTCCGTAATTGCAGACAAAAATAGGCATTTTCTATCGTAGTGCTGACCGTGAGCAGTGTGCAAAATGCGGAACACACATGGCCGGTATCCATGTTTTGCAGACCGCAAAACACTGCAGTCATCTGAATGAGCCCTAATAGTAAGAGACTCATCTGTATTCTGAAACTCACATTAACCCCATGTTGGCCATTATTTCAGGAGGTACTTGGAGGTCACTTAGTATTAGGCCTTTTGCACACTGCCGTTTCGTGCATTGGGGGTCGCTATTTAAGGCTTCACGCACACAGCTGTTGCTGGCGGCGGTCTGCAAACAGCAGGTCCGCAATATGCAAGCACCAGCCGTGTGCAGGGTCCGCAATGTGGGCCACGGCCGTGTGCATGAGTCTTTAACCAGGTACGTCCTGTCTAGTTCCGATCACCGCCGCATGATCGGAACTGGGTGCCTGCTGAAATCGATCAACAGGCACCCTGGGTCAATGTCAATGCCTTTTTTTAATGTTCAACACCCCCCCCTGCAGCCCTCTTTGTGATGTGCCGGCGGGCGCAGTGGGGGGAAGGGTGCGGCAGTGCGGGCGGACAGGCGCGCGATCATCTGCCCGCCCTCCCTCTCATTTTCAGGATGGCCGAGCGGTTAGCAAGCAGAGTGTCAGCACATTGGTGACACTCTACTTGAAACGGCTAACATCATCACACAGATGTCAGCCGTTTAACCCCTTCCATGCCGCGGTCCGTAGGGACAGCTGTATGGATGAGGGTTAACAGGGAGGGAGCTCCCTCCCTCTCCCATCTGGGGCTGCTGTGCCTTTTCAGCCCCCGATTCTTGACGGGATCACAGAGGGAGGGGGCAGAGAGTGATGGTTACCATGGCAACCGGATGCCTTTACAGGCAGAAGTCTGATCAGACTAAGTAAAGTAAAAAAATACAGTACAGTACACTATATAGTGTACTGTATTGTATTATACAGACATCAGACCCACTGGATCTTCAAGAACCAAGTGGGTCTGGGTAAAAAAAAATGTAAAGAAAAGTGAAAAAAGTAAAAATGTAAAAACATATTTATCACTGATAAAAAAAATTTTAAAAAAATTCCCTACACATGTTTGATATCACCGCGTCCGTAACAACCTGATCTATAGAACGGTCATGTTACTTTTCCCGCACGGTGAACGCCTTATAAAAAATATCCTGCAAAAAATGAGCCCCTACATGAGACAATGGCCCAAAAAATAAAAAAAAACTATGGCTCTCAGACTAAAACATGATTTTTTTGTTTCAAAAATAAATAAGTAGACATATTAGGTATTGCTGCGTCCATAAAAACCTGCTCTATAAAAATATCACATGACCTAAACCCTGAGGTGAACACCGTAATAAAAAAATAAATAAACGTTTTATTTACTTCAGGATGAAATAATCTTTGCCTTTGACAGGGGCACAGCACATATATATAGTGTGGGCATGGATGTATTAAACATTTTTTAAAACAATTTTCCTAAAATTGAAAACTATATAACAGCCTGTTAAAACCAAATGCTAGAAACATTGTAGCCGCTGAACCAGTTCCTAAAACATTATTCTGGCCATGATGTGATTAATTTTAGAAGTTTTCCCGTCAGTTCATTTGATAAAGTCCATCAGTTTCTTCAGATCCTTGGTGATCCTTCCATCAGGGGCAGTGTTGTCGGAATGTAGAGGCAGCAGTTCCTGTAGACCCCTCCTTTTTCTGCTGTCAAGGACCAGTCGGTTCTGTAAAGTCATCACTGGAAAAGAGCTCAGTTGTTCCACCATTCCCTTCACAGCATGACAGATGTAATTCACAATACTCTGTTGATGACAATAGAGATGTTAATCCAATCTACATAAAAAAAATACTACTAATAGTGGGAATTATTTACTCAAATCCTGCAGCTATCTGACTTTTAGCCTTAAATTCGTCCTCTTCTAAGGACTCCTATGGCATCCATGTATACACATGAGTCAAAGGATGTAGGGCGTGACCTCCTTAGTCATGACCGGACATTGTTTTCTGATTTGATCCTTGATCAAGGTACATTGGCCACCTCATTCTACCTGCATCCTGGGTCGGAGTTTCAAATCTCCACACAATCACCAGATATCTGCGTTTTGATAATTTTGGTTGATAAACCAACTGTCAGGAACTATCAGAGTCATTACTTATCTTCTTCAGCTGAATTCAGCTTTGGAGGGAAAACACCAAAGGGCTTTCCTGTATTAAATCCTGTCTCTAAGGCAAGTTTGTCATATATTTAAATTGGCCAAATATTTAATGCCAACTATAGGTAAGGATGTAGGAGCCACAGATGCAACTGAACTTTGAGGGTTTTCCCTTACAAACATTCTAAATTTGCCTAGGGGATATTTGTCACACATACTCCTAAAACATATATCCCCAAATCCTGTTGGATAGGATTTCTAATGGACAGGAACAGAGGATTACACTCATTGGCCCAGATTCAAGAAGCACTTGCGCGGGAACAAGTGTGATTTGCGCCGCGCAAGTACTGATTTGCTCCTATGCAAATTTGCGGCTGATTCTGTAAACCAGTTAAGCCTGAAATGCGGCCATTTTCCCGCGCACGCAGCCTAGCTGTTCCTGCGCAATTTTCGTGCAATTTTGCGCGGGGTGTAAGTTGCGCCTTCATGGAATTCCCTCAGCGAATATGCAAATTAGGTACTGCCGATGATTCAGAAACATGCGCGTGTGATGCGCATCTTGCGCTGGAAGCGTGCAAGCTTTTTTCCCTGGGCAAACTTGCTCCTGTTAAAAGCAGGGGCAAGTTAGCAAAAGATGGCCAAATGTCATCCCAGGTACGCACTTCATTACCCAGGGCATTGATGTCCAGGGCAATGGCTTCATATATAGCCCTCCTTTGGGCAATGGTGGTGTTTGCCCGCTGGGCACCATATAGGACTTCCTTATGCTGCTGGAGTGCAGCAATCAGGATGTCCATCTCTGCAGCCACAAAGTTGGCCTTCCTTATTTTGGTCCCTTTGGGAGGTGCCATGTCTTGCAAAAGGGCTGAATTTCCTTGCTCAGGGGGGGGGTAGGAAAAAGCAGGATGAAATTCAGCAAAGAACCTGCGCAAGTCTGCTCCTATTTATTTGCTCAGTGCAAGCAGCTGAGCAGGATTTGCCCTGAAATTATGCTAGCAAACCTCTGCTGAGCCGAAAATTCCTCATTTACATAGGGGCACACCCACTTTGACTTGCACGGCCTTGCGCCCTCAGCTTTGCCTTAAACAGGAGCAAATTAAATGAACAAACGATTCCTGAATCAGGTGGCAATTTGGCAAAATTGCTCCAGCGCAGAGAAATTCAGCTGAGCGGCTCAGGTGTAAGTAATGGGCAAATCTACCTGAATCTGGGCCATTATGTTTACAACTGTTTGGTGGTGTTCCCTTCAGGACAATCATCTTTTGCGACAAACCTTTACTGACTATAGAGATAGTTTCCACTGGTTTATATTCCCAACACTTCAGATTATCTAAACACAATTACCATAGACTGGGTCAGTTCCAGTCACACAGATGTACTTATCAGACCAAAACCAAATGTACTATCTGTCACCTGTCTTACAGTCCACTATACGGCAAAAGTCAAGTTAGTTGTTCCTGACTCATCTTGATAATATAACACTGTTGGAATTTGATTTGACTGTGATTTCCTTCTGTGCAATATAGAATGAACAATAAGGCATTCAAAAACATTATGGCTCTTATAGTCCTGGCACTTGATTGCAATGCGACACGTAGATCCAATCAGGCTCTCCTTCCAATTCGACAGCAGTGGCGGCGTTTATCAGGACTTGATGTAGATCTTCAAACCATAGCTCTAGGACTTTCCGCACGTCTCTTGTTTCACCACTACCAAATCTCCTGATTGTAAAGAATGAATCGCTTCTATACAGTCTGGATTCTAGGAAACAACTAAAACTTGGAAATACACATTAGACAATTAATTTGTGCAACAGACAACTGTTTTGAAAACTACTATGCTGCATCTGGAACTATTGGGGAAATAGAGACCTAATCCAGGGGCATTCCCAAAGAGTACTTGATAAGGACTTAATCAAGTGCCAGGACTATAAGAGGCCTATCTTCCAGTTAGATGTATATTGGGTGAAGAAAAACCCTAGGGGTAGGTACTCTCACCTCAGTCAGTATCTTTTAGCTGTAGCCTTTGCTACAGGCCAAATCTCTGAATATCCTGGAAAGAGATCAATACAGACACAGACATATTAACTCTGTTCCACTTTTGTTCTGAATGTAGTCAATCCGCAGTCTCTGAAATGGGTAAGATGACTTTGACATATGCCTTCCGGGAACTCCCATACTTCTCCCATTATTATTACAGCATTCACCTTCAACTAACCTAGTGGCAGCATTGTTGAACCCAGGAGCCATCCACCACAGAACCCAATCACACCTTCTCACTCTTGATTTGCCCATGTTCTAAATCCATCCTCTTTAGGTAGATTGTCCTCTGAAGGAAGAGTTTCTTCCCAACTCTCCAGAGTCCATTCTTAATCATCACTTCTACCTTTATCCTTTGATGTTTCCTTTCAGCCTCTGTAGCCTGTATCTGAAAAAGACAAACTTTTTGGAAGTCTACTGGCCCTAAGCCATCCTGTATCACGCAGACTTCCACCAAACTATTACCCTTTAATCAACATTCCTTTTCCTTCAATACACTTATCCACAACCTTTCATTTAATCTATCTCCTACTGCATTTGCAACCTCTAGGGGGAACTCTTACACAATACTGCGTATTTCCGGATAATACCGGAAATCGCTGCTGCTTTCAACTTTTTTTTCTTAACTGCATTAGCTCATCCGCTGTTGCCATCTCCTCACTATATCCTCTAACATTAGAATTTCCCATTTTTGTGGTTGCACAAAGATTAAACGATCTCTAATTATTATCGAACCCGCTAACTTAAGCGCAGTTGCACAAAAATCTAACGATATCCAATTACTATATGTAATTACCATCGAACCCGCTAACTTAAGCGCAGTTGCACACAGATCAAACGATATATAATAGTATCGAGCCCACAATATCTCTTGGTGACGACCCCTGGTCCATTCAACGGGATACAAAATCTTAATAACATCCAATCGCCTATGATAATTGGTGTTAACCATATCCTCAAGACTCTCGTCATCGCTTAGCTGGGAACCCATTCTGTCACGGATATCCGACTCAGCTGTCTAACAACTTTCGTTCTGCCCAGCACGTCAATACAACATGAAAAGCCACACAAAGAAGGAATATTTAAACGGGTTCTTTCGTTCTAACGGACAGATCAGCTTATGATTTGAACCCTTCTATCGCGATAACACCAATTCAACTCTTGAGAACCCACAAAAGCTTCAGAGGAGACTATTAAGAAAATAAAGCTTCCTTACCTTGCCGACGAATAATCTCGTTTGATGGTTCCGTTTAAGTAGCTCTCGTGGCGTTTGAATCAGAAATTACACAAGCTGTCTGCCAACCCACCCAGGGACGCCAAAAATTGTCAGTGCAATTCATGCGCTTCTCATCTTGTTTGTGTGGTGCCAAATCAATTAGAAGTATAAGTATGCATGTGCTATATTGCTTTCATAATGAGAACCAACACACTAGGTGGTCTCATGAAAGCATCTTCTCATCCCCCCTGAGCCATGGTAGAAGAACGAACTTTATTCCCATTACATTGACTTAACCACTTCAGCCCCCTAGCTTAAACCCCCTTAATGACCAGACCACTTTTTACAATTCTGCACTACACTACTTTCACGGTTTATTGCTCGGTCATACAACTTACCACCCAAATGAATTTTACCTCCTTTTCTTCTCACTAATAGAGCTTTCATTTGGTGGTATTTCATTGCTGCTGACATTTTTACTTTTTTTGTTATTAATCGAAATTGACCATAATTTTTGCCAAAAAATGTCATTTTTCACTTTCAGTTGTACAATTTTTCAAATAAAACTATATTTCTATATACATTTTTCTCAAAATGTATTGTTCTACATGTCTTTGATAAAAAAAAGTGACCCCATTTTGGAAAGAAGACACCCCAAGGTATTTTGTGAGGGGCATGGCGAGTTCATAGAAGATTTTTTTTTTGGCACAAGTTAGCGGAAAATTATTTTTTTAGTTTATTTCTCACAAAGTCTCCCTTTCCGCTAACTTGACAAAAAGTTCAATCTTTCATGGACTCAATATGCCCATGCTCAGCGAATACCTTGGGGTGTCTACTTTCCGAAATGGGGTCACTTGTGGGGTATTTATACTGCCCTAGCATTTTAGGGGCCCTAAAGCGTGAGAGGGTATGGTGATTACATGTGAGATTTTATTTTTTGTCACAATTTAGTGGAATATGAGACTTTGTGAGAAAAAAATAAATAAAATTTCCGCTAACTTGTGCCAAAAAAAAAATCTTCTATGAACTCGCCATGCCCCTCAAAAGTGATCTTTATAGCGCCGCAGCGATTTTACGGTGTTTTTACAGTGATCAGAAAAAAATCAATTCTGTCACTGCGGTGGGGCGGACTGAACACAAGTGTGGGCACAAGATCAGGCCTGATCGGGCGAACACTGCGTTTTTTGTAGAGCCTATAGAACATGTCCTATTCTTGTCTGCAATTGCGGACAAGAAAAGGCATTTTCTATATAATTCTGGCAATGTGCGGATCCGCAAAATGCGGAAAGCACATTGCCGGTGTCTGTGTTTTGCGGATCTGCGGTGTCCGTGTTTTGCGGATCCGCAAAACACATATAGACGTCTAACTGGAACATTACAGGGGGGTGATAAATTACAGGGAGGTGATCAGGGGGTCTATATGGGGTGATCACCCCCCTGTAAGGCTCCATTCAGACGTCCGTATGTGTTTTGCGGATCCGCAAAACACATACGGACGTCTGAATGGAGCCTTACGGGGGGGTGATAAATGACAGGGGGGTGATCAGGGAGTCTATATGGGGTGATCAGGGGTTAATAAGTGACAGGGGGGGTGTAGTGTAGTGGTGTTTGGTGCTACTTACAGAGCTGCCTGTGTCCTCTGGTGGTCAATCCAAGTAAAAGGGACCACCAGAGGACCAGGAAGCAGGTATATTGGATGCTGTTATCAAAACAGCGTCTAATATACCTTTTTGAGGTTAAAAAAATCGCATCTACAGCCTGCCAGCGAATGATCGCCGCTGGCAGGCTGGAGATCCACTCGTTTACCTCCCAATCCTGTGTGCGCGCGTTCACAGGAAATCTCGCCTCTCGCGAGAGGAACGCATCGGCGTGTCCAGGAGGAATAACAGGGCCGCCGCCAGGACGCAATCCTGCGTTCGGCGGTCCTGAGGAGGTTAAATAGCAGACATGACATCACAAAAGGGGTGTTCCTTAAGAAGAGACTATTGGCTCCTTAACCTGAAAGGAGTGGTGTCAGCAACTTCAACTCTGAGTTCATAGGTAGATTTGAAAACTGCAATGTAATCCCCTCTTCCCCCTACCTTATTGACCTTCTCATACATATGGTTTGCAGCCATCTAGTGGACAAAAATGTGTACTACAGAATGTTCACACCACATTATATAGAGATATAAATCCCATCTCTCACAGGTGCCCTTGATGGTAGTTGGTATTTGGAGTGCTTTGGTGGCTGGGCCCCTGGTTCGTTGTCGTGACGCCAGCACCGTTAGGGTGCAAATGTGGAGAATAGTAGTAGTAATGAGGAGTCTTTAGTTGTAAAACATAGGTGAACTTTACTAAAATCACTTGTCTCAGTACAGCTGTTACAATGCTTCAGTAAAGATTTTTTATATACCATAAGTAATGACTCAAAAATAGATTCATTGGTAATCCTTATGTTAGGTTATGGCAATGGTCAATGGAGAGGCTTCTTAGGATGGTTACTTCACAGGCAGTTACTTGTTAGTTAGGTTCTAAGTCCAATTAGCACTCTGGTACTAAATATGCATATACAGTTGCAAGAAAACGTATGTGAACCCTTTGGAATGATATGGATTTCTGCACGAATTGGTCATAAAATGTGATCTGATCTTCATCTAAGTCACAACAATAGACAATCACAGTCTGCTTAAACTAATAACACACAAAGAATTAAATGTTACCATGTTTTTATTGAACACACCATGTAAACATTCACAGTGCAGGTGAAAAAAGTATGTAAACCCCTAGACTAATGACATCTCCAAGAGCTAATTGGAGTGAGGTGTCAGCCAACTGGAGTCCAATCAATGAGATGAGATTGGAGATGTTGGTTACAGCTGCCCTACCCTATAAAAAATACACACCAGTTCTGGGTTTGCTTTTCACAAGAAGCATTGCCTGATGTGAATGGTGCCTTGCACAAAAGAGCTCTCAGAAGACCTACGATTAAGAATTGTTGACTTGCATAAAGCTGGAAAGGGTTATAAAAGTATCTCCAAAAGTCTTGCTGTTCATCAGTCCACGGTAAGACAAATTGTCTATAAATGGAGAAAGTTCAGCACTGCTGCTACTCTCCCTAGGAGTGGCCGTCCTGTAAAGATGACTGCAAGAGCACAGCGCAGACTGCTCAATGAGGCGAAGAAGAATCCTAGAGTGTCAGCTAAAGACTTACAACAGTCTCTGGCATATGCTAACATCCCTGTTAGCGAATCTACGATACGTAAAACACTAAACAAGAATGGATTTCATGGGAGGATACCCAGGGGAGTAGCTAAAAGCTCATGGGCCCTGGTGCAAGAGTTCAGCTTGGGCCCCCGTACCTCAGTTTTTCTTGGCAAGGGGCAGGGGAGCACATATCCTTCCTGCTGCCTGAGGTAAACATTGAAAGGGCACCCCCTCATGCCAAATTCTTAACCTAACCCCTTCCCTCCAGCCAGAGGTGTAAATTGACCAGTATGCACTTTCTATAATGCCAGTGTCTTATTGTCACAACCAGACAGCTGAGAAGCTCTGACAGAGGCCTTTCAGAACCTCCTCCTTGAGTTCTCTTTGTTGTGGTATTCAGTTCCTTATCTCGTTAGCCTCTCTCAGCTGTCATGGAGTTGGACTGATTGCATCCCTTTAAATTCCGCCCCATAATGCATTACTGGGCGGCTTATACTACTTCCTGGAGTGTGTGTGCATGCTGATCTTGTTTTCCAGTCTGCTACAAAGTTAAGTGCTGAACATTTATCTGTTATTTTCTGTTTGCTGGATCCCAGGTGACCCTGACTCCCTCTGTGTCTGGTGTAGGGAGCCGGTGGTCATGTCCCCTCACTATTGTAGGGTGTTCAGGGGTTATATAGTCGAGGTACGTGGATATGCAACCTTCCACCTCTGGGATCTTTGCATAGGCTGAGCAGCCAGGGAAAGTCTCAGGTCTTGTGCAGGGGTCTCCCTTTTGGTTCCTTAGCTTTGGATCCACTCAGTCATATATGCATGTTGCTTTGTCTTGTTTCCTGTACACCGTCCGTGACATTATAAGCCGCCAAAACCGTCTCAAGCATGGATCCGGTTTCACTTTTGGCTGAACGCTTCCAGGGTCTTTCATTGGAGGTAGCTGATCTCCGTAAGACTTTTTCTCAGCTTCAAGTGACCGGTTCAGCTTGCGTTCATGGAGTTTGTTCTGAGCCTAAGATCTCGCTCCCGGATATGTTCTCCGGGGGTAGTGAGAATTTTGTGCGTTTTAGAGAGGCTTGCAAACTCCATTTTCGCCTTCTTCCCCATTCCTCTGGTGATGAGGAACGGAGGGTGGGGATCATTATATCGCTGCTCAGGGGTAACGCTCAGTCCTGGGCCTTTTCGCTGCCGGAGGGGGCACGGCCTCTCCGTTCAGTGGATGAATTCTTTTTAGCCCTGGGTCAGATATATGATGATCCGGATCGTATTGCTCTGGCTGAGTCTAGACTACGTCTATTATGCCAGGGTAAACAATCCGCAGAAATATACTGCTCAGAATTTCGGAGATGGGCAGTTGATACTGGTTGGAATGATGCTGCACTCCGAAGTCAATTTTGCCATGGTCTTTCAGAGAGATTGAAAGATGCATTTGCCTTTCATGAGAGGCCTATTTCTTTGGACTCTGCTATGTCTCAGGCCTGTTCGTATTGACAGGCGTCTTAGAGAGAGAGGAGAGATGTCCCCTTCCTGTCATACTCAGTCCCAGGACAGTGCAGCGGTCCCATTCTGTGCGCAGGGGTCTCAGTCGCCGTCAGCCCCTTCTGAGCAGGAGCCCATGCAGCTGGGGTTGATTGCTTCTGACAATAGAAGATTCAGCTCGCATGGGAGGGTTTGTTTTTGTTGTGGAGGTATAAATCATTTGGCAAATATTTGTCCCTCTAGGAGATTCAGGCAGTTTTCTGGGAGTAATAAAGAAACAAACAGGAAAAAATCTTTTAAAAATGTTCCGTCTGTTACTATTGGCAGGGTTGAGGCGGAAATTGAATTTATTTATTTTTTTTATTCTGTTTATTTGGAGCAGATTCACCAAAAAAGGAAACAAGGGGTTAAAATTCAAATCTTAGAGAGGGCTCACCAGCCAACTTAAATCCCATGAGAAACAAACACGGCATTCGAGGATAAAAAGCGCTTGAAGAGAGGGATCGGTGCTCTTTTACTTTGATACCCAGGAAAGCTGGATACTTGCTGTTCCATTCTGAGATCGGTAATTCTGGTGTAACCCTGCAAATCTGGACTATAACTACATTGAAGATTAGGGTGACTAGACCATCTCAAGAACAACACATTGACATCCGATCACCGAGGATCCCGAAAATCTTCCAATATTACCGCAACAAGCCAAACCGCACCGCATTACTGCCAACATCACCTTTACTGTACGTGGGAAGCCACGAGTGAGATAAATAAGTCCGGTATCAACTGAAACAGTGAGTAAACTATTCCGGTCTATATTTGTAAGCAGGCAGTAAAAAACCTAGCGGCATTGCTGTACCATTTGAGTGATTATCCTCTCAACGATCCCACCTGATCAACTGCTTTACTCCGGTCACAATAAGACTGCCTTTTTGTTACAATATTTAATCTATTCACCATTGGATACATTTAAGGACATTATATGTTTTAAAAGATTTCTTAGGATTTTTAGTATTTTTAATATGTTTTAATTATTATATGTTACTACCTCTAATAATAAATAACGTGTAAATTAACCCTCCGTGTGGCATTAAGTGTCTGGTATGCCCTACTATTGTTACCTGCTTTTTTTAAAAGGAAACAAGGCAAGGGTCATGTACCCACATATCATACATTATACATACTTTCCCCACATGGCCTCCAGAGGAAGTCAGGGAGTCAAAAACAGTAACATGAGGAACATGAGTTTAGTATACATGAATCTGACTGCATTTTTTAATTTTTAAATGTAAAAGTAAATATAATCAGAAATAAATAAAAAGAAAAGAAAGGGAAGAGGGGGAGGGAAAGAAATATAGGGGGGAGGGGGGGGGGGGAGGCAGGACTATACTGCCAGGGGACCCAGGGTATTACCTAGACATGCTCTAAGATACCATGAGGTGTACTGAAAGGGCTTAACCAGTTCCCCAATCTCTGTTGGACTAAAGTGTGCGGCAATAAAAGTACGCCATTTATTAAAGAATTTGGAAGCTGAGCCTTCTTTGTGCCTAGACGCTTCAATCCTTTCAAATCCCAAAAGAACTTTCAAACTTTCAATTCAGATTTCACAGCAAGAATGTCTGGCATGGCATCTATGAGCCATCTTTGGAGCAAGACTCTTTTGGCTACTAATAAGACCGAGTGCAACAAAATCGGTATCCGAATTTGGTTCTCCGGACGGATATAATGGAAGACCAGGGCCTGGGGTTCCATAGGCAATTCCACTGACCAGTTCGTCTTAATATAATCAATCACAGCGGCCCAAAATTTGACTACCTCAGGACACGTCCAAATGCCATGCCAGAAATCCGTAGCCGCCAATTTACAATTAGGACAATGTGTGATGGGATCCGGAAACTGGGGAGAGGCTGGAAAGTTAAAACCATAGATTGCCCGATGCATCATTCTAAAAAACGTTTCACGCCAAGTCTCACCTATCACGCACTGGTGTACCTTACTCCAACCTTCCAGGATCTTTACCCCAATCTCGTCATCCATGGTGAATGTGCTCCCATTTCTTAAAAAGTGTGGAGACCTTGGCTTTCGTGAAATTTCCTGAAAAGGCCCTATACAGCCTAGAGAGAGAAACTGTTTGGGGGGAGAAACTGAGGATCTCATCTAAGGAATTTTTGGTCGCCTCCCTCGACAAATCACGCAATCTACGTGAGCAGAAACCCACAATCTGCATTATTTGCAGGAAATGGGAATCCGGCAGGGCGTATTTTTCCTTCAGTTCTTTTGGAGTCAGCCAACGTTTGTCCCCTAGATGCATCATATGTTCCGCCCTAGTCAAACCCCTAGATATCCCCAGCTCAGGAGGTCTCAAACTAGTTCCTGACGGAAATTCCGGATGACCCCATAACGGCATCCATTTAGAGATTGCATGAGGCAGATTTACTGTCTTCCTAACCGCCTTCCAGGTTGCTATCGTATCCCTCAATAAAAGCGAAGATTTAATATCCCCAGGTAATGCAGACAGGTTAGAGTGAAGGCACGATACCAAGTTCCATGGAGCTACCAGGTTTTGTTCCACTTCCCTTTTAGAGAAAAGATCAGTATCGTGCACCCAGTCGGATATGTGACGCATAAGACATGCCAGATTGTAACCCCGTATATTCGGGAATTTCACTCCTCCCTCTGGTTTCCATAGCATAAGCTTCGAAAGAGAGATACGAGAGGGCCTGCCAGACCACAAAAACTTGGTAAAAGCCTTATTTAGTGCAGTGACATCAGTATGTTTCAGTAGAATCGGCAGCGTTTGGAGAGGGTAGAGCAGCTTAGAAAAACTCATCATGGAAATTGAAGGTTTTCCGTTTGCTTGTAGTTCCCGTTTTGTCCTGCTGGCTAGGGTGGAGCTAGAGAGCAAGAACTTTTTTTGTGAGATTTTTGTGGATAGTGGATCATGGTTTCCAGGTGCGCACTTTGGGAAAGGATATTCCTGTTTTTGCTATTGATTCCGCACCACTTTCTCAGAAATCATTAAAGGGCATAGTTCACAATATCCGTTTAATTGTGAGTGATGCTCATGTTGAGGATGTGTCATGTTTCGTCCTTAGCGGTTTGCCTACTCCTCTAGTGTTGGGGCTACCCTGGCTCACTAAACATAACCCCACCATTGATTGCCAAGCGAGGCAAATAAATGGTTGGAGTGACTTTTGCAGAGAGAATTGCCTCACGACATCTGTTTCTGAGGTTGCTACTAAGACTGTACCATCTTTTCTCTCTGAATTTTCGGATGTCTTCTCTGAGAGTGGAGTTCAGGATTTGCCCCCGCACAGGGAGTACAATTGCCCTATTAATCTCATCCCAGGCGCCAAACTGCCTAAATCTCGTTTATACAATCTTTCCCAACCTGAGAGGATCGCTATGCGTGCTTATATCTCTGAGAGTCTGAGAAAAGGACACATACGACCCTCGAAGTCACCTGTTGCCGCTGGTTTTTTCTTTGTTAAGAAAAAAGATGGTTCTTTAAGACCTTGTCTGGATTTCAGGGAGCTGAACAGTATCACTATTCGTGACCCTTATCCGCTTCCTCTGATCCCGGACCTGTTTAACCAGGTTGTGGGGGCTAAAGTCTTTTCCAAATTAGATCTAAGAGGGGCATACAACCTGGTCAGGGTCAGAGAAGGAGATGAATGGAAGACGGCCTTCAATACCCCTGAGGGCCATTTTGAGAATTTGGTTATGCCTTTTGGTTTGATGAATGCCCCAGCCGTTTTTCAGCATTTCGTGAACAGCATTTTTTATCATTTGATGGGAAAATTTGTATTAGTGTATTTGGATGACATTTAGATTTTTTCTCCCGATTTCAAAACTCATAAGGAACATTTACGTCAAGTCTTGCTCATCCTGCGGGAGAATAAATTATATGTGAAACTGGAAAAATGTGTGTTTGCGGTTCCAGAAATTCAATTTCTGGGGTTCCTTCTCTCCGCTTCTGGTTTTCGCATGGACCCCGAGAAGGTCCGCGCTGTGCTTGAGTGGGAGCTTCCTGAGAATCAGAAGGCGCTGATGCGGTTTTTGGGCTTTGCCAATTATTACAGGAAGTTTATTTTGAATTATTCCTCTATTGTTAAACCACTCACTGATATGACCAGAAAGGGGGTAGATTTTTCTTCTTGGTCAGTAGAGGCGCGTAAGGCTTTTTCTAAGATCAAGGAGAGTTTTGCTTCCGCTCCCATCTTGGTGCAACCTGATGTTTCTTTACCCTTCATAGTTGAGGTTGATGCTTCTGAGGTGGGTGTGGGGGCGGTCTTGTCTCAGGGTTCCTCTCCTGCCAAATGGCGACCGTGTGCCTTTTTCTCGAAAAAACTCTCCTCCGCAGAAAGAAATTACGATGTGGGAGATAGGGAATTGTTGGCCATCAAGTTGGCTTTTGAGGAATGGCGCCATTGGCTAGAGGGAGCCAGACACCCTATTACCGTATTTACTGACCATAAAAATCTGGCCTACTTGGAGTCAGCCAAGCGTCTGAACCCGAGACAGGCCAGATGGTCTTTGTTCTTTTCTAGGTTTAATTTTGTGGTCACGTTCCGCCCTGGAGTTAAGAACGTGAAGGCAGATGCCCTGTCACGTTGTTTTCCGGGAGGCGGGAATTTTAAAAACCCGGGTCCCATTTTGGCTGAAGGTGTGGTGGTCTCTGCTCTCTTTCCTGAATTGGAGGCAGAGGTGCAGGCAGCCCAGTCAGAGGCTCCTGATCTTTGTCCTCCTGGGAGGTTGTTTGTGCCTCTCGCTTTAAGACACAAGATTTTTAAGGAACACCACAATACGGTCCTTGCTGGGCACCCGGGGGCAAGAGCCACACTGGATCTCATCGCTCTGAGATTCTGGTGGCCTGCGCTTCGTAAGTCGGTTGAGGGTTTTGTGGCAGCCTGCGAGACTTGCGCTCGTGCCAAAGTCCCTCATTCACGGCCATCAGGTCCTCTCCTTCCCTTACCCATTCCTTCCCGTCCTTGGACACATCTGTCCATGGACTTTATAACGGACCTGCCTCGTTCCTCGGGGAAGACTGTGATTCTGGTGGTGGTGGACCGTTTTAGCAAAATGGTGCATTTCATCCCTTTTCCTGGTTTGCCCAATGCTAAGACGCTGGCGCAGGCATTTATTGATCACATTGTCAAATTGCACGGTATTCCTTCAGACATAGTCTCTGATAGGGGCACGCAGTTTGTTTCCAGATTCTGGAAGGCTTTCTGTTCTCGCTTGGGGGTTCGGTTGTCATTCTCTTCTGCTTTCCACCCGCAGTCGAATGGCCAGACAGAGCGCGTCAATCAGAATCTGGAGACATATCTGCGTTGTTTTGTGGCGGAGAATCAAGAGGATTGGTGTTCTTTTTTGTCCCTTGCTGAGTTTGCTTTAAATAACCGTCGTCAGGAGTCATCTGATAAGTCACCATTTTTTGGTGCATATGGGTTTCATCCGCAGTTTGGGACTTTCTCGGGAGAGGGGTCTTCTGGTTTACCTGATGAGGACAGATTCTCCTCGTCTTTGTCATCTATTTGGCAAAAGATTCAGGATAATCTAAAGAGCATGAGTGAGAGATATAAGCGTGTGGCAGATAAGAGACGTGTGCTTGGTCCGGACCTGAATGTTGGTGATCTGGTGTGGTTGTCTACCAAGAATATCAAATTGAAGGTTCCCTCCTGGAAGTTGGGTCCTAGGTTTATTGGGCCTTACAAAATCCTGTCTGTCATCAATCCTGTTGCCTACCGTCTTGATCTTCCTCAGACTTGGAAGATCCATAATGTTTTTCATAAGTCCTTATTGAAACCTTATGTTCAACCCATTGTACCCTCGCCTTTGCCTCCTCCTTCGATTATGGTTGATGGGAATCTTGAATTTCAGGTCTCTAGGATTGTGGATTCTCGTCTTGTCCGCGGTTCTCTTCAGTACCTTGTTCATTGGGAGGGTTATGGTCCTGAGGAGAGGATGTGGGTCCCAGTGACGGACATTAAGGCCTCTCGTCTCATCAGGGCTTTCCATAGGTCCCATCCTGAGAAGGTGGGCTCTGAGTGTCCGGAGTCCACTCGTAGAGGGAGGGGTACTGTCACA
This sequence comes from Bufo gargarizans, assembly GCF_014858855.1. Taxonomy (NCBI): domain Eukaryota; kingdom Metazoa; phylum Chordata; class Amphibia; order Anura; family Bufonidae; genus Bufo; species Bufo gargarizans. The sequence goes on from NC_058083.1 coordinate 515,272,552, forward strand.
ACCAGACAGCTGAGAAGCTCTGACAGAGGCCTTTCAGAACCTCCTCCTTGAGTTCTCTTTGTTGTGCTGTTCAGTTCCTCATCTCGTTAGCCTCTCTCAGCTGTCATGGAGTTGGACTGATTGCATCCCTTTAAATTCCGCCCCATAATGCATTACTGGGCGGCTTATACTACTTCCTGGAGTGTGTGTGCATGCTGATCTTGTTTTCCAGTCTGCTACAAAGTTAAGTGCTGAACATTTATCTGTTATTTTCTGTTTGCTGGATCCCAGGTGACCCTGACTCCCTCTGTGTCTGGTGTAGGGAGCCGGTGGTCGTGTCCCCTCACTATTGTAGGCTGTTCAGGGGTTATAAAGTCGAGGTACGTGGATATGCAACCTTCCATTTCTGGGATCTTTGCATAGGCTGAGCAGCCAGGGAAAGTCTCAGGTCTTGTGCAGGGGTCTCCCTTTTGGTTCCTTAGCTTTGGATCCACTCAGTCATATATGCATGTTGCTTTGTCTTGTTTCCTGTACACCGTCCATGACACTGCCACAGTGGAACTATTTTCCTCAGGGGGAGAAGTGATAGCTCCTCAACTTGCACAGAAAAGAGCGCATTAGAGCTGCGAAGCGCCAGCATATATCGCCGCGCAGCAACTGTTCCCTGAGTGAGCAAGCAAAGACATCTCAGCAGAGCTACCATCAGGGGCGTAACGATCGCGGTCGCAGAGAGTGCGACTGCGACCGGGCCCGGCGGGAGGGGGGCCCGCTGCAGGCCAGCAAGTGCTTGCGGCGGCAGGCGGGCCCTGCGAAACTGATCTGTGCTTGATTCACCTGCGCTGCCTGTGTGCACCGTCCTCCCTCACTCAGCTGCTGCCGCTCCTCCGCCGGGCCCTCCCTCAAGCTACACACGCCCACAATACGCCCACAATACACCCACAGACATGACCACGGCCGCGTGACCCGTCCCTCCGCTCACGCGAGATGAGAGTCTCTGACGTCAGGACTCAGGAGAGTAGACTCTAGGCGCACAGGCGCAGCAAAAGCCCGCCAGAGCAGATTTAAAAGAGGCAGAGCCCCGCCCCCCAGCAGTGTGTGCCTGTGCCAGCACATATTAGAGGGCTCAGGGCGCGATTCTCCGAGGAAGAAAGAAGAGGACCGACCGACAGACAGACACCAAGGGCGAGCGCTGGGCATTGCAGCAGAAGTACTGCACTCCAGGACCATCTTCTCCTGCCTCACTGCCTGCTGGACTGGTCTATAGACTGGTAGGTAGTATTAGTAATGCAATGATTCATCCATGTTGTCCCCTGATCATCCATCCATCCGCCACACCCCCTGAATTCAGACATTATTATCGTCTGAAATCAGGGCTGGAGTGGGGCCGATGGATGGATCATCAGTGCACGGTAATAAATTATTGCTGTTCACTCATGATCCATCCATGATCCGCCCCACCCGCATCCTGATTTTAGACATTATTACCACCCACTGATCATCCATCCATCCGCCCCACCCACGCCCTGATTTCAGACATCATTACCGTCCACTGATCATCCATCCATCCGCCCCACCCCCTGAATTCAGACATTATTATTGTCTGAAATCAGGGCCGGGGTGGAGCCGATGGATGGATCATCAGTGGATGGACGGTAGTAATGTCTGAAATCAGGGCCGGAGTGGGGCCGATGGATGGATCATCAGTGGGCGGTAATAAATTAGTGCTGTTCACTCATGATCCATCCATGATCCGCCCCACCCGCATCCTGATTTCAGACATTATTATTACCGCCCAGGCGCCCACTGATCATCCATCTATCCATCCGTCCCACCCACACCCTGATTTCAGACATCATTACCGTCCACTGATCATCCATCCGCCCCATGGATGGATCATCAGTGGCCGGACGGTAGTAATGTCTGAAATCAGGGCCGGGGTGGGGCCGATGGATGGATCATCAGTGGATGGTAATAAATTATTGCTGTTCACTCATGATCCATCCATGATCCGCCCCACCCGCATCCTGATTTCAGACATTATTATTACCGCCCACAGATCATCCATCCATCCGCCCCACCCCCTGAATTCAGACATTATTATTGTCTCAAATCAGGGCCGGAGTGGGGCCGATGGATGGATCATCAGTGGACGGACGGTAGTAATGTCTGAAATCAGGGCCGGGGTGGGGCCGATGGATGGATCATCAGTGGATGGTAATAAATTATTGCTGTTCACTCATGATCCATCCATGATCCGCCCCACCCGCATCCTGATTTCAGACATTATTATTACCGCCCACAGATCATCCATCCATCCGCCCCACCCCCTGAATTCAGACATTATTATTGTCTCAAATCAGGGCCGGAGTGGGGCCGATGGATGGATCATCAGTGGACGGACGGTAGTAATGTCTGAAATCAGGGCCGGGGTGGGGCCGATGGATGGATCATCAGTGGATGGTAATAAATTATTGCTGTTCACTCATGATCCATCCATGATCCGCCCCACCCGCATCCTGATTTCAGACATTATTATTACCACCCACTGATCATCCATCCATCCGCCCCACCCCCTGAATTCAGACATTATTATTGCCATTGTCTGCAATCAGGGTGGGGGTGGGGCAGATGGATGGCTCATCAGTGGACGTTAATAATGTCTGGAAAAAAAAAATTGGTATCACTGGAGGTAGTCCATGGATACACAAAAAACCTGCAACTGATTTTTATTTTTTTTTTTTAAACTTAACTGAGCCGAACAGAGCCTACGGGTGTTAGGTTTCCCCTAAGGTTTTTTTAAGCTGAGACAAAAGTCCTTCATGTAGGAAACCTAACGGAATGCTTTATAGTTTATGGGGTCGTGACGGTCCTGTCACTGTGTGCTTCACTGTGATTGGGTTGCCACGTAGGCAGGCTGTTTGAGGCTGCGCACTGGATGCGGTATCCATTGTGAACAGCTTGTGTATGGTTTTTCTCTACCTGTTCATGTTTTCGGTTTGTTTCCGTGTTGGCTGCCATGGGCAACGTCCGGTGCTTTTGCTTTGTATCCTGGGGTTTGTTACTCCTGGCCTGATACGGTTAATCTCCCTTTTCTGTTCCTGGTTGTATCCATTCAGGTGCGCTTGTTAGGCACCTAAGGTATTTCATCCTACATCCGGTCTTTTCTGAGGTCGGCCTGTCTTATGTCTTGCTGGGTGGTTCACCCTTCTGGTCTGTCAGTCCGCCTATGTTTTGCCTTGCTATGCATAGCCCCCTGCTGCTGACCCTAGGGGTCCTGCCATCTACACCTCGGTGTGGTGCCTCCTGGTTCTGTATATTTGTCCTGTTCCTGTCCTGTAGTGAGTCGCCTAGCAGTGCTCTAAACTAGGGTATTCCCACGATAACTTTATTAAGAAGTTCATAGCAATAATGATGTACAGTGGGTACGGAAGTATTCAGACCCCCTTAAATTTTTTACTTTTTGTTATATTGCAGCCATTTGCTAAAATCATTTAAGTTCATTTTTTTCCTCATTAATGTACACACAGCACCCCCCCCCCCCCATATTGACAGAAAAATACAAAATTGTTGACATATTTGCAGATTTATTAAAAAAGAAAAACTGAAATATCACATGGTCCTAAGTATTCAGACCCTTTGCTGTGACACTCATATATGTAACTCAGGTGCGGTCCCTTTCTTCAGATCATCCTTGAGATGGTTCTACGCCTTCATTTGAGTCCAGCTGTGTTTGATTATACTGTTTGGACTTGATTAGGAAAGCCACACACCTGTCTATATAAGACCCTACAGCTCACACTGCATGTCAGAGCAAATGAGAATCATGAGGTCAAAGGAACTGCCTGAAGAGCTCAGAGACAGAATTGTGGCAAGGCACAGATCTGGCCAAGGTTACAAAAAGATTTCTGCTGCACTTAAAGTTCTTAAGAGCACAGTGGCCTCCATAATCCTTAAATGGAAGACGTTTGGGACGACCAGAACCCTTCCTAGAACTGTCCGGCCAAACTGAGCTATCGGGGGAGAAGAGCCTTGGTGAGAGAGGTAAAGAAGAAGCCAAAGATCACTGTGGCTGAGCTCCAGAGATGCAGTCGGGAGATGGGAGAAAGTTGTAGAAAGTCAACCATCACTGCAGCCCTCCACCAGTTGGGGCTTTATGGCAGAGTGGCCCGACTGAAACCTCTCCTCAGTGCAAGACACATGAAAGCCCGCATGGAGTTTGCTAAAAACACCTGAAGGACTCCAAGATGGTGAGAAATAAGATTCTCTGGTCTGATGAGACCAAGAACTTTTTGGCCTTAATTCTAAGCGGTATGTGTGGAGAGAACCAGGCACTGCTCATCACCTGTCTAATACAGTCCCAACAGTGAAGCATGGTGGTGGCAGCATCATTGCGTTGAGGGGGGGGGGGGATTCAGCTGCAGGGACAGGACGACTGGTTGCAATCAAGGTAAAGATGAATGCAGTCAAGTACAGGGATATCCTGGAGGAAAACCTTCTCCAGAGTGCTCAGGACCTCAGACTGGGCCGAAGGTTTACCTTCCCACAAGACAATGACCCTAAGCACACAGCTAAAATAACGAAGGAGTGGCTTCACAACAACTCCATGACTGTTCTGGAATGGCCCGGCCAGAGCCCTGACTTAAACCCAATTGAGCATCTCTGGAGAGACCTAAAAATGGCTGTCCACCAACGTTTACCATCCAACCTGACAGAACTGGAGAGGATCTGCCAGGAGGAATGGCAGAGGATCCCAAAATCCAGGGGTGAAAAACTTGTTGCTTCTTTCCCAAAAAGACTCATGGCTGTATTAGATCAAAAGGTGCTTCTACTAAATACTGAGCAAAAGGTCTGAATACTTAGGACCATGTGATATTTCAGTTTTTCTTTTTTAATCAATCTGCAAAAATGTCAACAATTCTGTGTTTTTCTGTCAATATGGGGTGCTGTGTCTACAATATGGGGTGCTGTGTCTACAATATGGGGCGCTGTGTGTACAATATGGGGCGCTGTGTGTACATTAATGAGGAAAAAAAATGAACTTAAATGATTTTAGCAAATGGCTGCAATATAACAGAGTGAAAATTTTAAGGGGTCTGAATATTATCCGTACCCACTGTATATCATGAAAAATACCCATTTAAAAGAAATGGGTATTTTGACACTTGAGGCCACAAGGAGACACGTTATACTGTATGAATGCTGCCACTGACTCGGGGACTGCTCTGGAGTGGCACCTGGCAACTACCTGCAGCCAAGCCTATCCTCACCATCAGAGGCTCTAGTGAAGACCAGGTAGTTGCTTAGTCACGCCCCTCCAGAGTATAGCCAGTCAGTGGCGCAGTGGGTCCACACCCGCTGATCTGTAACAGTAACTGAGGCACTCCTGTTATTGTCTTGTACGTCTGTTACCTTGTATTAAAATTCCCTGGCCCTTGATCCATTTCGCCTGTTTTCTTTATGCCTGATGTCACAAAGGTGCGCTTAGGTCTCCGGCATGTGACGGGTCTGTAGGCTCAGTTCGGCTCAGGTTTGTAACAAATCTGTCCTTTTCGTTCTTCTGTACCAATAATGGAGTAGTGTCTCCCCAACAATTGGGGTGTGCCTCACTAGTGAGTTCTGTATTTCAGTTGGAAAAGAACTGTTTTATGCCATTGTTGCCGTTTTTTCAATCTCAAAGTCTTTAAAACTCAGGCAATTTTCATATTTAATTTGCAGATTAAATAAATTTGTGTCGCAGCAACTAACCTAATCCACCATAATGTCGTCTTACCATCATATGAGTGGCTCACAAAAACGCAAAAGAAAAAGGGAAGATGAGAAAAAAACTCAGAAACTCCCAAAAATAAGCAGCTATTTTTCACAGGCTGCTGGTGCTTCTGGTGGTTCTGCAACTACTGAGACCATAACTGGTCAGTGTGAGGACATAAGTGAGAGACCTTCTACTAGTACAGTTATTGAAAGCTCTCAATCGTTGATGGAGGAGGATAGTATCCACAGTGAAACATGTAGCTTCAGTCCTAGCATTGAAGAAGTGGAGCCGCATACAAGTGCCAGTATATCTGAAGTACAAGAAAGTTTAGAAAGTGAAGATGCTGGCACTGTCTGTATAGAACGTACTTTACTTGGAGAAAAGTATGTTACAGATAGGGGACATTTTCCCATTACAATAAAAGACCCCAACATAAAAAAATTTATTCTTTCTAATGGCCCCTGCAGACCTAACGGGCCATTTCCCAGAGATAACGATAACAGGTGTTTCTCTGAGAAGTACTATGACAGAATTACAAAAGCAGGCCATAAGATTCCTGTCATGTGGTTATGCTACTCTCCAAAGCTAAACGTTGCTTATTGCGAGCCATGCTGGTTATTTGGTGATCGTAAAAGATTAGGCTTTGAACCTGCATGGGCTGAAGGAATAAAAAAATGGCAAAGGCTCTCAGCAAAAATACAGATTCATGAAGCTTCCCAAGCTCACATGGACGCTTGTATTGTGTATGATCAATGGAGGAGAAAAAAAAACATAGATGCAGAGACTGAAAGACAAATTTTAAAAGAGAAAAACTTTTGGCGACAAGTCCTTCATCGAATAACCAATGTGACCTTAACCATGGCAATGTCTAATCTAGCTTTCCGTGGTCATGTCGAAAAAATAGGCGAGAGTAATAATGGCAACTTTCTCTCTATTGTAGAGCTGCTCGCAGAATATGACCATGTTTTGAAGGAGCTACTCCAGTTACCGCAGGGGACAGCTAAATACCTAAGCCCCAAAATACAAAATGAAATAATAGATATCCTTTCAAAAAAAGTAGAAGAAGGCATTGTGAGTGAAATTAAAGCCTCCAATTTTTATTCAATAATTATGGACACAACACAAGATGTTTCTAAAGTTGACCAATTAAGTCAAATATTCCGATATGTGACTGTAAGCAGAGACAAAACCCAAAGGGCAACTGCTATAGCTATACAAGAAGCATTTTTAGGTTTTCATGTCGTAGAAGACCCTAGTGCTGCAGGACTTGAAAATGACATTATAAAATGTATAGAAAGTAGAGGTTTACAGCTATCAAAATGTCGGGGGCAGGGTTATGATGGTGCTGCCACCATGAGTGGAGTATACTCGGGTGTTCAAACTCGCATTCAAAAGAAAGAAAGAAATGCCTTGTACATTCACTGTGCAGCCCACAACCTTAATTTAGTTCTACAAGATGCCGTGAGCCACGTACCTGAGGTGTCAAGATTTTTTGAGGTGATACAGAGTTTGTATGTTTTTTTTGGAGAAAGTATCACCCGATGGTCTGTTCTTCAGTCACTAACCACTGAATCCTCTGTGACCCTAAAAAGACTGTGCCCAACACGATGGTCATCCCGTTATGACTCGCTGCTTGCCCTACGCTTTCGGTTTGTTGATGTCCTTAAAGCACTGTCTAAATTAATATTGACTTCGACCAAAAGTAAAGAGAGGGAAGAGGCCAGGGTCCTTAGGAATAAAATTGAATCTTTTGAGTTTGTCTTCCTACTTGTTCTACAGAGTAAAGTTCTGGAGCATATAAATGCAATATCAAAGGTTCTGCAGTCAGAACATATGGATCTGTGCAATGCAGCCCATTTAATTCATAATGCCATTGAAGCTCTTAGCAGCTACAGGAAGCAATTTGAAGATGCTAAAACAACAGCTATCAAACTTGCTGAGAAGTGGGGAATTCCTGCAATGTTTGTAATTAAAAGAGTGCCCAAAGTAAAGCGCCATAGTGGGGAGCTATGTTTGGACGAAAGACTGCAAGACCCAGAGAAGAGATTTAAAACTACTATTTTTTATGCTACTTTAGATGTAATAACATCCCAGTTATCAAGCAGATTTGGTAGCATGAACACTGTAGTTGAAAGATTTCGGATCATTCAGCCACGTGTGCTGGCGACTGAATCAGAGGATAACTTGTTTCAAGCTGCACTGCAATTTCAGCATTATTACCAAGATGACATATCTTCCGATTTCGCAGGGCAATTGGTTAGTTTTCGGAGCGCACTGCAAAATGAGATCTCTGAGCTCCACACAGTTAAAGATTTGGCACACCTGCTTATAATTGACAATGCTGCTTTGTCATCTACCCTACCGGATGTATGTACAGCTTTAATACTTTTCCTCACATTACCAGTGACGGTGGCATCTGCAGAAAGATCATTTTCCAAATTATCTCTGATTAAAAATTACTTGAGAAACAGCATGTCACAACAACGGCTTTCTGGCCTTGCCCTTCTAAGCATTGAGAATGAAAGAGCAAGAAAACTGGACATTCCAGCTATTGTTGACAAATTTGCTGAGTCTAAAGCGAGACGGCGCAACTTCTAGTAATATGTATTTTGCGTAAGTGAGCAGTTTGTTGGGTACAGGGAGTTATATTATCAAAGTTCATACTAACCCAGTTCAATTTATTCAACTTTGGTTGTACTAAACAGTTAACTAGTTTGGTTCTATTTTAGCTGCCTTCTTTTTGGTAACAATGATGCAGATTAATAAACAATTCTGATGTTGTTAGACTCTAAAACACAACGACCGCCTTTGAACTATTTGAATACAGCACTGGTTTCTGCACAACAAAAGCTTAATATCAAAAAGAAGGCAGATGTTACCAACATCAAAAATACTTAACATAATTACTAAATGCTACCATCTCCTTTCCTACAGTGAGAACAAATTGGTTCCTTTCTACTTGATGCCTCCTCGTTGGACCTGGCTGGTTAATTTTGATGTTTCATTTGGATTTCTGTTCTGGTTGAGAAGCACAACTCGTGCTTATTCACAATCAAATTTTGATAAGTAAAAAATTTATATAATTTTATATTTAACATATCTAATTATGCAACTTAATAAATGCTACCATCTCCTTTCCTACAGTGAGAACAAATTGGTTCCTTTCTACTTGATGCCTCCTCGTTGGACCTGGCTGGTTAATTTTGATGTTTCATTTGGATTTCTGTTCTGGTTGAGAAGCACAACTCATGCTTATTCACAATCAAATTTTGGTAAGTAAAAAATTTATATAATTTTATATTTAACATATCTAATTATGCAACTTAATAAATGCTACCATCTCCTTTCCTACAGTGAGAACAAATTGGTTCCTTTCTACTTGATGCCTCCTCGTTGGACCTGGCTGGTTAATTTTGATGTTTCATTTGGATTTCTGTTCTGGTTAAGAAGCATGACTCGTTCCTTTTCACATTCAAATTTTGGTAAGTAAAAAAATGTATATAATTTTATATTTAACATATCTAATTATGTCACTTAATAAATGCTACCATCTCCTTTCTTACAGTGAGAACAAATTGGTTCCTTTCTACTTGATGCCTCCTCGTTGGACCTGGCTGGTTAATTTTGATGTTTTATTTGGATTTCTGTTCTTGTTAAGAAGCACAACTCGTACTTATTCACAATCAAATTTCAGTAAGTAAAAAAATTTATTATATTTGAAATTCTTATCTAATTAGGCACCAAACTGACAGCCAATATTCTGTGATTATTATATTTTTTAATTGTAGGTGATTTACCAAGATATGGGTCAAGAAGCTTTATGCCTTATGTGGAGAATCTTTGTTCTGGAACGCTTTTAACATTTTTTTCTATATTTTATATGGTAACATTAAAAAAAAAAAAATTAAAACCCCTATCTCCTTCTATTTAATATTCAACTACAACACTTTCAAACCGGGAGGGGGTGGAGTCTTGGCGGGGGTGGAGTCTTGGCGGGGGTGGAGTCTTGGCGGGGGGGGCCCAATTTAAAGTTTGCCCTGGGGCCCATAGAACTCTAGTTACGCCACTGGCTACCATAGATGCCATAGAACGTGTGCATTAGTCAAACTGTAGCCGACTCTTAAAGTGGCAGAATGGCAAAGGCAAAATAGTCAGAGAAAGAGAGCCAAACCTCCTGCGATCCCTAGAGAGAAAAAAGACGCATGGTGGGAGGCCAAAGTCCAGAGCTAGAGTGCCTGCACTGCTATCCACAGAGAGACCACGTACTGCAGCCAGCTAGTTTCCCGCCACTAGGCCCAAGGTCTGCAGCAGGGTATCCAAGCCAGCGTATCGCAAGTCAGCACAAAGAATCACAAGTCAGCACAGAACATCGCAAGCAGCGTATCCAAGCCAGCACATCGCAAGTCTGCACAGAGCATCGCAAGTCAGTGCAGAGCATTGCATCATATCAAGAAAAGACACACTTCCCTTAAGATTGACATTTGTTCCTGCTCTTTAGAATAAGGTCAGAGCTTTCCTTTTATTACTTATCATTGCATATAGGCTTTGGCATAAAGAGACTTTTTTATGTTAAGAAATAAGAGACTTTAAATAAAAACAAAGGACAGTTTGTAGTACACGGACTCTAAAGCAATTAAAGTGAAAGTCATTTATTTCTGCATTTATCAATATTGCATTTAAAATAAAAGGACTCTTAATATTCGTATTGATTGTCAGTACTGCATTTAAAGTAAAATGTCTGAGCCTGGCATTACCATGCCACTGTGAGAGGATACAAAGATAGAGTAGAAGTTGAAGAGCATGAGAACCTGCTGAGGTAGAAGATTCTTTTGCAGCATTAGTCTTGCCTCAAATATAGCCCAAGCAGATGAACTAAGACATTTATCACTTGCCAGAAAACCGACCCCAAAGATGCTGGAAAATTTGGAGCAAGAAGCAGCACTGAAAGGAAAAAAGTTCGCCAGAATGTATGAGAAGTGGAAATCCTACAAGACATTCGTAGAATGCTAAAGCAATTAAGTATAAAAAGGAACTTGAGCGATATGGTACAGACGGAAGAAGAATCTAAATCAGAGCTTATGGCAGCATATGTCAACCTGCGGTCACTTACGACACCTTCCCAGGATATTGTAAGGAATATGGACACATGTACTGCGGTCACTAAAGATTTAGTAAAGCTCATGAGAGAACTATCAGCTGCAGAAAACTTTGATGAAGTTAAAGCAAGAAGTAGAATGAATGAGCTTTTTATGAGAGACTATGCTAGGTCCTTCGGGGGAACCACAATCTCTAGTGTGACTTTCTTCGCTAGCAGAAGTGCCACCCACATATCAGAGTCCTCAAATACTTCAGCCAAAAGAAAGGAATTAGCTGAACAACTTGCTGTCAAGAAAGCAGAATTTGAGATGGAAGCTGCCATCGAGGCACAGCGTCAACAGATGGCTGAAAAGCAAGCTGAAAAGGATGCACAACGCCATCAGATGGAAGCTGAAATGGAGGCACAGTGCCATCAGATGGAAGCTAAAATGGAGGCACAGTGCCATCAAATGGAAGGTGAATTGAAAAGTCTGGAAAGGCAGAAAGAAGATCATAGAAGCCAGACTCAGAATACATGAGGAGGATACGAGTCAGAGTAGTCATACTAAATCTGTACTAAGTGAAGAAAAAGACTCCTACTTTACTTCATATGCCCAGGAGAATGGAAGGAAATATCCTGCATGTAGTGAAGAAATAAGCTATTATAATTCCATCCCTGCTCAAAAACAAAGAGAGGCCTAGTCCAGTGTTAGAAAAAAGGTGTGTGAATTTACCCTCTATATCTACCGGAAAAGATGAAAAAAAGGACTCACCTAATTCAGAACTAATTGAGAAAATTGAACCGGATGATTCTATTCCTAGATGCCACGGCAATGCTCAGGAGAATGTTACAACCATTGTCCCAGAAAGACCACAGAGAACAGTCCTAGCTAGACTTCCCGTTCTGGAACCTACTGTATTTTCAGGAGACATGCTGAAGTTCATAGAGTGGAAGGGAAGTTTTGAGATGATCATTGAGCATCATTGCTTCAGTCCAGTTGACAAGTTATTCTACCTTCAGAGATATGTTGGTGGAGAAGCCAAGGAAGTTCTTGAAGGTAACATATAGAAAAGACGAAGAAGCTGAAATTGAATGCAAGATATGGTCATCCTTTCTTAGTACAAAGAGCCTTTAGAAAGAAACTGAATAACTGGCCTAAAATAGGTCCTAAAGAACACTTCAGACTCCAAAGGTATGGTGACTTCCTGCAAGCATGCAGCAATGCCATCCCACATGTTCAAGGACTGGAAGTACTGAACGACTATCTAAAAAAAACACAGGATGCTAAATAAGCTACCTGAAGAAGTGGCTTCTAGATGGAATTGCTATGTGACTAAACAGTTAGATCTAGGTAAGAACTTCCCAAGTTTTAAAGAGTTCTCTGAGTTCGTCAATGAGGAAGCACAGATAGCATGTAATCCAGTAACATCATCTTATATCTTAAAATCCTTCGAAGAAAGGCCTGCAAGAGAGATAAGACGTGCAAGAACAACTAGCTTTGCAACCAACGCAGCAGCTAAAGGTCCAGATACCTACGAGAGCAAGCCCAAAGTCATTACTGGGATCAGTAGAGAGACAGAACCAACAAATCTTTAGACTTCCTTCAAGTGTATGTTCTGTGGAGAGAACCACTCCATACATAAGTGCCAACAATTGAAGGAGAAGTCACAAGAAGAAAAGAACAAAATTGTGCTGGATAACCAACTGTTTGGGATGGCTTAGAAAAGGCTAAGGAGTGTAAGAAAAGGACCACATGCAGCGTTTGCAAAGGATGCCATCCTACACCACTACATGAAGAACGTCCTAATAAAGATAAATCCTCAATACCTAAAGATACTGAGGAAGGAAAGAAAGTATCAGTATTCTCTTGCAGAGTGAGGGAAGGAGAAAGCAATGACACATCAATGGTTGTACCAGTGTACATATTAAATCCTAAAAGAAGGTATATGCCTATGCGCTACTGGATGCCCGGAGTGATGTCACCTTCATTGATCAACAAATCTGCAAGAAATTACAAGTGGCTACAGAACCAGTGAAGCTCAAACTCACTACAATGACGGGGAGAGACACATTAGTGAACAGTCAAAGGGTCAAAGGACTGAGAGTTAGAGGACTTCATTCAAACGGCACATTAGATCTACCTCCAGCTTATACAAAAGACGATATACCTCTAGATCAAGATCGCATACCTACCTGTCAAACAGCCAATGAACTAAGGAAAGAGTACTTAGCCAATTTTATGCTAAGAAGTAACTGGCAAACACCCATAAGAAATGTCCAAGTTGGTGACATAGTGTTAGTGAAAGAAGAATTACCTAGAAGTCAATGGAAATTGGCATAAGTTCAAAAGGATGAAGACAAACTAGTAAGAAGAGTTGTTTGTAGGACCACTGAGGAAGGGGGTCAGGAATAGACCCCGAAACGCGCCTGGTTACAGGAGACCCGCACATCAGCTGATGGACATATTTTTTTTTCATTGACTTTGTTCATGGACATTCATCGATGCAATATCTATTATAATTGATACCAGCCTCGCCTCCCATTATCCATACATGTGACGCCGAGATTTAAAACACCTGTTTAAAATAGAACCGGAGATGTCCCTTTAGAAACTGCAGTAGCCGGAGATCCCGCACAAAGAAACAGCGGCACATTGAAACAACATACTGAAGCGACAAACGTCCCAAGACCATCATGCTGCAGTAGCTGACAACTCCTAGACAGGTACCTCTGTATACAACACTGCAGCCACGTGGGCACTGCAGCCACGTGGGACGCCACTGTGAGCGCAGGTTGAATACTGCATTATTTTCTATTAACCATACGACAAGGTGAAATATACTACGTGTGTACCCTAGAGTTGTATCATATCATGATACAACTCTAGGGTATCATGAGAGACACATTAGTGAACAGTCAAAGGGTCAAAGGACTGAGAGTTAGAGGACTTCATTCAAACGGCACATTAGATCTACCTCCAGCTTATACAAAAGACGATATGACCTCTAGATCAAGATCGCATACCTACCTGTCAAACAGCCAATGAATAGGAGCGCCTATCTGTCATATCTCATGAAATGTCCACGCTGAAGGAGTTTGGTGTTGGAGTGTTGATAGGTTACGATTGTCCCGAAGCCTTGGTACCAGGAAAAGTAATGACAGGAGGAAAGGGTGAACCCTACGCCTTTCAAACTGATCTAGGATGGGTGTTGTTGGAGAAAAACAGCAGATCGCAGACTCAAGATAGGTGACAGGATTGCGTCATCGAATATCTGTCCAAGAGTTACCAACTGTAAGTCCGGCAAAAGTAATCAAGATCCTTGAATCCGACTTTGCAGACATAAGTTCTAAAGAAAATAGTGTATCCCAAGAAGACAAAGTTCGTGCACACTCTAGAAGAAAGTATTCCACAGAATCAACAAGGTCATCTTGAAATGCCCTTACCTTTTAGAGAACGACCTCGTCTGCCAAATAACAGAAATCTTGCCCTAGCAAAATTGAAATGTTTGATGAAAAAGATGGGAAGATATCCCAAATTCAAGTAGGATTATTTGAAAATTCATGGAAGGCATCCTCTAATAAGGACATGCAGAAAAAGTTAATAACCAACCTAAAGAATGAGTAATGTGGTACATCCCACATCAAGGTGTTTACCAGATAAGATTAGAGTAGTATTTAATTGCAAAAACTCACTGAAAAAAGTGGCCTAAACGGTTAAAAATGCTCCAAACACAGACACTGTAGTGTGTCTATAACCTGGGGAGCAAGTTGTCCAAACGTTGAGCACTGCTGCCAAGTGTCAAGATGACATACTTGAAAGACTAGCCAGATGTTCAAAATGGAATACAGTCATAAATGTGGTAGCTCGAATTCAACGTTTGGCAAAGGGAATCAGAAAAAAGGAATTGTTGAATGCAGAAGAATGAAAGCTGAAGAACCAGTCATAAGACTCATTCAACAGAGATTCTACAGTGAAGAGTTGAAGAGATTTAGGCAAGAACCTAAAGGGCTTCCACACAACCACCCATTGTACAAGCTTAATCTTGTTCTGCAGTATGGTATACTGAAGGTGGGAGGGAGACTGAGTTTTTGTCTTTATGTGTATGGAATGTGCCACTTTACTTTGTTGGTAACATTCTTTTGCACCTGGTAGCCTCTGTGTCACATGGTCTGTTGTGGGTGCGGCTCACAGCTTTATCCTACCTCACAGTACATTGGTGATACCACTATGGAGGCATGTGAGAGTCTGGCTGTGAGTTGGTTTCTAGCACTGTTCAGACCCTGTTCACACACCACGGACAGTTGAGTGGTAGGACCCTATGCGTGCTGAGACACCGAGATGTGGTGCATGAGAGGCTCCTATATGTTCCTCACTGGAAGATATTGGCATAGTTCTCAGCTTTTAACATCGGCTTGAGAAATTAGGTAGTATTGTCAGTTGCGTATCATTTTGGTGCATTTTTTGCAGTGATTTGTGTAGTATTTAATTGCTCAGCAAAGTACGATGGTGTTGCATTGAATGATCATCTACTAAAAGAACCAGATCTTACAAACGCTCTGCCTGGAGTACTCTGCAGATTCAGAAAGTATCCCGTAGCGGTCATGTGTGATGTTGAAAAGATGTTCCACTAGTTTCATGTGAAGAATGAAGATAGACACTTCCTGAGGTTTCTATGGTGGGCGGATGGAGATACAGATACCGAGTCAGCAGAATACAGAATGAAAGTACACTTGTTTGGAGCATCATCATCTCCAGGTTGCGCCGATTATGGTATGAAGTACCTGGCCAATCAGAATGAAAAGGATTGCCCATCAGCAGCAAATTTTCTGAACAAAAACTTTTATGTAGATCATGGTCTCATAAGTCTAGAGTCTACAGAATCTGCAATCAAACTAGTGAAAGAAAGGCACGAGTTATGCGGAAGAGGAAACCTGCGCCTTCACAAATTCATCTCAAACAACAGAGAGGTACTGGAATCCATCAGTGACTCTAAACGTGCAGCAACAATGAAGAATGTAGATCTCAATTATGATCATCTCCCAGTTTAGAACGTACTTGGATTGGTATGGAATGTAGAGAATGACAAGTTCTTCTTTGAAGTATCTATTGAAGATAAAATTGCAACTAGACTAACCATTCTTTCCGCAGTGGCTTCTATATTTGATCCATTGGGATTCTTGGCCCCAGTAATCCTCAGAGCAAAATAAATACTACAAGAATTATGCAGACAGAAGTTGGGATGGGATGAGCCCATACCTGAAAATTTGAGGCCAAGGTCGGAGAGTTGGATAAGAGACCTGCAAAACTTGAGAGAAGTTTGGATACCCAGATGTTTTGTACGTCATGATTTCGGAAAGTGCAAGAAAATAGAACTTTATAATTTTTCAGATGCCAGTAGTTATGGTTATGGTCAGTGCTCCTACATCAGAGTAATAGGAGAAAAAAAGATACACTGTTCCCTGGTTATAGGGAAGGCCAGAGTTGCACCTACCAGTATTCAGACAATACCAAGACTTGAATTGACAGCAGCTGTTGTTTCAGCATCAGTAAGCAAGTTTCTGAGAGAAGAATTAGAATTGGAAATAGATGAAGAATATTTTTGGACAGACTCACAAGTTGTCCTAGGATACATAAACAACGAAGCTCAAAGATTCCATATCTTTGTTGCCAACAGAGTTGAGAAAATTCAGGAAATAACAAATCCGGAACATTGGCATCACATTGACACAAAGCATAACCCAGCAGATCCAAGAGGCCTGAATGTAACAGAATAGAACATTTCATTTTGGTTCACAGGCCCAGAGTTCCTTTGGGAAAAGGAAATCACACCCAGTAAAGGTTACACAGAATTGTCTATGGGTGGTCCAGAAGTAAAAGTTGTACAAACATTGAGCAAGATGACATACTTGAAAGACTAGCCAGATGTTCAAAATGGAATACAGTCATAAACGTAGTAGCTCGAATTCAACGTTTGGCAAAGGGAATAAGAAAGAAGCAATTGTTGAATGTAGAAGAAAGAATGAAAGCTGAAAAATATGGTATACTGAAGGTGGGAGGGAGACTGGAAAATGCATCGTGACCTAGCAGAGTGAAGAATCCAGCAATTCTACCCAAAAACTACCTTCACAAGATTGATTATTGATCACTACCACAACATATACTTGCATCAAGGAACAAGCTTTACACAAAGCTGTTTGAGAGAACATGGTTACTGTATTGTGAAAGGAAGCAAAGTTATAGTAAAGTATATAAGTAAATGTGTAGTCTGCAGAAAGGCACGTAGACCTACCGAAGAGCAAAGAATGGCAGATTTACCGGCAGATTGTGTAAACCCATCACCACCATTTCTTTATAGCGGAATGGATTGTTTTGGCCCATTCATCACCAAACAGAACCGCAAGGAGTACAAGATATATGGACTAATATTTACATGTCTGAGTTCCAGAGCGATTCACCTGGAAATGTTAGACGATATGTCAACTGACGCATTCATCAATGCCTTGAGATGTTTTATAGCCATTAGAGGTACCGTCAGAGAGCTTAGATCTGACCAAGGATCTAATTTTGTAGGAGCAAAGAATGAATTAAAGAAAGCTCTAAAAGAGATCGATAAAAGAAAAAGTAACTGAGTATTTGTTACAGAAACAGTGTGATTTTCATATGAATGCTCCACATGCAAGCTATACAGGAGGAGTTTGGGAAAGACAAATCAGAACTGTGGGAAATATGTTAAGTTCAGTGTTAAAACAGAAAGCCGGAAGAATAGATGATGCTTCACTTAGGACCCTATTCTATGAAGTAATGTCTATTGTTAACAGTCGTCCACTTACAGTTGATAACATCAATGATCCAACAAGTTTGCACCCTTTAACTCCCAACCATCTACTTTATCTTAAGTCTGATTGCATGCAGCCACCACCTGGTAAGTTCACCAAAGAGGATTTATATGCTAAAAGGAGATGGCGAAGAGTTCAATATATATCAGAACAGTTTTGGAATAGATGGAGGAAAGAATACTTAGCCAATCTTATGCTAAGAAGTAACTGGCAAACACCCAGAAGAAATATCCAAGTTGGTGACATAGTGTTAGTTAAAGAAGAATTACCATCCTTCAAAAGGATGAAGACAAAAAGTTGTTTGTAGGACCACTGAGGAAGGGGGTCAGGAATAGACCCCAAAACGCGTCTGGTTACAGGAGACCCGCACATCAGCTGATGGACATATATTTTTTTCGTTGACTTTGTTCATGGACATTCATCGATGCAATATCTATTATAATTGATACCAGCCTCGCCTCCCATTATCCATACATGTGATGCCGAGATTTAAAACACCTGTTTAAAATAGAACCGGAGATGTCCCTTTACTGCTACTGCAGTAGCCGGAGATCCCGCACAAAGAAACAGCGGCACATTGAAACAACATACTAAAGCGACAAACGTCCCAAGACCATCATGCTGCAGTAGCTGACAACTCCTAGACAGGTACCTCTGTATACAACACTGCAGCCACGTGGGACGCCACTGTGAGCGCAGGTTGAATACTGCATTATTTTCTATTAACCATACGACAAGGTTAAATATACTACGTGTGTACCCTAGAGTTGTATCATATCATGATTGGTCATCATAATATCTCTGTGCTACTTATATAACCCTGCTTTATTGCTACTCAATTACGGGAGTGAAAACAAGTGCGACTCACACTTGATATTATAGATACCACAAGAGACATCTAATTATTTATCTATTTATTTATTCTCTGGATCGGACAGTATTTGAATACCGACGCTGCTATAATCATCACACATCGGGGATCCAATATACGCTTACCGCTACCCACCTTTTTACGCTGTCGTTATGTATTTTTATGTATGATCACATATCATTACTATTTCACTATAGGTATTGCTCAATTTTATATATTGTCTTATTCTATGCATTTAGCACACACAATGTGCCTTTTTAAATAATAAACTACTCAGGTGTTTTGCAGACAATTTGTCTTCTATAGCCCAGGTGGCGAGTGCTCAGCCTCAACCAACACCATAGTAAGAAGAGTGTTGTTACAAATAGGAGACTCAAAACTTGACAATAAAGGAAAACATCTCACTACTCCACTCAAGTTGGAACATCCTATACAGAAGTTAGTTGTTCTACTTGAGAGTGCTAAAAGACATTTAAGAAGTGAGAACCTGATGGAAAATTCCTCAAATTCATGTTCAAGTCCTACCACTAAGAACATAGAATTATAGGTAATTTTGGTGGGAGTGAGACCTGTCCTAGGTTGCTAGTATAGCCTATATATGTATATAGCTAGACCTGCTAATAGCCTTAATACAGTTCCTATGTTTATGTGTTAAAGACAAAAGCAGAGTTATTTATTATGACATCATGTTTTGGATGTCATGTAACTGTTATATTGTGTTCACAGAAGCAGAAAAAGATAATATGCCTTTAAGATTCATTTTGTAATGTAAGGTAGGCTCAGTGACACAGCAGAAACAACAGAAAGCATAGTGTTAATCTGTTGTTGCTGGGCAGAAGTCTAGACCAATCACAGCCAGCTTCTCATAATGAAAGAGTTTTCACCAATCACAGCCAGCCTGTCTGGGAATTCCACCAGCATCTGCTGCTAGAATCATTATTCACCAGAGACAGGAGCTGAAGAGACATTCACTCCACTGAGAGCGGAGTTTTATGGGACCAAGAGGCCAAAATAGTTTCAGCATTTGCAAACCACAAAGTTCACAAATTCAATTGCAACCAATCTGCAAATAGTCACTAACGGCATACTGCAAGTGAACTATTAGTTAGACCTCAGATATACCTCTCAGAGAGATCATAAAGTGCTTAAATAACTTAAAGTGACAGTACAGATACTGAAGAGAGAAATATTTCCACCATTTTATGTTGAATGACCAGATTGAACAGTTGAACCACCATCTTATATATACCGCCATTTTGTGATATCTTTTCAACACGTGTTTTGTACATGGACTACCTGCTGCGGAGGCAGCAGTGTTATATATAAAGAAAAGTTGAAGTTAATAAAGTTATTTGAAGCATTTGGCGTGCTCTTTAAACCTACTGTTTCCATAGAATGGCGCTAGAAGAATTACAGAGTAATAGATAGTCTGGTTAGAGAGTCAGAGATATCAAAATTCTTCTAATGCCACAGTGCAAAAGGCACTTCATAGTGCCATACATGGGGATTGCAGGGTCCATCCCTCCAACTCACTTCACAGGCAAGGTTGCTCCAGGGACTATATTTTCGGGGTTCACTAGTTTCGGACGCACAAGGGTGATTTCTGCTCCAGTATCTCGGAGACCAATAGTGACCAGGTGTCACAACCAGACAGCTGAGAAGCTCTGACAGAAGCCTTTCAGAACCTCCTCCTTGATTTTTCTTTGTTTTGAATTTCAGTTCCTCATCTCATTAGCCTCTCTCAGCTGTCATGTAGTTGGACTGATTGCATCCCTTTAAATTCCTCCCCATAATGCATTAGTGTGCGGCTTATACAACTTCCTGGAGTGTGTGTGCATGCTGATCCTATTTTCCAGCCTTCTACAAGATAAGTGCTGTACATTTATTTGTGATTTTCTGTTTGCTGGATCCCAGGTGACCCTGACTCCCTTCGTGTCTAGTGTAGGGAGCCGGTGGTCATGTCCCCTCACTATTGTAGGGTGTTCAGGTGGTATATAGTCGAGGTACGTGGATATGCGATCATCCACCATTGGGATTTTTGCATAGGCTGAGCAAGCAGGGAGAGTGCCAGGTCTTATGCAGGGGTCTCCCTTTTGTTCCTTAGTTTTGGATCCAGTGAGTCATATATTCATTTTGCATTGTCTTGTTTCCTGTACACCTTCCGTGACACCAGGTTACAGACGGTGACGGATTGCAGGTGATCAGCATTCCTGCCCTCTGTTCTCGTGACAAATAGGACAGTCGAAGTTGATAATGGGCTTCCTATTATGGGATAATGGGCTTCCTATCCCATTTAGTAGCAGGTAAAACATCTGCAGGGATCTGTAAAAACAGGCCTAGTTCCCGGGGCCGATGGGTCTGCCAGGGGCAGGACTACCTCCAAGCTCTCACTCTGCGCACACCACACACTCAGGCTGCAAAGTGAGAGTAGATCACCCCCAAACACGCACAGACCCAACACCCCAAACACCAGCTACCATCACCGAGTTTGACAAAAGTCAGAAACGTTGCACCATCCACGTATAAACGCTCTGCTCAGCAATCACACAGTCAGACTTATAAAGAAAATATTTTATACACAGAAATAGTGCAGTGCTTACAAAAACAGATGTAAAATGAGACAAAGTAAAAATGACATAAAAAAGAGTAAGAGTAAGAGTAAAAAAAAAAAAAAAAGGGTAAAAACAGTAATAAGAACTTACTGCCCCGGGAAAAGGGGAAGAAATGGCTACTCGCCAGCTCGGCTGTGACTCCCACACAGTGTAACAACTAAAATATGTCCATGCACCATTTTTATAGAACCAGGATTGGTTTCCAGTTTCCGGTCAGCCCAGTCATTGACTAACCAAATCCCAGTTCTTCCTTTGGGGGGCAATTAATAAGCGGAGTGGAGAGGATTGAATATTGAAATCACTTTGTTTTAAAGTTTTCAAATCTTGCTCCAAAATGAGTCCCCTTCCTCCAGTATCCAGGTTAGCAGGGGGGAGAGCAGATGCTTCTTTGAGGGTAGTACCTGGCAGCTAGAGGTGTTAGATATGACGGGAACATGAGGAGAACTGTCCATCTGCATCTCTTGTAGTTGGCAGAGGCACAGCCTGCCCGTCTCCACCCTGCTGGGATAGAATGGAGGCATCAAAGCAGTCAGCTATTTGGTGAATGACCCTTATATCCAGCAGAAATCACACCTTATACAACAGAAACACAACTCATATAATTCAATAATAGCTACTACAAGTATGTACCCCCAACATCATATTTATGACACGGGGGCATAGATAAAAGTAGGAATAGGCTAGTTAGTTTTAGATTACATTAGTACATCGCTAATGTCAGCTAGTTTGATAGGGTTAATTCTGATGACAGAAACCCTTTATCTCGGTAGGTTCTGGGACAATTTCTTATCATCTAAAGAATAAAAAGACATAGGCCCAAAATGCTGATATTTATTAACAAATGGTAACATGTTTGATATAGTTATATAAAGTCTAAGGGAAACATGTGACGGATCACCTGATTACAGCGCGTGGTCATTTACTTTGTTTCACGCAGTACTTCACTTAAAATTACTCTGAGGACCTGAGAATGCGTGCATTACATTTAGTGGACTCTAGAGCTCAGGTCCTGATTTTAGGGCTCATTCAAACGAACGTATGGCTTGCCGTGCCCCTGTTGCGGACTTTAAATAGTGGCTCGCAAAGCATAGGTATCGGCCGCGTGAAGTCCTGTATGGCGGTTCGAATCCATTGACTTGAATAGGTCAGAGATCCACAAAATACATCAAAAGATAGGACATGTCCAATCTTTTACGGTGTGGAGGACGAGCTTCTGAGTGTTTCCGTGGGCTTCCAATCTGAGACTCTGCTCCGCAAAAAATAGGACATGTCCTATCTTTTGACGTACGTATTGCAGGCCCACTCAAGTCAATGTGTACCCCAAAAGGATACCAATGAAAACTACAAGGCATCCCGCAAAAATCAAGCCCTCATACAGCTCCATGGAAATAAAAAGAAAAAGTTGTGTCTTGGAATTTGTCAATGCAAAAACATTTTCTACGTTAAAAAAATAAAGTTTTTATTGTGCAACAGTAGTAAAAGTTAAAAAAAACCTGATGTATTTGGTATCACTACAATCAAATAATGAATAAAGTTAACATGTCATTTGTGCCAAAAAATAAACGCTGCAAATTTTATAGCGTAAAAACAGTATTGATGTTTTTCCCCATCTATCTCCCAGAAAGAGAATTAAAAAAAATTAAATAGGAGGTCATGTGACAGATGACATCCTGAACAGGACAGTGCCTTCGGCCACTTTTGAATTCACTGATATTTGATAAGATTTGACTGAATTCTATTTCATTTTCCACATTTAGAACATGAAAATAATTTCTCCCCGTGTGGATTCTCCGATGTCTAACAAGATCTGCATTATGGTTATAACTGGTGTTCAGCAAAGCAAACCATCCGAAGTGGAATTCAGTCAGAATTTTAGGAAAAATGTGATTTTAAATTAAGCCGAATTTCTTTGGGCTTCATGATTCCGAATCATTTTTTTCTAATCCACTCGCTCGCGCAGAGGCAGTGCACTCCTCTAAAAAAGACCTGTCGAAGGAACTGCACTCAATGTGATGATGTCACCGTGCTCTCCCAGCAAGATCACGTGGTGAAGACATCACACTAAGCACAGGTCCCTTAGCAGGTCTTTCTCAATCAAGAGATGAGCCCCTGTGCGAGCAAATGGATGATATGATTTTTATTTTTTAAACCGAAAGGCCATATTGCACTAGCATATTACTGTTTTTAATGGCTGTTCGATGAGTACACTTCGGTCTAAGGGGGCCTTAAAAATAGTCTCATTGATTGATAGGCTGATTGGTGTTTTAAAAATTAATTGTGACAAATTCCGAACGAA
Organism: Bufo gargarizans; assembly: GCF_014858855.1. NCBI lineage: Eukaryota > Metazoa > Chordata > Amphibia > Anura > Bufonidae > Bufo > Bufo gargarizans. The sequence continues at coordinate 515,295,973 of NC_058083.1, forward strand.
TCAAATTTCTTGTTGAACTTTGACCAAGCTGCAGAATTGATTTTTTTTAAAGTTCACTCATCTCTAGTTAGCACATTCTGAACATTAAAATCACTTCTTTGCAGTGTGAATTCTCTGATGTATAGTAAGATATGATTTCTGTGGAAAAGATTTCCCACATTCTAAACAAGAAAATGGCTTTTCCCCTGTGTGAATTCTCTGATGTATAGTAAGAGATGATTTATGTGGAAAAGATTTCCCACATTCTAAACAAGAAAATGGCTTCTCCCCTGTGTGAATTCTCTGATGTCCAACTAGATTTGATTTCTCTGGGAAAGATTTCCCACATTCTAAACAAGAAAATGGCTTCTCCCCTGTGTGAATTCTCTGATGTCCAACTAGATTTGATTTCTGCGGGAAAGATTTCCCACATTCTAAACAAGAAAATGGCTTCTCCCCTGTGTGACCTTTCTCATGTATAACAAGAATTGATTTACGAGCAAAACATTTCCCACATTCTAAACAAGAAAATGGCTTCTCCCCTGTGTGCCTTCTCTGATGTTTAACTAGAGTTGATTTACGAGCAAAACATTTCCTACATTCTAAACAAGAATATTGCTTCTCCCCTGTGTGAAGTCTCTGATGTTTAACAAGAGAGGATTTGTCAGTAAAACATTTCCCACATTCTAAACAACAAAATGGCTTTACCCCTGTGTGAATTCTCTGATGTTCAAGAAGTTGTGATTTCCGCTGATAACATTTCCTACATTCTGAACATGAAAATGGCTTCTCCCCTGTGTGAGTTCTCTTATGTCTAACAAGATGTGATTTACTGTTAAAATGTTTTTCACATTCTGAACATGAAAATGGCTTCTCCCCTGTGTGAGTTCTCTCATGTATAACAAGATGTGATTTACGGTTAAAAGATTTTTCACATTCTGAACATGAAAATGGCTTCTCCCCTGTGTGAGTTCTCTCATGTATAACAAGTTTTGATTTACAGTTAAAATGTTCTTCACATTCTGGACATGAAAATGGCTTCTCCCCTGTATGAGTTCTCTCATGTATAACAAGTTTTGATTTAGAGGCAAAATGTTTTTCACATTCTGAACATGAAAATGGCTTCTCCCCTGTGTGAGTTCTCTCATGTGTAACAAGTTTTGATTTACAGTTAAAATGTTTTTCACATTCTGAACATGAAAATGGCTTCTCGCCTATGTGACTTCTCTGATGTCTCATAAGATATGATTTAGATTTACAACATTTCCCACATTCTGAGCATGAAAGAGCATTCTCCCCTGTATGACTTCTTTGATGTTGAGCACTTCGTCTGTGGCTTTTATTTTGCTTAACAGTCTGTGATGAATTAGATGATTGAAATCCATCCAAAGGATCAGATGATAGATCTTTGCTGTGAAAGGCTGAGGCTACATCTGAGATAACAGCATGCTCTTCATGTGTATCTTCTGTGACACCACAATCTGTTCTAAAATCGGACATCACATTTTTCTCTGAGCTCCTGGTACAGTCATCTGCTAAGAATAAATCTGAGATTTATCGTTTTGAAATAATAGAAACTTAAAATGATATACATTTTATAACAGTTCTTTATAAAGAAAATCCATAAAAATTACAAGTCATGGAGCAAAATTCAAATATCAACTGACTATGGGAAAACAGACCACAATCTTACAGTAGACCAGTAGATGATGATGTTAGGTCACCAGGCTGGTCACATATATTTTCCACTCTTGTGCTGAAGCCAGCATCTTGCATAGGTTCACAAGGGATCTGTGAGTCAGTGCTATAAGCTGGTGTCCAGTCTCACATACTGACCACAAAACACACCAGAAATTGAAGCTGAAAGCCCACCTTCTATCTATCTCAAAGATGTAGTAAATATATTGTTGCTCATATACCACATACATAAAAATAATACCGGCATGTACCGTACATATATTGCTCTGTTCATATCACACTTATGGGCTCTAACATATACACCCAGGATGAATACATTGAATTGATGTGTATGACAGATACCAGACAGTGACATTTAACTTTTTTTTTACTGGATATAGTTGTATGGAATACTGATGTATAGAAGCCAGATGGAGACCAAAAGCCTCTGGACACATTTACCTTTTAAGTTGGCAGTTTTCCCAATGTACAAACTAAACATATATCACAATCATGACATCGACACAATTCTAACATTTTTGCCTCTATACACCACCACAATGGATTTGAAATAAAACAAACTGCAGACTGCCAGCTTTAATTAAAGTTTGATTTATGATTATTATTATGTCCTATTACTTTTGGTCCCTTAACAAGTGCGAGGCACATATGCAAACTGTTGTAATTCCTACACCGTTCACCTGATTTGGATGTAAATATCCTCAAATTAAAGCTGACAGTCTGCAGGTAAAGCACATCTTGTTTGTTTCATTTCAAATCCACTGTGGTAGTGTATAGAGCCAAAAATGTTAGAATTGTGTCGATGTCCCAATATTTATGGACCTGACTGTATGAAAGGTCCATCATTAAATTACACACATGTAAGTACATACTACATAGACACATACGCAAATTACATGAATATACTGTACACATGTTGAGCATTACTCACACATTACATGCTTATACCGTGTGTATGTACATATATATATATATATAAAAGGAAGGCTCGTGTGAGCTGAAACGTCGCAAGATTTGCCACATGGGTGAATAAAACTTTTTTGCTTTTACCACTAACTTGGAGTGCAGTCCTGCTTTTTCTACTTATATTATTGAGGATTGTCGTTTCCCCACACTGGACCTTGCACCCACATCCTGGCTGGTGCTCCCGTTGGACTTTACTTTTCTATATATATATATATATATATATATATATATATATTGTAGAGGACGCCAAGGTTGGGTCCTCAGTGACAGATATGTATCACCATTATTTGGGTTGTGGTGCCTTTAAGAAAGCACTACCTGGGATCCGGTACCCACAGGGTTAACTCACTCTCCTGATAAGAGGAAAAGGAAGTGAGCGAGGGTGTGGAGCGTGTGGTGTGGACACACTGCTGTGGCTGGCTGTGAACAGAGCTGGAAACTGAGGACATGTGGAAAGTTTGGCAGGAAAGCCAACTGAAATCTACCACGGACTAAAAAGAACCCACGGTAAAAATACCTTTATTTTTGAACGGACTGTTCTACTGATTATGTTGTGCTGAATTAAGCAGACTTTAACACGTTCAGGACCTATGACGAGTATACTCGTCATGGAACACTGCTACTTAGTGCTCCATGACGAGTATACTCGTCAAGGCATTAAACTGTCACCACGGCTGTTACACACAGCCAGGCACCCAGGGTCAATGCCGAGGGGGGGGTCCTGTGACCCCCCCCTTCCCCCCGTATCAGCGATCCGACCGCGGGGATCAGAAACTTTAAAATGCCCAAGATAAAATATTTTTTTCACTAGCCCCTACATGAGACAATGGCCCAAAAAATAAAAAAAAACTATGGCTCTCAGACTATGGAAACACTATAACATGATTTGTTTTTGTTTCAAAAATGATATTATTGTGTAAAACTTATATAGTATACATATTAGTTATCGCCGCGTCCGTATTGACCAGCTCTATAATAATATCACATGACCTAACCCCTCAGATGAACACCGTAAAAAAAAAAGAAAAAAAAAAAAACTGTGCTAAATAAACCATTTTTTGGTCTCCTTACATCACAAAAAGTGTAGTAGCAAGCGATCAAAAAGTCATATGCACCCCAAAATAGTGCCAATCAAACTGTCATCTCATCCCACAAAAAATGAAACCCTACCTAAGATAATCGCCCAAAAACTGAATGGCTCTCAGACTATGGAGACACTAAAACATGATTTTTTTGTTTAAAAAATGAAATCATTGTGTAAAACTTACATAAATAAAATAAATTATGCATATTAGGTATCGCCGCATCCGTGACAACCTGCTCTATAAAAATACCACATGATCTAACCTGTCAGATGAATGTTGTAAATAAAAAAATAAAAAAAACTGTGCCAAAAAAGCTATTTCTTGTTACCTTGCCTCACAAAAAGTGTAATATAGAGCAACCAAAAATCATATGTACCCTAAACTAGTACCAACAAAACTTCCACCCTATCCCGTAGTTTCTAAAATGGGGTCACTTTTTTGGAGTTTCTACTCTAGGGGTGCATCAGGGGGGCTTCAAATGGGACATGGTGTCCAAAAAAACAGTCTAGCAAAATCTGCCTTCCAAAAACCGTATGGCAACCGTCTGCGCCCTGCCGTGTGCCCGTACAGCACTTTACGACCACATATGGGGTGTTTCTGTAAACTACAGAATCAGGGCCATAAATATTGAGTTTTGTTTGGCTGTAAACCCTTGCTTTGTAACTGGAAAAAAATTATTTAAATGGAAAATCTGCCAAAAAAGTAAAATTTTAAAATTGTATCTCTATTTTCCATTAATTCTTGAGGAACACCTAAAAGGGTTAACGACGTTTGTAAAATCTGTTTTGAATACCTTGAGGGGTGTAGTTTATAGAATGGGGTCATTTTTGGGTGGTTTCTATTATGTAAGCCTCACAAAGTGACTTCAGACCTGAACTGGTCCTTGAAAAGTGGGTTTTTGAAAATTTCTTAAAAATTTCAAGATTTGCTTCTAAACCTTGTAACATCCCCACAAAATAAAATGCCATTCCCAAAATGATCCGAACATGAAGTAGACATATGGAGAATTTAAAGTAATAAAAATTTTTGGTAAATTTGGTATTTTTTTTATAAATAAAAAGTAATTTTTTTGACTCCATTTTACCAGTGTCATGAAGTACAATATGTGACGAAAAAACAATCTCAGAATGGCCTGGATAAGCCAAAGCATTTTAAAGTTATCACCACATAAAGTGACACTGGTCAGATTTGAAAAAAATGGCCTGGTCCTGAAGGTGAAAATGAGCCCAGTCCTTAAGGGGTTAAGTTTGGTTTGTTTTCCCCTTGGCTGCTGGAAGCTATACCTATTTTTGTTTTGGAAAATAAATCTGTTTTCTTTAACCCTGGGCTGGCTCATGCACCTGGTTAATTGGAGCGATCTTCCCCCATATTACAATTGGTGGAGGATGCGTGCAGGGCATGAAAGCCACAAAAGCCGTTTAAATTATAAAAAGTGACATTTAAAGAGACAGTACCCTGTTTTGCATGTCATGGGTGAAATCTCTGCAAGTTGCAGGAAAAGACATGGAGGAGGTTATGAAAGCCCTGATGCAAGCCAATGCAACTCAGCAGAAAGCTTTGGTGGGTCAGCAGCAGGCCACAGTAGAGGCAACCCGCCGCCATGAGGAAGCAATGGCGGCGCAGCAAGAGATAAACCGTGTGCTGATTGCTCAGCTTATAGAACATCAGGAATCTACACAAGCTCAGGTAGCTGCGTTGAAGGAGGCTGTACAACAGTTGGCTCAAGGACAAGTGCAAGCGAACAATGCCCCTGGGCCCCAAGTTGCTGTAACGCTGGGTTCACACCTGAGCGTTTTACAGCGCGTTCAAACGCGCTGTATAACGCTCAACACATGAAAACCAATGCTTCCCTATGGCCCTGGTTCACACTTGAGCGTTTTACAGCGCGTTTGAACGCGCTGAAAAACGCCCTACGCTCAAAAAAGTTCTTGAGCTTCTTTGGGGCGTTTTGTCGCGCGTTCCCGTACATAGACTTTTGGGAACGCGCGACAATGGGCGTTCGCTTGTCTCTGTATGCGCGATTGTAAACGCCGGTACAATCGCGCATACCGAGCGTTCCTTTCAGAACGCTCAGGTGTGAACCCAGCGTAAGAGCCAGCCACCTATTACAAAAACTGTCCTCTGGTGATGACATTGAGGCCTTCCCGTTGACTTTCGAGAGAGTAGCAGAGAGAGAAGGGTGGCCTCAGGACCAATAGGCCAGCATCATTGCGCCCTTTCTTACGGGTGACCCTCAACAGGCCTATTTTGACCTGCCAGTTGAACTCGTTAAAAACTATGAGCAGCTAAAGGCGGAGATCCTGGCTCGACTGGGGGTAAATACGGCTGTTCGGGCCCAAAGAGTGCACCGCTGGGGTTACCAGGCTGGCCGTCCACCAAGAGCCCAAATGCATGACCTGGTGCAACTAGTAAAAAAGTGGCTGCAGCCTGAGAAATTGACGGGCCCACAAATTGTGGAACGGGTGGCCATGGACCGGTACCTGCGATTGCTGCCGCATGACGTGCAACGCTGGGTAAGCCATGGGGACCCTGCGACGGTGAATCAGTTGGTGGAACTAGTAGAGTGGTACACCGTAGTGGAGGACTTGCTCGGACCCGTCAAGCACCGGGAACCCACGTCGAGAAAAGTGCGGCCAGTTACCACACCCAGGAGGGGAGCCATCCCGGATTCTGGGCCAGAGGTCCCTACAGCAGTGCCCTCCGAACCGCGGAGGCTAACTACTGTAAGAAAGATGGGGGACATACAGTGTTGGCGTTGTCAAGCCTATGGCCATACCCGGGCCCAATGCCCTCTTCAGGACGAGCCCATGGAATGCGGGACAGGACAGAGAGTCTCCCTGTACGCACAGCGAGCATGCGTCACACATCTTGACCTAACTGCCGATCAGTTTGAGTGTGAAATTTGCGTGAACCATCTCCCGGCCAATGCCCTCTTGGACTCCGGCAGCATGGTGACGTTAGTCCACGCCAGAATGATCAGGAGACTCGGCCCTGTAAGTAAGACTCTTTGTGTTGTTTGTATTCATGGGGACGCTAAGGAATACCCCTTAATACCAGTGACTATTGCCCATGGCTGTACTTCCGTGACCCAGGAAGTTGGGATAGTGAACAGCCTGATCCATGATGTCATTGTGGGGCAAGACTGTCCGATATTTCTACACCTGTGGAAACAGGCGCAAAGTGGGTTCCCTGAACAGTCAAAGAGACTAGAGACTTTGATCTCTGATGGGTCAAATCAGAAGAGTAGTGGTCCAGAACTGCCGAGGACACTTCTCCCCAATATGGACATGCCTAGTGGCAGTAAGAATGGTAATGGTAAAATTTATGATGGGGTTAATGTTCGGGATGTGCATGATTTAGGGTCCAGAGCTGAGCTGACCACTGAGGGGGGGGAAGGCTCCCTGTTGCAAGTGATGTTGGGGGAGGATGAGGAGGAACTCTCCCCACCACAGACCCAAGTCGAGGAAGACGAGGGGGAGACCTTAGGGTACTTTCACACTTGCGTTTTTCTTTTCCGGCGCCGAGTTCCGTCACAGGGGCTCTATACCGGAAAAGAACTGATCAGTTTTATCCCCATGCATTCTGAATAGAGAGTAATCCGTTCAGTTTGCATCAGGATGTCTTCAGTTCAGTCGTTTTGACTGATCAGGCAAAAGAGAAAACCGCAGCATGCTACGGTTTTATCTCCGGCGAAAAAAACTAAAGACTTGCCTATGGCATTTTTTACCATAGGACTGTATTAGTGAAGGATCCGGCATTCAGAATACCGGAATGCCGGATCCGTTCTTCCGGTCTGCACATGCGCAGACTTCAAAAAAGGTGTGAAAAATAAATGCCGGATCCGGCATTTCAATGCATTTTTTTCGACTGATCAGGCATTTTTAAGACTGATCAGGATCCTGATCAGTCTTACTAATGCCATCAGTTAGAATACATTTTGCCTGATCCGGCAGGCAGTTCCGGTGACGGAGTTGCTTGCCGGATCTCTCTGCCGCAAGTGTGAAAGTATCCTTACCCGAACCAACTTACCCAGACCTGATTGTACCCAAGGGTGCGTTTGGCTCCGCCCAGTTACAGGATCCCTCCTTAACACATGCTAGAGAGCAGGTGGTGGTTATAAACGGAGTCTCACAGGTTCCCGAGGCAGAACTCAGGTTCCCTCATTTTGCGCTAAACGGGGACTTGCTGTACCGAGTGGCGGAAATCCGAGGGGAAATTATTGAACAGCTACTGGTGCCCCACTCGTATCAGAGACAGCTCCTCGATTTGGCGCATAATGATGCATTAGGCGGACACCTGGGAGCAGAGAAGACAGAGGCCAGGATAACAGACAGGTTCTACTGGCCTGGGGTAAAGGCAGAGGTGAAGAGGTATTGTGCGTCCTGCCCCACGTGCCAGCTAACAGCCCCAGTGTCACACTGTCGGAACCCCCTGGTACCTTTGCCCATAATCGAAATACCGTTTGAGCAGATTGCCATGGACCTGGTGGGGCCATTGGTAAAATCAGCACGGGGACATCAGCACATACTGGTTGTGGTAGATTACACAACCAGGTACCCAGAGGAGGTCCCATTAAGGAACACCTCCTCTAAAGCCATAGCTCGGGAATTGTTTCAGATGTTCTCCCACACGGGGCTGTCCAAGGAGATCTTGACGGACCAGGGCACCCCGTTTATGTCAAAGGTCATGGCAGGCCTCTGCAAGCTGTTTCAGATACGACCGTTGCGGACATCCGTCTATCACCCACTCTTTGAAAGGGGCAGGGTTTACAGTGAACCCGCAAAAGTCCGCCATTGGGTTGGAGGAAGCAAAGTACCTGGGATACACCGTAGGCAGAGGGCTAGTAAAGCCACAGATGAGCAAGGTAGAAGCCATACAGAACTGGCCTCGCCCTCTTACCAAGAAGCAGGTTCGGCTTTCTTGGGGATAGTGGGCTACTACAGGAGATTTGTCCCTAACTTTGCCACTTTTGCGGCCCCTTTGACGGACTTAACAAAAGGAAAGAAATCCATCATGATCAAATGGAGTAGGGAGGCTGAGGAGGCTTTTCAGAAACATAAAAGGGCCTTATGTGAGTCTCCGATGCTTGTCGCACCGGACTTCTTGAAAGAATTTGTGGTCCAGACGGACGCTTCAAGTGCAGGTCTAGGTGCCGTCCTGTCTCAGATAGTCAATGGGGAGGAACACCCCATGATCTTTCTCAGCAGGAAGCTGACTGCAGAAGAGAGGAACTACGCTGTGGTAGAGCGATAGTGTCTGGCCATCAAGTGGGCTCTGGACTCTCTGATATTTCCTGCTGGGTAGGAAATTCCACTGGTGTCCAACCATGCCCCATTGACCTGGATGAGACAGCACAAACAGACCAATGTCAGGGTCACGAGATGGTTCCTCTCTCTCCAGCATTTCAACTTTGTGGTCGAACATAGGTCAGGGAGTCAACATCAGAATGCTGATGCTCTCTCCCGGGTGCATTGATTGTTATCCACAAGTGCCTCTGCCGCCCCCGCGTTGGGGCAGAGGGGGGGGGATATGTAGAGGACGCCAAGGTTGGGTCCTCAGTGACATATGTATCACCATTATTTGGGTTGTGGTGCCTTTAAGAAAGTACTACCTGGGATCCGGTACCCACAGGGTTAACTCACTCTCCTGATAAAAGAGGAAAAGGAAGGGAGTGAGGGTGTCGAGTGGTGTGGACACACTGCTGTGGCTGGCTGTGAACAGAGCTGGAAACTGTGGACATGTGGAAAGTTTGGCAGGAAAGCCGACTGAAATCTACCACGGACTAAAAAGAACCCAGGGTAAAAATACCTTTATTTTTGAACGGACTATTCTACTGATTATGTTGTGCTGAATTAGGGCTCTTTCACACTTTCACACGCGTTGTTCTTTTCCGGCATAGAGTTCCGTCGTCGGGGCTCTATGCCGGAAAAATCCTGATCAGGATTAACTTTTACTCTAATTTCACTAAAAGCATTGGTGGTTGCAGTGGTACAAAGTACAAAATAACATACATACATAGAAAACACATATATTACCACCATCCAGAGTCGTTTGTAAGATAATAAAAATGGGTGGATCTTACCCCGTCCGGTAGACATACGATCAGTGGATGGTGTAGTGCTCCCGTGTGGTAATAGGCAATGGTGACCAAAATGCTTCAGATGATATGGCAGTCTGGCCAAAAATGCTTCAGATGATATGGACACTCCTATAATGCCCTGGTCTAGAGCCCTCCCTATATGGATGGTTAGGGGCTATTCTCATAGACCTGCCTCAACGACACGGAGCACCCTCCCCGACAGGGGCGACCCCATACGGAACCTGTCCCTAAATGGGGCCTATTCCCTGTAATTTCCCTCACTGTACAGCCCTACATGCCATGTTTCGTTCCAAAAGAAATGGGACTCATCAGGGGCTTATTGAAGTCAGAAGGTTTCAATAAAAATGCATTCCTACGCCAATAATTCATTATCAATTCTCTCATCATTGTGTCTTCCAATATGTTAGGTCTTCATCACTTATGTCAGCAGTGATATCAACATTAATGCTCCCTCGCTTTACGTCAGAGTGCGACAAACAGCACCCATGGGTCAGTACACAAAAGTGGGACAAATAGCACCCATGGGTCAGTGCGCATCAGATGCCATAGCATTCATCATCACTTAACATTCAAATGAAGCATGTATAGCTCTGTTGTTCATTGAGGCCATTGGGATATACTGTCTTAAAGGGAACCTGTCATCAACTTTATGCGGACCTGACTGAGGACAGCATAAATCAGTGACAGAAAAGCTGATTTCAGCGGTGTATCACTCATGAGCTAAAAGTAGGTGGTTGCCAAGAACCAGCATCATAATCATTGCAGCCCAGCCCTTGAAAAGAGTCAAATCTACCTGAGAAGAGTCCTGGTTATTCCTAATCTCCTGCTCTCCTCGCCCATCTGCTGATGGTTGGCAGTTCTCTCCTAGAAAGAAAGGGAGAAATCTAGGTAGAAGGCTGTCAGCAGGTGGGCAGGAGAGCAGGAATTTATGAATAACCAGGACTCTTCTCAGTTGGCCGTGACTCTTTTCCAGGCCCAGTCTGCAATGATTGTGATGTTGGTTCTCGACAACCAGTTACTTTTAACTTATAAATGACAGACCGCTGAAATCAACTCACCTGTCTCTACTTTATTCTGCTGTTAGTATGGGCAGCAGAAAGTTGATGACAGGTTCCCTTTAAGGTAGAATATCCATCTCGGCTCACACTGGAGGATTCTTTTATCCTAATCGCCGCCTCTTAAAGGTGGCTTCACTTTTTCGATGCCCATGAAGGTGAGGCACCTTGGGTCCCCACCGTGCTCAACACGTACATGGCGCGAGACTGCAGTGTCCCTACAGTTGTGGATATCGTTTATATGCTCGCCGATTCTCCTTCTCAGCTCCCTTTTTGTTTTGCCAACATATTCTTTCATACAGGTGCATGTGATTTTATAGACAACCCCTATGGTTTTACAGTTTATCAGATCTCTGACAACATATGTTTTCCCTGTATTGCTGCTCCTAAAGGATTTTCCACACTGCATGTACTTACAGGCTATGCACCCTCCACATCGGTAGTTACCATAAACTCCTTTTTCTAGCCAGGTTTTTTGCGCTGGTTTAGGGGAAAAAAGACTGTTCACCGCCCAGTCACGTACACTCTTCCCCCTCCTGTATGTTATACTCGGATATTCCTTTATGGTGGCACAAAGGTCAGGGTCCATCCTGAGTACATGCCAGTGTTTGGTAATAATTTATTTTACACCTGCAGAAGCTTCATTAAATGTACTTAATCAAACGTGTCTCCTGTGTCTCTGTTGGAGACATATTATCAGTACTATTTGTCTTATTGGGAGTGAGAAGGGAACTACGAGTGCAGGCTTTTGCGGCCTTATAGGCCGGTGTTAATGTGCCAATGGGGTAACCCCGATCCATGAAGGGTAATGGGTAACCCCGTTCTTTTAGGTGTGTTGCCTGTTTTTGGAATTCTGCCTCCTTGGAGCAATTTCTCCTTATTCTTAGGTATTGGCCTCGAGGGATCCCCCTTCTGAGGGGGAAAGGGTGACAACTGTCCCACCTCAGGAGGGAATTCGTCGAGGTTGGTTTTCGCAAAATTGTTGTTTCAAGACAACCGTCTTGATTCTTGATGATGAGAATATCTAAGAATGGTAGCTGTTTCTCATCACACTCTGACGTAAAGCGTAGACCAATCTGAAAATAGGAATATAACCATTAAGCCCTCGGACAAGGGAGGAAACACTGTCATTATGGATACAGACAGTTATAAAACAATGTGTGAAAAACTCCTGGCCTCACGTGACTGCTATGAGACCCTGAAGGGAGATCCCATGACTAAATATAAGCAAGAACTCAAGAGTATATTGGACACAGCAAAAAAATAACAAATAACAAATCGACTGCTCAAAGCGGTGGGGTCAGAGTAAGCCCTAATACAGGGATAGCCAACCTGAAGCTCTCGAGCTGTTGCAAAACTACAACTCCTAGCATGCCCAGACTGCCTACAGCTATGAGCCTACAGCAGGGCATGGTGGTAGTCTTAGTTTTACAACAGCCGGAGAGCCACAGGTTGGCCATCCCTGCCCTAATGTGACCCTGTGGTATAACCTTAAGCTTGCCCCGATAACTAGATTTCAGTAGCAGCCTCACCACTGGGCACTCGTCCTTAAAAGGACGACCCCGTCAGGAACCTTTCCCTGTGAACTGGCCTTAATTGGCCCTAATCTAGTCCCGCTCCCTACATGCACGTTTCATGTCTAAGAAATCATCAGAGGAAAATTTAACTAGGACTTTTAGAACAGAGACGATCGGGTGACACCAGTTATAACACACCCGTATGATCGTCTGTAAAATCTATGGACAGGTGGAAGAAGAAGTACTAGATAAAGCTCCTCAACTACATGTACGGGGCATCTGACTAGCCACGGGCAATGGATCGCCATGGACAACAGTCAGCAGATGTCAAGATCCCTGCCAATGTCTTCTGCTGTGCGAGATTTCCCATTGCCAGGAGCTGACATCAAGAGGCCAGCAGAGCTCTGTGAGAGTAAGCTGGGCAGGATAGAGGAGATGACTCTGTTACTCGCCTCATCTAGCAGTACGCCCCAGTGGCTACCTGAGCTATGTTTGATGACATCAGGTACATTTTAAAAGTGGATTTTTCCTACAAACAACCTGATTGTCAAATTTAACAAAACCTGTTTCTGAAAGCCGGCAGCTTGTACAGGGGGGACATGTAAATAGGTCAATAACACTCTCCAAAAGACATACTGATAGGGAACTTACATTGCGAGCCCCATTGGGGACAGTGTGATCCTAATGTCTGTATAGCCCTGCTGAATATAGTAGCGCTATATAAATGCAGAACATAAATACAATAAATAAATAGGCCACTTCTGATGACAGGTTCCCTTTAATGGATTTTTAATAATGGCTGCTCTGTATTTGCATCGCACCAGTTATAACAAAAACTTATATTATTCCAGTGAAAATGAAGTTTTCATGCAAACCAACATTCAGAGAAGAATTTATTACTTTTTGAACTACTAGATACAGTCTATAGGTGGCTCCAATATTGATTACACAATTTCCCCCCTCCCTGTTTGGGTGTGATACTAGTATCATCAAAGGACCCTATTATGCCCAGGTCTATACATAAATGCAAAGTTCAAAGGCCAAAGGTGACAAATGGCCTGAGGATCTGGTCGACATATTCACTGATTCGTTGGGTGAGGTTATCATTCCCCGATACAGTAGGCCTCCCTGGAATCCGTGTTTTGTTTTTGTGCACTTTGGGTCGGGCATAGAAGGTTGGGACTTTATTATAGAGGTAAGTACGTAGCTTCATCTTTAAAGATAAGATTTTTTGGTTTGGCTTCGGAGAGATGTTTTAGCTCTTAGACATTGGTGGGGTTCCCCTGGAGTAGTTATGTTTATTATTCCGCAACAATCTTAGGACCATGTCCACATAGTCATCTCTGTCTTGGATGACTAGGTTTCCCCCTTTGTCGCTGGGTTTTATAAAGATGTCATTGTTCGTCTTCAATTCCTCAAGAGCTATCAGCTCTTCCGGAGTAGGATTCGATGTGCTAGTTTCCTTCCTCAGTCTCAGCGCCTTTATATCTTGAGTTAACAGTTTAACAAAAGGTATCAATTTCTTTAAATTGTCCAAAAGGTGGTGTATTTTTCGACTTGGGCTTTAAATGATTTAAAAGGCGGGTCAAGGGTTACTTCAAATCCTTCAGTTTCTAATATTAGATTCTCCGAAGTGTCTACACAACTTTTTTAAATAGCGAATTGGCCCTAGGAGATTATAGCACTGCGACCAGGTGCACTGCAGACACCGCAATCGACGTGCTTATGGGAAAGAGGGATTGGTGTGCACATAGGAGGCAATAATATGAACAGTGGAGAGGCAATGATATGATATAAATTGATACTAGCCTCCGAGTACAACCAACCACTGCTAGGATACACACTATCTACCATATTGCAGCAATTAGATACTGTACCGCTCCAATAATATCACCCTATTCTGCGCCAGTGGAGCAAGTATTGCTATTCACTGACACAGTTATGGCATAAAAATAAACAGGATACATTCCACTACAATTGTGGTGGACCATATACAGTACAATTATCACCAGTGTCAAAGGTGAAAATACTATAAATCACTGACACTGCTGCAACATAGGAGTATGTATGGGATATGAAAATAATATCCCAATGATATGTCCCTGAGCTTAATAATTATTAAAGAGGTTATACTTCTATACTGAGAGTGAAAGATCTAGTGTCACTATGCATAAGCATAGGGTCAATTCCAACGTTTAATCTTCTTCTTTTTGTCTGAGTAGTTTTATAATAAATAGTAAAAGTTATGTTTTATTAACAGCCAGAAACAGGTATTGATCGCCTTTGCATCGATGTGATACTAGGACACCACTGGGTTTACAATTTGTGTCTAGAACCCGAAAACACACGGTGTAAGGCAAATAGAGAACTGCTCCCCTATAAAACCTCTCTGCACATACAATAATCCTATATGTTGTCAGACCAGGACCGTGACTGTTCTCTGAGGTGTCAACAAGGGACCATTTAACAGCTGCCATGAGATATTTTGGGGCCCCATATACTGGGATTGGTCAGAGCCCCTGGGGACAGTGGGATATAGCATTGAAGTCTTTAGCAGGAAGGGGTGAGCAGAATGGCCGGCAAGCTGTCACTGACCACTGGGGATTTGTCCTCCTATGATTACTTCTTTAGGGCAGAACATTGTGAGATCTTTATGGTCAGACAGGCGGCTGCTACTGTTCATTGGTGGCTCTTTTTATTTCAGCTCTTTTTATTTCGGCTCTACCATAAGGATTTTCTTATTTCCAAAAATTCAGAAGTGTCAGTAAAGCCTCTAAGTACTACGGAAAGAGGGTTCATAGAAGTTATAAGAATGGGTGATAACCCCAACCTTCTGATCAATACTGTGGGACACCTGGTATCGGTAACAATTGTGTGCTAATAAAGGAAAACCTGTCGGAAAGTACAATATGTGACCCCCAAACTGCCACCACTACCTGACTATACAAGGAGTCATCAGTAGCCAGTGAAGGAGCAGAATCTGTGAGTCTTCTCTGCTTTATGTAGTGGTTACTACTCACCTGGGTGGTTATCGGTGGGAATGTCCTCTATGATCTGCTCATCACCCCTCACATATGTATCTTCAGCCTTAATATTGGTCAGATTTTTACCCAGATTTAAAAGCTGTGAAACAGAAATTGTAAAAGTCAGCAGACTGATGGAGAAGTCGTGTGGAAGGTTTGATGTGACCAGAAAAGATCATTAATTACAATGACAATAAGTGATGAAATGACAGCAGAGTTATCTGCTATGGCAGCGGTCCATGCCTATAGCTCCTCTCCTTCCTGCTGGTGGGCACGCCTGCTGCCTGGTTTACCTGCTCCATAGCTTTAGGGCTCCAGTGGTCCAGTCCCACAGACATCCCTCTCTCCCTTCCCAGTGGTCCCGGCTGCTGGAATAACGCTGTCCTCCCACACAAGCTGAGGCCTGCTTCCTGCCGATAATGACCTTCTCTGCCCATAGGTCATGTGTGCACACACTATCTCTGGCTCTTATAGGGCCGGCATGCACGCACTCTGATCTCTACAAGCCATGGAAAGGAGCCTGATCAATAGGTTCTAGTATGCTAGTTTCATGCAAAGCTTGTTCTGTGTACAGACTTCTAGATTGGACCCTTTGCTGTCTGTCCTGACCTGACCCTTGCCTGATCTCCGCTCTGATCCTGAGCTGCTTGCCATGACAACGGACCATTTATCAGATTGCATATATTCTGCTTTTACTTACCCTGTGGGTCACCAGTCAATTGTACAAAAACTACTTCAAGTGCAGCAGCCTAGTGGTTCCCCTGCAACAAATTCCAGATCCCTCTACAGTGGATAAAATGGGAGGGAAGGGGGTCACTTATATAACACACTTTGGGGCAGAACCATGTCAAATCTGTTCAAGAGTCTACATGTGCCATGTTTCATTGTCTGACCCAAAAATATCTGCAGGTCTCCTGTATATATGCATCTAGTTGGTTCCTTATTCCAACCAGCAGACTCTACCGACCAGAAAACTGTGAGAAGATCCAGACGAAATGCAAGGTCTATAGTTAGCTGTAATCCTGACATCTCTACCTTTCTCATTATACAAGGATAAAACATATAATACTGGTTTATAAAACAAGACTGAACACAAGATCTTCACAGCACTTCTACAGATCATAGGGAACCTTTCATGAGACCTTATTTCCATCTTTCTGATCATCATATGGAATGCTTTGATGTTTTTCTGAACCATCCTGTAGAAGAAGAGGACTGGGACATCTCTCATCCGGTAGTACAAGGGGACTGGGACATCTCTCATCCTGTAGAAGAAGAGGACTAGGACATCTCTCATCTTGTAGAAGAGAACTGGGAGGGAAAACTGTAGGGAAAACATACGGTGACAATTAATTTCTTACATATAACTAGTGAGAGGATGTGTGTATTTAGTCTTGTCTTTTACTTGGTGGCTGGTGATCCTCCATCATGATGTTCTTGTACAGATCTTTGTGTCCTTCTAAATACTCAGACTCCTCCATGGAGAAATAGACGGCGACATCCTGACACCTTATAGGAACCTGACAACACAATGATACAGTCATCACCCAGATACCTTCATAGTGTTACTGTATAATGTCCCGGCATTCCCAGTGATGTCACCTCTGCAGTCAGCAGCTCAATAATCTTCTTGGTGAGCTCTAGGATCTTCTCTCTGTTGACTTTCTCATGTATCGGGATGTGAGGTGTCGGCCTGGATATTGGGCTCAGGATTCCTCCCCGTCCTTCAGATACCGGGGCCTGACAATGCTCACTAGAGGTCTTCTTCACTGCTGTGTATTCCTGGTTATGGAGAGACGCAGTAATAAATATCACTCCATACATCTCCAGAGTCCCTCACCTCTCCAGTCATGTCCATCTGTTAGTAACAGAGAAGATGATGTAACGTGACATCATCAGAATCTCTCACCTCTCCAGTAAGCCGGAGGAGGATCTCTAGGGTGAGATTTATTATACTCTCTGCCATCTTGTCCCCATCCCTATACATCCTTGATGGGTCAATCAGGAGAATGATCTTATATAGGAGATATACACTGAGCGGATCCTATATTGTAGGAACCTGAATGGAAAGAAGATGAACCGATGTAAAATCATAGAAAATCCCATGTAAAATACAATTACTGGATATAAGAAGAGGAAACACTGGAGGAGATAATAAAGTGTATCAAGGCAGTTCCTCCATGTTTAAGGTCAAAAGCCTGTCACACCTTCATATTACCACTATAGTCAGTTACAGGTCACAGTCATACCAGTATAAGGCTACTTTCACACTAGTGTTTTTTGCAAATCCGTCATGGATCTGCAAATACGCTTCTGTTACAATAATACAACTGCATGCATCCGTCATGAGCGGATCCGGTTGTATTATGTCTTCTATAGCCATGACGGATCCGTCATGAACACTATTGAAAGTCAATGGGGGACGGATCTTTTTTCTATTGTGTCAGAGAAAATGGATCCGTCCCCATTGACTTACATTGTGTGTCAGGACGGATTAGTCTTGCTCCGCACCACATTGCGGACAGAAAAACACTGCTTGCAGTGTTATTCTGTCCGTCATGGGAGAGCAACCAAATAGAACAGAAAGCACTTTGGTGACTCCGTTTCATTCAGTTCAGTTTTGTCCCTATTGACAATGAATGGAGACAAAACTGAAGCGTTTTCATCCTATGACGGATCTCAATAGCGGAACTGAAAACCCTAGTATGAAAGTAGCCTTAGGCCTCATGCACACGACCGTTGTGTGCATCCGTGTCCATTGTTCCGTTTTCCATGATTTTCTGCGGACCCATTGACTTTCAATGGGTCCGTTGAAAACTCGGAAAATGCACCGTTTGTCATCCGTGTCCGTGATCCATGTTTCCTGTCCGTCAAAAAATTATGACCTGTCCTATTTTTTTGACGGACAACGGTTCACGGACCCATTCAAGTCAATGGGTCCGTGAAAAAACACGGAGGCACACAACATTGCCCTCCGCGTCCGTGATCCGTGTCCATAGGCTACTTTAGTACAGACGGATCGGCAGATCCGTCTGCATACAGCTTTTTCTAACACAGAGGCGTTCCCATAGTGATGGGGACGCTTTAAGTTAGAATATACTAAGAACTGTGTACATGACTGCCCCCTGCTGCCTGGCAGCATCCGATCTCTTACAGGATTCTGTGATCCGCACAATTAACCCCTGCCGGCCCTGAAGGGTTAATTGTGCGTATCATAGCCCCTGTAAGAGATCAGGTGCTGCCAGGCAGCAGGGGGCAGACCCCCCTCCCTCCCCAGTTTTTAATTTATTAGTGGCCAGTGCGGCCCCCCTCCCTCCCCTGTATTAAATTCATTGGTGGCCAGTGTGGCCCCCCCCTCCCCTGTATTAAATTCATTGGTGGCCAGTGCACCCCCCCGGCCCCCCCCTCCCCTGTATTAAATTCATTATTGGCCAGTGCGGCCTCCCCTCTCTCCCCCCCCCCCCCATCATTGGTGGCAGCGGAGAGTTCCGATCGGAGTCCCAGTTTAATCGCTGCCACCAATGATGGGGGGGGGAGGGGAGGCAGCACCTGAGAGGGTCTGCCCCCTGCTGCCTGGCAGCACCTGATCTCTTACAGGGGGCTATGATATGCACAATTAACCCCTCAGGTGCGGTGAGGGGTTAATTAATGCAGGGGGCAGTCATGTCCACAGTTCGTAGTATATTCTAACTTGAAGCGTCCCCATCACCATGGGAACGCCTCTGTGTTAGAATATATTGTCGGATCTGAGTTTTCACGATGTAACTCAAATCCGATGGTATATTCTAACATAGAGGCGTTCCCATGGTGATGGGGACGCTTCAAGTTAAAATATACCATCGGATTGGAGAAAACTCTGATAGGGACTCCTGACTTTACATTGAAAGTCAATGGGGGACGGATCCGTTTGCAATTGCACCATATTGTGTCAACGTCAAACGGATCCGTCCCCATTGACTTGCATTGTAAGACAGGACAGATCCGTTTGGCTCCGCACGGCCAGGCGGACAGCAAAATGACTTTTTTTTTTTTCTTTCCTTCATGTCTGATGATCCTCCAAAAATCACGGAAGAAAAAACGGACACGGATCACGGAACAAAAGAACCCCGTTTTGCGGACTGTGAAAAAATACTGTAGTGTGCATGAGGCCTAAAGCTGTAATCTAGTAGATCACTTCATAGATCTAGAGCTCAGACTGCCCTCGTCCGATCAGATGGAATCACAAGAATAAAGGGCATCTGTCAGCAGATTGGTACCTGTGACAGCGGCTGACCTGGTACATGTGCGCTTGGCAGCTGAAGGCATCTGTGTTAGTCCCATGTTGATATGTGCCCGCACTGCTGAGATAATTATGTTTTATTATATGCAAATGAACCTCCAGGAGTAATGGGGGCGTTGCCTTTTTACCTAGAGGCTCCTCCTCTCTGCACCTGCCACGCCCTTTTCACTTTGATTGACAGGACCAGGCAGTGAAAACGTAATCACACCTGACCCTGTCAATGAAAGTGAAATGGGCGTGGCAGGTGCAGAAAAAAAGGAGCCTCTAGGTGTAAGGGCAACACCCCCGTTGCACCCAGAGGCTTATTTGCATATATTAACCCTTCCTACCCAAGGCCAGATTTCACCTTCCTGCCCAGGCCTATTTTTGCAAATCGTACATGTGTCACTTTATGTGGTAATAATTTTGGAATAGTTTTACTTATCTAACCGATTCTGAGACAGTTTTCTGGTGACACATTGTACTCCATGTTAGCGGCAAAATGGGGTCAATATCAGGGTGGATAAAAATCAATGATGTTTTTTTAAAAAAAAAAATCTGATTTTTTTTATTTAAATCTGATTTTTTTGATTTAAATCTGATTTTTTTTATTTAAATCTGATTTTTGGGATTTAAATCTGATTTTTTTGATATAAAATGCTTTTTGAGGAAAATATATTACCATCCAAAGGTTATTTCATTATGAAATAAAGATTACTTTTTTAATTATGTAGAATAAGGCTGTATATGTTTAATTTTTTGTTAAATTCCATTAATCCATTCACAATGTCATGCTCTTCCAGAGGATTTTGTTAGATTACTGGGTAGTTTCTCTGCCTACAAGATATTATCACAGATGCTTGGTTTAATTTTGGAGTTCTCAAAACTGGATTTATAACATGAAAAGAGTTGAGAAAAAGATCTTAATCCTAACTTCTACAAACCTATAAATACAGAATCAACCCCTGCAGTGCTAAGTTTAGAGTTCAGTGAATAGAATATAAACAATATTTTTCTGATTGTTTGGAGTGGAATAGATCTGCACAAGAAGAAAGTGAAACTAAGTGTAAGGAGGAAAAGGCAAGCAGACAAGGAGTACTACAAAATGAAAGTGAAACTTTCTGAGCACAGTACTGCACAGCCACAGACAGACAAGTCTTTGGATCTTTTTGTGTGTATGACCTGAGGTTTATCACATTCTTTCCTTGGAGGAAAAAAACTATAATGGCAGCAGGCCGTAAAAGAGACCCAGTTTGGCAATATTATAATGAAGTTCCTTTACCTATCGGTAAGGCAGGCATGTGTGCAAAATGCAAACACTGCAACAAACATGGATGTTTAAGCAAATAACATGCTGTAATGTTATTGTTTCAGTTGAATAAATCCTATTTAAATTGTTATTATTAAGGTAATGATTATTTTTCTTGTTCCTAAGTACAACAGAAAAATTGTCCAAATATGAATCTTTATGTAAAAAGATTTTAAATCAAGCCTTACTGACTAGTGATTTAAATCGTGATTTAAATCGGTTTGATTTAAATCAAATCCACCCTGGTCAATATACAGTACAAACCAAAAGTTTGGACACACCTTCTCATTCAAAGAGTTTTCTTTATTTTCATGACTATGAAAATTGTAGATTCACACTGAAGACATCAAAACTATGAATTAACACATGTGGAATTATATACATAACAAAAAAGTGTGAAGCAACTGAAAATATGTCATATTCTAGGTTCTTCAAAGTAGCCACCTTTTGCTTTGATTACTGCTTTGCACACTCTTGGCATTCTCTTTATGAGCTTCAAGAGGTAGTCACCTGAAAAGGTTTTCACTTCACAGGTGTGCCCTGTCAGGTTTAATAAGTGGGATTTCTTGCCTTATAAATGGGGTTGGGACCATCAGTTGTGTTGTGGAGAAGTCAGGTGGATACACAGCTGATAGTCCTACTGAATAGACTGTTAGAATTTGTATTGAGTGGCCATCATTACTTTAAGAAATGAAGGTCAGTCAGTCCGAAAAATTGGGAAAACTTTAAAAGTGTCCCCAAGTGCAGTCACAAAAACCAGCATAGTATATAGTATAATACACAGGAGGATGACTATGTATATACCTGCGCTGTACATATAGATTACACTCAGATAGACCCAGGTTATACCAGCATAGTCTATACTATAATACACAGGAAGATGACTATGTATATACCTGCGCTGTACATATAGATTACACTCAGATAGACCCAGGTTATACCAGCATAGTATATACTATAATACACAGGAGGATGACTATGTATATACCTGCGCTGTACATATAGATTACACTTAGATAGACCCAGGTTATACCAGCACAGTATATACTATAATACACAGGAGGATGACTATGTATATACCTGCGCTGTACATATAGATTACACTCAGATATACCCAGGTTATACCAGCACAGTCTATACTATAATACACAGGAGGGTGACTATGTATATACCTGCGCTGTACATATAGATTACACTCAGATAGACCCAGGTTATACCAGCATAGTATATACTATAATACACAGGAGGATGACTATGTATATACCTGCGCTGTACATATAGATTACACTCAGATAGACCCAGGTTATACCAGCATAGTATATACTATAATACACAGGAGGATGACTATGTATATACCTGCGCTGTACATATAGATTACACTCAGATATACCCAGGTTATACCAGCATAGTATATACTATAATACACAGGAGGATGACTATGTATATACCTGCGCTGTACATATAGATTACACTCAGATAGACCCCGGTTATACCAGCATAGTATATACTATAATACACAGGAAGATGACTATGTATATACCTGCGCTGTACATATAGATTACACTCAGATAGACCCAGGTTATACCAGCATAGTATATACTATAATACACAGGAGATGACTATGTATATACCTGCGCTGTACATATAGATTACACTCAGATAGACCCAGGTTATACCAGCACAGTATATACTATAATACACAGGAGATGACTATGTATATACCTGCGCTGTACATATAGATTACACTCAGATAGACCCAGGTTATACCAGCATAGTATATACTATAATACACAGGAGGATGACTATGTATATACCTGCGCTGTACATATAGATTACACTCAGATATACCCAGGTTATACCAGCATAGTATATACTATAATACACAGGAAGATGACTACACACCTACCTGCCCTGCTGGACACAACATGTACCCACCGTAGAATGTATGGGCTTCTGAGAGGATGTAGCCCCGCCCCCAAGTTGTTCTAGAAACTAATGTTCTCCACAAAACCTCCCTGACTGTAAACCTGTCCCACAGCCCAACACACAGGACACTTACCTGCACCTTACTTATCACCATCACCTATGTCAGAGCCACGTTACCTCACCGAGGTGATCCTGTGTGGGCGGAGTTAGGCTCCAGGCTGTGCTGCTGGAGGAGGTAAAGGACCTGAGATGTCATGACCATGTGATCCTGTGTGGGAGGAGCCAGGTTACAGCCTGTGCTGCTGGAAGAGGACACTGTGTCAGGTAAGGACCTGCTGACGTCACAAACATCACGTGGCATCGTAAACAGGAGTGCAGCGCCCTCTTTATGCGTCATGACATGGAGCGAACTAATAAACCCTGCAGCGCAGTAGAAGTTCGCGGACCCTAATAGACTTATTTTGTACTGAAACTGTCTGTCGGGGATGTGCTGTGAGGGTCTGTACACCGTGTGCGGTTTTTAGTGTGATTTTCTACTGTGAACGTGCTAGGGATGTGCTGGGAGACAGCTGGGAGCATGCTGAGGGAAGGGAGGATATGGGGGGCTGTGTAGCAGGTTTGTATGTGAGGGATTGTACACTGGGGGGCGCTGTGTTGCATTTTATGCTAAGACTGGGGGGCTGTGTTGTAGGTAGGTGTTTGGGTTGTATATGGGGGGCTGTGTGGGATTGTACGTGGGGTGGGGGTTATGTTTGATGGGATTTTGTAGTAGGGCGGTGTCTGGTACGTGTGTGAGGGGGCTGTGTGAGGTTGCACACTGAGATGGGAGACATCTGTGTGGAATGCAGAGGGAGGGGGTTTCTGGTTGTGTAGTAGGGTGATGTCTGTAGGTTGTATGTGAGGGATTGTACACTGAGATAGTAGGGGGTGGATGCTGACGGAGGGGGTATCTGGTTGTATAGGGGGGCTGTGTTGCATTTTATGCGTGGCGGAGGTGTCTGGGTTGTATATGGGGGGCTGTGTTGGAAGGAGTTGTCTGTGAGAGGGGGTTGAGTTGGGGGGTGCTGCCTTGGGTTGTATGTGATGGGGGGGCAGCTGTGTGTATGCTGAGGAGGGGGCTGTGTGGGATTGTATGCTGTTGGTAGTGTGTAAAGGCTGTATTACAGAGGCAGATTTTCCAGGCGATAAGGAAGGAATCGCTTCCTAAGGAGACCGCTCCTATTACATGCAGCCATCTTGTCCACAGTATGGGGGGAGCGGTCGTTGTACCATCGCTCGTCTCCATGCTGTACAGTTATTTGCTGGCGGCAGATTGTAATCAGCGCGATCTGCCGTTTGCTTGTTCATCGGGTAATTACACTGTATTGATGATATGGGAATGTTGGGACGACTTCAGACCACTAATTACCGGCGGTATTACACTGTATTGATGAGATGAGAATGTTGGGGCGACTTCAGACCAGAGGTCGCAGTAACGCCTGTACAAGCGCCAGCGATGCCTGTTCAGGCTGTTTTACTCTCTGAAAAAAGATTAAAGGGCTTCTGTCACCCCACTAAAGTGATTTTTTTTTTTGGGCTAGTGAAATTAGTTATATTGCGATATATGACAATATAATTGTGTTACTTACTTTGATCCAGCAGTTTCTGCAAAAAACGAAGTTTTATAATATGTAAATTCGGTCTCTACCAGCAAGTAGGGCGGCTACTTGCTGGTAGCTGCTGCAGAAATCCGCCCCCTCGTCGTGTTGATTGACAGGGCCAGCCGGGATCTCCTCCTCCGGCCAGCCCTGTCGGCATTTCAAAAATCGCGCGCCTGTGTTGATTCGGCGCAGGCGCTCTGAGATGAGGAGGCTCGTCTCCTCAGCACTCCCTCAGTGCGCCTGCGCCGATGACGTCTTCTATTTCGGTGATGTCATCGGCGCAGGCGCACTGAGGGAGTGCTGAGGAGACGAGCCTCCTCATCTCAGAGCGCCTGCGCCGAATCAACACAGGCGCGCGATTTTTGAAATGCCGACAGGGCCGGCCGGAGGAGGAGATCCCGGCTGGCCCTGTCAATCAACACGACGAGGGGGCGGATTTCTGCAGCAGCTACCAGCAAGTAGCCGCCCTACTTGCTGGTAGAGACCGAATTTACATATGATAAAACTTCGTTTTTTGCAGAAACTGCTGGATCAAAGTAAGTGACACAATTATATTGTCATATATCGCAATATAACTAATTTCACCAGCCCAAAAAAAAAAAATCACTTTAGTGGGGTGACAGAAGCCCTTTAAATATGTTTCTAGGTTTTGGTTGGTACGCTCAGTCTGTCCATTCGACTGAGGATGGAAAGCTGAGGAAAAGGACAAGTGAACCCCCAAACGGGAACAAAAAGCTTTCCAAAAGTTAGAAATAAACTGGGTTCCCCGATCCGAAACCACATCGGAAGGGACCCCTTGAAGCTTCACGATTTCACTGATAAACACCTGAGCAAGAGTCTTAGCATTAGGAAGTGCGGGTAGCGCAATAAAGTGTACCATCTTGCTAAACCTGTCTACTACTACCAAGATAACTGTTTTACCCGCAGACAAAGGTAAGTCAGTGATGAAATCCATTGACAGATGTGTCCATGGCCTATTGGGGATGAAAAGTGGCAATAAAGACCCTGCTGGACGTGTATGAGAGACTTTCGCGCGTGCACAAGTAGAACAAGTAGACACGAAATCCATTACATCCTGACGCAACCTTGGCCACCAAAAACGACGAGACAATAGCTCCAAGGTTGCGGGTGCCCAGCAAGTGCCGAATTATGATGTTCCTTTAATAGTTCAAGACGCAGGTTTAACGGTACAAACAATTTCTCTGAGGGGCAAGAGGCCGGCGCTCTGAGATGAGGAGGCTCGTCTCCTCAGCACTCCCTCAGTGCGCCTGCGCCGATGACGTCTTCTATTTCGGTGATGTCATCGGCGCAGGCGCACTGAGGGAGTGCTGAGGAGACGAGCCTCCTCATCTCAGAGCGCCTGCGCCGAATCAACACAGGCACGCGATTTTTGAAATGCCGACAGGGCTGGCCGGAGGAGGAGATCCCGGCTGGCCCTGTCAATCAACACGACGAGGGGGCGGATTTCTGCAGCAGCCGCCCTACTTGCTGGTAGAGACCGAATTTACATATTATAAAACTTCGTTTTTTGCAGAAACTGCTGGATCAAAGTAAGTAACACAATTATATTGTCATATATCGCAATATAACTAATTTCACCAGCCCAAAAAAAAACAAACACTTTAGTGGGGTGACAGAAGCCCTTTAAGGTGTACCATGATGCCGTAGACCTTTCCATGCCAGTCATCAGCGCATGGCGCTCTGAACGGAATAGAAGTGCATCAATGTGCCTGAAATAAGGAGCTTTGTTATTGGTTAGTCCCGGGAGCTGTAAGAAGGAGGGGCCAGCTCCCGGGAGCTGTAAGAAGGAGGGGCCAGCTCCCGGGAGCTGTAAGAAGGAGGGGCCAGCTCCCGGGAGCTGTAAGGAGGAGGGGCCAGCTCCCGGGGGCTGTAAGGAGGAGGGGCCAGCTCCCGGGGGCTGTAAGGAGGAGGGGCCAGCTCCCGAGAGCTGTAAGGAGGAGGGGCCAGCACACGGAGGGCTGTAAGGAGGAGGGGCCAGCACACGGAGGGCTGTTTGCATCTTTTGCGGCCCCATTAAAGTGAATGGGTCCGCATCCGAGCCGCAAAAAATGTGTCTGAGACTCGGAACCAAAGCACGGTTGTGTGCATGTAACCTATGGCTTTTTTGTCTGTGATGAAAAAAATTTGCGGACCGCACATCACAGGCATTATAATAGAAAATGCCTTTTCTGGTCCACAATTGCGGACAAGAATAGGACATGTTCTATTTTTTCAGGAATGAAAATGCAGATTCTCGTCCGTTCCAGCCCCATTGAAAGTGAATGGGTCTGCAATTGCGGAACGAATGCGGACCCAAATTACGGCCGTGTAAATGGACCCTAAATTTACTTGATGAATGCTATGTGCTGAAGTGAGAGGACCCCTTTAACTGGGTGAGAGGAGGGCTAGGTCAGGATTTGGGGTGTACGATCTCTATAGAGAGTACAGTTTAGGCACGTTTAAAATGGTGTACTACTGGTAAGGATTCTGTAGGTGCGCTGGGGTAACATGGTTTAGCACTGGCGCAGTGTGCTGGAGGGACCAAGAGGATGATGGCATGCTTGAGATTTTTTTTTGCCCTTATGAAATGTATATGTGAAGCTTGTGAGGTGCTGGTAACAGTGTGGGTGTAGTCTGGAGGTACATGGGAGACCAGTGGGGTGCTGGTAACAGTGTGGGTGTAGTCTGGAGGTACATGGGGGACCAGTGGGGTGCTGGTAACAGTGTGGGTGTAGTCTGGAGGTACATGGGGGACCAGTGGGGTGCTGGTAACAGTGTGGGTGTAGTCTGGAGGTACATGGGGGACCAGTGGGGTGCTGGTAACAGTGTGGGTGTAGTCTGGAGGTACATGGGGGACCAGTGGGGTGCTGGTAACAGTGTGGGTGTAGTCTGGAGGTACATGGGGGACCAGTGGGGTGCTGGTAACAGTGTGGGTGTAGTCTGGAGGTACATGGGGGACCAGAAGTGTTACAGTATATTGCTGCTCCTCTGTAGCTTATTACAAATCACTGACATGGGCAAGATTATATTGTTTATTGGGGCTGAATTGTGTTTTTGATTTTTTTAATTAATTTGTCAGACAAGAAATACGCTTCTTCTATATAGGAAATCATTGTTACTCATTTAACACTTTCGCTACCAGTGCTGTACATGTATGGCACTGGTGCGGTTTGTAAACATGGCACCTGCTTGCGTTTGCTGCCGGTGCCATAGACTGTGGGTATCTGCTGTTTCGAACAGCAGAGGCCCGCGGCTAATGTCTGCAACTGGTAATAATGCAGATCGTGGACTTTACAGTCTTTAGATGCTGGGATCAAATGTGATCACGGCATCTAAAGGGTGAAAAACACGGAAGCGTGTGCTTTTAGGCTAAGACTGGTATCCCCGTGCGGCGTTTAGAGATGCCGGTCATTAATTCTTATAGGCTGGGTCTTTCTGAAGAGGCCTAGTGTATTTGAGCTGCAGTTCCTATATTGGCCAGCATGTGGCAGGCCAACATAGATCAGCAATCCACGATAAAAAAAATTAAATAAAAAAAAAGTAGTGGACATTTTATCCTCCTAGAGGGGCTACAAATTTTTTTAAGTAAAATTTTAATCCACCACTTCCTTAGAGTAAAAAATACATAAATAATAAAAAAATATATATATATATAAACATCATGGGCACCACCATGTCCAAAAATGCCATTAAAATCTAAAAATATTTTTCAAATACGGCGTAACAGAAAAAATATGGCCAATTCACCTTTTTTTCATCGCTTCTTACCACAAAAAAAAACTAGTAAAATGTTATAGTGAAAGTCACACACATTCCAAAATGGTAAGAATAAAATCTAAAGATTGTTCTGCAAAAAGTGAGCTCTAACTCACTAACTAAACTAAAAAAAAATATATGGGGGTCAGAATATGGTGATGTCAAAATATTTTTTTTCTTTAATTTATTCAGTATTTAACCACCTCAGCCCCCCTAGCTTAAACACCCTTAATGACCAGACCACTTTTTACAATTCTGTACTACACTACTTTCACCGTTTATTGCTCGGTCATGCAACTTACCACCCAAATGAATTTTACCTCCTTTTCTTCTCACTAATAGAGCTTTCATTTGGTGGTATTTCATTGCTGCTGACATTTTAACTTTTTTTGTTATTAATCGAAATTTAACGATTTTTTTGCAAAAAAATGACATTTTTCACTTTCAGTTGTAAAATTTTGCAAAAAAACGACATCCATATATAAAATTTTCGCTAAATTTATTGTTCTACGTGTCTTTGATAAAAAAAAAATTTTGGGTAAAAGTTAGTGTTTACAAACTATGGTACAAAAATTTGAATTTCCGCTTTTTGAAGCAGCTGAGGTTCTACAATGCCCAGACAGTAGAAAACCCCCACAAATGACCCCATTTCGGAAAGTAGACACCCTAAGGTATTCACTGATGGGCATAGTGAGTTCATAGAACTCTTTATTTTTTGTCACAAGTTAGCGGAAAATGATGATTTATTTTTTTCTTACAAAGTCTCATATTCCACTAACTTGTGACAAAAAATAAAAACTTCCATGAACTCACTATGCCCATTACGAAATACCTTGGGGTGTCTTCTTTCCAAAATGGGGTCACTTGTGGGGTAGTTATACTGCCCTGGCATTTTAGGGGCCCAGATGCGTAAGAAGTAGTTTGAAATCAAAATCTGTAAAAAATGACTGGTGAAATCCGAAAGGTGCTCTTTGGAATGTGTGCCCCTTTGCCCACCTAGGCTGCAAAAAAGTGTCACACATCTGGTATCGCCGTACTCAGGAGAAGTTGGGGAATGTGTTTGGGGGTGTCATTTTACATATACCCATGCTGGGTGAGAGAAATATCTTGGCAAAAGACAACTTTTCCCTTTTTTTTTATACAAAGTTGGCATTTGACCAAGATATTTATCTCACCCAGCATGGGTATATATAAAATGACACCCCAAAACACATTGCCCAACTTCTTCTGAGTACGGCGATACCAGATGACACGCTTTCGGGCCCCTAAAATGCCAGGGCAGTATAAATACCCCACCTGTGACCCCATTTTGGAAATAAGACACCCCAAGGTATTTAATGAGGGGCATGGCGAGTTCCTATAAAAAAAAATTTTTTGGCACAAGTTAGCGGAAATAGATTTTTTTTTTGTATTTTCTCACAAAGTCTCCCTTTCCGCTAACTTGGGACAAAAATTTCAATCTTTCATGGACTCAATATGCCCCTCACGGAATACCTTGGGGTGTCTTCTTTCCGAAATGGGGTCACATGTGGGGTATTTATACTGCCCTGGCATTTTAGGGGCCCTAAAGCGTGAGAAGAAGTCTGGAATATAAATGTCTAAAAAATTTGGATTCCGTGAGGGGTATGGTGAGTTCATGTGAGATTTTTTTTTTTTTTGACACAAGTTAGTGGAATATGAGACTTTGTAAGAAAAAAAAAAAAAAACAATTTCCGCTAACTTGGGCCAAAAAAATGTCTGAATGAAGCCTTACAGGGGGGTGATCAATGACAGGGGGGTGATCACCTATATAGACTCCCTGATTACCCCCCTGTTATTGATCACCCCCCTGTCATTGATGTATCCGTGGATCCGTAAAAATCATACGGACGTCTGAATGGAGCCTTACAGGGGGGTGATCAGGGAGTCTATATGGGGTGATCACCCCCCTGTCATTGATCACCCCCCTGTAAGGCTCCATTCAGACGTCCGTATGTGTTTTGCGGATCCGATCCATGTATCCGTGGATCCGTAAAAATCATACGGACGTCTGAATGGAGCCTTACAGGGGGGTGATCAATGACAGGGGGGTGATCAGGGAGTCTATATGGGGTGATCATGGGTTCATAACATATGGGGAATGTTAAGTAATAAATATTTTATGAGGTATCACTTTCTGTTTTAAAAGCAGAGAAATAGAAATTTAGAAAATGGTGAATTTTTTTAAATTTTTGGTAAAGTTGGGATTTTTTCATAAATAAAGGTGAAATATATTGACTCAAATATATGACTATCATGAAGTACAATGTGTCACGAGAAAACAATCTCTGAATGACTTGGATAAGTAAAGGCGTTCCAAAGTTATTACCACATAAACTGACATGTCAGATTTGCTAAATTAGGCCTGGTTAGGAAGGGGGGAAGTGGTTAAACAAATTACGGAAAAATAAAAATAAAACATCCTGCACGATATGATAATGAATGTTGCGGATGTGCATGGCTACATTTATACAATCACAGAAAATAATGCACTATAATAATAGATGCAAGCAGAACATATGGACTAAGCCCTCACTCTAGTGACCCAATCTGAGGGCTTAGTCCATATGTTCTGCTTGCATCTATTATTATAGTGCATTATTTTCTGTGATTGTATAAATGTAGCCATGCACATCCGAAACATTCATTATCATATCGTGCAGGATGTTTTATTTTATTTTTTCCGTGATTTGAATAGGACAAGGGATCAAAACATTCCCTAAGGGGGCTAATAGTTATTAAAGTGTACCTTTCATTTAAAAAACTTACCTCTATACACCTTTTCTCTCCATGCTTAGCCTTTATCTCCTATTGTAAACGCACGCACTGCAAACACCTTTTTGTGGTCATGTCGCATTTCTTATTTTCGGTTACTCGGTCTTTAAAATAGATACGATTCCGTTCTAAGGGGGCGGGACTTTATCTCAGACGTTGCGCATACGCACCACTCTTGTGACGCATTGGGAGCGTGCCTGTCATCAGGAACCTACTGAACTTCCCGCTAAATCTTTAGTATGGTATGTACCGTATATGTTCTGTCAAAGCAAACTGATGCCATCATTTTATTTTTTAAACCTACCACTTAGGCCGAATGCACAGGGCCTTGAGCGGTCTGTGGCATCCCGGCCCGGATTCCTGCTGAGAGCAGGAGCGCACAGCGTCATTGGTTGCTATGACGCCGTGTGCTTTATGCCGCTGCTGCTGTACAGTAATACACTCGTATAGATCATATTACTGTAGTGCAGCGGCGGCATGAAGCGCACGGCGTCATAGCAACCAATGACGCCGTGTGCTCCTGCTCTCAGCAGGAATCCAGGCCGGGATGCCACAGACCGCTCATGGCTGTGTTCCACGGCTGTGTGCATTCGGCCTAATATAGCGTTTTAGGCCTCATGCACATGGCCGTTGTTTGGGTCCGCATTCGAGCCGCCGTTTTTTGCGGCTCGGATGCGGACCAATTCATTTCAATGGGGCCGCAAAAGATGCGGACAGCACATCCGTTGCTCCGTTCCGTGGCCCCGCAAAAAAATTAGAACATGTCCTATTCTTGTCCGTTTTGCGGACAAGAATAGGCATTTCTACAATGGGTCGCCCGTTCCGCAAATTGCGGAAGGCACACGGGCGGCTTCCGTTTTTTGCGGATCTGCAAAAAACGGGACGGCCGTGTGCATCAGGCCTTATTGGAATAAATTATCGCGCAGCCTTTGTGCTTAGCTAGACTTATACAAATCGTCTCGTGATTGAATGCTCGCAAAGGGTGTTTAGCACCCTTAGGGGGGGAAATTTTGTCCCCAAGCTGTCACCCTGTGTCCCCCCCACCATTTATCTCTTCACACAGCGGTTGACAGTCTGGTGACAATGCACGCAAAGGGTTGATTTGCACCCTTTGGGAGCACTCTGTCCCCAAACTGTCAACCATGGTCCACCAAAAATGTACCGTACTTCTTTTTTAACATTGCTAATGTTATCATTAATAATTATTGTAATATATTTCTTATTCTAGGAATCAGAACTATCGAATCCATTAGATGAAAATTTTATTTATGAGAACGAACTATCAGATTCCTCAGACGAGGTATGAAATAATTTGAGAAAAAACAAGTGTGAGGGGGCACACTCAAAAGGGATACACAAGCGGTGATAGCGATGATACACTTTAATATTCTAAAATTTTAAGAACATACCCCTAAAACAACTACATAAAATACATATAACACGTATACAGATGGAAATAGGTGTAAGAACCTGTATAGTGACATATATGTGGTATTAGTTAGAGATGATTTTCATTATGTTTGCTTACTGTTACATGTACAGGGATGGGGGGGAGAGGGCCTCCGCTCGCTCTGGGCTTCCTTTCTCCCTCGGTTATACTGAGTGGCGGTGAAGGTGGGGGCTGGTTTCTCCTCCTTTGTTGGCTGCTAGAATGTGTACACTTAATCCATATTTTCATAGGTACAATAAGGTGTTTTGCTTGTTTATCCGTCCGTCCTGTCTCCCTTTGTTTGTTGTGGCTCCTCGTGTGTGTCCCCTTCCCTCCCCCCCCCTCCTGGGTATACATTCCCCATACCTGATCATTCGCTTATAGTGCCATGACATCTATCAAGACATGTTCGTATAACACGAACGGCCTAAATGCACTGGCCAAAAGGAACCAAATCTTGTATAGCCTCCACAAGCATAAGGTGGGTATTGCCCTCCTTCAGGAAACGCATTTTAAGACGGGGCACGTTCCTGCGTTTAAGAATAAATATTTCCTGATATGGGCTCATAGCACTTTTGATGCTTCTAAATCTAGAGGGATGTCTATTGCAATACATAGGAATGTTCCCTGCTCCATTCTAGATACTGTGGCTGACTGTCTAGGCAGATATTTATTCCTGCAGGTATCCATATACTCCAGAACCCTTGTGATTGCTAATGTCTACTTCCCGAATACAGCTCAGCTGACTTTCACATCGGAGATGTTCGCAGCCTTGGAGGAATTGAGACACTTACACTCCCTACGTCTGGTAGACGTTTGGCGTATTCTCCACCCCAATGATAAAGACTTCACGTTCTTCTCCCTAACTCATATCATCGCCTTGACTATATCTTTATTTCCCACGGCTTGCTAGATTTCCAGCCGGGGGCAGGCATTGAACCCATTATTTTTTCTGATCACTCTCTGATTTGGGTCTCCCTGAATTTAGGGGACTCTAGTCGCGGGAGGGGGACATGGAAATTGAATGACAATGTGTTGAGGGATACTGTTTGTGTGGCGGATATCAAAACTGTGGTCTCGGACTTCGTGGAGGTAGATAAAATGGATTCTTCGAGTCCAACCATTAAATGGGAGGCCTTAAAGTGCGTAATCAGAGGCAGATTAATTTCTCATGCCTCCAGGCTCAAGAAAATGCCCTGGGGGCCAGGGATAAGCTTAAAAAGCTTTTTTATGGCCATGGGGACAAAAGTGGGAGATTATTAGCTAGAATGCTACGGGCGAGACAGCCGGTCACTTACATTTCTTCCATTAATTGTAGGAGTGGGGGTAAGGTTCATTCTACCAGGGACATACTGCAAGAGTTCCAATCTTATTACGAAAGCCTGTACAATTTGAAAGGGAAGTATGCTGATTTAGCTCAAGAACAGAAAGTTTAGAAAATTAAGCAATATATGTCTCAGTTACTAGGCCCTAAGCTGTCTGTAGAAGAGAGGGACGATTTAGAGAGAGAAATCTCCCTTTTGGAGGTTCGGGGGGTCATTCAAAAATTAGTGGTTAGTAAATGCTCGGGTCCGGATAGCTTTACCCCACGATTTTATAAGACCTTCCTAGACAATATATCTCTCCCCCTTACCGATATGTGCAATTCTATAACAAATGACTCTTGCTTCCCTGCCCAGGCTCTTATGACTCACATTTGTATGCTTCCCAAACATGGGAGGGACCCTTTGGTGTGTAGCAACTACCGCCCAATCTCATTGATCAATATCGATGTGAAGATTTATGCCAAAGTCCTTGCCGAAAGGCTAAAAGTCTATATGCGTCTTTGATTCACGCGGATCAGGTGGGGTTTCTTCTTGGGCAGGAGGCAAGAGACAATACTATTAGAACTTTAGCACATATCGCGAGGTCCACCTCTTCGGATCCTCCCTATGCCTCCTCTTGGTTGACGCCGAAAAAGCCTTTGACTGGGTAGATTGGGTATTTTTACAGGAGGCGTTAGGGGCTTTTGGTCTAGGCCCTAATATGACGCACTGGATTCTTGCCTTATACCACAACCCCAGAGCGCAGGTCCGGGTGAACGGGGCTCTTTCTGACCCATTTCCAATCCTTAATGGTACGAGACAGGGTTGTCCCCTATCCCCTCTACTATATATTATAGTCATGGAATTCTTGGCCAGGGCCTTAAGGGCCAATCCTTCCATTCAGGGCCTGAACATTGGAACCTTAGAATCTAAAATAGCCATTTACGCTGACGACCTCTTAATATATTGTCCCGATCTGGTAGTTAGTCTCCCCAACATATTGAAAGAGTTTTGACTCTTCGGGGATTTAAGCAATTTCAAAGTGAACCTCCACAAGTCAGAGATTCTGAATGTTAACATACCGCCTGCTACAGTTTCGTCCTTAAGAACGTCAGTCTCTTTCCAATGGAAAAAGGACTACATTATATACTTAGGGACTACCATCCCATCTCACTTGGCTTGCCTACATCAGAGGAATTTTGTTCCCCTGCTGGAGGACATTAAGAAGGATTTGGCATCCTGGAGGAAACTCCCTCTGTCGTGGTTTGGGAGATTACACACTTTAAAGATGAACGTGCTGCCTAGAATCTTATATATCTTCAGAACCATCCCCATATCTGTGCCATGTGCTTTCTTCAGGTCCCTTAGAACACTGTTTTTGGAGTTCATCTGGGCTGGCTCATCTCCTAAATTGGGGATGTGTTTTTAACTAGATCCAAATTGAGGGGGGGGGATTGGAGTCCCAGATATGCAGTTGTACCATAGAGCATTGATCCTCTCCTATGTACTGGATTGGTTTCACAACCTTTCCTCCAAGAGGTGGGTTCAGTTCGAGAGGCAGGAATTGGGTTTCCCGGTTCAGGACCTATTGTGGATTTCCAAGCCTCATAGGCCTAAATATATCCCATTTCTCACAGATGGGGTGCTGCGTGTCTGGGGCAAACATGCCATATCCCTGGGTTGCTCTACTTTTCCAGGTCCCTTGACTCCCATATTCAACAATCTGAGCTTTCCGCTGGGAATGGGTCGTCAGATGCTGTTGGGCTTGAGAAGGGAGGAGGACGTGAGAGTCCGTGACTTGGTGCTTAAGACAGCAATTCGTCCCCTTAATTCTTTCCCTGGGCAAAATGATAGAGGGGCTTGGTTCCATTATATGGGCGTTAAGGAATTCATATCCTCTCTAGGGCCCATCTCCTATCTTTCTAGGGACCTTACAGCCTTTGAATCTTTGTGTCTTCAGAAATCTTCCCCTACACATCTGGTGTCCTTGGTCTACGGGCTGCTGCAGGAGAGTGGGGGGCCTATATCATCCCTGCCTTATGTTAAGGCTTGGGAGAAGGAACTGGGGAAAAATTTATCTGAGGAGCAATGGATAAAAGCATTCACCCTCTCCCATAAGTCCGCTGTTAGTTGTGGTCTGCAAGAGAAAAACTTTGAGATCTTATCCAGATGGTACAGGACGCCAGCCGTCTTGCATTCCTTCTACCCTACCTGCTCGGACTTATGCTGGAGATGTGGATTAGAGAAAGGTACCATGTCCCACATTTGGTGGCATTGCCCTAAAGTATCATCGTTATGGGAGGCTTTGAACGGTCTATATAATAAGGTCACGGGTACCTCGGACAAGTGGTCCCTGGAGGGGAGTTTGCTTTCTATGCTCCCTGGTTCCATTCAAACTCTTAAGAAAGGCCTTTTGAGGTTTTTTGTGCAGGCCGTGCGTTTGATTGTCTCTAGACATTGGAAGTCTCAGGATGCTCCAAACATAAAGGAGTGGTTAGACACTTTTGAAGGTATACGTAGAATGGAGGAATTAATAGTTGAAGATAAAGGTTCCGATAAGAAGTATCTTAAAACTTGGACCCCCTGGCTTTTGTTCAGGGACACTCCAGCGTTCTTTAGTTGGCTAGATCAGGCGAACAGTAACGGGTAACTTTACCAGATATCCACCTTAACTTAGTGTTTCCTTTCCTCTTGTGTCTTCCTTCCCTTGTCGTCTTGTTTGGTCGCCGTCTTATGTGTTACTGTTTTTCCCCTTTTTATTTTATTTTATTTTGCTGGGATAAGTTATCCTTTCATTTCCTTCATCATATGTAGTCAATAGGAGGTCATGCTGTATAACTACTATGTCATATTCAGTTGCTTAAAGAGGACCTTTCACTACTCTACAAACGAAAAACTAACTATACCTGTGGGCAGAGCGGCGCCCAGGGGTCCCCCTGCACTTACTAGTAAGTCTGGGCGCCGCTCCGTTCGCCCGGTATAGGCTCCGGTGTCTGCGCTCCCTCTGACTGATTTCTTGTAGGAGGCGTGTCCCTTGCTGCACTGCTGGCCAATCGCAGCGCACAGCTCATAGCCTGGCTATGAGCTGTGCGCTGCGATTGGCCAGCAGTGCAGCAAGGGACACGCCTCCTACAAGAAATCAGTCAGAGGGAGCGCAGACACCGGAGCCTATACCGGGCGAACGGAGCGGCGCCCAGACTTACTAGTAAGTGCAGGGGGACCCCTGGGCGCCGCTCTGCCCACAGGTATAGTTAGTTTTTCGTTTGTAGAGTAGTGAAAGGTCCTCTTTAAACTGTATTCTGCTACCAATATGTCAGCAATATTGTATGTCTGATGTGATACTGCTTTATTTACAACCTCCGTAATAAAAATATTTGAACAACATTTTTATATTACACCTGACTCTTTATAATGGGTTTGTGCATTTATAATGTGTTTATGCATACTTTACAGTCTCAACACCACAGTACAGCAATGGCAAACCCCAGAACTTACTTTATCTTGATGAGCAAGATTTCAGCGCTTGTTACATGCCTCTACCTTTTTGGCCAGTTTATTTTTAAAGCTATGCAAAGCAGTGGTTATGTTTGTCTTCTGCTGTTGTTACATACCCCGTTCATATTGCTTTTGTAATTTTGACCAAATATCTTTTTTGGAACAGTTATGTTTTCTTAGTACAAAAAAAAACTACGTACTGGTCTGTTTTTGGGAAAATGATGGTTGGTTTATCAACTAAAATTGTGTAACTATATCAGATCGGTATAATGACACATACTAACAAACTTTGCTTATTATGTATTACATTAAACAACGCTATAATCATCAATATTTCAATATAAATTTATTTTTTGGGGAAAAAGCTAGTTGTTTTGAATATCCTGTGTCAGATTTTTGAAACATAGCTTAGCCTATATGACATAATGTGATTTTCTCGATAAGTCTACTTCTAAATCAGTGGCTTCTTTGTGAAGGATGCTGTTCCTGTTGTTGAACATGCTCCCGTATGCATAGTTGCCTCATCAACTATGCTCTGGCACCCTTCAACAAAATATTGGATGGCCGGAGGTGCAGCAACAGCATGAAAAACGTGCCTACAGGCGACAATAATAAACCTACGACATTTGATATATTTTTTTAAACGTTACTTCACGACATGTTTTACGTGCTGATGCTCTAGCCGACTTTATAGTAAATGGGGCCGGAGGATTGTTTTGTAGCCAATACTAATTTAACTTGATGTTCACCAGTAGTAACAGCCTGACGGAGAAGGATACATCTAATGTGAAAGTTGCCTACATCATACTTACTATGGACTGCATTAGTGCTAGGACCTAAAACATTCAACATTACAACTTCTAAGCAATTGTCCAACAAATCGATAAACTTAAATCTGCCTATAATATATAATATAATTACCATGGCATGTCAATGCTTGACTATCATGGTCCTGGACTACAGTCTTACACATCCCAAAATGAAATTTGACTCATAACACCAATAGTAGTATATGTAATTTTTTTACCTAAACAAGGCCTCCTGCACATGAACATGTGCGGCCTGTTGCTTCAATGGGTACACAAATCCGATGATGCGCAATGGAAATACGTAAAGTAACCCTACGGAAGCACTATGGAATGGTTCTGTAGGGTCACGTTCTGTAATTTTGCTTCGCAGAAAAATAGAACTTGATCTATATTTCTGCGTAACGGGCAGATCACGGACCCATGTAAGTGAATGGGTCCGCAATCCGATGCGTTTGCCCCACGGTCAGTGTTCGTGCATTGCGGACCGTAAACACATTGTTAAAATGATACAACAATTCAGTTGTTAGAAGAAATAAAAAATAAAACATGAATTGTGAAACAACCGCAATTTAAAAAGTCTCACTTTAGCGAGTGGCATCTGTTTTGTAGAGAAATATCATACAATACATTTACTAATGTACAGTAATTGTCCACATTTGCTTGCTGAATTCTTTTTCCCATCATATTAAACACTGATATTTTCAAAGGTTACAGACCACCCGGTAATGCATAAGGGGTGGTCGTGCCAGCACGCTACAATCAAAAGCATCAGTCTATGTGCAGTCATGTTGTCTGGGCCACCAATGAGGCAAGCACTTTCTCCTTTAGTGTGCTGACACGACCACCACTGATGGATTACAGGTTGGTAGTACCGATGAAAATGAAAAGTGTATAATGTGTTGGGACAATGAATGCAGCCAGCAAAGGAGCCAATGTGGACAATCTCAATAAACGAGTAAGTGGCTTCTATTAACTTTATCTACAAAATACAAGCCACTCGCTGTATGGGATTGATTTTTCAGTTGTTTATATATTATGAGCAGAGACAGTCAACCTCATTGACGCACTTATTAAAACTGTAAAACTGAATACTATAACTTTATTTACG
Organism: Bufo gargarizans; assembly: GCF_014858855.1. Classification (NCBI taxonomy): domain Eukaryota; kingdom Metazoa; phylum Chordata; class Amphibia; order Anura; family Bufonidae; genus Bufo; species Bufo gargarizans. Next base: position 515,335,223 of record NC_058083.1, read on the forward strand.
TTCTAGCTAGTGCTAGGTTGACTTTAGGAATTCTAAGTAAATATACATAACTATACATTCTACAGAAACAATAGGCAATTGAAGAGGGAGTTCAAATAATTATTTGAACCTTCATGTATGCTGTGCAATGAGATTTTCTTTGGTAGTTCTATCCACAGCAGAAATATTTTCTGGAAGGGATTTCTTGCTTGAGTTCCAAGTCCAGTCACGATGTCCAGCGGCCATTTCTACTGCATCTTTTATCAGTTCAATAAGGAAGTCTTGATTTGAACTGTTGTATATTGCCTGGAGAAACCAATCTTTACGGGGCTTGGAATACTGCATCTTATACCTGGGACTGCATACTGGTGAACCGTTTCGACTTGATTCTGTGACAACTGAATGGACTTTCTCGCAATTGTGATCCATAGAGGCTAACTGGATTCGTGCAGCCATGCCGTCCATAAAAAAATGTTTCCTTTTACTGCAATATTTTAGAATTGCACTATGAAAGACCTCTGAGTCTCTGGTATGGCAAAAATTCGATATTTTCTTGAGGTCGTTCAGTAAACACTGAAGCAGCATTGTCCTTGCGCAACCACATTCTTCTGGTTGAAACATCTTCGTCTAGATCATCATGCAGATATTTTTTATAGTTACTGTTATCTTCCCATGAGTGCACATTTATCACATGATATAGAAGAGAGTTCCATTTCATTATTAGTAAATCCTTATCTTCCTCGCATGTGCTTTTGCACCACCAGGTATGATTTTTAATTGGCGCAACCCAAGCAGCAAGAGCAGAGCAATTTCTTTTGTGGCTAGCAGCTATAATTTTTTTCCCAACGCTTTTTGCAAGGGGCCTCACGTCAAAATCTAGAATTATTCCATGGAATTCCTCACGTATCTTTTTTCTAATTGCTGAATGTCTATCGATGCATATCAGTTTATTGGTTATGTTATGGTTCAGTAGGAATTGTAGAGCTTTTCGGCATGAAACTTTCTCAAGACCAACTGAGGTGGTACCTTGTCCGACTTGCTGGATATTGAAATCGAGTATCTTACTACTATTGACATCTAAAAGGCTGTATACACAATATTTTGCATTGTGTCCTGGAGAGTCGCATTGTCGGTCCCCTGCCAAACATAGGGATTTGAAAATGTTGGACTGTTCTTTTCATTTGAAGTTAATGGTTGGATAGAGATACTGGTTTTGGTGTCTGTAGAAAGTCGCAGAAGCTATAAAATGTAATCCTGCTAGATGAAAAAACTGACGTATTTTCACATGCAGTACAGACCAAATGTTTGGACACACCTTCTCATTCAAAGAGTTTTTCTTTATTTTCATGACTATGAAAATTGTAGATTCACACTGAAGGCATCAAAACTATGAATTAACACATGTGGAATTATATACATAACAAAAAATTGTGAAACAACTGAAAATATGTCATATTCTAAGTTCTTCAAAGTAGCCACCTTTTTCTTTGATTACACATTCTTGCATTCTCTTGATGTGCTTCAAGAGGTAGTCACCTGAAATGGTCTTCCAACAGTCTTGAAGGAGTTCCCAGAGATGCTTGGCACTTGTTGGCCCTTTTGCCTTCACTCTGCGGTCCAGCTCACCCTAAACCATCTCGATTGGGTTCAGGTCCGGTGACTGTGGAGGCCAGGTCATCTGGCGCAGCACCCCATCACTCTCCTTCATGGTCAAATTGCCCTTACACAGTCTGGAGGTGTGTTTAGGGTCATTGTCCTGTTGAAAAATAAATGATGGTCCAACTAAACGCAAACCGGATGGAATAGCATGCCGCTGCAAGATGCTGTGGTAGCCATGCTGGTTCAGTATGCCTTCAATTTTGAATAAATCCCCAACAGTGTCACCAGCAAAGCACCCCCACACCATCACACCTCCTCCTCCATGCTTCACGGTGGGAACCAGGCATGTAGAGTCCATCCGTTCACCTTTTCTGCGTCGCACAAAGACACGGTGGTTGGAACCAAAGATCTCAAATTTGGACTCATCAGACCAAAGCACAGATTTCCACTGGTCTAATGCCCATTCCTTGTGTTCTTTAGCCCAAACAAGTCTCTTCTGCTTTTCTGCTTGTTGCCTGTCCTTAGCGGTGGTTTCCTAGCAGATATTCTACCATGAAGGCCTGATTCACACAGTCTCCTCTTAACAGTTGTTCTAGAGATGTGTGGCATTGACCTGGTCTCTAATCTGAGCTGCTGTTAACCTGCGATTTCTGAGGCTGGTGACTCGGATGAACTTATCCTCCGCAGCAGAGGTGACTCTTGGTCTTCCTTTCCTGGGGCGGTCCGCATGTGAGCCAGTTTCTTTGTAGCGCTTGATGGTTTTTGTGACTGCACTTGGGGACACTTTCAAAGTTTTCCCAATTTTTCAGACTGACTGACCTTCATTTCTTAAAGTAATGATGGCCACTTGTTTTTCTTTACTTAGCTGCTTTTTTTCTTGCCATAATACAAATTCTAACAGTCTATTCAGAAGGACTATCAGCTGTGTATCCACCTGACTTCTCCACAACGCAACTGATGGTCCCAACCCCATTTATAAGGCAAGAAATCCCACTTATTAAACCTGACAGGGCACACCTGTGAAGTGAAAACCATTTCAGGTGACTACCTCTTGAAGCTCATCAAGAGAATGCCAAGAGTGTGCAAAGCAAATGGTGGCTACTTTGAAGAACCTAGAATGACATATTTTCAGTTGTTTCACACTTTTTTGTTATGTATATAATTCCACATGTGTTAATTCATAGTTTTGATGCCTTCAGTGTGAATCTACAATTTTCATAGTCATGAAAATAAAGAAAAACTCTTTGAATGAGAAGGTGTGTCCAAACTTTTGGTCTGTACTGTAAGTATTTCTACTGGCTAAAACTGCAGCTGATGAAATAATATTGCCCACTGGTTTATGACCAATTTTGAGCTGGCTTAGAAAAATCTTCCTAAAGTGTTTATTTGTACATTTGCCATACACTGACATGAAACTACCTGTTTTACGTTTTACAATTCTCTTTAAAAGGCATGTGGCAATTACCACAGTGTTTGCAGGGAACCTCTAGTATGAGTTGGTCTAGAAAGGATTAAAATATTATGAATTTGCTCTCGGTGATATTAACTCGGGAGGATTCCATATTAGATGATCTTCTTCATCACAAGGCATAACATTTTTATTTATTTCTTCATCTTCAGAGGATCCAGATTCCATTAGTTGTGAGATCCGAAAAGTTGGATCATGTTGATGCCTGGTTGAGGTTGTGCTCTCCTCATCGGATTCTATGATCTTACCGTTCATTGTCATATCATGTGGTATGGGTGATAAAGGGCATTTTTCTAAGTCTTCCCTATCCATTGAAGGCTCAAATACCTTATTATTATTGTCTTCATTAAACTATACTTCAATTGTAGCGCTTGTTTGAAGATTTAATAATATGTTAAAATTGCCTACATCCAAGTCAAATTGACACCCATAACGGCTTGATTGTGTATCTATGTCAATTAACGATGGAGTGCATGCAATTTGATCATTCGATTGTGGGTTTGAGTGATTAGGCTTCGTCCTAGATAAATTGTGCTCCTTATCTATAATTCTACATTGTACTTTTTATGTACCAGGATAAAGTGAGTTAGATTTTTTTTATTTGAGGATACACGTCTTGGATCTGTTGGAGTGGTCTTATTTTTTGGACACCAAAATCTCGGTCAGTATTTCTACACTGCATCTTCCTACGTATGATAAATTACTTTGACAATTTGAACAAATGAAGTTTGTATTTGTGTTAGGAGCTTCACTCGTGCAACCTTCAAGTCATTTTCTATTGTTTCCAAAAATCTGATCATTCTCACTAGTCCACTGACTTTAGAAAACTGTGGGAATGGCATCATTACATAGAGTTTTTTTTTTTTTTTTTCAGGTTGATGAATGTAAGCATCTTCTTTAAAATGTAAACAACACATTCTGTAAGTGTCATACTTTTTATCATCCAGGACCTTTTGAGCAAAAACATCGATTTTACCAAAATCTTGGCCTGTTTGTTGAATCCACATTTTTATCAAATGTAATTTTTGGGGGAAAACGTGTAATATTGCACTTGGGTTGCAAACTCGGCCACCTGAAAAACATCTATAAACCACACACAAAGTCATAGTTTATCTATGAAGAGAAAAAAAAAATAATAATTGATACAAAAAAATGCCTTAGTTTGTGTAAAAGATGTGGAGATCATGTTGACTTACCTTATTTGTTCACTTTGAAGAAATAATACTTCTGCAATTTTGTTCAATAACAATGCTGCCGTTCTGGTGTTGATTATACGTTCACAACACTCACTAAGGAAAAAATATAAGTACATTTTACAGTATGTGTACTGTCTATTTTTAAAATATATACATTTTTTTTTTTTTTTAAAAGGGGGGCCTGGGGGTTAATATTTCCTAAAGGTTTCACGTAAGTCGTGGTGACAGGACTCTACCATCACACTATAAAATGACACCAAAGACTACATGTTAGGATGTAAAAAAAGGATGAATTGATTATCATGTAAGCTCGGCTCAATCCACAATTCTAGTAGTTCTATAAGTGTCCTGTCCAGGTTGGCTGTGCTGTAGTGATGCTACATGAATACGTACAATCACCATGGCAACAGAAACTAATTTGACAGTCTGATTTCATTCTGTTGATGTTGTGATGACATGCATTTTTGAGGTCTCAACTAAGATAGTCTATCAAGCCTGCACAAGTACGCTCCCCATACGTACCTATCTGGAAACTCAATGAGATTTATCAGGAAGGCTATGTCCTTAATTATGGTTGAAGAATTTTGAATTACAATAAACTTACCTTTTTTCGACTGTTGTAAAGAAGACAGAATTCTAGATCCTATTGAAATTTGTTTGGATTACTAGTTTGTCTGTCAATTGTGTTATGATAAAAGATTTAAAAAAAGAACATATATATATATATATATATATATATATATATATATATATACTGTATATATATATATATATATATATATATATATATATATATATATATATATATATATATATATATATTGGTTTTGTTTTCCTCCATTCAAGAACAATGGCAAATCTTAAAAATAAAATAAAAATTATTATTAAAAACAATACGTGTGAGTAAATCTTTTGATCTGACTGCACCTGTAAAACCAGGAAAGATTCAACACCTGCATGTGTAAACTACAGCTCCTTCTCTATTTTTTATTTTATTTTATTTTTATTTTACTTGAACTAACACTAAATCACACAGTATGGCCTCTTTCACACGGGCGTCGTGTGTGAGGGCTGGATAGAATGAGGGTGCGTCGCGGGAAAATGCACAATTTTTCCGCACGAGTGCAAAACGTTTTAATGCGTTTGGCACACGCGTGATAAAAATCATAATGTTTGGTACCCAGACCCGCACCCGGACTTCTTCACAGAAGGTATTCTGTAGATTTTATTATTTTCCCTTATAACATGGTTATAAGGGAAAACAATAGCATTCTTAATACAGAATGCTTAGTAAAATATCCATTGAGGGGTTAAAAAAAAATAATTTTAACTCACCCCATCCACTTGGTCGCGTAGCGGATCTCCTCTTCTTTCTTTAGGACCTGGCAAAAGGACCTTTGATGACGTCACTGCGCTGCGATGGATCATGTGATGAGCACAGTGACGTCATCAAAGGTCCTTTTCCCCCAGGTCAAAGAAGAAGAGAGAAGAGAAGTCGGGCTGCGGTGAGTTTAGCTATTTATTTTTTAACCCCTCCGTCCCTAATGTACTTAGCATTCTGTATTAAGAATTATATTACAGCAACACAGGCCCCATAGAAGTTAATGGGTCTGCGTGAAAATCGCAAGCATACGCAAGCAAGTGCGGATGCGGCGCGATTTTCACGCATGGTTGCTAGGAGACGATCGGGATGGGGACCCGATCTTTATTATTTTCCCTTTATAACATGGTTTTAAGGGAAAATGAAAAACAATATAGAGCATGCTGCGATTTTCACGCAACGCACAAGTGACGCATGAAAATCACCGCTCATGTGCACAGCCCCATAGAAATGAATGGATCCGGATTCAGTGTGGGTGCAATGCGTTCACGTCACCTTTATTTTTGTGCAGCTCATTTTAAAATATATATATATTTTTTTTTTTAGGTTGCTATGGGCAACTAAACCTGTTATACCTTTCAATGCTTTGATAAATGACCAAAATAAAGTGTAAAAAACTTTGGTTCCTGTGGCAAACAGAATCCATTCTGATTTATGCATGTCAATTTATATTTGTCCATCTATATCGGCAGTGCAATGTACAGTACTACCGTTAGCAAAGAGTGAGAATAGGTTACTAATGAACTCAATCAATTTTGTAGTCAAAAATTAAAGTAAGTCGTCTGACATGTACAAGGACTACCTATAATGTGGCATGGTTTGATGCTTATCATTCATGATATATAACTTTTGATGGCATAAGGTCCCCAGAAAAAGACTGCGGTTTCACGGAAATAGGATGGTTACAGTGAGATATCGAGTGGCACGCTTTGGATATACAAGTCTCATCCCAACTCCATGAGCTCCACTGCTATAGAATTGTCAGAGTGAGATACCTCTTAGGACCCTTTACCAAAACCAATTTCAAAGTCAGGATTATGCACTTAACACAGCAAATAATTATAAACTTAAGCAGATAAAGTATATCTATATCTTTGATGAGCAGAGCACAAGAATGTGGACCTGCTGCTGTAAGATGACACATGGCGCGCTTGTCCCGCCACTATGATTCTTGACGTGCTTTAGCTTCAGAAGACTCTGCCCAATGCCGTAACATCACCACTCAGGGGGAAGCTGGGTAATAAGAGCGCTCTGCGAACTGTGCAGGAGCGCGCATTGTCTTGGCGAACAGGAAGCAATCCGTAGACATACGCAGAGTGAGTCAGTCTACGGATTGTAAGTAGTAAAAAGAGTATGGTGGCTCTCTGTCGCCTGTGACTATGAATGGGTGCTACTAGGCCTAATGACTCACCCAGTCAAAAGAAATTATAATGTGTATAGAAAGGCTGAGCACTCTCCCAATGGACCACACAAAGACTATTCAAAAATGATTATATTTATTACACCAATATGTAAAATATAAAATAAACAAAATGCACAATTAAAATATATTCTGTTAAAAATATACATAAAAATGGATAAAACTGTTCAGATTCAGAGTCTAATTGAGTTGCGGTGGCATACAAAAGTTTGCTGTATGCAACTTGTTTGAAAAAAAAGTATGTCCTGATTAGAAGAGAAAGAGATCATTAACACCTCAATACTTTTATCTTCAACAATATGCAGGAAAATTTATGAAGATAAATTTTCGGATGATTGTCCAGGATTAAATTCGATATTTAATTTCGATTTTTTTTTTTTTTCGATTTTTTATTTATTTATTTTTTTTAAATCGATTATCTTCAGTCAGTATTCCCTGTATAGTAAAACACACACTGTTGTAAAGATGCTGTCTGACTATAGCACACAGTGGCGTCCCACGTGGCTAATGGAGTCAGGTGCAGCAGTACCTGTTAGTAGCGGTTCAGCAGAAACAGTGTGAGCGAAGTGGCCCTCCGTGTAGAGATCCTCTGATGAGAAGACTTTGATTGTAACTCTATCCGTTCAAGGGTCGAAAACTTCGCTGTATGTCAGAAAGTTCATCAGGGAAATAAAGTCGAATTAAATTGTTGAAGTTAGGACGTCCATCAGCTGATGTGCGGGTCTTTTGTAACCATTGGTTACAAAAGACCCGCACATCAGCTGATGGACTCCATTAGCCACGTGGGACGCCACTGTGTGCTATAGTCAGACAGCATCTTTACAACAGTGTGTGTTTTACTATACAGGGAATACTGACTGAAGATAATCATCCGAAAATGTATCTTCATAAATTTTCCTGCATATTGTTGAAGATAAAAGTATTGAGGTGTTAATGATCTCTTTCTCTTCTAATCAGGACATACTTTTTTTACAGTAGTAGTAGTTGCATACAGCAAACTTTTGTATGCCACCGCAACTCAATTAGACTCTGAATCTGAACAGTTTTATCTATTTTTATGTATATTTTTAACAGAATATATTTTAATTGTGCATTTTGTTTATTTTATATTTTACATATTGGTGTAATAAATATAATCATTTTTGAATAGTCTTTGTGTGGTCCATTGGGAGAGTGCTCAGCCTTTCTATACACAGTCTACGGATTGTGCCTGACAATGGAAGACGTCCGGAATGTATTGGCGTAAGAATAACTTAGCAACCAAAAAAGGGAGGATAAATTAAAAGGCTTTTGGAGATAATTTTAACAATATATTACACATTTGATGGTTATATTAATAGGTACTCAAATAAGACATATAGATTTAAATGAAAGGCACACTTTAAATAAAAAGTAAAAAAAAAAAAAAAAAGTTTAAAATCACCCCCTTTCCCAATTATACATATAATATACTGTATATAAACAATAAATAAATAAACATATCATATATCACCAGCACCGAAAAGTCCAAACTATTAAAATATTTTTTAAAATCTATGCGCAAATCGCCTTTTTTGTAGTCACCTTCTCCCCCAAAAAATAGGATAGGACTGTTCAATTATGGGCCGGACGTTCCATAAAATGCGGAATGCACGCAGCTTTTTGGGCGTTTTATTTTTTTCGCGTGGTATCAAGTATTGCAATACTTTTTTATGGTATCAAAACCGAATCTTAATTTTGGTATCGAAACAACCCTCATTTAAACACATAAAACCTATACATATGTGGTATCGTTGTAATCGTACTGACCCAGAGAATTAAGGGCACAGGTCAGTTTTGCCGCAAAGGGAATTTCGTAGGGACAAGACCCGCAAAACTGAGGAATTGCATTTATTTACAATTCCACCCGATTTTGATTTTGTTTTCCTGCATTGTAGGCCATATTAAATAGTGGCATAGTACAACTTGTCCTGCACAAAGCAATCTGTCATACGGATATGTGAACGGAAGAGTAAAAAAGTTATGGCTCCAGGAAGACGGCAGAAAACTAAAAAAGCAAAAGCCTCCAATTTTCTAAGGGTTAAGGATTCAGTGATGTATAATTTTTTTCTTTGTGATGGTTGTTGATTCAGTGTTCACACCATCCTGCCTGGCCCTGTCAATCAGTGTCATAAGGGCATGGCCAGAGGAGGGAGAATGGAGCCTCTAGGATAAGGGACGAGAACCCCATTGTTCCTAGTTGCTTATTTGCATAAAATAAGAGTTTGTTTTTCACAAAAACAGAGGCACACAGAAAGAAGTGGCCAACTGTCAGCTGCCAGGTTTAATAACTATGTTCCTGATGACAAACCCCTTAAAGTGTAATGTTTTCATTAAATTTACAAAAATTTAGGATATGTTAGTGCTGCTGCAGCATTATGCATAACGCCATCTTTAGTTTCCTCACATACCACTGTTTTACTTGAGCTTTTCCCTTAGTTACTCTTGTTTTGTACCCTACATTATAAGGATCTTCTCAAGATGGCTCCTCTGCCAGTTCTCTGAGGCCAAAACTGTCTTCCCTCAGCAGCTTCCTGCCTGCCGATCAGATTGGATTACTGAAAGACACGCCTCCTAACTCTGAAGCCTAGAGCCTCATTCCCCCGTCAGTGTTTAATGGACAGCACACGTCCCCATTCATTTTAAAGTGTGTATTCAGACATCAGTGTTTTAGCACGGATGCATGCTCTATCTTGTCTGTTCACGGATCCATCACGTCCATTATAGTCTATGGGTCCGTGAAAACCACAGATGCCATCCGTGTTGCATCCGTGTTTCACGGATCATTAAGAAGAGATGCTTTGAAAATTAATTTTCAGCTATTCAGTGTCAGTAAAACACGGATGGGATACGGACAGCAAAAATCGGATCCTTCACAGATGCATCACTGACCACCTGCTCACGGATGTGTGAATGAGGCTTAATGCAGGCATGCAGTGTGAAGGAGCGCCCCTCTGTCTTCTGTTTACATTGAGCTAAATACAGGCAAGATATAGCAACACTCTATTAAGGGACCAATGGAAAGGGACAGGGGACATTACACATCTTTTGATAATCATTGACAGACTAAGTTACATATACATGCCTAGCTGTAATAAACTAGCAAAAAAAAAATGACAGTTACACTTAAAAGAGTTATCCAATAATCCCCCCCCCCCCCCCCCAAAAAAAAAATGCCTAGGCCCCTCCTATAGATCATACCTAACCAGCACCCGGTAAGTATGATCTATAGGAGGGCCTGGGTATTGGCGGTGGGGAAGAGCATTATAAGAATTGGATAACTCATTTAACATAAATCTTTGTTTAGCAACCTCAGGACCTTGGACGAGAATGCTTGTCCTAAAGGACCGGTACTTTGCGCACTAGGATGAACATTCTCGTCCTGCAGTCCTTCCTCCCCCCACGTGCGGTGCTGCGATCAGCGGCAGAGATCCAGCTGTTACTGACAGCCGGATCCCTGCTGCATCCACCAGCATCAATGATAACGCTGATGCCGGTGGGTTAACCACTCATATGCCGCGGTCAGTGCTGACCACGGCATATGGGAGGTTTGCGCTCCCTCTCCTTAGCCATCGGCTCCCCGCGCTGCGGTGACGGGGACCCGATGGTTGCCATGGCAGCCCCAAGTCATTCCAAGGCTCTGGCGTCCGGCATGTACAGAGACCTATGAGGCCCAGGCAGGGTCTCATAGGCAAACTATCAGTGTATTACACTGTGCAATACACTGATTGTACTGCATTAAAACAGGGATCAGACCCTGTAATGTTGAAGTCCCAGAGTGGGACTAAAAATAAAAAAAAAGTATACATATTACGTATCACTGCGTCCATATCGACCGGCTCTATAAAAATATCACATGACCTAACCCCTCAGGTGAACATCGTTAAAAAAATAAAATAAAAACTGTGCTAAAAAACTTACATCACTAAAAGTGCAACACCATATGATCAAAAAGACGTATGCCCCCCAAAATAGTACCAATCTAATATCATCCCACAAAAAATGAGCCCCTACCTAAGACAATCGCCCAAAAAATAAAAATACTATGGCTCTTGGACTATAGAGATCATCCATGGTCCATTTTCAACGGATCTGTTGTTACGTTTTTAGTTTCAGTAGTGTTTCCGTTCCGAAATGGAAGCATACAATAATGTTTTAACAGTAAGTGCATTGAAAAATTGGACTGGGCATAACATTTTCAATAGATGCTTCCACAAAAATGGAACGGATACGGAAGACATACGCACTTTTTTTGCGTCTCCATTGACTTGAATGGAGCCATGGAACAAGATATGCGGGCAATAATAGGATCTGACTCAAAATGTTGCGGAATGAAAATACAGAAATGGAATGCATATTGAGTACATTCCGTATTTTTTTTTGGGTACCCATTGAAATGAATGCTTACGTATAAGGACCTTATACGGAACGCAAAAAAAACGCTCATGTGCATGAGCCCTAACAGAAAGGTTGGTTGAATGACAAACATTGTACTTAAAGGTCTTTTTTTTATGATTTCTACTCTGTTTGGCTAAAAATCATATTTTCAATTGGCCTTTTGTTAAAAAATATTGAGCCGTTCTGTCACGAAGTGTTAACAGTTTTTCTAAGGCCCCTTTAACACGAGCGAGTTTTCCCATGCGGGAGCAATGCGTGATGGGAATGCATTGCACCCGTACTGAATGCTGACCCATTAATTTCAATGGGGCTGTGTACATGAGCGTTTTTTTCACAGCATCAGTTCTGCATTGTGTGAAAAAACTTTTTCATGCAGCGTAGTCCCCATAGAAGTGAATGGGGCTTCAGTGAAAAACGCATTGCATCCGGGAGCAGCTGCGGATGCAATGCGTTTTTCACTGATGGTTGCTAGGAGATGTTGTTTGTAAACCTTCAGTTTTTTATCACGTGCTGTGAAAAACGCATCAAAACGCTTTGCACTCGCGTGGAAAAAACTGAACTGAATGCAATTGCAGACAAAACTGACTGAACTTGCTTACAAAATGGTGTGCGTTTCCCTGAACGCATCCGGACCTAATCCGTCACGCTAGTGTAAAGAGGCCTTAGGCTGGTTTCACATGGGCGTTGCGGATTGGGGCTGGATGCGTTGTGGGACACCCGTGCAACTGCGCAGCCCAGCTGCCCAGAGCACTGATCCGAAGCAGCTTGGAGAAAAAGGCCTCACAGTCTCCCACACTCCTTCTGCCCGGCCAAGCCAGCCAGCACCTCAGGCAAGCCAGCCAGCACCCCTGAGTCTTCAGAACTGTAAGTAAATTATATATAAGGGGAGATTATTGTTTCGGCGGGGAGGGGGGGGGATGCCAGAAAAAGTACCCTCCCCGGGTGCCAAATACCCTAGGCCACTGCCCCCAGGTTAGGAATCTAAATCTTTTGTGATCATTCAGTATTATCATTCTTTTAAATTTTGTCTTTTCTGGAACCTTAGCTTTATGCTTAAAAGTCAGTTTGAGTGAAGAAAGTCAGAATGGATATCCGCAAGTTTTTTACAAAGCCTAGTAAAGCAAATACATCCTCATCAAGCTCAGAAGCATGTCAACAAAAAGAGATCACTGAATCACCAGTCAGGCATCATTTTGTTGAGCCAGAAAAATATTTTTCACACACACAGTTTACTGAATAAGAATATACCTGGCGAGCAAAAATGCTGCCCCCCCACCCCCCGATTTTTGGGGGTTCCTACACCCATGAGTGAGCCCACTCCATACGCGGCATGTGCTGGCTGAAATGATGGTGAACGACGATCACTCCTCCGCCATCATTTAACTCCTGAGATGCTGCAATCAATGCCGATCACAGTGAAATCACAGGGCTCCGATCAGTTACTATGGCAGCCTGGATGCTTCTAAAGTTTTCCAGGCCTGTCACGGTATGCTCCATGGTACGCTGTGCATGATGCACAGCTCAGCAGGGAGCGCAGTATAATGCCATTCATCCTCATGTATCTCTATTAGGGTGAATAGGGCAAGGGATGCGAAGATCTCAGGTTCTAGCCCCCCACGGGGGTTATAAGTTATCACTGTAAAAGAAAAAAAAATCGAAAAAGTTCATATCTCACCCCTCCCAATTTTACATAAAATAAAATATAATAATTTTAGTTAAAAAAAAGCATATTATGTATCGCAGCGTAAGAAAATGTATGAGCTTTTAAAATATTTTAAAAAAAATGTGTGCTGATCACAGGATTTTTATTTTTTTAAGTCTATTCTTTGTTCATCAACTTTTCCCCCAAAACATTGAATAATGGCGATCAAAATGTTGTACGTTCTACAAAAATGGTACCAATAGTAAACAATGAAGAACATTTCAGAATGACTGAGAAGACATACAGAATGTGAGACAGGTGTAGCACCCCAATTTGTGAATGAGGCCTTAATAGAATTGCTTATCTATTAATCAATGTTCAATTAGACTGCTCTGTGCCCTGCAGCTTCGGATTACTGTCCCTGCACTGTCCCTTTCATTCTGGCTGTTGGAGAATCAAGATTAGATCTGATGATCAGCCATGTTGTATTAGGCAGACATCTTGTGTTCTCATCTCAAAAAATAGTTTAGGAAAGTTAAAGTGAAGAAATAGCTTAGTTAGGGAAGAATCCTGATGTACTTTGGCTAATAAAATTCTTAAGTAATCAATTAAAAGGGTCATGATTAAGGATGAGCAGACCTGTGGATGTTCTGGTTCGATGGGTTCAGACAAACTTTAGTACAAAGTTCGGTTCGGGTACCCGAAGTTGAACCCGAACCCCATAGTAGTCAATAGGGACACGAATTCTGGTGCTCTAAAATGGCTAAAAAATAGTTGTAGTAAGGGCTAGAGGGCTGCAAAAGGATGCAATATGGGTAAGGGCAGGAAAATTGCCTTGCAAACAAATGTGGGCAGGAAAATGACTTAAAATAATGTATTATACAAAAAAATAAAAAATAATAATCTTGAATAGTGATGGACGAACATCGGCCGGGACAATTCGCGAATGTGATTCGCGCGACCGCAATCAAATGTTCGCGAACCGCAAGTTCGCGGCAGGCCCTATTCACTTTAATGGCAAACCTGAAAAACCTTCAGGTCATATTTGCAGCCACCAAATACTTACTAGAAGTGCACAAATAGTCCCACACCAGTGACATACTAGAGGGGAAATCAATGACAAAAAATATGTATTTTAATCAGGGGACATTTTTATGCGTCTTAAAGGGAAATTCTCAATAATGTGTCCTGAGGGAGCCTAGAAATTTTTTATTTAGGCCACGGGAGTACGGGCCTTAAAAATTAGGCATTCACATGACATAAAAGAAATCGTGATTATGTGGCTCGAGGTACATGATGGGGGTCAATGGATATACATTTTACTGTAGGCCACTGGAGTACAGGCCCCAAACATTAGGCATTCACCGTACAGAAAAGATCAAGTGATTATGTGCCTGGAGGTATATTAGACGGTCATTGGATAACAATTTTACTGCAGGCCAGAGGAGTACACGCCCCAAACATTAGGCATTTACCATACAGAAAAGAACAAGTGATTATGTGGCTGGAGATACATTAGGCGGTCACCGTATAACAATTTTACTGTTGGCCAGTTAGATTACAGGCCCCAAAAATTATGCATTCACCGTACAGAAAAGATCAAGGGATTATGTGGGTGGAGGTATATAAGACGGTCATTGGGTATCAATCTTACTGCAGGCTAGAGGAGTACAGGCCCCAAACATTAGGCATTCACCGTACAGAAAAGAACAAGTGATTATGTGGCTGGAGGTACATTAGGCGGTCACCGTATAACAATTTTACTGTTGGCCAGTTAGATTACAGGCCCAAAAAATTATGCATTCACTGTACAGAAAAGATCAAGGGATTATGTGGCTGGAGGTGTTAGACGGTCATTGGATAACAATTTTACTGCAGTCCAGTGAAGTACAGGCCCCAAACATTAGGCATTCACCAGACAGAAAAAAAACAAGTTATTATGTGGCTCGAGGTACATTATGTGGTCGTTGGATAAAAATTTAGGACAGTACAAATACATGTACTGTAGGACAGTACAAATACATGTCAAATACATAAACATACATAAAATAACTAAAAATATAAAATTATAATAAAAACATGGCTAACAAGATCCCCCCTCTTGAATAAACCCCAAATGATAATAGGTTGAATTCGATAACTCGTGGTCATCACAGGTGTTGAATTCCTCCGAGGCCCCAACAATTAGGTATTCACCAAACAGAAAAGTTCAAGTGATTATATGGCTGGAGGTATATTAGACGGTCATTGGATATCAATTGTACTGCAGGCCAGTGGAGTACAGGCCCCAAACATTAGGCATTCACCGTACAGAAAAGAACAAGTGATTATGTGGCTAGAGGTACATTAGGCGATCACTGGATGACAATTTTGCTGTAGGCCAGTTAGATTACAGGACCCAAAAATTATGCATTCACCGGACAGAAAAGATCAAGTGATTATGTGGCTGGAGGTATATAAGACGGTCATTGGATATCAATTTTACTGCAGGCCAGTGGAGTACAGCCCCCAAACATTAGGCATTCACCGGACAGAATCTATCAAGTGATTATGTGGCTGGAGGTATATTAGACGGTCATTGGATAACAATTTTACTGCAGGCCAGTGGAGTGCAGGCACCAAACATTTGGTGATTATGTGGCTCGAGGTACATTAGGCGGTCGCTGGATAAAAATGCTACTGTAGGACAGTTCAAATACATATTTTTAAAAGAACTAAAAATATAAAATTGGATTAAAAACATGGCTAACGTATTTACATAAGACAGGGACCAGTCTTTGTTCTCGGTGGTGGCGGATATGTGTGGACTGGCATGAGGAAATTCAATTAAACGTGGTCATCACAGGTGTTATATTCCTCCGAGATCCATTCCTCATTAATTTTTAGAAATGTGAGGTAGTCCACACTGTCGTGAGCTAGGCGAGTGCGCTTATCGGTCACGATCCCTCCTGCTGCGCTGAACGTCCTTTCGGACAGGACACTGGACAAGGGGCAAGCCAAGAGTTCCATGGCAAATTGTGTCAAGCCTGCACACCCGGTAGTCCAGGGGTTCCTCGCTTCTCAGAGCATCTACATCGGCCGTTAACCCGATGTAGTCGCACACCTGTTGGATTACACGCTCCCTGAGGCTGGATCTGGAGGGTGGCTATCGATGGGTTGGCTGCAAGAATGATCTCATATCCCGAAGTGACCAACGCCTCTTAAAACCGCCCTCTTCTTGCAGGCGTGGTAGGATTGGCACCAGCACCTGTTTCGCTGTGGGTGGAAATTCCTCTGCCAGCGCCCGCAACAGCAGAATGCAGCATCTCAAGAAGCAAGGCCTGGAAATGCTGCATTCTGACAGCCCTCTATGATGCTGGTAACATGTCCGCCATTTTGTGTTTGTATCGGGAGTCTAAGTACGTTGCCACCCAGTACTGGTCCTTGCCCTTTATGCTTTTTATACGGGGGTCCCTCTTCAAACACTGGAGCATGAAGGCCCCCATTTGCACTAAATTGGAAGCAGTGGAGCGCCCTGGCTCCTGCTTATCGTCCAGGAGAATGTCGTCCTCGGTCTCCTCCCCCCAGTCACGAACAACACCAGGGATCCCCGAAAAGTTTAAAGTCCCCCTTAAAGCTTGCTCTTATTGCTCCTCCTCTTCCCCCCGCCACCATCCTCCTCTTCAGACTCCTGCTGACTTGTCTCAGATGGAGTAGCCCCCCTGGGAATTCATTAAGCATTGCGACTTCCTCATCTTCCAGCTCCTGCTCCTCGACGGCTTGATCAATGACACGACGCAATTCACGCTCCAGAAAGAAGGAGTAAGGTACGATGTCACTGATGGTGCCCTGGCTGCGACTGACCAGTTTGGTGAGCTCATCAAATAGTCGTAGAAGTCAAAAACAGAAATGGGGTCATTTACTTACATGCCAGATTTTGGAGTATAGAAAGTCGCAAGGCCCAAGCCTGTGTGACAATACTTTATCACTCAGACATTTTTTCACTCTTCTCGCCACTAGGGAATGGGCCAGGGGGGGCTAGCAAATTGGCCCTGGCACATTCACAAACATTTAACCAATTTCAGGTGTAAAAGTTGTCTAAAATTTACTCCACTCAGGCAGTGGAGTAGAATTTCACGTCAGACGCACACTGCCAGAGTATACGCCTAAGTTATGATGAATTGTATGTTTTGTGATAAATTAGGCACATCCTTCGGCACTGTAGCTGCTATCAAAGACCAGAGTAAAAAGAGTGTCTTTGATAAATGACCCTCGAAGTGTCCTAAAAAATTCCACAAAGTCTTGCATCCATGGTGTAAGTCTCCCCTCACCATTTGCACACACATTGACCACCAACTCTTCCTTAACTCTGTAGGTTCTGGGGCCATATCTTATTATCTAAAGAATAAAGAGACATAGGCCCAAAATGCAGATATTTATTAACAAATGGTAACAACATCTTTGACACAGTTATATAAAGTCTAAGGGAATCATGAGACAGATCGCCTGATTACAGCTTAGGATCATTTACTTTGTTTCATGCAGTACTACACTTAAAATTACTCAGGACCTGAGAGCGCGTGGATTACATTTAGTGGACTCTAGAGCTCATTCACACAAACGTATGGTTGCAGTGCCCCTGTTGCGGACTGCAAATAGCGGTCCGCAAAACATGGATACCGGCTGTGTGAAGTCCCACTGACTGTTCGGACCCACTGAATTGAATGGGCCCAAGATCCGCAAAATACATCAAAAGATAGGACATGTCCAATCTTTTACGGTGTGGAGGCACAGACCCCAAAGTCCTTGGACGAGCTTCTGAGTGTTTCCGTGGGCTTCCAATCCGTGACTCTGCTCCGCAAAAAATAGGACATGTCCTATCTTTTGACATATCTTACGGATTGCAGGCCTATTCAAGTCAATGTGTACTCCAAAAGGAAACCAATGAAAACTACAAGTCATCCCGCAAAAATCAAGCCTTCACACAGCTCCATGAAAATAAAAAAAATAAAAAAGTTGTGTGTCTTGGGATTTGGCGATGCAAAAACATTTTCTACTTTAAAAAAAATACGGTTTTTATTGTGCAACAGTAGTAAAGCTTAAAAAACAAACAAACGATGTATTTGGTATCACTATAATCAAATAATGTATGAAGTTATTATGTCATATGTGCCAAAAAATAAACACTTCAAATTTTATAGAGTAAAAACAGTATTTATGTTTTCCCCCATCATTCTCCTAGAAAGAGTTTAAAAAAGGTTAATTAGGAGGTCATGTGTACCCCAAAATAGCACCATAAAAAACTACAACTTGTAGCACCAGTTGACAAAATAAAATAAAAAAATCCCTTGGTAGAAAAACATTTTTCCTTTTGTAGGCTCTCTGCTGTGCAATTACAGATGACATCCTGAACATGACAGTGGCTTTGGCCCTATGTGAATTCACTGGTGTGTGATAAGACTTGACTGCATTCTATTTCATTTTCCACATTCAGAACATAAAAAAAAATTCTCCCCGTGTGGATTCTCCGATGTCTAACAAGATCTGCTTTATGGTTATCACTAGTGTTCAGCGAAGCAAACTATCTGAAGTGGAATTCCGTCAGAATTTTAGGAAAAATTTGAATTTAAATGAAGTCAAATTTCCTTGGGCTTCATGATTACAAATCCTTTTTCGTAAAATGGCGGCTGGAGTTGTCTTAGACAAAACAGAAAAAATACCTCATCCACTTGCTTGCGCAGAGGCAGTCCGCTCCTCTCTCGACTAAAAAAGACCTGTGCTTAATGTGAAGATGTCACCGTGCTCTCCCAGCATGATCACTTGCTGAAGTCATCATGCCAAGCTCAGGTCCTTCAGTAGGTCTTTTTCAATCAAGAGAGGAGCGAGCAAATGGATGAGGTGAGTGATTTATTTATTTTTTTAACCCAAAAGGCCATATTGCACTAGTGTATTACTTTTTTTAATGGCTGTTAGATGGGTGCACTTTGGTCTAAGGGGCCATTAAAAATGGGGTTTTAACAATTAAAAACAATTAATTAATTCGGAAAGAAACAAATTTCTTGTTGAACTTTGATCAAGCTGCAGAATTGAATTTTTCAAAAGTTCGCTCATCTCTAGTTACCATATTCTGAACATTAAAATAGCTTCTTTCCAGTGTGATTTCGCTCATGTATAACAAGAGATAATTTCTGTGCAAAAGATTTCCCACATTCTAAACAACATAATGGCTTCTCCCCTGTGTGAATTCTCTCATGTATACCAAGATCTGATTTCTGTGCAAAAGATTTCCCACATTCTAAACAAGAAAATGTTTTCTCCCCTGTGTGAATTCTCTCATGTATACCAAGATCTGATTTCTGTGCAAAAGATTTCCCACATTCTAAACAAGAAAATGGCTTCTCCCCTGTGTGAATTTTCTTATGTGTAACAAGAGTTGATTTATCATTAAAACATTTCCCACATTCTAAACAAAAAAAAGGCTTCTCCCCTGTGCGACTTCTCTAATGTTTAACAAGACATGATTTTTTTGTATAAGATTTCATACATTCTAAACAAGAAAATGAGAATATGCAAACGGTTGTAATTCCTACACCGTTCACATGATTTGGATGTAAATACTCTCAAATTAAAGCTGACAGTCTGCAGTTAAAGGACATCCTGTTCGTTTCATTTTAAATCCATTGTGGTGGTGTATAGAGCCAAAAATGTTAGAATTGTGTCGATGTCCCAACATTTAAAATTAAAATACATAAATGGTGTGGACGGGTACCGTGGTGCAATTTAGTGAACTTGTGGAATATCTGAACCAAGGTAATGATATAAATTTGCGGTTTACTTGCAAAATAGATAACGAAGAACTGGAATTTTTAGATGTTAAAGGGGTTTACTCATCTCAGACAATGGGGGCATATCGCTAGGATTTTCCCCCATTGTCTTATAGGTGCGGGTCCCACCTATATCGAGAACGGAGCCCCGAAAGTAAAGGAGGGCGCACTGCGCATGCGCCCTCCATTAATTTCTATGGGGCCGCCGAAAATAGCCGAGCGCTGGCTTGGCTATTGCCGTCTGCCCCATAGAAATGAATGGGAGCATTGGCCGCACATGCGCGGCACGCTACCATTCACTTCTATGGGAGAGGCGGGGATTAGCGCTTGGTGGTGGACGGACCTCAGGAATTCTAGGGGCCTCCAACCACAGCGCTCCCCGCTCCATTCTCGATATAGGTGCGGGTCCCAGCTGTGGGACTTGCACCTTTCAGACAATGGTGGCATATACTAGCGATAGGTCCCCATTGTCTAAGATGGGAATACCCCTTTAAAGTAGGGGTCAGAGAAGGAAATTGCATACTACGGTATATAGAAAACCTATGGCCACAAATTAACTGTTGCATCATGATGGCTTCTACCCAGCCCACAGTACCAAATGGGCAGTTTAAGCGCTTGAGGAGAATTATTACAGAAGAAAAAAAGTATGTGGAGCAATCAAAAGAGCTTTGGAGGTGTTTCCTCCAGAGGGGGTATCCAGAAAAAGTGATAGATACAGTTTATACAAAAGCCTCCATGCGAAAACAGAGAGATTTACTGAATCGCAATAAGAGGGATAAACACTACAATAGTAAAAGCAATAGACCTGTGTTCACATTTAATTACACCCCTATGGCTCCATTGATTAAAAAGGCAATTTTGAGTAATTGGCATATTTTGGCACATGATCACTCACTGAAGGAGAAAACATAATTGAAACCTATTATCAGCTTCAGAAGGAGTAGGACCATTGGGGATGCAGTTGTCAGAAGCAATCTGAAGGAAGATTATATGAATTGGCTAGGAAAGTGCACCCCGCATGGTAATTTCACACCTGGCCATTGCTCCATGTGTCGCTTCATGCTAAAACTTAAGTTCCTCAGGATAGAAGGGGTTGAGCATGTAGTTAATGGGGACCTGTCACCAGGATTTGGTGTATAAAGCTGAGGACATGGGTTGCTAGATGACCGCTAGCACATCTGCAATACATAGTCCTCATAGCTCTGTGTGCTTTTATTGTATAAAAAAAATGATTTGATCCATATGCAAATTGATCTCGCAGTGCGCAGTTCCTTCCCTGAGGCTGATGCCAGCACAGGGAAGGAACACTATGACGACACTGCGCATGCGCTAGCTTGCGCATTGCGAGATTACGGCGCTCTGGCTTTCTGACATCGGGGAGCAAGGAGGAGATTCTGAGGAGGCGGGGTGGTGCTGGCCTCCTTCACGCTGGACTCATCTCACGTACTGGACACATCTCAGGGTAATTTGCATATGGATCAAATAGTTTTTTTCCACAATAAAAGCACACATAGCTATGGGGACTGGGTATTGCAGATGTGCTAGCGGCCATCTAGCAACCCACTGTCCTCAGCTCTATACATCAAATCTCGGTGACAGGTTCCCTTTGAACATTACATTTTTTGTAAAACACAGTTCGTAGTGTATGTCATTTTCTGTCCTTGTGGGAGATTTAATATAGGTAAAACCTTTAGATCCATATATGTGAGATTTAAAGAACACAGGAAATCGATAGAAACAAAAGTAACGAGATTAATAGAACATATACACGATGAACATGAGGGTAACGGTGAGGTTTTGAAATGTGCAGGTATAGAGGTCGTACAGATGTCCAATTGTGGAGGAGAAAAAACGTATTTTGCTGCAAAGAGAAGCTGCATGGATTATCAGAACCAATGCAATGGGTCCCCTGGGACTTAATGATGAAAATGATTTAGCTGTCTTTGTATGAGATGGTTTTATATGTTTAACCCCTTCCCGACCAGCACCGCAATAGTACGGTGCACCGGGACGTGACTTGCCACCCAGAGCAGTTCTATTACGACGTGCTGATTGGGCGGGTGCAGGAGCTGCGTAAGCTGCAGGGGATCGGCTGTTCCCGTTATCCGGACCCCTTCTGTATGCGCTGGCATCGGTGAAATCACAGATGACGGCGCATTAACCTTTGATCTGCCGCGGTGTGATGTCCGTGCAGGGAGGGAGCAGCCATTGGGTCCCCACGCTGCTGTGACGGGGACCTGATGGCAGGGAAGGCAGCCCGATGCCTCTCTTAGGCATCGTGGCTGCCTTCTGTGACAGCCTGTGAGATCCAGCCCCTGAATCTCACAGGCAGGAAGCTGTAAGAGTATTACACAGTGTAAAAATATAAAAATATCACATTATATGCCCCCTGTGAATGCTGTAAAATAAATTACAAAAAAACTGCCATTTTTTGTCACCTTGCCACACAAAAAGTGTAATACCAAGTGATCAAAATGTCTTATGTAACCCAAAATAGTACCAACCAAACCGCCATCTCATCCCGCAAACAATGAGCCCCTACCTAAGACAAAAAATAAAAAAATAGGGCAGTCAGAAAATGGCATCACAAAAACAAGATTTCATTCTGTTCAAAAATTTACTGTGTAAAACTTAGCAAAAATAAAAATAATAAATATATTGGGTATCGCCGGATCTGAAACAACCTGCTCTAAAAAAATATAACATTATATGCCACTTCAGGTGAATACTATAAAAACATTTTTCTAAAATATCGCCGCGTCTGTAACAACCTGCTCTATAAAAATATCACATTATATGCCACCTCAGGTGAATACTGTAAAAACATATTTTTTTAAACTATGCCAAAACCTTTTTTTCACCTTGCCTCACAAAAAGTGTAATACCAAGCGATCAAAAAGTCTTATGTACCCTAAAATGGTACCAATCAAACCATCATCTCATCCCACAAAAAATGAGCCCCCGCATAAGACAATTACTCAAAAAATAAAAAGCAATGGCGCCCATAAGCCAATCCGTCAAAATCTGCACTGCAAAAAGCCATATGGCGCTCGTTACGTTCTGAGTCCTGCCATGTGCCCCCACAGCAGTTTATCACCACATATGGGGTGTTGCCGTATTCAGGAGAAAATGGGTAGCAAATGATGGGGTGCTTTTTTTCCTGTTACCCCTTGTGAAAATGAAAAATTTGGGGCTAAAGCAACATTTTATTGGAAGAAATGAAACTTTTCATTTTCACAGCCAAGTGTTTTCAATTTCTGTAAACTACTTAGGGGGTCAAAGGCAGTAAATGAGACTTATTTTAGTAATTTATAATCATTTTTTTATCTAGAACATGCCCAAGTTGCGTCATGACTGTAAGGGATAGTATCATATAATGTTGGTCCATATGTGCAGACTATGATAACTTGAGGAGAACCCTTTGGGGTGTTACAGGGTTGGACTTCTGGGACATATTGGCGGAGTTCTCGCGTGACTCTACCTTATGTTCCCCAGTGGCCAATAGTGTATAATTGACGGTGTACACTTTTGCCTTAATGTCCATATACCTTTTTTGCTCCTGTTTTTTACATATATTATGGCCGATTATGGATGTGCAGTTTGGCAATTCGGCATGTTGATGACTGAGGGACGTGCTGGGGAACATATGACCCTTTGCCCTCCTTCAACATGGCCACTGGAACTGCTGGAATGCTTCACTGCGCATGCACCGCAGACGCATCCAGGTCAGGTGACTTAAGCTGTCATAAACGCGACTTTGGGCATGCGCGATGTGATCATAGACAAGCCAGGTTCAGCGTTATCTTTACATGAGGCCGCATTACTTCTGGTCAGTATGCTCACATTTCATCCTTTATCCTTCCTCTTCCTTTGATTTTATTTGTCGCACATGGCACTTTCATGGTATGAATTGATGTCAATTTACTTTAAAACTTGGAAAGTCCTTACCTAGACCTAACTGTTCAGTCACATAGCGATTGCATCTAGAAGCCACTTCTTCCGGTAGCTTAGTTAGCATCCTGTGGTTTTCTAGATAGTCGTTCAGTACTTCCAGTCCTTGAACGTGTGGTGGATAGCATTGCTGCATGCTTGCAGGAAGTCACCATACTTTTGTAGTTTGAAGTGTTCTTTAGGACCTATTTTAAGCCAGTTATTCAGTTTCTCTCTAAAGGCTCTTTGTACTAAGAAAGAATGACCATATCTTGCGTTCAATTTTTCCCAAGCTTGTTTGTAGGCTTCTTCGTCTTTTCTATAGAAGTTACCTTCAAGAACTTTCTTGGCTTCTCCACCAACATATCTCTGAAGGTAGAATAATTTGTCAACTGGACTGAAGCAATGATGCTCAATGAACATTTCAAAACTTGCCTTCCACTCTATGAACTTCAGTACATCTCCTGAAAATATAGTAAGTTCCGGAACGGGAAGTCTAGCTAGGACTGTTCTCTGTGGTCTTGCTGGGACAATGGTTGTAACACTCTCCTGAGCATTGCCATGGCATCTAGGAATAGAATCATCCGGTTCTATTTTCTCACTTAGTTCTGAATTAGGTGAGTCCTTTTCTTCATCTTTTCACACTAACACTGGACTAGGCCTCTCTTTGTTTTTATGAGCAGGGATGGAATTATAATAGCTTATTTCTTCACTACATGCTGGAGATTTCCTTCCATTCTCCTGGGCATATGAAGGAAAGTAGGAATCTGTTTCTTCACTTAGTACAGATTTGAACCTATGACTACTCTGACTCATATCCTCCTTATGTACTCTGAGTCTGGCTTCTATGATCTTAACTTCTTTCTGCCTTTCAAGACTTTTCATCTGTTGGCGCTGTGCCTCGATTTTAGCTTCCATCTGATGGCGTTGTGCATCCCTTTCAGCTATTCGTTGGCGCTGCACATCGATGGCAGCTTCCATCTCAATTTCAGCTTTTTTGACAGCAAGTTGTTCAGCTAATTCCTTTTTTAAATAATAAAAGGAAAGCTCTGAACTTATTCTGTAGAGCAGGATACTGCAATCTGAAGGTTGCTGCAACAAATGTCTTAAAGGAGACTTGTCTTTTCTTGATGTGATGCTCTGCACTGACTTGCGCTGCTCTGTGATGACTTGCGATGCCCTGTGCAGACTTGCGATACGCTGGCTTGGATACACTGCTGTAGGCTTTGTCGGGAAACTAGCTGACTGCAGTACGTTTTCTCTCCGTGGATAGCAGTGCAGGCACTCTAGCTCTAGACTTTGGCCTCTCACCATGCGTCTCTTTCTCTCTCTAGGGATTTCAGGAGGGTTGGTGTTCTTTCTCTGACTATCTTGCCTTTGCCGTTCTGCCACTTTAAGAGCCGGCTGCAGTTTGACTAATGCACACGTTGTATGGCCTTTTTGGTAGCTCCTCTGAGGTGTCTTTGCTTACTCACTCAGGGAACAGTTGCTGCACGGCAGTATATGCTGGCGCTCCGCTGCTCTAATGCGCTCTTTTCTGTGCAAGTTGAGGAGCGCTATCACTTTGCCCTCTGAGGGCTATAATTCCACTGTGGCAGGCGCAGCACTATGAAGTGCCTTTTTGCGTTGTGGCATTAGGAGAATTTTGATATGTAGGACTTTTAGTCTAACCAGACTGTCTGCTAATCTGTAATTCCTCTAGCGCCGTTCTATGGAAACAGTAGGTTTAAAGAGCACAGCAAATGCTTGAAAATAACTTCTTTATTAACGTCAACTTTTCTTCATATATAACACTGCCGCCTCTGTAGCAGATGGTCCATGTACAAAACACGTGTTGAAAAGATATCACAAAATGGCGGTATACATAAAATGGTGGTTCAACTGTTCAAGCTTGTCATTCAACATAAAATGGTGGATATATTTCTCTCCTGAGTATCTGTACTCTCACTTTAAGTTATTTAACCACTTTATGATCTCTCTGAGAGGTATATCTGAGGTCTAACTAATAGTTCACTTACAGTATGCAGTTAGCAGTGACTATTTGCAGATTGGTTGAGTATGATCTGGTATGGTTGCAATTGTAGTTTGCAATTGTATGCTTGCAATTTGAAACTTGCAATTTAATTTGTATGTTTGCAATTGGTGGAACTGTAAGGCCTCTTTCACACGGGCGTTGCGGGAAAATGTGCAGGTGCGTTGCGGGAACACGCACGATTTTTCCGTGCGAGTGCAAAACATTGTAATGCGTTTTGCACTCGCGTGAGAAAAATCGCGCATGTTTGGTACCCAAACCCGAACTTCTTCACAGATGTTTGGGCTTAGGATCGGTGTTCTGTAGATTGTATTATTTTCCCTTATAACATGGTTATAAGGGAAAATAATAGCATTCTGAATACAGAATGCATAGTAAAATAGCGCTGGAGGGGTTAAAAAAGAAATAAAACATAATTTAACTCACCTTAGTCTACTTGATCACGCAGCCCGGCTTCTCTCCTGTCTCCTTCTTTGCTGATTGCAGTAACAGGACCTGTGGTGACGTCACTCCAGTCATCACATGATCCATCACCATGGTAAAAGATCATGTGATGGATCATGTGATGACCGGAGTGACGTCACCACAGGTCCTGTTACTGCAATCAGCAAAGAAGGAGACAGGAGAGAAGCCGGGCTGCGCGATCAAGTGGACTAAGGGGAGTTAAATTATGTTTTATTAATTTTTTAACCCCTCCAGCGCTATTTTACTATGCACTCTGTATTCAGAATGCTATTATTTTCCCTTATAACCATGTTATAAGGGAAAATAATAATGATCGGGTCTCCATCCCGATCGTCTCCTAGCAACCGTGCGTGAAAATCGCACCGCATCCTCATTTCTATGGGGCCTGCGTTACGTGAAAAACGCACAAAGAGGAGCATGCTGCGATTTTCTCGCAACGCATAAGTGATGCGTGAAAATCACCGCTCATGTGAACAGACCCATAGAAATGAATGGGTCGGGATTCAGTGCGGCTACAATGCGTTCAACTCACACATCGCATCCGCGCGGAATACTCGCCCGTGTGAAAGAGGCCTAAGTAAACACATATATATCTAGTTCAGTATACAGTTCTAAACACAATACTAACAATATAAACATTATATAACAAGTTTTAAATACTTATATTGGCCTCTTGTTCCCATAAAACTCAGCTCTCATTGGAGTGAATGTTTGTTCAGCTCCTGTCTCTGGTGAATAATGATTCTAGTAGCAGGCTGTCTGTGATTGGTAAAAACTCTTGCTGTGTGAGAAGCTGGCTTTGATTGGTCTAGACTTCTGCCTAGCAACAACAGATAAACACTATGCTTTCTGTTGTTTCTGCTGTGTCACTGAGTTTATCTTACATTACAAAATGAATCTTAAAAGCATATTATCTTTTTCTGCTTCTGTGAACACAAAATATAACAGTTATATGACATCCAAAACATGATGTCACAGTAAATAACTCTGCTTTTGTCTTTAACACATAAACATAGGAACTCTATTAAGGCTATTGGCAGGTTTAGCTGTATACACATATAAGCTACACTAGCAACCTAGGACAGGTCCTAGCTGGCCAGCTACATGAGGTGAGTGATTTTTTTTAACCCAAAAGGCCATATGTGTATATGAGCGTATGACCATTTTTAATGGCTGTTAGGTGCACTTCGGTCTAAGGGGCCGTTAAAAATGGTCTCATTGATTTATAGGCTAAATGGGGTTTTAACATAGTAATTCGTGACAAATTAATTCGGAACAAATCAAATTTCTTGTTGAACTTTGAAGAAGCTGCAGAATTTTATTTTTCAATAGTTCGCTCATCTCTAGTTATCAAATTCTGAACATTAAAATCACTTCTTTCCAGTATGAATTCTCTGATGTCTAACAAGATTTGATTTCTGTATGAAAGATTTCCCACATTGTAAACAAGAAAATGGCTTCTCCCCTGTGTGAGTTCTCTCATGTATAACAAGACATGGTTTCTGTGTGTAAGATTTCCCACATTGTAAGCAAGAAAATGGCTTCTCCCCTGTGTGAGTTCTCTCATGTATAACAAGATATGCTTTCTGTGCGTAAGATTTCCCACATTCTGAGCATGAGAATGGCTTCTTCTCTGTGTGACTTCTCTGATGTTTAACAAGACTTGATTTATAAGCAAAATATTTCCGACATTCTAAACAGGAAAATGGCTTCGCCACTGTATGAATTATCTGATGGTTAAGAAGATGTGATTTCTGTTGAAAACATTTCCCACATGCTGAACATGAAAATGGCTTCTCCCCTGTGTGAGTTCTCTCATGTATAACAAGATTTGATTTAGAGTTAAAATGTTTTTCACATTCTGAACATGAAAATGGCTTCTCCCCTGTGTGAATTCTCTGATGTTTAAAAAGAATTGATTTAGCTATAAAACATTTCCCACATTCTAAACAAGAAAATGGCTTTTCCCCTGTGTGAATTCTCTGATGTACAACTAGACGTGATTTATATGTAAAACATTTCCCACATTCTAAACAAAAAAATGGCTTCTCCCCTGTGTGACTTCTCTCATGTATAACAAGAATTGATTTATCAGTAAAACATTTTCCACATTCTGAGCATGTAAATGGCTTCTCCCCTGTGTGACTTCTTTGATGTTTAATAAGACTTGATTTATCAATAAAACATTTCCCACATTCTAAACAAGAACATGGCTTTGCCCCTGTGTGAATTGTCTGATGGTAAAGAAGTTTTGATTTCTCCTTAAAACATTTCCCACATTCTGAACATGAAAATGGCTTCTCCCCTGTGTGAGTTCTCTGATGACTAACAAGATGTGATTTACAGTTAAAATGTTTTTCACATTCTGAACATGAAAATGGCTTCTCCCCTGTGTGAATTCTCTGATGTCGAACAAGATGTGATTTACAGCTAAAATATTTTTCACATTCTGAACATGAAAATGGCTTTTCCCCTGTGTGAATTCTCTGATGTCTAACAAGATGTGATTTACGGTTAAAATGTTTTTTACATTCTGAACATGAAAATGGCTTCTCCCCTGTATGAGTTCTCTCATGTATAACAAGCTCTGATTTACAGTTAAAATATTTCCCACATTCTGAACATGGAAATGGCTTCTCCCCTGTGTGAGTTCTCTTGTGTATAATAAGATGTGATTTACGGTAAAAATATTTTTCACATTCTGAACATGAAAATGGCTTCTCCCCTGTGTGAGTTCTCTCATGTCTAGTAAGATCTGATTTAGATTTAAAACATTTCCCACATTCTGAGCATGAAAGAGCATTCTCCCTTGTATGACTTCTTTGATGATGAACACTTCTTCTGTGGCTTTTATTTTGCTTGACAGTCTGTGATGAATCAGAAGATTGAAATCCATCTAAAGGATCTGATGATAGATCTTTGCTGTGAAAGGCTGAGGATACATCTGAGATAATGGCATGCTCTTCATGTGTCTCTTCTGTGACACCACAATCATCTGTTCTAAAATCTGACATCACGTGTTTCTCAGAGCTCCTGGTACAGTCATCTGCCAAGAATAAATCTGAGTTTTATCATTTTTAAATAATAGAACCTTAAAATTATATATATTTTATAACAGTTCTATATAAAGAAAATCCATAAAAATTACAAGTCATGTAGCAAAATTCAAATATCAACTGACTATGGGAAAACAGATCACAATCTGACAGTAGACAAGTAGATGATGATGTTAGGTCACCAGGCTGTTCACTTGTATTTTCCACTCTTGTTCTGAAGCCAGCATCTTCATAGGTTCACCTGTGAGTCAGTGCTATAAGCTGGTGTCCGTCTCAAACACTGACCGCTAACTGCACTTAAGCACAAAACATGCAAACAATTTAAGTTGAAAAGCCCACCTTCTATCTATATCACAAATGTAGTAAATATATTATTGCTCATATACCACATTCATATAAATAATACCGGCATGTACTGTACATATAATGCTCTGTTCAGATCACATTTATGGGCTCTAACATATACACCCAGGATGTAAACATTGAATTGATGTGTATGACAGATACCATACAGTGACATTTAACTTTTTTTTATGGATTGTATGGATTACTGATGTATAGAAGCCACAGAGACCAAAAGCCTCTGGACACATTTACCTTTTATGTTATCAGTTTTCCCAACGTACAAACTAAACATATAATCGCAATCATGATGTGATCCCAGCCTATATAATAAGATTCACTCACAGACATAAAGGTCCATCATTAAATTACACACATATAAGTACATACTAGATACACACACAAATTACATGACTATACTGTACACATGTTGAGCATTACTGATACACATTACTTGCTTATACAGTATATACACTCACCTAAAGAATTATTAGGAACACCTATTCTAGTTCTCATTAATTATCTAGTCAACCAATCACATGGCAGTTGCTTCAATGCATGTAGGGTTGTGGTCCTGGTCAAGACAATCTCCTGAACTCCAAACTGAATGTCAAAATAGGAAAGAAAGGTGGGCTACAACAGCAGAAGACCCCACCGGGTACCACTCACTACAAATAGGAAAAAGAGGCTACAATTTGCACGAGCTCACCAAAATTGGACTGTTGAAAACTGGAAAAATGTTGCCTGGTCTGATGAGTCTCGATTTCTGTTGAGACATTCAAATGGTAGAGTCCGAATTTGGCATAAACAGAATGAGAACATGTATCCATCATGCCTTGTTACCACTGTGCAGGCTGGTGGTGTAATGGTGTGGGGGATGTTTTCTGGGCACACTTTAGGCACCTTAGTGCCAATTGGCCATCGTTTAAATGCCACGGGCTACCTGAGCATTGTTTCTGACCATGTCCATCCCTTCATGACCACCATGTACCCATCCTCTGATGGTTACTTCCAGCACGATAATGCACCATGTCACAAAGCTCAAATTATTTCAAATTGGTTTCTTGAACATGACAATGAGTTCACTGTACTAAAATGGCCCCCACAGTCACCAGATCTCAACCCAATAGAGCATCTTTGGGATGTGGTGGAACAGGAGCTTTGTGCCCTGGATGTGCATCCCTCAAATCTCCATCAACTGCAAGATGCTATCCTATCAATATGGGCCAACATTTCTAAAGAATGCTATCAGCACCTTGTTGAATCAATGCCACGTAGAATTAAGGCAGTTCTGAAGGCAAAAGGGGGTCCAACACCATATTAGTATGGTGTTCCTAATAATTCTTTAGGTGAGTGTATATATATATATATATATATGAGAAAAAAAGAGGACTGCACTCCAAATTGTGATGAAAATCCAAGCTGTTTTATTCACCCATAGTATGGCAAATCTTGCGACGTTTCAGCTCATACGAGCCTTCCTCGAGCTGAAACGTCGCAAGATTTTCCATACTATGGGTGAATAAAACAGCTTGGATTTTCATCACAATTTGGAGTGCAGTCCTCTTTTTTCTCTTTTATACTATTGGGGATTGCCGTCACCCTCTTTTGGACTTTGCACCCATTCTCAGGTTGGTGCTCCCATTGGACTTTCTCTTTTATATATATATATATATATATATATATATATATATACACACAGTACAGACCAAAAGTTTGGACACACCTTCTTATTCAAAGAGTTTTCTTTATTTTCATGACTGAAAATTGTAGATTCACACTGAAGGCATCAAAACTATGAATTAACACATGTGGAATTATATACATAACAAAAAAGTGTGAAACAACTGAAAATATGTCATATTTTAGGTTCTTCAAAGTAGCCACCTTTTGCTTTGATTACTGTTAGCACACTCCTGGCATTCTCTTGATGAGCTTCAAGAGGTAGTCACCTGAAATGGTTTTCACTTCACAGGTGTGCCCTGTCAGGTTTAATAAGTGGGATTTCTTGCCTTATAAGTGGGATTGGGACCATCAGTTGCGTTGTAGAGAAGTCAGGTGGATACACAGCTGATAGTCCTACTGAATAGACAGTTAGAATTTGTATTATGGCAAGAAAAAAGCAGCTAAGTAAAGAAAAACGAGTGGCCATCATTACTTTAAGAAATGAAGGTCAGTCAGTCAAAACTTTGAAAGTGTCCCCAAGTGCAGTCACAAAAACCATCAAGCGCTACAAAGAAACTGTCTCGGCTCACATGCGGCCCGCCCCAGGAAAGGAAGACCAAGAGTCACCTCTGCTGCGGAGGATAAGTTCATCCGAGTCACCAGCCTCAGAAATCGCAGGTTAACAGCAGCTCAGATTAGAGACCAGGTCAATGCCGCACAGAGTTCTAGCAGCAGACACATCTCTAGAACAACTGTTAAGAGGAGACTGTGTGAATCAGGCCTTCATGGTAGAATATCTGCTAGGAAACCACTGCTAAGGACAGGCAACAAGCAGAAGAGACTTGTTTAGGCTACAGAACACAAGGAATGGACATTAGACCAGTGGAAATCTGTGCTTTGGTCTGAGGAGTCCAAATTTGAGATCTTTGGTTCCAACCACCGTGTCTTTGTGCGACGCAGAAAAGGTGAACGGATGGACTCTACATGCCTGGTTCCCACCGTGAAGCATGAAGGAGGAGGTGTGATGGTGTGGGGTGCTTTGCTGTTGACACTGTTGGGGATTTATTCAAAATTGAAGGCATACTGAACCAGCATTGCTACCACAGCATCTTGCAGCGGCATGCTATTCCATCCGGTTTGCGTTTAGCTGGACCATCATTTATTTTTCAACAGGACAATGACCCCAAACACACCTCCAGGGTGTGTAAGGGCTATTTGACCATAAAGGAGAATGATGGGGTGCTGCGCCAGATGACCTGGCCTCCACAGTCACCGGACCTGAACCCATTCGAGATGGTTTGGGGTGAGCTGGACCGCAGAGTGAAGGCAAAAGGGCCAACAAGTGCTAAGCATCTCTGGGAACTCCTTCAAGACTGTTGGAAGACCATTTCAGGTGACTACCTCTTGAAGCTCATCAAGAGAATGCCAGGAGTGTGCAAAGCAGTAATCAAAGCAAAAGGTGGCTACTTCGAAGAACCTAGAATATGACATATTTTCAGTTGTTTCACACTTTTTTGTTATGTATATAATTCCACATGTGTTAATTCATAGTTTTGATGCCTTCAGTGTGAATCTACAATTTTTATAGTCATGAAAATAAAGAAAACTCTTTGAATGAGAAGGTGTGTCCAAACTTTTGGTCTGTACTGTGTATATATATATATATATATATATATATATATATATATGTATAAGGGGCCATCATTGATGGAAGGTATTTGTAACCGAGGTTCCTGGCCTCAGTGAGGTAAGAGACGGTAGTTTTAATTGTCAGCGGCAGCTAGTGCTGATTGACACTGGTTGTTGTTAGAATGGCTCTAAAGCCGATCCGGGCCGACTCTTACTGGGAGTTGTGTGGGTGGCTGTTCCCCACTTTCCAGGCCGGGTCTTTATGGCCTATATAAAAACCCAGCCAGCAGTCTTAGCTAGGTGTGGATTATTCTCCATCTGATAGGGAAGCTGTGAAGTCTCTGTGCTTTGAGATCTAAGGATGTGTGCCGTGCTAAAGGGCTGAGAGCTGCATTGCTGGAAAGCAGGCCCCTAAAGCCTGTTGTGGACTGCTGCTGACAAAACCGCTGACAAGGTGAATGTTTTTTGTTCTGTGGACTTGCCATGGTGTGAATGAACACCAAGACGGCAAACTGTAATTTTGTTTATGTATGAATAAACACTGAACTGTTTAAGTTAAAGACTTTGTTTTTGCCTCTGTACTTCGTCCGCTAATCTGCCTACTAGAGCGAATCCCCACAATTGGTGTCGGATGTGGGCAAAAGCAGTGAGGCAGGCCTGAAGGCCGAAAAGTTTTTAGTTTTTCCCGGGCACAAGTGCATGTCCTAAATTAAGTCGGCAAGGTTACGACCTATGTCGCCTGACAAAATGGTGGCAGTCGTGAAAGCCCTCGTAGAGGCTAACTTGCAGCAGCGGGAGGCTAACAAGCAGCAGCAGGAAACTAACCAGCTGCTATTACAACATGTAATGGCGTTTCAAGTGACTGGAGCGTCCCAGAACGTCCACGATACCAGGAAAGCTGTCCGTGCGGAGATCCCTAAGATGTCCCCCTCGGATGATGTCGAGACCTATCTGGCGATGTTTGAAAAGGTAGCCGTAAGGAAAAAGTTACCCCGAGACCAGTGGGCTGAGGTCGTCACTCCATTCCTGGCGTCTGGACCCCAGCAAGTGTTTTTTTGATTTCCCCGATGATCAAGCGGCCGACTACCCGACCGTAAAAGGTGAGATCCTGGTGAGACTGGGGGTGAATGTATTGGTCCGGGCTCAGCAGGTGCACCAGTGGGAATTTAACTCGGCTGAACCCGCCAGACCACAATATTATGACCTGCTACACCAGTTGCAGAAATGGCTGCAGTGACTCCCACTGCTATGCTGGACCGTCTGTTGGCGGATGTGTTTTGGAGGGCTTTGCCGTACCCTCTCCAGCACTGAATCGGCCAGGTGTCTCCTGGTAATGCCTTAGAGATGGTCAACCTGGTGGAGTGCTACGAGGCCACCAGACATCTGCAAGGGGGTTCTTTTGGGAGGGGGCCAGTCAAACTCCGGAAAGCTCCACCCCAGACCCGGAGGCCGGTGCCAGCCAAACCCGCCTGGGACGTATCCCCTGCAGACCCAGCCCCGGTGGTTTGCTGGTGGTGTCACGAGCCTGGACACATAAGGGCCGACTGTCCCCATCGGGGTGAACTCATGGATACCAACTATGGCTACCGCCACTCATTGTATGCCAGGAAGCTGTGTGCCACAGGTACCTCTGAGACTGTAGACAATAGCCACCTGTGTCAGGTGGAAGTGGGGGACACTCTGGTGGTAGCACTGCTGGATTCAGGGAGCCTGGTGTCCCTGGTAAGAGCTACCCTGGTGCGGCTCTTTCAGTATACTGGCCGGAAGGTCGGCGTTGTGTGCATTCATGGGGACTATCCCACCGCCCTGGTCTCTCTATCAACGGTGGCAAGCAGGTTGACTCATGAGGTGGCCGTCGCTATAAAATTACCGTATGAACGAAAGATTGGGAGAGACTTTCCCCGGTTTCCCGGCACTATGGCCGGATACCAAAGTTACTGATACCCGTGAAACAGATGTAACCCTAGCAGAGTGGCAGGGGGGAAACCAGAACCCTGGGAACCTGAGTCCGAAGTGCCAGTGGTAGGGGTGACCGCCACTTCGGTGAAGAGGGGGAGACATCCCCGCTAAGTGTGATGGTGGGAGACAGGGAGGACTTGCCGCCAGGTCTGGAGCTAGCCGACCTCAATATCTCCGGGGATAATTTTGGTACTGCATAACACCGGGACCCAACTCTATCCCGAGCCTGGGAAAATGTATTATTAATAGATGGGGAACCACAACAACCTGGGGAAGAGTTGATGTTTCCCCATTTTGTGGTTCATCGTGTTAGAGTTAGCCCACTAGCATGTTCTCGGGGGTCATCTAGGAATACAAAAAAAGCAGGACCGGATTCTACAGCGGTTTTACTGGCCCAGTGTGTTCAGAGAGGTAGAAGAATATTGTAAATCTTGTCCAACCTGCCAGATAACGAGCCCCCAGCCACATTTCCGTAGTCCCCTGGTACCCCTCCCGATTATCGAGGTCCCGTTCGAGCGAATCGCTATGGATCTCGTAGGCCCAGTACCAAAGTCTGCTAGAGGACACCAATACATGTTGGTCGTCCTCGACTACGCCACTCGGTACTCAGAGGTGGTGCCACTGCGGCATACATCAGCCAAACTTATAGCTAAGGAGATAATGGAGATGTTTTTTTCGCGTGGGTCTGCCTAAGGAGGTTCTGACTGACCAAGGGACCCCATTTATGTCCAAGGTCATGAGGGAACTCTGTAAGTTGCTCCACATAAAACAGCTACGGACATCCGTGTACCATCCGCAAACGGATGGCCTCGTAGAGAGGTTTAATCAAACATTAAAAAATATGCTACAAAGAGTGGTCTCTAAGGATGGGAGGGACTGGGACCTTCTTCTGCCCTTTCTCATGTTCGCAGTGCGAGAGGTGCCCCAGGCCTCTATTGGGGTCTCGCCCTTTGAACTGCTATACGGCAGACACCCTCGCGGTCTGTTGGATGTGGCCAAAGAGGCGTGGGAACAACCAACACCGCACAGAAGTGTTGTTGAGTACATCACCCAGATGCAAGGACGGGTGGAAACAGTTTTACCTCTGGTTAGGGAGCATATAGAGGCAGCGCAGCGAGCCCAGAGTAGGATCTATAATAGTCAGGCTCGGGTCCAGACCTTTAACCCGGGTGATCGGGTATTGGTTCTGGTACCAACCATAGACAGTAAGTTCCTAGCTAGGTGGCAGGGGCCCTACGAGGTGCTTTAAAAAATGGGAGGGGTAGAATACAAGGTACACCAGCCAGGGAGGCGAAAGCCAGAGCAGTTGTACCATGTGAATCTGCTCAAACCCTGGAAAGATAGGGAAACCTGTACAGAAGACAGCCCACAACCAGGGTTCCTAGGGAAGGCGGTTTCGGCCCCTCTGTCTGAAGCAAGGGAAGCGGCTGCCACAGTGAAAATTGCTGACAGCCTTTCCTCTAAACAGGCTCAGGAAGCAAGGGAGTTCACTAGTCGGAACACCGATGTGTTCTCAGACCTTCCTGGACACACTTCCATAGTCCGACATGACATTATCACTGAGCCTCAGGCAAAAGTCTGGTTAAAACTATACCGGGTACCCGAGGCTCGGCAACAAGCCATCGCGGAGGAAGTGCAGCTAATGCTCCAGCTAGGTGTTATTGTATGATATTGAAGTGAATGGGCCAGTCCACTAGTCTTAATACCCAAGCCGGACGGGACATTGCGGTTCTGTAACGGAGTTCCGCAAACTGAATGAGGTGTCCAAGTTTGATGCATATCCCATGCCCCGAGTGGATGAGCTTATTGAGAAGTTGGGTCAAGCCCGGCATTTTTCTGTGTTGGACCTCACCAAAGGGTACTCGCAGATATCCTTGACGGAGGCTGCCATGGAAAAAAAGGCTTACATCACGCCAGAGGGTCTGTATCAAGGTATTACCATTTGGTCTACATGGCGCTCCCGCCACGTTTCAAAGGCTAATGGACATCGTCAGTTGAGACATTCAAATGGTAGAGTCCGAATTTGGCATAAACAGAATGAGAACATGTATCCATCATGCCTTGTTACCACTGTGCAGGCTGGTGGTGTAATGGTGTGGGGGATGTTTTCTGGGCACACTTTAGGCACCTTAGTGCCAATTGGCCATCGTTTAAATGCCACGGGCTACCTGAGCATTGTTTCTGACCATGTCCATCCCTTCATGACCACCATGTACCCATCCTCTGATGGTTACTTCCAGCACGATAATGCACCATGTCACAAAGCTCAAATTATTTGAAATTGGTTTCTTGAACATGACAATGAGTTCACTGTACTAAAATGGCCCCCACAGTCACCAGATCTCAACCCAATAGAGCATCTTTGGGATGTGGTGGAACAGGAGCTTTGTGCCCTGGATGTGCATCCTTCAAATCTCCATCAACTGCAAGATGCTATCCTATCAATATGGGCCAACATTTCTAAAGAATGCTATCAGCACCTTGTTGAATCAATGCCACGTAGAATTAAGGCAGTTCTGAAGGCAAAAGGGGGTCCAACACCATATTAGTATGGTGTTCCTAATAATTCTTTAGGTGAGTGTGTATATATATATATATATATATATATATATATATATGAGAAAAAAAGAGGACTGCACTCCAAATTGTGATGAAAATCCAAGCTGTTTTATTCACCCATAGTATGGCAAATCTTGCGACGTTTCAGCTCATACGAGCCTTCCTCGAGCTGAAACGTCGCAAGATTTTCCATACTATGGGTGAATAAAACAGCTTGGATTTTCATCACAATTTGGAGTGCAGTCCTCTTTTTTCTCTTTTATACTATTGGGGATTGCCGTCACCCTCTTTTGGACTTTGCACCCATTCTCAGGTTGGTGCTCCCATTGGACTTTCTCTTTTATATATATATATATATATATATATATATATATACACAGTACAGACCAAAAGTTTGGACACACCTTCTTATTCAAAGAGTTTTCTTTATTTTCATGACTGAAAATTGTAGATTCACACTGAAGGCATCAAAACTATGAATTAACACATGTGGAATTATATACATAACAAAAAAGTGTGAAACAACTGAAAATATGTCATATTTTAGGTTCTTCAAAGTAGCCACCTTTTGCTTTGATTACTGTTTGCACACTCCTGGCATTCTCTTGATGAGCTTCAAGAGGTAGTCACCTGAAATGGTTTTCACTTCACAGGTGTGCCCTGTCAGGTTTAATAAGTGGGATTTCTTGCCTTATAAGTGGGGTTGGGACCATCAGTTGCGTTGTAGAGAAGTCAGGTGGATACACAGCTGATAGTCCTACTGAATAGACAGTTAGAATTTGTATTATGGCAAGAAAAAAGCAGCTAAGTAAAGAAAAACGAGTGGCCATCATTACTTTAAGAAATGAAGGTCAGTCAGTCAAAACTTTGAAAGTGTCCCCAAGTGCAGTCACAAAAACCATCAAGCGCTACAAAGAAACTGTCTCGGCTCACATGCGGCCCGCCCCAGGAAAGGAAGACCAAGAGTCACCTCTGCTGCGGAGGATAAGTTCATCCGAGTCACCAGCCTCAGAAATCGCAGGTTAACAGCAGCTCAGATTAGAGACCAGGTCAATGCCGCACAGAGTTCTAGCAGCAGACACATCTCTAGAACAACTGTTAAGAGGAGACTGTGTGAATCAGGCCTTCATGGTAGAATATCTGCTAGGAAACCACTGCTAAGGACAGGCAACAAGCAGAAGAGACTTGTTTAGGCTACAGAACACAAGGAATGGACATTAGACCAGTGGAAATCTGTGCTTTGGTCTGAGGAGTCCAAATTTGAGATCTTTGGTTCCAACCACCGTGTCTTTGTGCGACGCAGAAAAGGTGAACGAATGGACTCTACATGCCTGGTTCCCACCGTGAAGCATGAAGGAGGAGGTGTGATGGTGTGGGGTGCTTTGCTGTTGACACTGTTGGGGATTTATTCAAAATTGAAGGCATACTGAACCAGCATTGCTACTACAGCATCTTGCAGCGGCATGCTATTCCATCCGGTTTGCGTTTAGCTGGACCATCATTTATTTTTCAACAGGACAATGACCCCAAACACACCTCCAGGGTGTGTAAGGGCTATTTGACCATGAAGGAGAATGATGGGGTGCTGCGCCAGATGACCTGGCCTTCACAGTCACCGGACCTGAACCCATTCGAGATGGTTTGGGGTGAGCTGGACCGCAGAGTGAAGGCAAAAGGGCCAACAAGTGCTAAGCATCTCTGGGAACTCCTTAAAGACTGTTGGAAGACCATTTCAGGTGACTACCTCTTGAAGCTCATCAAGAGAATGCCAGGAGTGTGCAAAGCAGTAATCAAAGCAAAAGGTGGCTACTTCGAAGAACCTAGAATATGACATATTTTCAGTTGTTTCACACTTTTTTGTTATGTATATAATTCCACATGTGTTAATTCATAGTTTTGATGCCTTCAGTGTGAATCTACAATTTTTATAGTCATGAAAATAAAGAAAACTCTTTGAATGAGAAGGTGTGTCCAAACTTTTGGTCTGTACTGTGTGTATATATATATATATATATATATATATATATATATATGTATAAGGGGCCATCATTGATGGAAGGTATTTGTAACCGAGGTTCCTGGCCTCAGTGAGGTAAGAGACGGTAGTTTTAATTGTCAGCGGCAGCTAGTGCTGATTGACACTGGTTGTTGTTAGAATGGCTCTAAAGCCGATCCGGGCCGACTCTTACTGGGAGTTGTGTGGGTGGCTGTTCCCCACTTGGCCTATATAAAAACCCAGCCAGCAGTCTTAGCTAGGTGTGGATTATTCTCCATCTGATAGGGAAGCTGTGAAGTCTCTGTGCTTTGAGATCTAAGGATGTGTGCCGTGCTAAAGGGCTGAGAGCTGCATTGCTGGAAAGCAGGCCCCTAAAGCCTGTTGTGGACTGCTGCTGACAAAACCGCTGACAAGGTGAATGTTTTTTGTTCTGTGGACTTGCCATGGTGTGAATGAACACCAAGACGGCAAACTGTAATTTTGTTTATGTATGAATAAACACTGAACTGTTTAAGTTAAAGACTTTGTTTTTGCCTCTGTACTTCGTCCGCTAATCTGCCTACTAGAGCGAATCCCCACAATTGGTGTCGGATGTGGGCAAAAGCAGTGAGGCAGGCCTGAAGGCCGAAAAGTTTTTAGTTTTTCCCGGGCACAAGTGCATGTCCTAAATTAAGTCGGCAAGGTTACGACCTATGTCGCCTGACAAAATGGTGGCAGTCGTGAAAGCCCTCGTAGAGGCTAACTTGCAGCAGCGGGAGGCTAACAAGCAGCAGCAGGAAACTAACCAGCTGCTATTACAACATGTAATGGCGTTTCAAGTGACTGGAGCGTCCCAGAACGTCCACGATACCAGGAAAGCTGTCCGTGCGGAGATCCCTAAGATGTCCCCCTCGGATGATGTCGAGACCTATCTGGCGATGTTTGAAAAGGTAGCCGTAAGGAAAAAGTTACCCCGAGACCAGTGGGCTGAGGTCGTCACTCCATTCCTGGCGTCTGGACCCCAGCAAGTGTTTTTTTGATTTCCCCGATGATCAAGCGGCCGACTACCCGACCGTAAAAGGTGAGATCCTGGTGAGACTGGGGGTGAATGTATTGGTCCGGGCTCAGCAGGTGCACCAGTGGGAATTTAACTCGGCTGAACCCGCCAGACCACAATATTATGACCTGCTACACCAGTTGCAGAAATGGCTGCAGTGACTCCCACTGCTATGCTGGACCGTCTGTTGGCGGATGTGTTTTGGAGGGCTTTGCCGTACCCTCTCCAGCACTGAATCGGCCAGGTGTCTCCTGGTAATGCCTTAGAGATGGTCAACCTGGTGGAGTGCTACGAGGCCACCAGACATCTGCAAGGGGGTTCTTTTGGGAGGGGGCCAGTCAAACTCCGGAAAGCTCCACCCCAGACCCGGAGGCCGGTGCCAGCCAAACCCGCCTGGGACGTATCCCCTGCAGACCCAGCCCCGGTGGTTTGCTGGTGGTGTCACGAGCCTGGACACATAAGGGCCGACTGTCCCCATCGGGGTGAACTCATGGATACCAACTATGGCTACCGCCACTCATTGTATGCCAGGAAGCTGTGTGCCACAGGTACCTCTGAGACTGTAGACAATAGCCACCTGTGTCAGGTGGAAGTGGGGGACACTCTGGTGGTAGCACTGCTGGATTCAGGGAGCCTGGTGTCCCTGG
Source organism: Bufo gargarizans (assembly GCF_014858855.1). Lineage (NCBI taxonomy): Eukaryota > Metazoa > Chordata > Amphibia > Anura > Bufonidae > Bufo > Bufo gargarizans. Next base: position 515,376,443 of record NC_058083.1, read on the forward strand.
TAAGAGCTACCCTGGTGCGGCTCTTTCAGTATACTGGCCGGAAGGTCGGCGTTGTGTGCATTCATGGGGACTATCCCACCGCCCTGGTCTCTCTATCAACGGTGGCAAGCAGGTTGACTCATGAGGTGGCCGTCGCTATAAAATTACCGTATGAACGAAAGATTGGGAGAGACTTTCCCGGTTTCCCGGCACTATGGCCGGATACCAAAGTTACTGATACCCGTGAAACAGATGTAACCCTAGCAGAGTGGCAGGGGGGAAACCAGAACCCTGGGAACCTGAGTCCGAAGTGCCAGTGGTAGGGGTGACCGCCACTTCGGTGAAGAGGGGGAGACATCCCCGCTAAGTGTGATGGTGGGAGACAGGGAGGACTTGCCGCCAGGTCTGGAGCTAGCCGACCTCAATGTCTCCGGGGATAATTTTGGTACTGCATAACACCGGGACCCAACTCTATCCCGAGCCTGGGAAAATGTATTATTAATAGATGGGGAACCACAACAACCTGGGGAAGAGTTGATGTTTCCCCATTTTGTGGTTCATCGTGTTAGAGTTAGCCCACTAGCATGTTCTCGGGGGTCATCTAGGAATACAAAAAAAGCAGGACCGGATTCTACAGCGGTTTTACTGGCCCAGTGTGTTCAGAGAGGTAGAAGAATATTGTAAATCTTGTCCAACCTGCCAGATAACGAGCCCCCAGCCACATTTCCGTAGTCCCCTGGTACCCCTCCCGATTATCGAGGTCCCGTTCGAGCGAATCGCTATGGATCTCGTAGGCCCAGTACCAAAGTCTGCTAGAGGACACCAATACATGTTGGTCGTCCTCGACTACGCCACTCGGTACTCAGAGGTGGTGCCACTGCGGCATACATCAGCCAAACTTATAGCTAAGGAGATAATGGAGATGTTTTTTCGCGTGGGTCTGCCTAAGGAGGTTCTGACTGACCAAGGGACCCCATTTATGTCCAAGGTCATGAGGGAACTCTGTAAGTTGCTCCACATAAAACAGCTACGGACATCCGTGTACCATCCGCAAACGGATGGCCTCGTAGAGAGGTTTAATCAAACATTAAAAAATATGCTACAAAGAGTGGTCTCTAAGGATGGGAGGGACTGGGACCTTCTTCTGCCCTTTCTCATGTTCGCAGTGCGAGAGGTGCCCCAGGCCTCTATTGGGGTCTCGCCCTTTGAACTGCTATACGGCAGACACCCTCGCGGTCTGTTGGATGTGGCCAAAGAGGCGTGGGAACAACCAACACCGCACAGAAGTGTTGTTGAGTACATCACCCAGATGCAAGGACGGGTGGAAACAGTTTTACCTCTGGTTAGGGAGCATATAGAGGCAGCGCAGCGAGCCCAGAGTAGGATCTATAATAGTCAGGCTCGGGTCCAGACCTTTAACCCGGGTGATCGGGTATTGGTTCTGGTACCAACCATAGACAGTAAGTTCCTAGCTAGGTGGCAGGGGCCCTACGAGGTGCTTTAAAAAATGGGAGGGGTAGAATACAAGGTACACCAGCCAGGGAGGCGAAAGCCAGAGCAGTTGTACCATGTGAATCTGCTCAAACCCTGGAAAGATAGGGAAACCTGTACAGAAGACAGCCCACAACCAGGGTTCCTAGGGAAGGCGGTTTCGGCCCCTCTGTCTGAAGCAAGGGAAGCGGCTGCCACAGTGAAAATTGCTGACAGCCTTTCCTCTAAACAGGCTCAGGAAGCAAGGGAGTTCACTAGTCGGAACACCGATGTGTTCTCAGACCTTCCTGGACACACTTCCATAGTCCGACATGACATTATCACTGAGCCTCAGGCAAAAGTCTGGTTAAAACTATACCGGGTACCCGAGGCTCGGCAACAAGCCATCGCGGAGGAAGTGCAGCTAATGCTCCAGCTAGGTGTTATTGTATGATATTGAAGTGAATGGGCCAGTCCACTAGTCTTAATACCCAAGCCGGACGGGACATTGCGGTTCTGTAACGGAGTTCCGCAAACTGAATGAGGTGTCCAAGTTTGATGCATATCCCATGCCCCGAGTGGATGAGCTTATTGAGAAGTTGGGTCAAGCCCGGCATTTTTCTGTGTTGGACCTCACCAAAGGGTACTCGCAGATATCCTTGACGGAGGCTGCCATGGAAAAAAAGGCTTACATCACGCCAGAGGGTCTGTATCAAGGTATTACAATTTGGTCTACATGGCGCTCCCGCCACGTTTCAAAGGCTAATGGACATCGTCAGTTGAGACATTCAAATGGTAGAGTCCGAATTTGGCATAAACAGAATGAGAACATGTATCCATCATGCCTTGTTACCACTGTGCAGGCTGGTGGTGTAATGGTGTGGGGGATGTTTTCTGGGCACACTTTAGGCACCTTAGTGCCAATTGGCCATCGTTTAAATGCCACGGGCTACCTGAGCATTGTTTCTGACCATGTCCATCCCTTCATGACCACCATGTACCCATCCTCTGATGGTTACTTCCAGCACGATAATGCACCATGTCACAAAGCTCAAATTATTTCAAATTGGTTTCTTGAACATGACAATGAGTTCACTGTACTAAAATGGCCCCCACAGTCACCAGATCTCAACCCAATAGAGCATCTTTGGGATGTGGTGGAACAGGAGCTTTGTGCCCTGGATGTGCATCCTTCAAATCTCCATCAACTGCAAGATGCTATCCTATCAATATGGGCCAACATTTCTAAAGAATGCTATCAGCACCTTGTTGAATCAATGCCACGTAGAATTAAGGCAGTTCTGAAGGCAAAAGGGGGTCCAACACCATATTAGTATGGTGTTCCTAATAATTCTTTAGGTGAGTGTATATATATATATATATATATATATATATATATATGAGAAAAAAAGAGGACTGCACTCCAAATTGTGATGAAAATCCAAGCTGTTTTATTCACCCATAGTATGGCAAATCTTGCGACGTTTCAGCTCATACGAGCCTTCCTCGAGCTGAAACGTCGCAAGATTTTCCATACTATGGGTGAATAAAACAGCTTGGATTTTCATCACAATTTGGAGTGCAGTCCTCTTTTTTCTCTTTTATACTATTGGGGATTGCCGTCACCCTCTTTTGGACTTTGCACCCATTCTCAGGTTGGTGCTCCCATTGGACTTTCTCTTTTATATATATATATATATATATATATATATATATACACAGTACAGACCAAAAGTTTGGACACACCTTCTTATTCAAAGAGTTTTCTTTATTTTCATGACTGAAAATTGTAGATTCACACTGAAGGCATCAAAACTATGAATTAACACATGTGGAATTATATACATAACAAAAAAGTGTGAAACAACTGAAAATATGTCATATTTTAGGTTCTTCAAAGTAGCCACCTTTTGCTTTGATTACTGTTTGCACACTCCTGGCATTCTCTTGATGAGCTTCAAGAGGTAGTCACCTGAAATGGTTTTCACTTCACAGGTGTGCCCTGTCAGGTTTAATAAGTGGGATTTCTTGCCTTATAAGTGGGGTTGGGACCATCAGTTGCGTTGTAGAGAAGTCAGGTGGATACACAGCTGATAGTCCTACTGAATAGACAGTTAGAATTTGTATTATGGCAAGAAAAAAGCAGCTAAGTAAAGAAAAACGAGTGGCCATCATTACTTTAAGAAATGAAGGTCAGTCAGTCAAAACTTTGAAAGTGTCCCCAAGTGCAGTCACAAAAACCATCAAGCGCTACAAAGAAACTGTCTCGGCTCACATGCGGCCCGCCCCAGGAAAGGAAGACCAAGAGTCACCTCTGCTGCGGAGGATAAGTTCATCCGAGTCACCAGCCTCAGAAATCGCAGGTTAACAGCAGCTCAGATTAGAGACCAGGTCAATGCCGCACAGAGTTCTAGCAGCAGACACATCTCTAGAACAACTGTTAAGAGGAGACTGTGTGAATCAGGCCTTCATGGTAGAATATCTGCTAGGAAACCACTGCTAAGGACAGGCAACAAGCAGAAGAGACTTGTTTAGGCTACAGAACACAAGGAATGGACATTAGACCAGTGGAAATCTGTGCTTTGGTCTGAGGAGTCCAAATTTGAGATCTTTGGTTCCAACCACCGTGTCTTTGTGCGACGCAGAAAAGGTGAACGAATGGACTCTACATGCCTGGTTCCCACCGTGAAGCATGAAGGAGGAGGTGTGATGGTGTGGGGTGCTTTGCTGTTGACACTGTTGGGGATTTATTCAAAATTGAAGGCATACTGAACCAGCATTGCTACTACAGCATCTTGCAGCGGCATGCTATTCCATCCGGTTTGCGTTTAGCTGGACCATCATTTATTTTTCAACAGGACAATGACCCCAAACACACCTCCAGGGTGTGTAAGGGCTATTTGACCATGAAGGAGAATGATGGGGTGCTGCGCCAGATGACCTGGCCTCCACAGTCACCGGACCTGAACCCATTCGAGATGGTTTGGGGTGAGCTGGACCGCAGAGTGAAGGCAAAAGGGCCAACAAGTGCTAAGCATCTCTGGGAACTCCTTCAAGACTGTTGGAAGACCATTTCAGGTGACTACCTCTTGAAGCTCATCAAGAGAATGCCAGGAGTGTGCAAAGCAGTAATCAAAGCAAAAGGTGGCTACTTCGAAGAACCTAGAATATGACATATTTTCAGTTGTTTCACACTTTTTTGTTATGTATATAATTCCACATGTGTTAATTCATAGTTTTGATGCCTTCAGTGTGAATCTACAATTTTTATAGTCATGAAAATAAAGAAAACTCTTTGAATGAGAAGGTGTGTCCAAACTTTTGGTCTGTACTGTGTGTATATATATATATATATATATATATATATGTATAAGGGGCCATCATTGATGGAAGGTATTTGTAACCGAGGTTCCTGGCCTCAGTGAGGTAAGAGACGGTAGTTTTAATTGTCAGCGGCAGCTAGTGCTGATTGACACTGGTTGTTGTTAGAATGGCTCTAAAGCCGATCCGGGCCGACTCTTACTGGGAGTTGTGTGGGTGGCTGTTCCCCACTTTCCAGGCCGGGTCTTTATGGCCTATATAAAAACCCGGCCAGCAGTCTTAGCTAGGTGTGGATTATTCTCCATCTGATAGGGAAGCTGTGAAGTCTCTGTGCTTTGAGATCTAAGGATGTGTGCCGTGCTAAAGGGCTGAGAGCTGCATTGCTGGAAAGCAGGCCCCTAAAGCCTGTTGTGGACTGCTGCTGACAAAACCGCTGACAAGGTGAATGTTTTTTGTTCTGTGGACTTGCCATGGTGTGAATGAACACCAAGACGGCAAACTGTAATTTTGTTTATGTATGAATAAACACTGAACTGTTTAAGTTAAAGACTTTGTTTTTGCCTCTGTACTTCGTCCGCTAATCTGCCTACTAGAGCGAATCCCCACAATTGGTGTCGGATGTGGGCAAAAGCAGTGAGGCAGGCCTGAAGGCCGAAAAGTTTTTAGTTTTTCCCGGGCACAAGTGCATGTCCTAAATTAAGTCGGCAAGGTTACGACCTATGTCGCCTGACAAAATGGTGGCAGTCGTGAAAGCCCTCGTAGAGGCTAACTTGCAGCAGCGGGAGGCTAACAAGCAGCAGCAGGAAACTAACCAGCTGCTATTACAACATGTAATGGCGTTTCAAGTGACTGGAGCGTCCCAGAACGTCCACGATACCAGGAAAGCTGTCCGTGCGGAGATCCCTAAGATGTCCCCCTCGGATGATGTCGAGACCTATCTGGCGATGTTTGAAAAGATAGCCGTAAGGAAAAAGTTACCCCGAGACCAGTGGGCTGAGGTCGTCACTCCATTCCTGGCGTCTGGACCCCAGCAAGTGTTTTTTTGATTTCCCCGATGATCAAGCGGCCGACTACCCGACCGTAAAAGGTGAGATCCTGGTGAGACTGGGGGTGAATGTATTGGTCCGGGCTCAGCAGGTGCACCAGTGGGAATTTAACTCGGCTGAACCCGCCAGACCACAATATTATGACCTGCTACACCAGTTGCAGAAATGGCTGCAGTGACTCCCACTGCTATGCTGGACCGTCTGTTGGCGGATGTGTTTTGGAGGGCTTTGCCGTACCCTCTCCAGCACTGAATCGGCCAGGTGTCTCCTGGTAATGCCTTAGAGATGGTCAACCTGGTGGAGTGCTACGAGGCCACCAGACATCTGCAAGGGGGTTCTTTTGGGAGGGGGCCAGTCAAACTCCGGAAAGCTCCACCCCAGACCCGGAGGCCGGTGCCAGCCAAACCCACCTGGGACGTATCCCCTGCAGACCCAGCCCCGGTGGTTTGCTGGTGGTGTCACGAGCCTGGACACATAAGGGCCGACTGTCCCCATCGGGGTGAACTCATGGATACCAACTATGGCTACCGCCACTCATTGTATGCCAGGAAGCTGTGTGCCACAGGTACCTCTGAGACTGTAGACAATAGCCACCTGTGTCAGGTGGAAGTGGGGGACACTCTGGTGGTAGCACTGCTGGATTCAGGGAGCCTGGTGTCCCTGGTAAGAGCTACCCTGGTGCGGCTCTTTCAGTATACTGGCCGGAAGGTCGGCGTTGTGTGCATTCATGGGGACTATCCCACCGCCCTGGTCTCTCTATCAACGGTGGCAAGCAGGTTGACTCATGAGGTGGCCGTCGCTATAAAATTACCGTATGAACGAAAGATTGGGAGAGACTTTCCCGGTTTCCCGGCACTATGGCCGGATACCAAAGTTACTGATACCCGTGAAACAGATGTAACCCTAGCAGAGTGGCAGGGGGGAAACCAGAACCCTGGGAACCTGAGTCCGAAGTGCCAGTGGTAGGGGTGACCGCCACTTCGGTGAAGAGGGGGAGACATCCCCGCTAAGTGTGATGGTGGGAGACAGGGAGGACTTGCCGCCAGGTCTGGAGCTAGCCGACCTCAATGTCTCCGGGGATAATTTTGGTACTGCATAACACCGGGACCCAACTCTATCCCGAGCCTGGGAAAATGTATTATTAATAGATGGGGAACCACAACAACCTGGGGAAGAGTTGATGTTTCCCCATTTTGTGGTTCATCGTGTTAGAGTTAGCCCACTAGCATGTTCTCGGGGGTCATCTAGGAATACAAAAAAAGCAGGACCGGATTCTACAGCGGTTTTACTGGCCCAGTGTGTTCAGAGAGGTAGAAGAATATTGTAAATCTTGTCCAACCTGCCAGATAACGAGCCCCCAGCCACATTTCCGTAGTCCCCTGGTACCCCTCCCGATTATCGAGGTCCCGTTCGAGCGAATCGCTATGGATCTCGTAGGCCCAGTGTGGCGGAACCCGCCTCGCCACTGGGCATTGGAGAGGACTGGCTACCCGCCTCCTACCTGCTGACTATGGCCCCTGGTGATTTGGTACGTTTGAATGCAATATTTGGGCATGTGCTATTTTATATTGCTGCTACTGGCCCTTTAATGGCCATCCGTGGACATGTCTGACTTTTAGGAGCAATGCCCCTTTAAGACTGTGTAGCAGATTGCATTCAGGCTGTCTTAAATACTATGCATGTTATTATGTGTTCTGTTACATTGTATCTGTGTATGCCAGGGTTCAAGTTAGTCCATTACGTTTGATAATTGTATTTTGTGGATTGCGTCTGAGACAATGCTATTGTGTTGGTTAATTACATCTCAGACAATGCTCATTGTGTTTGGTTTATTGCGTTACAGATAGAGGGAAGGGGATTTTGTGTACAATTGCTGGGAAGGTTTAAATACTGTAGATACATATGATTGGCTGTTTTGCAGAGCCTGTGGGTGGTACCTTGTTGGAAAATATGTATAAATCAATGCTTGTGTTAAAATAAAGGGAGTTCCTGTTTTAAACCCTCAAGGTGAAGTGTCGTCTCATTCTTGGGGGAGGATTTATGGTATGCTGTCCCAGTTTGACTGCTAGGAGTGAAAACCTATTTGTATGGTTCCTATTCAACTGCCTACAGCATTCATATGCTTGAAGAGGACTTATATGCTGCTTCGGTTCGGTGATGGTGGTGTCTGCCAGAGTGCTTGGAAACCTCAGGAAAACGCTAGGAGCATCCAGCAGCGGAGGTACTTAGTCGGGGTGCCAGGTGATCCGTTACATTGGTGGCAAGCGGTGGGATGGCGTCCTAGTGCGAGGAGAAGCAGCTCAGAGACACCGGTAACGTGTAGAGTTACAAATTGAGGGCAAACGCTAGCACTCGTGCAGCGCCCCTGGGAGCAGAGGTATCCAGCGACTTGGAGCAGACAAGTATGGAAGGCTCTGAAGATGACTGGCTGGCCGAGGTGAGGCAGCGAGTGGACCAGTATGGAGATAATGTGTCCATGGATATATGCCAGGCCATCTGGAACCAGGTCACAGCCAAGCGACACGCAAGGATGGAACGAGAATTCCGACTGGCGAAAGAGAGAGAAATTGCCCAGCCGAAGGAGTGTTACAGCAGCCGAGCAGAGGCTGCATCCGAGGAGGTAAGCCGTTTCCCCTTGAGGCGGCCAGAGGAACCCGAAGTAGGGGTCCTCATAGACTGGTCCTGTGAGGAACCACAACAGGCAGGTGGAGACGGGACCGAGGTCTCTCCACCGGGATGCTGGGCAGCTGGCCCAGACCCTCAGCAGCAGCCGAAGTTGCCAGGTGTGGACGCAGGTGGTCCTTACTCGCAAATGTTGAGGGACCTCACAGACTGGTCCTGGGAAGACCCACAGATGGCAGGTGGAGATGGGACCGAGATCTCTCTACCGGCCCTACAGGGATACTGGGCAGCCGGCCCAGATCTCCAACTCCAGCAGCAGTACCAGGAGGAGGAGGTAAGCAACCCCTCCCCTCCACAGCCAACTCCAAACCAGGTACTGGGGTCAGTAGAGGAGTCGTTAGCCCCCTCTGGCCCCCTCCCAGTAGAAGAGCTGGCATCTGGGCAGAGCGCCGCTGACCTCTGCCCTACTTGTCCCCTTACTACTCCAGTCCCTCCAGCAGAAGAGCTGGCATCAGGGCAGAGAGCCGCTAGCCTCTGCTCCACCGACCCCCTTGTTACAGGGCTGGCTTGTACCCCCCTCGCCCCAGCAGAATTGCTGGCCTCAGTGCAGAACACCGCTGGCCGCTGTTCCCCAAGTAGCCCCAGCAGTTTGCCTAGCACACCAAGGGGAGACAGCAAGCCCCACAACAGTGCAGATGGGACCGTAGTCTCTGTACCTGCACCACTGGAGATATGGACAGTCTGTCCGGGTCCACAACAACAGGACACTGTATTGGAAGGAGAGGCAGTCTGTTTTCCCCTACAACAAGGGAGGGTGTCGCAGAGAGAGGAGCCTGTTACCCCTTCCCCCCAGCAACAGCTTTGTTCAACCAGGGGAGAGGGCACCCTGGTTACCTTCCCCCCAAGTCATGGATCTACAACTGGGCACAAGTGGCAGGGGGCCATAGGGACAACTACACCCTTGGAGAAAGGCCGGCTGACTATCAGAGCCCCAGACCGCCTGGAGGTCTGGAGTCTGGATAGTCTAAATGGGAAAGGGGAGAAATGTGGCGGAACCCGCCTCGCCACTGGGCATTGGAGAGGACTGGCTACCCGCCTCCTACCTGCTGACTATGGCCCCTGGTGATTTGGTACGTTTGAATGCAATATTTGGGCATGTGCTATTTTATATTGCTGCTACTGGCCCTTTAATGGCCATCCGTGGACATGTCTGACTTTTAGGAGCAATGCCCCTTTAAGACTGTGTAGCAGATTGCATTCAGGCTGTCTTAAATACTATGCATGTTATTATGTGTTCTGTTACATTGTATCTGTGTATGCCAGGGTTCAAGTTAGTCCATTACGTTTGATAATTGTATTTTGTGGATTGCGTCTGAGACAATGCTATTGTGTTGGTTAATTACATCTCAGACAATGCTCATTGTGTTTGGTTTATTGCGTTACAGATAGAGGGAAGGGGATTTTGTGTACAATTGCTGGGAAGGTTTAAATACTGTAGATACATATGATTGGCTGTTTTGCAGAGCCTGTGGGTGGTACCTTGTTGGAAGATATGTATAAATCAATGCTTGTGTTAAAATAAAGGGAGTTCCTGTTTTAAACCCTCAAGGTGAAGTGTCGTCTCATTCTTGGGGGAGGATTTATGGTATGCTGTCCCAGTTTGACTGCTAGGAGTGAAAACCTATTTGTATGGTTCCTATTCAACTGCCTACAGCATTCATATGCTTGAAGAGGACTTATATGCTGCTTCGGTTCGGTGATGGTGGTGTCTGCCAGAGTGCTTGGAAACCTCAGGAAAACGCTAGGAGCATCCAGCAGCGGAGGTACTTAGTCGGGGTGCCAGGTGATCCGTTACACCCAGTACCAAAGTCTGCTAGAGGACACCAATACATGTTGGTCGTCCTCGACTACGCCACTCGGTACTCAGAGGTGGTGCCACTGCGGCATACATCAGCCAAACTTATAGCTAAGGAGATAATGGAGATGTTTTTTCGCGTGGGTCTGCCTAAGGAGGTTCTGACTGACCAAGGGACCCCATTTATGTCCAAGGTCATGAGGGAACTCTGTAAGTTGCTCCACATAAAACAGCTACGGACATCCGTGTACCATCCGCAAACGGATGGCCTCGTAGAGAGGTTTAATCAAACATTAAAAAATATGCTACAAAGAGTGGTCTCTAAGGATGGGAGGGACTGGGACCTTCTTCTGCCCTTTCTCATGTTCGCAGTGCGAGAGGTGCCCCAGGCCTCTATTGGGGTCTCGCCCTTTGAACTGCTATACGGCAGACACCCTCGCGGTCTGTTGGATGTGGCCAAAGAGGCGTGGGAACAACCAACACCGCACAGAAGTGTTGTTGAGTACATCACCCAGATGCAAGGACGGGTGGAAACAGTTTTACCTCTGGTTAGGGAGCATATAGAGGCAGCGCAGCGAGCCCAGAGTAGGATCTATAATAGTCAGGCTCGGGTCCAGACCTTTAACCCGGGTGATCGGGTATTGGTTCTGGTACCAACCATAGACAGTAAGTTCCTAGCTAGGTGGCAGGGGCCCTACGAGGTGCTTTAAAAAATGGGAGGGGTAGAATACAAGGTACACCAGCCAGGGAGGCGAAAGCCAGAGCAGTTGTACCATGTGAATCTGCTCAAACCCTGGAAAGATAGGGAAACCTGTACAGAAGACAGCCCACAACCAGGGTTCCTAGGGAAGGCGGTTTCGGCCCCTCTGTCTGAAGCAAGGGAAGCGGCTGCCACAGTGAAAATTGCTGACAGCCTTTCCTCTAAACAGGCTCAGGAAGCAAGGGAGTTCACTAGTCGGAACACCGATGTGTTCTCAGACCTTCCTGGACACACTTCCATAGTCCGACATGACATTATCACTGAGCCTCAGGCAAAAGTCTGGTTAAAACTATACCGGGTACCCGAGGCTCGGCAACAAGCCATCGCGGAGGAAGTGCAGCTAATGCTCCAGCTAGGTGTTATTGTATGATATTGAAGTGAATGGGCCAGTCCACTAGTCTTAATACCCAAGCCGGACGGGACATTGCGGTTCTGTAACGGAGTTCCGCAAACTGAATGAGGTGTCCAAGTTTGATGCATATCCCATGCCCCGAGTGGATGAGCTTATTGAGAAGTTGGGTCAAGCCCGGCATTTTTCTGTGTTGGACCTCACCAAAGGGTACTCGCAGATATCCTTGACGGAGGCTGCCATGGAAAAAAAGGCTTACATCACGCCAGAGGGTCTGTATCAAGGTATTACCATTTGGTTTCCCTCTACGCCCTACTGTGTGCCTGTACAGTAGTTTACGGCTACATATGGGGTGCTTCTACAAACTACAGAATCGGGCAATAAATATAGCATTTTGTTTGGCTGTTAACACTTGCTTTGTTACTGGAAAAAATTTATTAAAATGGAAAATTTGCCAAAAAATTTAAATTCTCAAATTTCATTCCCATTTGCCAATAACTCTTGTGCAACACCTAAAGGGCTAACAAAGTTTGTAAAATCAGTTTTGAATACCTTGAGGGGTGTAGTTTCTAGAATTGGGCCATTTTTGGGTGGTTTCTATTATGTAAGCCTCACAAAGTGACTTCAGACTAGGGCTGCAGTAAACGAATATTTTTGTAATCGAGTATTCTATCGATTATATTTCTCGATTCATCGAGTAATCTAATAAGAAAAAGCTACTTAAAATAACGTACGTAATTAGGTATGTATAAAGTTATTGGTTTAGAGAGGGGTTAATGAAGGCACCTCCAAGGTGCTTCCATTAACCCCTCCAAACCAATAACTTTATACATGCCCATTGGGTTTGGAGGGGTTAATGGAAGCACCTTGGCATTAGGCATGTATAAAGTTATTGGTTTGAAGAGGTTAATGGAAGCACCTTGGAGGTGCCTTCATTAACCCCTCTCTAAACCAATAACTTTATACATACCAAGGTGGTGCCTGCAGCCTCCATTAACCACTCTCTCTCCATCTGCCTCCCCCCCAGCCTCTGATCTGCCTCCCCCCAGCCTCTGATCTGCCTCCCCCCTCCAGCCTTGATCTGCCTCCCCCCCAGCCTCTGATCTGCCTCCCCCCCAGCCTCTGATCTGCCTCCCCCTCCAGCCTCTGATCTGCCTCCCCCCCAGCCTCTGATCTGCCTCCCCCCAGCCTCTGATCTGCCTCCCCCCCAGCCTCTGATCTGCCTCCCCCCTCCAGCCTCTGATCTGCCTCCCCCCTCCAGCCTCTGATCTGCCTCCCCCCCTCCAGCCTCCCCCCCAGCCTCTGATCTGCCTCCCCCCCAGCCTCTGATCTGCCGCCCCCCCAGCCTCTGATCTGCCTCCCCCCCAGCCTCTGATCTGCCTCCCCCAGCCTCTGATCTGCCTCCCCCCTCCAGCCTCTGATCTGCCTCCCCCCTCCAGCCTCTGATCTGCCTCCCCCCTCCAGCCTCTGATCTGCCTCCCCCCCTCCAGCCTCTGATCTGCCTCCCCCCTCCAGCCTCTGATCTGCCTCCCCCCTCCAGCCTCTGATCTGCCTCCCCCCCTCCAGCCTCTGATCTGCCTCCCCCCTCCAGCCTCTGATCTGCCTCCCCCCCTCCAGCCTCTGATCTGCCTCCCCCTCCAGCCTCTGATCTGCCTCCCCCCCTCCAGCCTCTGATCTGCCTCCCCCCCTCCAGCCTCTGATCTGCCTCCCCCCCAGCAGCCTCTGATCTGCCTCCCCCCTCCAGCCTCCCCCAGCCTCTGATCTGCCTCCCCCCCAGCCTCTGATCTGCCTCCCCCTCCAGCCTCTGATCTGTCTCCCCCCCTCCAGCCTCTGATCTGCCTCCCCCCTCCAGCCTCTGATCTGCCTCCCCTCCAGCCTCCCCAGCCTCTGATCTGCCTCCCCCCCCTCCAGCCTCTGATCTGCCTCCCCCCCTCCAGCCTCCCCCCAGCCTCTGATCTGCCTGCCCCCTCTGGTAACGCAACCCCCCCTCCCCCCCCAGTATTAAGCATTGGTGGCAGTGGCCACAGGGTCCCCCTCCTCCCCCCCCATCATTGGTGGCAGTGTCAGTTCCGATCGGAGCCCCAGCAGTGTAATGCTGGGGCTCCGATCGGTTACCATGGCAGCCAGGAGTCACGCTACTGAAGTCCTGGCTGTCATGTTATGTTAGTGAGCAGAGAGCAGCGCATTATACTCACGTGCGCTGTGGCCGGCGGTCGCTCCTTCTCATAGGTCTGTGCGGCGCATTGCTAATGCTGTAAGCATTAGCAATCCGCCGCACAGACAGAAGGAGCGACCGGCGGCCACAACGCACGTGAGTATAATGTGCTGCTCTCTGCTCACTAACATACCATGACAGCCAGGACTTCAGTAGCGTCCTGGCTGCCAATGGTAACCGATCGGAGCCCCAGCATTACACTGCTGGGGCTCCGATCGGAACTGCAAACTGCCACCAATGATGTGGGGGGGGGGGAGGAGGGGGACCCTGTGGGATATGGCCGGCAGATTCATTGGTAGTGCAGTGGCCACAGTCCCTCCCCTCCTCCTCCTACTCTGTCCTCATTGGTGTTCAGCGGCAGCCGCGCACAGTGGGGAGGGAGGGCCTCCCTCCTCCTCCTCCCTTCGCTGTGCCGGCCGCTCAGTCCTGCCTCTCTGGCCTCCGGAGGACACGGAAGCGGTGAGTGAGACGCTTAATTTCACTCCCGCTCCGTGATCACGTGATTTAAACGATTCCTCGATGGAGGGAAACTGCATCGATGAATTTTTGACTCGATTTAATCGAGTTATTCGAATAATCGTTTCAGCCCTACTTCAGACCTGAACTGGTCCCTAAGAATTGGGTTTTTGAAAATTTCAGAAAAATTTCAAGATTTGCTTTTAAACTTCTAAGCCTTGAACGTCCCCAAAAACTAAAATGTCATTTCCAAAATGATCCAAACATGAAGTAGACATATGGGGAATGTAAAGTAATAACTATTTTTGGAGTTTGAATTGAAACTTGGAAATTTGCAATTTTTTCCAAATTTTGGGTAAATTTTGTATATTTTTATAAATAAAAATGAATTCTTTTAACTTCATTTTACCACTGTCATGAAGTACAATATGTGACGAAAAAACAATCTCAGAATGGCCTGGATAAGTAAAAGCGTTTTAAAGTTATCACCACTTAAAGTGACACTGATCAGATTTGCAAAAAATGGCATGGTCCTTAAGGTGAAATAAGGCTGTGTCCTTAAGGAGTTAAGGGGTTAACAAAGTGTTGTAAGAATAGTACAGTAACAAACGTCATCATGATTTAATCAGTGTACAAACTATACAGACATATATCATTGTCCATAATTCCGTGAAATTCATATCTCAATGTATGGGTAAATTGTATGATTAGTGGCAATACATAAAGTGCATCTGTGCTGATTAATAAAAGCAATCATGTACATGGCTCCCCCTGTCCCGGACTCCATGTGGATCTATCACGCTGCTTCCGTCCCTGTATTTTCACTGCTCATGACCCACCACAGCGTGAACTGCATATTGTCACAACCAGACAGCCGAGAAGCTCTGACAGAAGCCTTTCAGAACCTCCTCCTTGAGTTTCTTTGTTGTGATGTTCAGTTCCTCATCTCGTTATCCTCTCTCAGCTGTCATGTAGTTGGACTGATTGCTTCCCTTTAAATTCCTCCCCATAATGCATTACTGGGCGGCTTATACTACTTCCTGGAGTGTGTGTGCATGCTGATCTTGTTTTCCAGTCTGCTACAAAGTTAAGTGCTGAACATTTATCTGTTATTTTCTGTTTGCTGGATCCCAGGTGACCCTGACTCCCTCCGTGTCTGGTGTAGGGAGCCGGTGGTCGTGTCCCCTCACTATTGTAGGGTGTTCAGGGGTTATATAGTCGAGGTACGTGGATATGCAACCTTCCACCTTTCGGATCTTTGCATAGGCTGAGCAGCCAGGGAAAGTCTCAGGTCTTGTGCAGGGGTCTCCCTTTTGGTTCCTTAGCTTTGGATCCACTCAGTCATATATGCATGTTGCTTTGTCTTGTTTCCTGTGACATTATAAGCCGCCCAAAACCGTCTCAAGCATGGATCTGGTTTCACTTTTGGCTGACCGCTTCCAGGGTCTTTCATTGGAGGTAGCTGATCTCCATAAGACTTTTTCTCAGCTTCAAGTGACCGGTTCAGCTTGCGTTCATGGAGTTTGTTCTGAGCCTAAGATCTCGCTCCCGGATACGTTCTCCGGGGGTAGTGAGAATTTTGTGCGTTTTAGAGAGGCTTGCAAACTCCATTTTCGCCTTCTTCCCCATTCCTCTGGTGATGAGGAACGGAGGGTGGGGATCATTATATCGCTGCTCAGGGGTAACGCTCAGTCCTGGGCCTTTTCGCTGCCGGAGGGGGCACGGCCTCTCCGTTCAGTGGATGAATTCTTTTTAGCCCTGGGTCAGATATATGATGATCCGGATCGTATTGCTCTGGCTGAGTCTAGACTACGTCTATTATGCCAGGGTAAACAATCCGCAGAAATATACTGCTCAGAATTTCGGAGATGGGCAGTTGATACTGGTTGGAATGATGCTGCACTCCGAAGTCAATTTTGCCATGGTCTTTCAGAGGGATTGAAAGATGCATTTGCCTTTCATGAGAGGCCTATTTCTTTGGACTCTGCTATGTCTCGGGCCGTTCGTATTGACAGGCGTCTTAGAGAGAGAGGAGAGATCTCTCCTTCATGTCATACTCGGTCCCAGGACTGTGCAGCGGTCCCATTCTGTGCGCAGGGGTCTCAGTCGCTGTCAGCCCCTTCTGAGCAGGAGCCCATGCAGCTGGGGTTGATTGCTTCGGACAATAGAAGATTCAGCTCGCATGGGAGGGTTTGTTTTTGTTGTGGAGGTATAAATCATTTGGCAAATATTTGTCCCTCTAGGAGATTCAGGCAGTTTTCTGGGAGTAATAAAGAAACAAACAGGAAAAAAACTTTTAAAAATGTTCCGTCTGTTACTATTGGCAGGGTTGAGGCGGAAATTGAAGGTTTTCCGTTTGCTTGTAGTTCCCGTTTTGTCCTGCCGGCTAGGGTGGCGCTAGAGAGCAAGAACATTTTTTGTGAGATTTTTGTGGATAGTGGAGCAGCGGTCAATCTCATTGATAATCAATTTGCGATAACTCATGGTTTCCAGGTGCGCACTTTGGGAAAGGATATTCCGGTTTTTGCTATTGATTTTGCTCCACTTTCTCAGAAATCATTAAAGGGCATAGTTCACAATATCCGTTTAATTGTGAGTGATGCTCATGTTGAGGATGTGTCATGTTTCGTCCTTAGCGGTTTGCCTACTCCTCTAGTGTTGGGGCTACCCTGGCTCACTAAACATAACCCCACCATTGATTGGCAAGCGAGGCAAATAAATGGTTGGAGTGACTTTTGCAGAGAGAATTGCCTCACAACATCTGTTTCTGAGGTTGCTACTAAGACTGTACCATCTTTTCTCTCTGAATTTTCGGATGTCTTCTCTGAGAGTGGAGTTCAGGATTTGCCCCCGCACAGGGAGTACGATTGCCTTATTAATCTCTACCCAGGCTCCAAACTGCCTAAATCTCGTTTATACAATCTTTCCCAACCTGAGAGGATCGCTATGCGTGCTTATATCTCTGAGAGTCTGAGAAAAGGACACATACGACCCTCGAAGTCACCTGTTGCCGCTGGTTTTTTCTTTGTTAAGAAAAAAGATGGTTCTTTAAGACCTTGTCTGGATTTCAGGGAGCTGAACAGTATCACTATTCGTGACCCTTATCCGCTTCCTCTGATCCCGGACCTGTTTAACCAGGTTGTTGGGGCTAAAGTATTTTCCAAATTAGATCTAAGAGGGGCATACAACCTGGTCAGGGTCAGAGAAGGAGGCGAATGGAAGAGGGCCATTTTGAGAATTTGGTTATGCCTTTTGGTTTGATGAATGATCTATAGTAAGAAATAGACCTCCTTGCGCTCCCAGCCTGTGGGTCTGCAAAAATCAGCCAGGCCTGGCTGATTCCGCGGCTGGGTGTTAGAGAGGAGCTGTTGTCCTCCTTGGAATTTAAGATATAAGGGGTAGTTATATCACCCGAAGGTGACGTGAGACACCAGCGCTGGAATGGCAAAACCCGCCTGCTATCTCCCTCTATGTCTTGGATATGTAAGTAAGTATAGGGGGGGGGAAAGGAGAAGGGGGGAGAGGATACAGATGACAAAACCAAGGCCAAAAAATGGGCAGTCCGTAGCGCTCGCTGTCTGTGCTAAGGATGCAGAGAAGGCAAGTACAATCAAGTGATAGCGCAAGTATCCAGTGTGCAATATAGAGTTTAATGTGTACCTGGTATGTTCCTGCTTTACAAAATTCGGGGATGTGTCTTTTTCAATTTCTTTTTTCCTTTTTCCGTTCCTGTAAATGTACTGCAATAAGTCCGTCCTCCTTGCTCACCTGCTAGCACGGACGCTGCCCCGGCCGGAAGCAAGCGTGGTGCGAGGGAGCTTGTTGTTACGGTCGTCCTGGAAACCGCTTCGGTGACGTCACCTCTGTGGATACCGTAGCCTCCGTGGGACAAAAACCTCCAACGCGTTTCGGAGTCTGTCGGGCTTCTTCGTCAGGGCTGGTCAACACATTGTCCATGGAGGTTTAAGTAGTTAATCCGGTTTCCATGACAACAGGTATCTGCTTATATCAAGCGGATATGTAGATGAGGGGACGTTATGTTTATTACAGATATAGTCTAAATCATACATGCAAGTGTGGTATATATATATATATATATACTGCTGAACAGTTCCTAAGGTTTTCCAGGGGATGCAGTGAATACTGTTTATTCTGATAATGGGAAGATATAGGAGATTCCTTGGATGTTTTGTTGGCTGGATTCATTACAGATATGATAGTGGTTCATTATTATTGGAAAGCAAAAAGTTCGATTTCTTGATGTAACCCGTTTGGTGCCAGACTGTTACATTTGAAAATCCATTTACTTTCTATCCTGGACATCAATTTGATATAATCCCCTCCCCTGCTATCCTGTTTTATTTTTTCAATTCCTACAAAGGTGGATCCCAGAAATTTGCCCTGATGGAATTCAGCGTAGTGTCGTGATAGCGGGTGATGGTCTGCCTTTTTATGTATATTATTAACATGCTCCCTAATTCTGGTTTTCAGCTCTCTTTTGGTGCGTCCTACATAGATTTTTTCGCAAGGACACCTAATAGCGTAAATAACCCCCTTGGTGTTGCAGGAAATGTAGTCCTTGATTGTGAATTTGCCCTGTGGGGTATCAAATTCCAGTACTGATTTGGTTTGAAATCTAGATATTTTACAATTTTTGCATAATCTGCATGGGTGGAAACCTTTTTTGACATTAGATTTCTTCATCACTATATTCCTTTTGATAGATGGGGCTACAAGATTAGCTAGGTTTGCAGATTTTTTTGAAAATTAATGTTGGATTGGGGAAGATCTTGTCCCCAATTACCGTATTTATCGGCGTATAACACGCACAGGCGTATAACACGCACCTTCATTTTAAGAGGGAAATTTCAGGGAAAAAAATTAAATTTCAAATAAAGCCTCTGATCTGCCCCCTCTGGTAACGCAAACCCCCCCCCCCCCCTCCCTCCCCAGTATTAATCATTGGTGGCAGTGGCCACAGGGTCCCCCTCCTGTAAGCATTAGCAATCCGCCGCACAGACAGAAGGAGCAACCGGCGGCCACAGCGCACGTGAGTATAATGCGCTGCTCTCTGCTCACTAACATACCATGGCAGCCAGGACTTCAGTAGCGTGACTCCTGGCTGCCATGGTAACCGATCGGAGCCCCAGCATTACACTGCTGGGGCTCCGATCGGAACTGCAAACTGCCACCAATGATGGGGGGAGGAGGGGGACCCTGTGGGATATGGCCGGCACATTCATTGGTGGCGCAGTGGCCACAGTCCCTCCCCTCCTACTCTGTCCTCATTGGTGTTCAGCGGCAGCCGCGCACAGTGGGGAGGGAGGGACTCCCTCCTCCTTCCTCCTCCCTCCGCTGTGCCGGCCGGCTCAGTCCTGCCTCTCTGGCCTCCTAATCGGCGTATAACACGCATACATCATTTGCCCCCTATTTTCAGGGGGAAAAAGTGCGTGTTATACGCCGATAAATACGGTATTTTATCGTATTTTAAGATGTCCCAGTATTTATGAATAATTTTCTTAAAGTGATTGGCCCCTGCACTGTATGTGGTGATGATGGGTACTTTGATATTATGGGTGTCATCACTTATATGTTGTTCTTTTTGTATTATTTTTTCTTTAAGTAATTTATTCCTATCAATGTCACTCACTGTTTGAGTGATGGGGATCAATGATTCTTCCTTATAGCCCTTCTCAATGATTTTTTAGTTTAATATGTCTACTTCTTTGTGATAATCTGTATTAGTAGTGCAGTTTCTACGGGCTCTTATGTACTGACTGAAAGGGATGTTATTAAGCCATGTAGGTAGATGGCAGCTTTCCAGGGGGATGAAACTGCTGGTATCCGTCGGTTTGTGATATGTTTTAGTCTGTATTTTCCCGTTTTCGATGAATATGGTTAGATCAAGAAAATTGATTTGTTTTTTATCAAAAGTTGGAGTAAAGTCTAGATAAAATTCATTTTTATTCAAATTGGTAAAAAAATTATTGAGGGATGGTACGTCCCCTCTCCATATAAAAACAACATCATCGATAAATCTTCTCCAGAGGACCAGACCCGCACCGAGCTCGCCACTGGGAAATATGGTAGACTCCTCCCATCTGCCCATATACAGATTTGCGAAGCTCGGTGCGAATCAGGTCCCCATCGCGGTCCCCCACGTCTGAAGGTAAAATTTCGATCCATATTTAAAATAATTATGTTCCAGGATGAACGTAATGCAGTCTCCAATAAAATTAATCTGTTCTTGTGACATATTTTTGTCCTTTCTTAAAAAATGCTCTGCAGCCTCACGGCCTTTTTTCTTTTCAATGACGGTATATAGAGCGGTCACATCTAACGTGTCCAAAATAAAATTAGACTCCCATCGGATCCCTTCTAGAATTTGCAAAATATGTTTTGTGTCCCTCAAATATGCTGGTAGTAATAAAACTTTTTCTTGTAGTAGGACATCGACATACTTGGATAAATTAGAGGTGAGACTGTCGATGCCTGAAATTATTGGTCTGCCACGGGGACTGGTTTGATTTTTGTGAATTTTTGGCAGGTAGTAAAATATAGGGATCTTAGGACTTTGGTTATTAGTGAAAAGCATTTCTTCCTTTGAGAGTGCTCCCATGTTTTTACCTTTTTGGATTAGTAGATTCAGTTTACGTTTGTACATCTCAGTGGGATCTAGGGTGAGTTTTTTTATATGTTTTATCATCAGAGAGGAGTCTGAGAGATTCTTTATGATAATCGCTGTGGTTCAGTATAACTAATCCACCTCCTTTGTCCGCTGGTCTGATAGTGATAGATTGATTGATTTGTAGTGATTTAATGGCTCTGATTTCACCCTTGGATAGATTATGGGGCCCTCTCCTCTTTTTTGGGTTAGTGCGAAGTAGATCCCTAATAACCAATGATTGGAAAGTAATGATGGAGTCTGAGTATTCTGAGGCAGGATTAAATTTGGAAACTGGTTTTAAATCAGTGTGGGTGAATTTTTCCTGAAAGGTCAAATGGTTATTTGTGTCAGTCCTTACCAGTCTAGTGTTTGGTTCCTGGGATGTTTTATTAGGGCATGATTGCACGACTCCAATAGTGGTTCCCATAACTCCTTTTGTTAAATTGTTGGTAATTTCACTCAGATCCATGGTTGGTTGTTTTTTTATATTATAAATTTCTCCTTTTTAATAAAGAATTTTTTTAGTGCTAGTTTTCGTAAGAATTTTTTACTCCTATAAAAGCATCAAAGGGGTTAAATTTGGATGTGGGGGCAAATTTTAAACCTTTATGGAGAAGGGTGAGTTCTTCTTTGCTCAAATTATAACTGCTTAAGTTAAATATACCTTCTCCTATGCGTTTTTGTTGGAGTGTAATTTTGGTCATTCCTCTACCTCTTTTGGTTTTTTTCTTTTTTTTGTTGTTTGGCTCCTTACTGGTGATAGTATTCCTGGGTTTAGTTTGTTTGGAGTTATTTTTTGTTGTTTTTGTTGGTGTATTGTTACCACCTTTTGTCACGGCAGCATAACTGGGTTGTTTGTTTTGGGGTGTTTTATGTTTGATGGTGCTGATCCTTGATGGTGTGACCTCGGTTATGGGGTCTTCTTCTATTCTTTCCAGAATTGCGTACCTATTTGGAGATATTATGGAGCCATTTTCCTGTTGTTTTATTAGATCTTTGGCGCTACTTGGTTCGGTTTTAGATAGTGAAGGTGTATTAGTCCTATCACTATGTATATTGTTGGTGGCTGATTCCTTGTCTAGACTTTCCTCATAGACTGAGAGATTATTAAGGGTACAGTCACACCATGTGTTATCAATAGTGTCAAACTCCCCCTCTGACACCAGACTGGCTTCTTCTTGTATTGCGTCTATATTAATTAGTTTATCTGTCTCTCCTATGTCTCTCTTAAATTTTTAGTTTTTTTTTAAACTATAATAGCATCTTCTTTGCTTTTAATTCTATTCTTCACTGACCTAGAAATCCTGATCAAATCCTCCTCCTCCTTGTATGGTCTTATTTTGTCAAATATTTCTAGAATCTCCTGGTTGTTTCTTCTTAGACTTTCCTTTCTTTTATCTATAATAAAGCCTACTGCTTGTTTAGAGAAATCATGGAATAATAAGTCCCATTCTTTTAACCTCCCTGGCGGTATGATTATGTCAGGAATTTTGTACCAAAAGTGGTACCATTTTTTGCATGGAAATTTGGTGTTATGTATTGTATGTTATAAATAAGCACAAATGGCAGTAAAATGGCAGGCAAAGGACACTTTACAGTAATCAACTGTCAGATCTGAGGTGATACAGTGCAATTCTCTCAGATTACAATGTATTACCTCTTTTATGTGTGTGTGTCACTTTATAATTTAGAATTTCCCGCCCAGTTCCGCTCCCATGCGCCGCAGGTGCTCGCAGGGAACGGAACCAGGAAGTCAGATGCCAGCCGGCGCTCTCGCCTGCGATCACAGCGGAGAAGGTAAGGGGACTCCGCTGACAACTTTTCAATGTTACCCCGAGCGTGACTCGGGGTTACCGCTCCTGGCAGCGAAAATTAACCCCGAGTCACGCTCGGGAATACCGCTAGGAAGGTTAAGGTCATTGAATCCCCTAGATCACCATTGAGCGGTTTTGATACTTTTAAACCCTTAGGTACTGCATCATTTTCTAGGTATTGTTCTAGGGAAGAAACTTCCCATAAGTCCCGCATCTCGGTGATTAATAGCTGTTCTAATCTTTTCACATAACTGATGATTTCTGTTTTATTTTCTTTCCAATGTTGGTTATATTGGTTCGGTTTTTCCTTTTTATTATTAAAAAATGACTGGACGAAGAAGATTCTATCTCTCCTATCATTCCATAGTTCACTCATGTTGGGGGATAGTGGTGTGCTGCAAGGGGGTTACAACAAAAAGCAGTGAAATGATCTATAGTAAGAAATAGACCTCCTTGCGCTCCCGGCCTGTGGGTCTGCAAAAATCAGCCAGGCCTGGCTGATTCCGCGGCTGGGTGTCAGAAAGGAGCTGTTGTCCTCCTTGGAATTTAAGATATAAGGGATGGTTATATCACCCGAAGGTGACGTGAGACACCAGCGCTGGAATGGCAAAACCCGCCTGCTATCTCCCTCTATGTCTTGGATATGTAAGTAAGTATAGGGGGGGAAAAGGAGAAGGGGGGAGAGGATACAGATGATGAATGCCCCAGCCGTTTTTCAGCATTTCGTGAACAGCATTTTTTATCATTTGATGGGAAAATTTGTATTAGTGTATTTGGATGACATTTTGATTTTTTCTCCTGATTTCAAAACTCATAAGGAACATTTACGTCAGGTCTTGCTCATCCTGCGGGAGAATAAATTATATGCGAAACTGGAAAAATGTGTGTTTGCGGTTCCAGAAATTCAATTTCTGGGCTTCCTTCTCTCCGCTTCTGGTTTTCGCATGGACCCCGAGAAGGTCCACGCTGTGCTTGAGTGGGAGCTTCCTGAGAATCAGAAGGCGCTGATGCGGTTTTTGGGGTTTGCCAATTATTACAGGAAGTTTATTTTGAATTATTCCTCTATTGTTAAACCACTCACTGATATGACCAGAAAGGGGGTAGATTTTTCTTCTTGGTCAGTAGAGGCGCGTAAGGCTTTTTCTAATATCAAGGAGAGTTTTGCTTCCGCTCCCATCTTGGTGCAACCTGATATTTCTTTACCCTTCATAGTTGAGGTTGATGCTTCTGAGGTGGGTGTGGGGGCGGTCTTGTCTCAGGGTTCCTCTCCTGCCAAATGGCGACCGTGTGCCTTTTTCTCAAAAAAACTCACCTCCGCAGAGAGAAATTACGATGTGGGAGATAGGGAATTGTTGGCCATCAAGTTGGCTTTTGAGGAATGGCGCCATTGGCTAGAGGGAGCCAGACACCCTATTACCGTATTTACTGACCATAAAAATCTGGCCTACTTGGAGTCTGAACCCGAGACAGGCCAGATGGTCTTTGTTCTTTTCTAGGTTTAATTTTGTGGTCACGTTCCGCCCTGGAGTTAAGAATGTGAAGGCAGATGCCCTGTCACGTTGTTTTCCGGGAGGCGGGAATTTTGAAGACCCGGGTCCCATTTTGGCTGAAGGTGTGGTGGTCTCTGCTCTTTTTCCTGAATTGGAGGCAGAGGTGCAGGCAGCCCAGTCAGAGGCTCCTGATCTTTGTCCTCCTGGGAGGTTGTTTGTGCCTCTCGCTTTAAGACACAAGATTTTTAAGGAACACCACGATACGGTCCTTGCTGGGCACCCGGGGGCAAGAGCCACACTGGATCTCATCGCTCGGAGATTCTGGTGGCCTGCGCTTCGTAAGTCGGTTGAGGGTTTTGTGGCAGCCTGCGAGACTTGCGCTCGTGCCAAAGTCCCTCATTCACGGCCATCGGGTCCTCTCCTTCCCTTACCCATTCCTTCCCGTCCTTGGACACATCTGTCCATGGACTTTATAACGGACCTGCCTCGTTCCTCGGGGAAGACTGTGATTCTGGTGGTGGTGGACCGTTTTAGCAAAATGGTGCATTTCATCCCTTTTCCTGGTTTGCCCAATGCTAAGACGCTGGCGCAGGCATTTATTGATCACATTGTCAAATTGCACGGTATTCCTTCAGACATAGTCTCTGATAGGGGCACGCAGTTTGTTTCCAGATTCTGGAAGGCTTTCTGTTCTCGCTTGGGGGTTCGGTTGTCATTCTCTTCTGCTTTCCACCCGCAGTCGAATGGCCAGACAGAGCGCGTCAATCAGAATCTGGAGACATATCTGCGCTGTTTTGTGGCGGAGAATCAAGAGGATTGGTGTTCTTTTTTGTCCCTTGCTGAGTTTGCTTTAAATAACCGTCGTCAGGAGTCCTCTGATAAGTCACCATTTTTTGGTGCATATGGGTTTCATCCGCAGTTTGGGACTTTCTCGGGAGAGGGGTCTTCTGGTTTACCTGATGAGGACAGATTCTCCTCGTCTTTGTCATCTATTTGGCAAAAGATTCAGGATAATCTAAAGAGCATGAGTGAGAGATATAAGCGTGTGGCAGATAAGAGACGTGTGCTTGGTCCGGACCTGAATGTTGGTGATCTGGTGTGGTTGTCTACCAAGAATATCAAATTGAAGGTTCCCTCCTGGAAGTTGGGTCCTAGGTTTATTAGGCCTTACAAAATCCTGTCTGTCATCAATCCTGTTGCCTACCGTCTTGATCTTCCTCAGACTTGGAAGATCCATAATGTTTTTCATAAGTCCTTATTGAAACCTTATGTTCAACCCATTGTACCCTCGCCTTTGCCTCCTCCTCCGATTATGGTTGATGGGAATCTTGAATTTCAGGTCTCTAGGATTGTGGATTCTCGTCTTGTCCGCGGTTCTCTTCAGTACCTTGTTCATTAGGAGGGTTATGGTCCTGAGGAGAGGATGTGGGTCCCAGTGACGGACATTAAGGCCTCTCGTCTCATCAGGGCTTTCCATAGGTCCCATCCTGAGAAGGTGGGCTCTGAGTGTCCGGAGTCCACTCGTAGAGGGAGGGGTACTGTCACAACCAGACAGCTGAGAAGCTCTGACAGAGGCCTTTCAGAACCTCCTCCTTGAGTTCTCTTTGTTGTGCTGTTCAGTTCCTCATCTCGTTAGCCTCTCTCAGCTGTCATGGAGTTGGACTGATTGCATCCCTTTAAATTCCGCCCCATAATGCATTACTGGGCGGCTTATACTACTTCCTGGAGTGTGTGTGCATGCTGATCTTGTTTTCCAGTCTGCTACAAAGTTAAGTGCTGAACATTTATCTGTTATTTTCTGTTTGCTGGATCCTCGGTGACCCTGACTCCCTCCGTGTCTGGTGTAGGGAGCCGGTTGTCGTGTCCCCTCACTATTGTAGGGTGTTCAGGGGTTATATAGTCGAGGTACGTGGATATGCAACCTTCCACCTTTCGGATCTTTGCATAGGCTGAGCAGCCAGGGAAAGTCTCAGGTCTTGTGCAGGGGTCTCCCTTTTGGTTCCTTAGCTTTGGATCCACTCAGTCATATATGCATGTTGCTTTGTCTTGTTTCCTGTACACCGTCCGTGACAAAATCCCTGAAATCATTTTTAACCCCATAAGGACTTAGGGCGTACCGGTACGCCCTATTTCCCGAGTCCTTAAGGACTCAGGGCGTACCGGTACGTCCTAAGTTTAAATCGCGATTGAGGCGTGGCGGGGGTCAATCGCAACAGAATGTCAGCTGAAATCATTCAGTGGGTATCCTGTCACAATGCCGGGAGGGTCCCCCCCCCCCCCCCCCCATGTCGGCCCCCTTTTTTTTTTTTTTTTATTCTTTTATTATCAAACTTACAAACAAAAAAATATACATCAGACCATCCGAAAGGTCCCAATTACAAAAGACAGCATTATAGTAACATTTTACCCCTTATACCCACCCCCCACCCAATTGGAGAAAAGAAGGGCAATAGGGGGGGGGATTTTTTACTAAACACCGCGGCCCTGGTTCAACCATTTCTTCCATATTTTATCCGTTTTTCTAAACCTATCTACATCATATCACTCCGATGCCCTTTCCAATTTAATCAAGTTAAGAACTGCTTCCTGCCACTGTCCCGGTGTGGGAGGATCTTTATTGATCCACTTCCTTAATATAATCAATCTAGCCTGAAATAGTACTTTATTCAAGACCGATTGTGATGCTTTATTTAGTTTAAGGTGTGCTGTAGCCCCTAAAATACAAACTAAAGGGTCTTCCACCACTCGAATACCCAAAAATACAGATGTAGTCTCTACAATCTCTTTCCAGTATGTTATCAGTTTGGGACATCTCCAAAAACAATGTATGAAGTCTGCCCTCTCACCCCCACACCTTGGGCACTTATCTGAAGTCCTAACCCCCATTTTTTTTTTAACACCCAAGGAGTTCGATGCAGCCTATGAACTATAAAGAATTGGGAAATTTTATGTGAGGCCCTTTCCGATACCTTAATATAACTTGTGAGGGCATCTTTCCATTTTTCTTCAGTGAAGTCTGGGATCTCTATTTCCCACTTTCCTCTGGCTAGTAATATTATTCGTTCTTTTTTTGCCTCCATCAGTATCCCATATCTTTTTGTCGTAATTCATTTTTTTTCTTCATCATTACTAAATTTATATATTCTATTTGATTCTTCTTTTCTATATTTGTTTGAATTAACTGATATCTTAACAGCATTTTTAAGCTGTAAATATTTGTAGCTATCTTTTTGGGAGATCCCAAACTCCTTTACTAGGGTAGCGAAGTTCTTCAGTTTATCTCTCTCGAATATTTGAGCTAAATATTTTATTCCTTTTTTATCCCAATCTATATAAGAGCTGATCTTTTGCACTTCCTGTAAATTCTTATTTTTCCAAATAGGTGTATACTTCAAGTACCCTTTAATATCCAGTGTTTTTTTCACTGGACTTTTTTTCTCCCTAATATTCCTGATTCCAACACCTCTAAGTGATTTATAACCCCACTCCAGCCTATTTTTATTAATTCTTCCCTCCCCACCAATCCTTTTAAACTTCCTTTTATCTGACTATATTGAGTTATTAATAAAAAAAACAATTCGGAACTGCAAGTCCACCTTCTCTTACTGGGAGCTGAAGAACTTCTCTTCTTATCCTTGGGGTATCACCCTTCCAAATAAATTCCCCTATTAAACTATCCAATAGCCCAAAAATTTTCTTTGGCAACCATATTGGGGCATTTTGTAATACGTATAATATTTTAGGAAGGAAAATCATTTTTATTAAATTCACCCGACCCGGCATTGAGATTGGTAGTTTTTTCCAAATGTGTATTTTAGCTCTGAGTTCTTTTATTAGAGGGAGTACATTTAACCTTTCATAATCTTCTATATTTCTAGAAATTTCAATACCTAAATATTTAAAACTCTTGTGTTGCTCAAGCACATGCACCCTTGAGAAATTCTGTAATAGCCCTTTTCCTAATAACATCATGTGAGATTTCCCCCAATTGATGTTTAAACCAGAATAATAACCAAACTTATCTATTATATCTATTACTCTGTTAAACTCCTCCCCACTGTTCTGTAAAAATAATAAAATATCGTCCGCGTACATTAATGGTTTATCATTTCCGTGCATATTTTAAAAGCCTGTGCACTCCCCCTTATTCCTAATCATAGATGCCAGAGGTTCTACTGCAATAGCAAATAATAACGGGGAGAGAGGGCATCCCTGCCTAGTGCCCCTATAAAGGGCAAAAGGCAGGGACAAGCTCCCATCCACCATTACCCTAGATCTTGGGTTAGTATATATAAGTTTAATCCATCTTATAAATCCCTCCCTTATACCAACCCTTTTTAAAACTGCCCATAAATACTCCCACTCGATGCAATCAAACGCCTTTTGGGCATCCAGTGAGAGTATAGCTTTTTCGCCAGCTTCAGTTTTATTAGCTTCAATATTGGAGGTACAGCCTTCTAATATTTTAGTATATTATTCTTCCGGTTATAAAACCTGTCTGATCTTCTTCGATTATACCTTTAATCACCCTAGAGAGTCTACCTGCCAAGACTTTGGCCAATATCTTAATGTCAGTATTCAACAGTGATATAGGTCTATATGAACCCGGGTATAATTGTTCTTTGCCCTTTTTTGGAATCAATGTAATAATTGCTTCTTTCATTGAATCTGGTAAGTCGCCTATTTTTTGGGCCTCACAAAATATCGCTCAACCTTTTCTCCCTCTGCGGCTAACTGAAACCCCTGGAAGAACAGTTCCTTCTTGATTTTATCCATATAATATGTTTTTACATTTTCTTGTTCCTCTTCCCATTTCTTCCTGTTATCTCCATTGGGGTTCATTATATAAAATAATCTTGCATTTTTTAACTCCAGCAATATACTTTTTTTATCCGGGATAAGCGATAACCAATGGGAGTTGAATTTGAACATTGGCAAACTTTGCTTTCTGCTCAAATCCAAGTCCATTACCACGGCACTATGATCGGATAGCGCCATAGGCAAGTACTTTATCTTGATCCTATCTTGAGTCATTACATTTTTATTTCCCAATACCATATCTATTCTTGACCACGTCTGGTGTGTTTTGGAGTGACATGAATACATTGTTTCTTCTGGGTTTAAATAACGCCAGACGTCAATCCAGTTGAACTCCAAGGCCAATTTAAATAAATCTACATTTTGTATTCTTCCCCCTCTGCCAGACATTCTGTCTCTGAGTGGGTCCATTACAGCATTATAATCTCCTATCGCAATCATTATACATTCCTGCCTATTCAACATAAATCTGTACAGTTCATACACCACGTCTGACTTATACGGCAGAGGGATATATATATTTGCGATTACCATTTTAACTCCTTCTATGTTACAATGTATAAAGAGATACCCGCTATTGCCGTCCACCTCACATGCAAGACACTCGAATTTAATCTTTTTTTGTGTACCAAAATTGAGACCCCTCTGGAATAGGTAGTGTGTACCGAATGGTACGCAGCCCCTATCCATCTCTTTTCCATCCACATAAGTGATTCTTTGACTAGGTGCGTCTCTTGGAGGCAAATGACGGCCGGCAGGAACCTCCTAATCCACTCAAAGACAGCATTGCTTTTTATCCTTTCGCGCAAACCTCTCACATTTAGTGAAACAAATCTAATCATCTAGCAGAGGGGGAAGAAACAAAAAAAAAACCCTATCTCACCCTCCTCCAAAATAATTTGCGGCTTTACCTGAGGTTTGCGGCGGCGATCGGGCGTGCCATCGGGTGCCCATGCGGCTGTAGGGGGGACCCGATGGCATGGAAGGCAGCGCGATGCCTTCCGGTGACGAGCCTGTGAGATCCAGCCCCCTGGACCTTACAAGCCGGAAGCTGTATGAGTAATACACACAGTATTACTCATACAGCCAATGCATTCCAAAACAGAAGTATCGGAATGCATAGTAAAGGGGATTAGACCCCCAAAAGTTGAAGTCCCAAAGTGGGACAAAAAATAAAGTTAAATTTTTTTTTTTTTAAATATGGTTTTCCCTCCGAAAAATTAAAAGTTTCAAGTAAAAATAAAAAATAAACGTCATTTTCCCCAAATAAAAGTAAAAAAAAAAATAGGGGAAAAAATAAATAAAGTATACATATTAGGTATCTCCGCGTCCGTATCGACCGGCTCTATAAACATATCACATGACCTAACCCCTCAGATGAACACCGTAAAAATTAAAAAATAAAAACTGTGCTAAATAAACAATTTTTTTGTCACCTTACATCACAAAAAGTACAACAGCAAGCGATTAAAAAGGCGTATGCCCACCAAAATAGTACCAATCTAACCGTCATCTCATCCCGCAAAAACTAGCCCCTACCTGAGACAATCGCCCAAAAAATAAAAAAAATATGGCTCAGAATATGGAGACACTAAAACATAATTTTTTTTGTTTAAAAAATGATATTATTGTGTAAAACTTACATAAAAAAAAAATAAATAAGTATACATATTAGGTATCGCCATGTCCGTATCGACCGGCTCTATAAAAATATCACATGACCTAACCCCTCCTTTATTAATCCTACTAGAACTTATGAACGAATTGCTAGTAGTCTGCAATAGAGGCCGAGATGGATGTTACCAGTTGACAGCACTGATTGAATAATGTCAGGCTGTGCAGGGACCCCCCATCTGGACCTTCACTGCAAACTGCCAGCAAGTCATTCATTACTAATAACAGGAATAACAGAGGAATTGTGCAATATAAGGTCATAAGAATAGATGCTCCAGGATTGTTATTACATGGGGGGGGGGGGGGGGGGGGTGCAAGTAGTTACTAAGTAGTTACTAAAACAGACAAGTCAGGAGAGGTGAGGGGTCCTCTTTAACAACAGATGATAAATAGCGATCTTAGGACAAACCCAATAAACCTCATAAAATCACTGCAACAGTGTCCTCAGTGGTACCGACCCCTCAGAGCAACAGTGACCTCAGTGGTACCGACCCCTCAGAGCAACAGTGACCTCAGTGGTACCGACCCCTCAGAGCAACAGTGACCTCAGTGGTACCGACCCCTCAGAGCAACAGTGTCCTCAGTGGTACCGACCCCTCAGAGCAACAGTGTCCTCAGTGGTACCGACCCCTCAGAGCAACAGTGTCCTCAGTGGTACCGACCCCTCAGAGCAACAGTGTCCTCAGTGGTACCGACCCCTCAGAGCAACAGTGACCTCAGTGGTACCGACCCCTCAGAGCAACAGTGTCCTCAGTGGTACCGACCCCTCAGAGCAACAGTGTCCTCAGTGGTACCGACCCCTCAGAGCAACAGTGACCTCAGTGGTACCGACCCCTCAGAGCAACAGTGTCCTCAGTGGTACCGACCCCTCAGAGCAACAGTGTCCTCAGTGGTACCGACCCCTCAGAGCAACAGTGTCCTCAGTGGTACCGACCCCTCAGAGCAACAGTGACCTCAGTGGTACCGACCCCTCAGAGCAACAGTGACCTCAGTGGTACCGACCCCTCAGAGCAACAGTGACCTCAGTGGTACCGACCCCTCAGAGCAACAGTGTCCTCAGTGGTACCGACCCCTCAGAGCAACAGTGTCCTCAGTGGTACCGACCCCTCAGAGCAACAGTGTCCTCAGTGGTACCGACCCCTCAGAGCAACAGTGTCCTCAGTGGTACCGACCCCTCAGAGCAACAGTGACCTCAGTGGTACCGACCCCTCAGAGCAACAGTGTCCTCAGTGGTACCGACCCCTCAGAGCAACAGTGTCCTCAGTGGTACCGACCCCTCAGAGCAACAGTGACCTCAGTGGTACCGACCCCTCAGAGCAACAGTGTCCTCAGTGGTACCGACCCCTCAGAGCAACAGTGTCCTCAGTGGTACCGACCCCTCAGAGCAACAGTGTCCTCAGTGGTACCGACCCCTCAGAGCAACAGTGACCTCAGTGGTACCGACCCCTCAGAGCAACAGTGACCTCAGTGGTACCGACCCCCTCAGAGCAACAGTGACCCAAGCTAAATAAAAAATTGTCTAAATTTGCCATTTATGCATGGAAGACAGTTCTAGATACTAGTAATGGTTTCCCTGCATAAATAGCAACCCCTTAATGTTATGTAGGCCTTCGTATTAACTATTTGAATTACTGTAACTTTCATACTCCTCATCGGCTAAAAATACTCCTCAAAAATGGTAAGAGGAGTATTTTTACTCTTCCAGAAAAAATGTAGCGCGACCTCTGAAGATGACTATGTATATACCTGCGCTGTACATATAGATTACACTCAGATAGACCCAGGTTATACCAGCACAGTATATACTATAATACACAGGAGGATGACTATGTATATACCTGCGCTGTACATATAGATTACACTCAGATAGACCCAGGTTATACCAGCATAGTCTATACTATAATACACAGGAGGATGACTATGTATATACCTGTGCTGTACATATAGATTACACTCAGATAGACCCCGGTTATACCAGCACAGTATATACTATAATACACAGGAGGGTGACTATGTATATACCTGCGCTGTACATATAGATTACACTCAGATAGACCCCGGTTATACCAGCACAGTATATACTATAATACACAGGAGGATGACTATGTATATACCTGCGCTGTACATATAGATTACACTCAGATAGACCCAGGTGCTGCTCCTGTAGCTCAGTCAGTCCCTGGGCAGCCTAGTGCCTAGTGGGCTGAGTGCTGGCGGAGGCTGACTGTGCCTGGCCGAGAGAGCTGGCGGTGAAGGGGTTAATGCCCCCTCTGCCCCAGTAATCCTGACAGACAATGGCGGTGACTACACACCTACCTGCCCTGCTGGACACAACATGTACCCACCTAGAATGTATGGGCTTCTGAGAGGATGTAGCCCCGCCCCCAAGTTGTTCTAAAAACCTCCCTGACTGTAAACCTGTCCCTAATCCTGACCCCACAGGAGACCGCACAGAACACGGAGAGGACGCCCCGCAGCCCAGCACACAGGACACTTACCTGAACCTCACTTATCACCATCACCCATCTCAGAGTCACATTACGTCACCAAAGGTAGATGATAGAACGGAGCTGTCAGAAGGAGTTCAGTGACGTCACTGGTCACATGCTCCTTTGTGGTCACATGACCAAATGTGGGAAGTGCTGACAAACCCGGACTGCAGGAGCTTGTGGAAGAGGGAGGGGCTGTGTGTGCCGGGGGAGGGGCTGTGTGTGCCAGTGGGAGGGGCTGTGTGTGTCAGGGGGAGGGGCTGTGTGTCAGGGGGAGGGGCTGTGTGTGCCGGGGGAGGGGCTGTGTGTACCGGGGGAGGGGCTGTGTGTGTCAGGATGCGGTGCAGTCCTGGAGTACACAGAGCTTCATGGGGAGCGGGGGAGGGGCGGCATATGGAGCTCATATATGAGGGGCAGGGGGAGCACTCAGGGGCAGTGGGGGTCATGGAGTGGAATCTGGTGCAATTACAGGGGTTACAGTACAGAACTGGCTGTAATCTGGGGGCCATGAGGGTGCAGGTGGGGGGATTTATTGGGGGACCTACTAAAAGGAATGCCAAAATGGAATGCCCATAGACTATAATGGAAATGTAATATTTGAATTAGAGACAAAGCCATTTGACATATCTAATAAACATTTAGCAGGCTAAGGCTACTTTCACACTTGCGTTCAGAACGGATCCGTCTGCACTATATTTTAGAAAAAATTCTAAGTGTGAAAGTAGCTTCAGACGGATCCGTCCAGACTTTACATTGAAAGTCAATGGGGGACGGATCCGTTTGAAATTGAGCCATATTGTGTCAACTTCAAACGGATCCGTCCCCATTGACTTACATTGTAAATCTGGACGGATCCGTTTGCCTCCGCACAGCCAGGCGGACACCTGCAAGCAGCGTTCAGGTGTCCACCTGCTGAGCGGAGCGGAGCCTGAACGCTGCCAGACTGATGCATTCTGAGCGGATCCGCGTCCACTCAGAATGCATTAGGGCCGTACGGATGCGTTCGGGGCCTCTTGTGAGAGCCTTCAAACGGAACTCACAAGTGGAGCCCCGAACGCTAGTGTGAAAGTAGCCTTACTCTCCAAACTCGTGGGATTATTTCAAATTATATCATTGGTTTCTATGGAATGACACAATGGAATTCCCATAGACTGTAATGGGAAGTAAACTCTGATCTCATTTGCAGGTAATCTGTGTTCTGTAGGACATTGACATGATAATCCCACTGGACTTGAAGAGTTAGCCTGCTACAGATTCATTAGATATGTTGAATGGTTCAGGCACCAAGTCACGTTTTACTTCCCATTATAGCCTATGGCAGTGATGACGAACGGTTTATGGTCTGAGTGTCCAGACTGTAACCCAAAGCCCACATATTTATCACAAAAGTGCCAACCTGGATAACAATACAGTCTATCTTCCCTGTACTTTATCATTTGGCTATAATAACCTGCCTGCATTCAGTGCGCTGCTTGTGCCATTCATAGCACGTCCTGCGCTGATGAGTGGCCGAGTATGTGATCCGTGGCCGTATTGCGGGCCACAATACACGGCCACAGTTCTGTGTGCATTCCGCATCACGGATGCGGACCCATTCACTTCAATGGGTCCGCAAATCCGGAATTGCGGAACGGCCGCACGGAACGGGACCCCTCGGAAGCACTACAGAGTGCTTCCGTGGGGTTGCGTCCCGTACTTCCGTTCTGCAAAAAGATAGAACAGGTCCTATCTTTTTGCGGAATGGGCGGATCGCAGACCCATTAAAGTGAATGGGTCCGCGATCCGATACGGCTGACCCACGGCCAGCGATCGTGCATTGCGGCCCGCAATTTGCAGCACGGGCACGGGTCACACACTTAGAAAATTAGGAAGTGGGTGCCCACAAAGAGGGCTCTGCGTGCCACCTCTGGCACCCGTGCCATAGGTTCTCCACCACTGGCCTATGGGCATTCCATCCCCTTTGCGTTCTATTGAAAACGGTTATAATCCAAGGTAATTTTCATTTTACAATGTGCTACTCTACCCAGGGAACACTTGTGGTAGAGGTTAATGTCCTACATGACACAGATTTACCTGCAAATGAGCTCATAGTTTACTTTCCATTATTCTCTATGGGCATTCCACTCCGGTCCATTATTCTCTATGGGTATTCCACTCCGGTCCATTATTCTCTATGGCCATTCCACTCCGGTCCATTATTCTCTATGGGCATTCCACTCCGGTCCATTATTCTCTAAGGGTATTCCACTCCGGTCCATTATTCTCTATGGGCATTCCACTCCGGTCCATTATTCTCTAAGGGTATTCCACTCCGGTCCATTATTCTCTATGGGCATTCCACTCCGGTCCATTATTCTCTATGGGCATTCCACTCTGGTCCATTATTCTCTATGGGCATTCCACTCCGGTCCATTATTCTCTATGGGCATTCCACTCTGGTCCATTATTCTCTATGGGTATTCCACTCCGGTCCATTATTCTCTATGGGCATTCCACTCCGGTCCATTATTCTCTATGGGCATTCCACTCCGGTCCATTATTCTCTAAGGGTATTCCACTCCGGTCCATTATTCTCTATGGGCATTCCACTCCGGTCCATTATTCTCTAAGGGTATTCCACTCCGGTCCATTATTCTCTATGGGCATTCCACTCCGGTCCATTATTCTCTATGGGCATTCCACTCCGGTCCATTATTCTCTATGGGCATTCCACTCCGGTCCATTATTCTCTATGGGCATTCCACTCCGGTCCATTATTCTCTATGGGCATTCCACTCCGGTCCATTATTCTCTATGGGCATTCCACTCCGGTCCATTATTCTCTATGGGCATTCCACTCCGGTCCATTATTCTCTATGGGCATTCCACTCCGGTCCATTATTCTCTATGGGCATTCCACTCCGGTCCATTATTCTCTATGGGCATTCCACTCCGGTCCATTATTCTCTATGGGCATTCCACTCCGGTCCATTATTCTCTATGGGCATTCCACTCCGGTCCATTATTCTCTATGGGCATTCCACTCCGGTCCATTATTCTCTATGGGCATTCCACTCCGGTTCATTATTCTCTATGGGTATTCCACTGGTCCATTATTCTCTATGGGCATTCCACTCCGGTCCATTATTCTCTATGGGCATTCCACTCCGGTCCATTATTCTCTATGGGCATTCCACTCCGGTCCATTATTCTCTATGGGTATTCCACTGGTCCATTATTCTCTATGGGTATTCCACTCCGGTCCATTATTCTCTATGGGCATTCCACTGGTCCATTATTCTCTATGGGCATTCCACTCCGGTCCATTATTCTCTATGGCCATTCCACTCCGGTCCATTATTCTCTATGGGCATCCCACTCCGGTCCATTATTCTCTATGGGCATTCCACTCCGGTCCATTATTCTCTATGGGTATTCCACTCCGGTCCATTATTCTCTATGGGCATTCCACTCCGGTCCATTATTCTCTATGGGCATTCCACTCTGGTCCATTATTCTCTATGGGCATTCCACTCTGGTTCATTATTCTCTATAGGCATTCCACTCTGGTCCATTATTCTCTATGGGCATTCCACTTTGGTTCATTATTCTCTATGGGCATTCCACTCTGGTCCATTATTCTCTATGGGCATTCCACTCCGGTCCATTATTCTCTATGGGCATTCCACTCCGGTCCATTATTCTCTATGGGCATTCCACTCCGGTCCATTATTCTCTATGGGCATTCCACTCCGGTCCATTATTCTCTATGGGCATTCCACTCCGGTCCATTATTCTCTATGGCATTCCACTCCGGTCCATTATTCTCTATGGGCATTCCACTCCGGTCCATTATTCTCTATGGGCATTCCACTCCGGTCCATTATTCTCTATGGGCATTCCACTCCGGTCCATTATTCTCTATGGGCATTCCACTCCGGTCCATTATTCTCTATGGGCATTCCACTCCGGTCCATTATTCTCTATGGGCATTCCACTCTGGTCCATTATTCTCTATGGGCATTCCACTCCGGTCCATTATTCTCTATGGGCATTCCACTCCGGTCCATTATTCTCTATGGGCATTCCACTCCGGTCCATTATTCTCTATGGGCATTCCACTCCGGTCCATTATTCTCTATGGGCATTCCACTCTGGTCCATTATTCTCTATGGGCATTCCACTCCGGTCCATTATTCTCTATGGGCATTCCACTCCGGTCCATTATTCTCTATGGGCATTCCACTCCGGTCCATTATTCTCTATGGGCATTCCACTCTGGTCCATTATTCTCTATGGGCATTCCACTCCGGTCCATTATTCTCTATGGGCATTCCACTCTGGTCCATTATTCTCTATGGGCATTCCACTTTCCTGTTAAAGTCTATAGGCATTCCATTCTGGGATTCCTTTTAGTAGGTCCCTTTATTGGGTTTGAATCTGTGAGGAGGGGACATAAGGCGTAGATCTTTGGTGAGGGTCTACGTGTGAAGTTGGGGTGTGATGTCAGTGGTCACATGACTTCGCTACTACTCACACATTGGGGAGAGCTATGGGTAGCGGGCACAGATGGCGACCTGTTCAGGGTACTGTCTTTTCCTTAGGAACAGTTCGCTGGAGAGGCTCGAGCAGCAGTCGGTGGGTGCAGGGTGCAGACAATGGTCTGTAGATCTGATGTCCGGTCTGTGTGAAAGAAGGGGCACATGGTGAGAAGTATTAAGGCCGATTTATTGGCCTGTATTTGTGGGAGGGGCTCTGCCCCGCTATTATAGGGTCACCCCCCCCCCCACTTTGTACGTCAGTTTCAGCATAGAACGTGGCTACAGCAGACTACAGCGCTACAAACATTCCCACACTGCCCTTTGTGTGTCTCCGGACTGCGCCCCGCAAACCAGGTAAGTAGCCGCCTCAGTCAGCGGCCCCGTTGCTTCAGTCCGGTCAGCAGCGCTGGCTCCCTAGGTAAGGGGAGTCACACTGCACCTGGCAGCACCGGCTCCCACGCGGCAGTGTAAGTAGGATGCAGGGGTCAGCGTGATCCTGAGTTCGTCGCTCGGCTTAATGTTTGGCATGGGCCGCTGTGCCAGTAGTGAGGCAGGGATTTCTTTTATGGTCTTTTGTCCCCTCTCCTGTTTCAGCTGGCTTGCTCGCTCCCAGTCTCCCGCGCGGTGTCTTGGCATCGATCCTGTCTGGGTTCTTGCGCCCCTAGTGGCCACAGCTGGGTATGCAGGCCAGGGGTTCGCAAGCCAGCATTGTTGCAGGCTAGGATACTGGCGCCCTCTGGTGTTCATTCCTGCTATTGCATATAAAAAATTTTAAATAATGTATACATACATAGTAACATAGTACATAAGGCCAAAAAAAGACATTTGTCCATCCAGTTCGGCCTGTCATCCTGCAAGTTGATACAGAGGAAGGCAAAAAACCCCTGTGAGGTAGAAGCCAATTTTCCTTACTTTAGGGGAGTAAAAATTCCTTCCTGACTCCAATCAGGCAATCAGAATAAATCCCTGGATCAACGACCCCTCTCTAGTAGCGATAGCCTGTAATATTATTATGCTCCAGAAATACATCCAGGCCCCTCTTGAATTCCTTTATTGTACTCACCATCACCACCTCCTCAGGCAGAGAGTTCCATAGTCTCACTGCTCTTACCGTAAAGAATCCTCTTCTATGTTTGTGTACAAACCTTCTTTCCTCCAGACGCAGAGGATGTCCCCTCGTCACAGTCACAGTCCTGGGAATGAATAGATGATGGGAGAGATCTCTGTACTGACCCCTGATATATTTATACATATTAATTAGATCTCTCCTCAGTCGTCTTTTTTCTAAAGTGAATAACCCTAATTTTGATAATCTTTCAGGGTACTGTAGTTGCCCCATTCCAGTTATTACTTTAGTTGCCCTCCTCTGGACCTTCTCCAGCTCTGCTATATCTGCTTTGTTCACTGGAGCCCAGAACTGTACACAGTACTCCATGTGTGGTCTGACTAGCGATTTGTAAAGTGGTAGGACTATGTTCTCATCACGGGCATCTATGGCCCTTCTGGTGCAACCCATTATCTTATTGGGCTTGGCAGCAGCTGCCTGACACTGTTTTTTGCAGCTTAGTTTGCTGTTTATTAAAATTCCTAGATCTTTTTCCATGTCAGTGTTACCGAGTGTTTTACCATTTAATAAGTACGGGTGACTTGCATTATTCCTTCCCATGTGCATAACTTTACATTTGTCAGTGTTAAACCTCATCTGCCACTTATCTGCCCAAGCCTCCAGTCTATCCAGATCCCTCTGTAGTAGTATACTGTCCTCATCAGTGTAAATTACTTTACACAGTTTATTGTCATCTGCGAAAATTGATATTTTACTATGCAAGCCTTCTACAAGATCATTAATAAATATATTGAAGAGAATAGGGCCCAATACTGACCCTTGAGGTACTCCACTAGTGACAGTGACCCAATCTGAGTGTGTACCAGTTAATAACCACCCTCTGTTTTCTATCACTGAGCCAGTTACTTACCCACATACAGACGTTTTCTCCCAGTCCGAGCATTCTCATTTTATATACTAACCTTTTATGTGGTACAGTGTCAAATGCTTTAGAGAAGTCCAGATATACGACATCCATTGATTTGCTGCTGTCAAGTCTAGAACTTACCTCCTCATAGAAACTGATTAAATTAGTTTGCCATGACCGATCCCTCACGAAGCCATGCTGATATGGCGTTATTTGCTTATTTCCGTTGAGATGCTCTAATATAGCATCTCTCAGAAAACCTTCAAACTGTTTACCCACAACAGATGTTAAACTTACCGGCCTATAGTTTCCAGGATCTGTTTTTGGACCCTTTTTGAATATTGGCACCACATTTGCCATGCGCCAATCCTGTGGGACATTCCCTGTCAGTATAGAATCTGCAAATATCAGAAATAAGGGTCTGGCTATGACATTACTTAATTCCCTTAGGATACGGGGGTGTATGCCATCCGGTCCTGGCGATTTGTCTATTTTAATCTTTTTAAGTCCCTGTTGCACTTCTTCCTGGGTCAGACAGGACACTTTTAATGGGGAATTTATTTCAACATTCTGCATTTCATATGACAGTTTATTTTCCTCAGTGAATACAGTGGAGAAAAAAATATTTAACAGCTTTGCTTTCTCCTCGTCGCTCTCTGCGACTCCCCCCTCATTACTCTTTAACGGGCCGACACCTTCAGATTTATACTTTTTTAAATTTATATAATTGAAGAACATTTTAGGGTTAGTTTTACTCTCTTTGGCAACTAATCTCTTGGTCTCTAGTTTGGCCGCTTTTATTTGTTTTTTACATGTTCTATTTTTTTCCTTATAGTTTTTCAGTGCTTCCGTGCTACCTTCCTGTTTTAGTGTTTTATATGCTTTCTTTTTGTCATTTATTGCTTTCTTTACAGTTCTATTTATCCACATTGGTTTCTTTTTGTTCCTTAACCTTTTATTACCATACGGTATGTACCTCTCACAGTGAGATTTTAGGATGCTTTTAAAGATATCCCATTTTGTGGCTGTATTTTTATTTTTGAGGACTTTGTCCCAGTTAGTTCGGCCTATGGCCTCTCTTAGTTGGCTAAATTTAGCTTTTTTGAAGTTTGGTATTTTTGTTCCTCCCTGTAGAAACGCTCTTTTGAATGATAATTGGAAGGTTATTACTTTGTGATCACTATTTCCCAGGTGTCCCCCAACCTGCACGTCTGTTGTTCTGTCAGGCCTATTGGTTAATACTAAGTCCAGTATGGCCATCCCTCTAGTCGGGTCCTGAACCAGTTGGGAGAGGTAATTGTCTTTGGTTATTGCCAAGAACCTGTTTCCTTTATGAGGTATACAAGTTTCAGTTTCCCAGTCTATATCTGGGTAGTTGAAGTCCCCCATAATAACCACCTCATTATGATTTGCTGCCTCGTCTATCTCGTTTAGTAGTAGATTTTCTGTGGACTCTGGTATATTAGGTGGTTTATAGTAAACTCCTATTAGTAATTTATTATTGTTTTTAGCGCCATGTATCTCTACCCACAGTGACTCCACATGTTC
The DNA here is from genome assembly GCF_014858855.1 of Bufo gargarizans. Taxonomy (NCBI): domain Eukaryota; kingdom Metazoa; phylum Chordata; class Amphibia; order Anura; family Bufonidae; genus Bufo; species Bufo gargarizans. The sequence continues at coordinate 515,417,509 of NC_058083.1, forward strand.
ATGTCCCTCACTTATATCTTCCCGGAGTGTGGGCTTTAGACCGGACTTTACATAAAGGCAGACCCCTCCCCCTCTCCGGTTTTGACGATCCTTTCTAAACAGACTGTAACCTTGTACATTAACTGCCCAGTCATAGCTATCATCCAGCCATGTCTCAGTTATTACCACTATGTCATAGTCCTCCTCACACATCACTAATTCCAGTTCACCAGTTTTATTATTCAGGCTTCTGGCATTAGTATACATACATTTGAGAGGTTTATGTATATTTTTTACTCTACACCTTTCCTTCTGAACTGTTCTAGTCCCTCCTTCCGTTCCTCCCCCAGTCTCACTACCTTGCCCCCGGTCTCTATCTGCACTATCTTCCCATTCTATAACATAATTACCCTCCCCCCCAGTCCCTAGTTTAAACACTCCTCCAACCTTCTAGCCATCTTCTTCCCCAACACAGCTGCCCCTTCCCCATTGAGGTGCAGCCCGTCCCTACGATAGAGCCTGTAGCCGATAGAGAAGTCGGCCCAGTTCTCCAGGAACCCAAACCCCTCCTTCCTACACCAGTTCTTGAGCCACTTGTTAATTTCCCTAATCTCCCGCTGCCTCTCTTGTGTGGACCGTGGTACAGGTAGTATTTTGGAAAATACTACCTTTGAGGTCCTTGCCCTCAGCTTTTGACCTAAGTCCCTGAAATCATTTTTAAGGACTCTCCACCTACCCCTAACTTTGTCATTGGTTCCGATATGGACCATGACCGCTGGATCTTCTCTAGCCCCTCCCAGTAATCTGTCAACCCGATCCGCGATGTGTCGAACTCTAGCGCCAGGAAGACAGTACACTGTTCGGCGATCACGGTCTTTGTGACAGATTTCCCTATCTGTTCCCCTAATAATTGAGTCTCCCACTACCAGCACCTGTCTGGCCTGCCCTGCTCTCCTGGTCCCCTGCTTACCGGAGCTGGCATTCCCCTGACTGGCAGAGGAAGTGTCTGGCTGCGGCAGTGCCATCCCTGGACTGACATCCCCCTCATTTGCCAAACGTGCAAACTTGTTGGGGTGTATCAGATCAGGGCTAGCCTCCCTGGCACTCTTCCCTCTACCCCGCTTTCTAACTGTTACCCGGCTAGCTACCTCACTTTCCTCAGCCTCCTCCCTGCCCCCCTCCCCCTCATCTACCCCAAAGAGTGCTTGCTTTTATATGTTTAAAAATAAATAAATAAAATATATACTCATTTATATGTTTGGAAAAAAATATATGTTTACATAAAAAAAAATAATGATATATATACACGTACAATGGTTATAGCGAGGTTCTCCATTCTCATCTCACGAGATCGTGTTCAGTCATTTTCAGATATGAAATTATCACGTTAGTCCATTTCATACCGCAACAGACTACGCATAGCAGGCTCGTATACTCATCAATCTCATTCACGTTACAAGTCATTTATCGCCGTTTCCTTATCCATTTAAGTATCTTTTTTGTTCTCTCTCCAGGCCGATGCCGCTCCCACTTTTGGGTTCGCAGCCATTTTTGGCACACACTGGCTAGCGAACGAGTGGCCTAACGAGGTCAAGACACTGCTGGGGTTTCTACAGTCTTCAGCTTCCTATGAGATTTACCCCATAGTTGCAGCCGCTCGTGTTTGGGGTCACAAATGGACCGGTCATATGGTATTATTCGTTTCCTACAAACGCTGCGGTCATATCTTGAATAACCATCAGGAAACTAGGGCGGTGGCAGTCCTAACGTTGAGATGTCTCTTGCCTTTCAGAACTTGTGTGGTGTGGTAAGTGCGAATTGTATAACGTTTTCTGGTTATATGTCGTTTCTTTTGGCCTCCTTCAGTCATCCCTACAACGTTGCAGTTACGCCACAAATCAAACCGCTTATTCAGGTAATTATTTAGTTAGGATTCCTGTTCCAGTTGTAACCCCGACCACAATTGTGTTTTCTGTAGGACACCTGATCAGACAGTAGTACTGGGGGAGCAGTCTAGCTAGATAGGGACCCATGCAGATCAAACAAGGGGATCTCGTGCTGCTGTCTGTGGGAAAGGGGGGGGCATGACGAGTGGCCCTGGCAATGTGTGGGTATATGGGATGGGGGTGGGTATACTAGTCCTGCTGTTAGCTACAGTAGGGTGGCATGAGGAGCGGTCCTAGGACTTTTTAGTGTAGTCTGTAAACTCAGGGGGCCGTCTGTTGTAGTATGTTTATGGGGTATAGGAACGACACCGTCTGGAGTAGGGGGTGTTGCTGTGAACTCGCTCAAGGCAGTTACAGGGATTTGTATGGAGTGCGGCTCCTAGGTTTGGGCTTCATGTGGTCTGGGGTTCACTGGTTCATCTTAAATGTTCTACTTATGTGGCTGTGTGGTGACATGTTTGTGTTTTTGCACCCCATAGATCTTATTCCTGGGAGCTGAATGGCACAAGAGAGGGGTGTCCAGTCATTAAAACGAAGTGAGAGAAGTGCTCCTACGCTGGGTCCTGTACAGGAGGAGAGGGGCGCTCCTGCACTGGGTCCTGTACAGGAGGAGAGAGGGGCACTCCTGCGCTTGGTCCTGTACAGGCGGAGAGGGACGCTCCTGCGCTGGGTCCTGTACAGGTCGGAGAGAGGCGCTCCTGCGCTGGGTCCTGTACAGGCGGAGAGAGGGGCACTCCTGCGCTTGGTCCTGTACAGGCGGAGAGGGACGCTCCTGCACTGGGTCCTGTACAGGAGGAGAGAGGGGCACTCCTGCGCTTGGTCCTGTACAGGCGGAGAGGGACGCTCCTGCGCTGGGTCCTGTACAGGTCGGAGAGAGGCTCTCCTGCGCTGGATCCTGTACAGGCGGAGAGAGGGGCACTCCTGCGCTTGGTCCTGTACAGGCGGAGAGGGACGCTCCTGCGCTGGGTCCTGTACAGGTTGGAGAGAGGCGCTCCTGCGCTGGGTCCTGTACAGGCGGAGAGGGGCACTCCTGCGCTGGGTCCTGTACAGGCGGAGAGGGGCGCTCCTTCGCTGAGTCCTGCACAGGCGGAGGGGAGCGCTCCTGCGCTGGGTCCTGTACAGGCGGAGAGAGGCGCTCCTGCGCTGGGTCTTGTACAGGTGGAGAGGGGCGCTCCTGCGCTGGATCTTGTACAGGCGGAGAGGGGCGCTCCTGCGCTGGGTCCTGTACAGGCGGAGAGAGGCACTCCTGCGCTGGGTCCTGTACAGGCGGAGAGGAGCGCTCCTGCGCTGGGTCCTGTACAGGCGGAGAGAGGCGCTCCTGCGCTTGGTCCTGTACAGGCGGAGAGGAGCGCTCCTGCGCTGGGTCCTGTACAGGCGGAGAGGGGCGCTCCTGCGCTGGGTCCTGTACAGGCGGAGAGGAGCGCTCCTGCGCTGGGTCCTGTACAGGCGGAGAGGGGCGCTCCTGCGCTGGGTCCTGTACAGGCGGAGAGGGGCGCTCCTGCGCTGGGTCCTGTACAGGCGGAGAGGGGCGCTCCTGCGCTGGGTCCTGTACAGGCGGAGAGGGGCGCTCCTGCGCTGGGTCCTGTACAGGCGGAGAGGAGCGCTACACTGCTGTACAGACAGAGGCCATGTGTGATAACAGGATGTATAGGGCTGGGTGGTTGAGTCTCTGAGCCGGATATGTCAGTCCAGTGTCTTTGGATTGTAGTTTTCCTCAGTCGTCTCAATGACAGCGCATCCTGAGACTGACTTTCCTCTGATAGGACAGGAAAAACACAGAGAGGTTTACATTCCCTCCATCACCTGTGTTTTTCCTGTCCTGCCAGGGAAGGAAGTTCAGAGAGGTGCTGGGAGACCCTCTGGGGTTTTCGGGCAGAACTTTTAGGGTCCATTCACACGTCCATATTTGTATTCCGCATCTGTTCCCCAAAAATGCGAAACGTCATGCGGATCCATTCCTTTTCAATGGGCTCCGCAAATATGCGGACAGCACTCACGTGCTCTCCGCATCCGTGGGTTCCGTGCATGCGGATAAAAATATATACTTTGTCTTACTATTTGTCCGAATTTCCGTTTCGTCATCCCATTGTAGTCAATGGATCCACAAAAAATGCGGAAGACATGCTAAAAGCATCCGCATGTTATCCGCATTTGCGGATCCGTTGACAGGAAATAAATAAAAAAAAGGCCAGCCCCTCGTGCCATGTGCTTTCAGTACCAAGGAAAGCTGTATCCTGTCTGCTCTGCTGAGTGTCTCCTCAGTAAAAAATCGGCCACAAAAATGGCACATGAGGTAGAAAAGTTGATCGTCATGATCCAGGAGCGCCCATCCTTGTGGGACAATATCAAGACCGTGCATTGGGAGGAGATCGCAAAAGAATTGATGACCTCTGCCTGGGAGTCCGCTAATATCGCAAAACGTGATAAAATTAGTGAGTATTATATATTATAATATGTAATGTGTAATTTTTGTGTACAGATTCGATGTAAGGTCCGTTTTTTTGTGCCCTATCTGTCCTAGAACACCATAGATAAGTGTACATTTGAGGGTCAGTGATATTTGGGGGCTCATCAGAACATTTTTTTATGCTGCTTCTGGACATGGACAATCACAGCCATTTGTAGATCAGAGATGTTCAACCTGCGGATCTCCAGTTGTTGTAAAACTTCTACTCCCACCATGCCCCTCTGTAGGCTGATAGCTGTCGGCTATCCGGCAATGATGGGTGTAGTAGTTTTGCAAAAGCTGGAGGAACACAGGTTGAACATCCCTGGTTTAGCTTTTATTGTACAAGGCCTAGTCTTTATCGCTTTGCATACATTGGTTTTTCCTTGTGTGCAATGCATTAAAACCTGAAGTTGCCTAGCAACCGTGGTCTAAATTATTCTCAAATCCCTTAACTCCTTTATATAGCATACATCAAAATTTTGGATATAAAATTAATTTTAATATAGTCCTTTTTCAGGATTTATATAGAATGATGTGTGTGATAGTATTGGTTATTGCTGGCCAACATCCAGCAGTTGTAAAACTACTACTCCCACCATGCCCTTCTGTAGGCGGATAGCTGTAGGCTATCCGGCAATGATGGGAGTAGTCGTTTTTCTCCAGCAGGAGAGCCACAGGTTGGACATATGTGGTATAGGCGCTGATAGGGTCATATGGACTTTGTTATTTATCCAGATGGCTCATGGATGCATTATAGCAAAATTGGTTTTGAATTGATTGTGGCAGCTGCATGGATTGTGCTAGTCTCTTATAAAATTATTAATAAAATGTATTTTTTTATTTATTTTTTTACAAAAAAAGTACTCTTGCTGAGACCAATATCGCCGAGAACAAAATCTTAAGCTACGCAGTGGCGATGGGTCATTTTAAGAAAAAAACATTTATATATAATTTATAAACCCATTATGTATTTAAGGAGGTAAGAGTTTTTATGTTTAATTATATATCCAATGTAATTAAATTTCTGTGTGATAGCGCTGTGTCCGTGTGTGTGTACCCGGTTTTGCACTGGTCTTGCATGGCGGGCGACCTATACGGACATAGCGCTTCAGACAGGCCTTGTTCAGACGTCATTAAATTGATCATTTATTTTCAACTTTTTTTGTGAGCCAAAACCTGGAGTGGAGGCTACTCAGAGCTTAGGAATAATGAAAAGAACTGCACCTGCTCTGAGTTTGGAACCCACAACTGGTTTTGGCTTAATATAGAAATAAGTGATCAAAAAACTGATATGTGAACAGGGCCACACAATAGCAGGGTGTCAGCAGCCTGACTACCCGTATATACCAAAAAGCCCCTATAGCAGTCATGTCCAACCTGCGCCACTCCAACTGCAGCCAAACTACAACTCCAAGCATGCCCTAATAGCTGTAAGCTATCTAGGAAAGCTGGGAGTTGTAGTTTTACTGTAGCAGGAGGGCCGCAGGTTGGACATGACTGCCCTATAGGAAGACCACTGCTGCAGAGGCAGAAAATGATTAAGAATAGAGCTTCACTGTTATTTACATCATTTTTTAATTATAGTTTGCCATCTTTTTTTTTTTTCAGGTTTCTTAAGTTTGTTTAGATTATTTCATTGTGCGCGCGCTATGCACCGTCCAGTCAAGTAGCGGTTCTACTACTGTTCAATTTTAGCACGTTATTTGAAATGATTTATATGTATATTTATATAGAATTAAATTATATTTATTTTTTTCTTTATAGAACTGTTGACAATCTTTCATCGGATTCCACTCCAAATCCGGAAGCGACAGGGAATCTTTCACAAGAGGCCTCTCAAGCACCGCTAGAAGATACCAGAGAGGAAATTCCGGAGAATACTAGTGAACTGATGATAACAACATCTTCGGAAATTTCGGCAAACGTGCTTACTACTCCGGTTCAAGAACAACCTGTTCGCCCTTCTTCAGGCAGACGACGGCGCAGACACGCGGCCGATTCTCATTTAGAGGTTAGTAACTTGATTGATGCTCGGGTTCTATAATTTCTAAATCAGAATCGGTCGGACAGTATAGAAGAGAGAACAATAGGAAGTCTTACATCAAGTCTCGGTCGTGTGCCTGAAGATCGGCAAACACGTTGTCTCTCATCACTTTGCTTATTAATGGATCACAGCGAACCTTTTGACATAGTACATCGAATGGAGCTTTTACGAGACCAGCATCTCAATATCGAGACGCCAGTATACAGGTTGAATAGGCCAGAATCCCCTGTTATCCATACACCGGTTCCTTTTACCAGGGAATTTTTTTATATTTTTAAAATAGTTTTATTAAAAAATCATTTATATTTTCAGATAATATTATTATCTTAAATTAATATATTGTTAATGTTAAATGTTTATAAAAAAATTTACAGATGATATTGAACGTCTTTTAAAAAAGTTTTTTTTTTTAATTATAAAACTTTCACAATGGCGTGAGCAGGATCTGTGTTCCTGCGGGGGATCAGCCTTCACGATCCATTCAGGTAGATCAATGTGGTGTTTGATTTCTGCACTGGCCCCCTTCACTCCTGCACAATTCCATTACAGTGAATGGGGCTGGAGCAGAAAAGTTGTATAGATTCAGCACGGAATTGGCTGGCTGTTCCAAGAACGGAACATGCAGATTTTTAATTTTTTTTTAATTTTTTTTTTTATAATGAACTACTATTTGTGTAGGTCAATAACATAAAATGAAATATAAAATTTTTAATTAATTCTAGATGAAATATCTGCTTTAAATTTTGCTTACTATAAGCAATAAAAATCATCATGTGCTGTCCCCTTTAAATGCTGATGTTCTATACTTACCTAGTCTGCATTGAAGTTAATTATTTGTGGATTGCGGGTCGGATTACGTCATGTGTTGTTCAACTTCAGAGATGAACCCAGACATATCCCATTAAAAAATTATTAGATATGGGACATATTTGAGTTCAGCTCTGAACCTGGACAACAAGTAATTTTAAATAAAAATCATAATTTTTTTTATTTTTATTAAGACGTAATTATAAATGAGGTATTATAAGGTATTTTCACCCAAAATTTTGATTTTACAAAATACCTCAGCCCGCAAGCCCACGTCAAGGATCCTCATTCTCTTGCGAGTCCCTAATCTACACTAACAACAGGGGATCTAACTTAACTAAGATTTTTTTTATATATATTTTTTTAATTTAAACCAGATTTCAGCTGAAATCAACGTCTTCCACGGATGGCATCCAACTGCCACGACAATGCCCCCTCAGGGCTGCAGAAGTAGTCGGCATAGAGTTCCCAAACAGCTAGTCCAGCTGTTCCAGGTCGTCCAGGCCGGCTCAGGTCTAAACTGACAGGAGATGTCATATTTAGGCCCAATTCTGCATCTGTGGAGGCATCGTGGATCCTGGTGAAGTTGTGTAGTAGTACACAAGCCTGTATCACCAGGGTGGCATTCTCCTGATTCATCTGTATAGATGACAAGAATACTCTCCACTTAGTGGACAGTATTCCGAAAACGCACTCCACATACCGATGGACGCGAGTCAAACGATAGTTGAAGATGTGCTTCCTGTCATCCAGATCGCGTCTAGGGAAGGGCCGCATCATGTGGGGTGACAATGCGAATCCTTCGTCTGCCACGATCACAAATGGAGCCGGCGGACCTGCAGATCCGGGAAGTCTACTGGGCTCAGGCAGGGCAAGCTGGTTTGTCTGAAGCCGTTCACCCATTCTGGAAGCACTAAAGATGCGGGCGTCTGAAGTGCTCCCATAGGCCCCGATATCCACAATTACAAACCTGTAGTTACTGTCAGCAAGGGCCATCAGCACTACAGAAAAATATTGTTTGTAATTGAAGTACCGGGACCCTGAGTGTGGCGGCATCTTTATACGGATATGCTTACCGTCCAGTGCCCCAATGCAGTTCGGAAACTAAGCAGATTGGTAAAATGCCTCAGCGATACGTAGCCATTCTTCCGCCTTGGGGGTGGGCATCAGCGCTTCTCTGAGACGCTGCCATATAACTTTGCAGGTATGGCAGACAATCCCAGAGATTGTAGAGATTCCAAGGAGAAACTCAAAATGCAAGGAAGTTCCCAGTAGCAAGGAATCTGAAAAATATAAAAAGAAAAGAAAGAGTATTTAATTTTTTAACAATCATTTTCATATATTATTAAGCAATATATAGTGTTTCACATGGAAAAAATTCACTTACCTCAAGGTGACTATCAACCTTTGCTCAGGAGAGATGCAGCACCGCATACTAGTTTCCCGGAAACTGAGGTCAGGGTGAAGAGAGACCAGGAGATGGTCGAATGTTTCCATGGACATCCGGCAGTAAGTTTTGAACTTATTGGGGTCCTGTCGCAGATCATTAAACAAGGTGTGCAATTGTCCTTTCTGTAGGTGCTGAGCAACTATCGGATGGACCCACTGCCGTCTCCTCTTCCTCCCCTGTTTTTCGTCCAGCATTGCTGATTGCCGTCCGAATCGCTGAGAAATAAGCCAGTGGAGTAGTACATTATCCATTAGTTCTTCTGCCATGATGATCGCTGAGAAAACGGTAGAAAACTATGCCAGCCAAGCAGAGGTTTCTTACACAGCTCCAAACGACACCAAAAGCACATTAAAATGGCACCTGTACTAGCACATGTTCTCTGTTTAAAAAAATCTTTTTTTCTTTTTTTTTCCTTTGGTACCCTAGCAACATCTATTTGTCCTCCTCCTGCGACTTCAGTAGCCCGCACTCTAAATGTCTGGCTAGAACAGTTGCTTCATCTAGTAAATAAGACCCCCGAGGGATCAGATATTAGGTAGCCTTCCACTACTAAAGATGGCGACCAGTTTTTTAGCAGATGCCTCAGCGGAGTCTGTTCGTCTTTCTGTCCACACGGCAGTACTATCCAATACCAAGGCCTGGTCGGGGCACATGGCGTCTAAAAATAAGCTAATTTTCCGTACGCCTCCCACAACCGTTTCAGCAGGAGGGTACCCCACCCCCTGGAACAGAAAACGACGTAGAAAGCAGAAGTTTAAATGCCTCCTCCCCATTACCTTCTCCAGTCCTTTCCTGTCCCTTGGGATGAGTGGAAAGCTGGCAGGCTCCCTCCTGCCGAAGTTCCATGCGCCCAGCCTGCGGTGAGTATTCCCTGCTTGTCAGGAGGGCTGTGGCAGAGCGGCGGGCGCTGGGGACGAGATACGGCTCCCACCGCATGCTTGTGGCGTAAGTCCTGAGTTCAGGCAGCCCCCGGACGGTGCACGGGCTCAGGGGAAGCCAGTTGCAGGGCCAGAAGGCGAGTGGGATCTCTGGGCCGAGGTCTCGCGAGGTCCGGTCACGTGACCTCAGCCGGACCACATGACGCGCTGGCAAGTCATGTGACCAGGAAGTGATTCAAATTTGTCGGCGGGAAGCTGCAAAAACGCCGCAGAGTGTCTCCAGCAGAGCAGAGTGGATGCCTCATCATGTCTCTGCAGCAGGAGAAGCCTTCTGATGCCCCTAATGCCCCCAGTCCAGTGCCCCCAGGCAGCCCCCGGACAGTGCACGGGTTCAGGGGAAGCCAGTTGCAGGGCCAGAAGGCGAGCGGGATCTCTGGGCCAAGGTCTCGCGAGGTCCGGTCATGTGACGTCAGCCGGACCACATGATGCGCCGGCAAGTCATGGGACCAGGAAGTGATTCAAATTTGGCGGCGGGAAGCTGCAAAAACGCTGCAGAGTGTCTCCAGCTGCAGCAGGAGAAGCCTTCTGATGCCCCTAATGCCCCCAATCCGGTAAGCCTCCTCTTCTGGAGTAGTTTATATATACTATCACCTGTGGGATTTAGTTTTTTGTAATCCTGGTGACGCCTACCCCACTCCTTCCCCTGCACTAAAGAAGAGCCCCTGCTCTCTTTTTGTACTTACAGAATAGAGAAACCGGAAGGATTGGGGAATCTGCACAGAAGATAAAATGTGCTATTTGCAAAAAGCATCTGGCAGGACATAGCAAAAAACCTATCTGCCAAAAGTGTACTGACAAAATAATGGCTGAAGATTCCCCCTTCTCTAGTGGAAAATTTACGATCCATTATAAAGAGAAGAAGTGTGAGTTCAGCAGTGGAAGCAAAAATGGCGTCTTTTCCCCAAAAACCTTCCACTTCTAAAATGGGCACGGAACCCCAGATAGAATGGGATATGGAGGACGACGATTTTAATGATTCGTCAGACTCAGGATCCTCCTTTAATGAGGAAGTCAGCGGTCCGTATATTAGAAGACACTGATGGTCTCTTGAAGGCTTTAAGATCAACTCTGAATATTGAGGAAACTAGACAGTCACAGTCGGTTCAGGATCAGATCTTCAAAGGGCTGGGTGATAGGAAGAGGAGAGTGTTCCCCATCCATGACAGAATCCGAAAGCTTATATGGGACGAGTGGAAGGACCCAGAAAATAGGGCCGGTACTTCAAAAAACTTTAAAAGGAAATATCCCTTTAGCGAGGAAGATTCGGCTCTTTGGGACAAAACACCCTGTTGCGCGAATCTCCAAAAAGGCAGCCTTGCCTTTTGAAGATGTCGGCTTATTAAAAAAGGGATTCCAATACCGCTATGTTGAGGCTGTTCCTTTCGCCCGCCAAAAAAAGGTGGACAGGACCGTAGAAAAAAGGATCCCTCTAGTTCTTGGCAGTCCTCAAAGGGGAGAGGTAGGAATTTCCTCTTTAGCCAGGATAAGTCTACAAAATAATCCTCCCAATGACGCCATGGGCCCGGTGGGGGGAGGTTGAAACAGTTTGTCCCTTCCTGGGAAAAGATCTCAAACTCAGCCTAGGTCCTAGACGTAATCCATCAGGGATACCAGCTGGAATTTTGCACTCCCCCTCCAGACAGATTTGTATTAAACCAAAAATTGAAGTCAGATCACAGATCTCAGATTTCCCTTTTTGTCTGAAAAAAGAGCGGTGGTTCCAGTTCCAGCAGACCAGGAAGGAAGGTGATTCTACTCCCCAATTTTTCTCATAAAAAAACTAATGGCTCCTTCAGAGCAATAATCAATCTTAGGCTCCTCAACAAGTATATAAAATACAAAATTTTTAAAATGGCGACGGTAAGATCTACAGTGAACCTTTTAACACAAAACTGCTCCATGGTAACACTCGACCCGGCGGACGCATATTACCATGTTCTGATCCATCAGAATCATCAAAAATATCTACGTTTCGCCATTTTCAGGGGAGAGCATCTTCTCCATCTCCAGTTTCAGGTGTTACCTTTTGGCCTGGCCTCAGCACCCAGAGTATTCACAAAGATTACTGCTTTTTTCCACCAGAAGGGGATAAACTTCATACCCTATTTGGACGATTTTCTCGTTACAGCAGACTTAGTTGCAGTTACAAGTGAAGTTTGTCCTGGAGACCTTAAGATCCCTAGGTTGGAAATTAAATCTGGAAAAATCAAGTCTATCAGCCAGCCGAAAGATGACCTTTCTAGGTATTCTTCTGGATTCCAGCCAGATGACCTATTTTCTTCCAGAACAAAAGATTCGGGACATCAAATCAAAAATTTCCATCTTTTTACGCCAGAGAGAGGTCACATTCCGAATAATTATGAAAATTCTGGGACTCATGACTTCGAGGAAACTGAACGAAAGAAACTTAGTCAAGGGGGTCCCTTGGAAGCTCTCAAATCAGATAGTGGTAACAACAGACGCAAGCGGGGCAGGCTGGGGAGCCCATTGTCAGGGTCAGCTGTTACAGGGGTCCTGGGATGCAGAAACCCTTCCCCTTTCTTCAAACGCCAAAGAGCTACTGACCGTGTATATGGCCCTAAAAGCCCTGGCTCCAGTCATCCGAGGACAAAACGTAAAAATCCTCTCTGACAACTCCACCACGGTGGTATATCTCAACAAGCAAGGGGGCACAAGAAGCAGTTCCCTTTGTCAGATTGCATCTCGGATCTTTTCTTGGGCAGAGTCAAACATCCAGTCCATAACCGCTGTCCATCTAAAGGGGGACGAGAACACACTGGCAGACTTCCTGAGCAGGAAAAGAATTTGGCCAGGGGAGTGGAGCCTCAAAAAAAGCGGTGTTCCAGAACATCTGCAGAAAATGGGGAGTCCCAATAATAGACCTTTTTTCTTCCCAAAAGAACAAACAGGTGGACCTTTTCTATTCCCTCTCGGCAAAGGACCATCCGGTGAGAGTGGATGCCTTAGCGGGTCCATGGCCGTTGGGTCTGCTCTATGCATTCCCCCCTTTCCAGCTCATACCAAAGGTTCTGGCAAAGATAATAGAGGAACGAGCCCATGTCATCCTAGTGGCACCATACTGACCCAAAAGGCCTTGGTTCTCCCTCCTTCTGAACCTCTCCAAGGGGGACTTCTGGACCCTTCCACAGTCTCCGGACCTCCTCCATCAGGGCCCAGCTTGGCATCCGGCAATCTGCCGACTAAAATTGACAGCGTGGAATTTGAGCGCTCCATTTTTAAGTCCAAGGGCTTCTCTGATACAGTTATCTCCACCCTGCTCACTAGCAGAAAGCAAGTAACTTCCAATATCTACTGGAGAACTTGGAAAACATTCCTTTCATTTGCCAAGGAATCCTGGAATCCCACTCTTCCCCCAGATATGAGGGTAATCCTAGACTTCCTTCAGAAGGGGCTAGATAAAGGTCTTCATTTCAGTACCATCAAGGTCCAGATTTCAGCCCTTAGTGCCTTCTTGGATATGAGATTGGCATATTTGGATGTGGTCAAGAGGTTCATAAAGGGAGCCAGCAGACTTCACCCAGTTATTAGATCTATGGTTCCACCTTGGGACCTTAATTTGGTCCTTTCCGTCCTTTGAACCTCTTGAGTCAATCCCCCTAAGGTTGCTGTCCTTTAAATCCGCTTTTCTCATAGCTATCACCTCAGCTAGGAGAGTAGGAGAGATCCAGGCTCTTTCATGGAGACCTCCATACCTATCCATCCTTGACGACAGAATTATATTGAGACATGAACCCTCCTTCTTACCAAAGGTATTCTTAAAATTCCACTGATAACAGGAGATTTCCTTACCCACCTTCTGCGCAGGGGCAAAATCTTCAAAAGAAAGACGTTTCCACCATCTGGATGTACGCAGATGCATACTTGTCTATCTGGAAGCCACAAAAGGACTGTGAAAATCCGACCGTCTTCTGGTCCAGTATGCAGGCCAAAATAGGGGGAAGGCAGCATCAAAAATTACTATAGCCCGCTGGATAAGAATGACCATTGCAATGGCCTATACAGTTAAGGGTCTTACTCCTCCAGAGGGTTTAAAAGCCCATTCAACCAGAACGATTTCCACCTCTTGGGCAGAATCCGCCTCCTTGTCTCAGATCTGCCAAGCCGCTACATGGTCAAATCCTTCCACCTTTTTTTAACCACTATAGGTTGGACGTTCAGTCCAATTCAGATTTGTCGTTCGGACGAAAAGTCCTGTCAGCGGCAGCCCCCCCCCCCCACCCAATGGATTCCTTTGTTATTCCTCCTGCTGAAGTGCCGTTGTGGGAGGCGTACGGAAAAGATGATAATTACTCTTACCGGTAATTGGATTTTCCGTATAGCCTCCACAACGGCACTGGGTTTTTTGCTTGTATTCTTTTGTCTATTATAACTTGATTCAAATCTCCCTACAAATAAAAGGTTACTTCTTCAGCATCATCCTGGTTCCTTTGGTACTTACTGGAGAAGGTAATGGGGAGGGGGCATTTAAACTTCTGCTTTCTATGTCGTTTACTGTCCCTGGGGGCGGGGTACCCTCCTGCTGAAGTGCCGTTGTGGAGGCTATACGGAAAATCTGATTACCGGTAAGAGTAATTATCATCTTTCCCTACCCTTCCACGGTCAATATGTGTTCAGTCCAGACTATGACAAGATGTTGAAAAATGCCACTGATAGAAAAAAAAATGGGGTCTCCAGAGGGCAGATCTCGCTCCAAGACGAAATTTTTTCGTGGCAAACAATACCATTGTGATGAAAAACAAGGGAAAGGAATTGGTGGAGCTATGCAAAGGGGGGGGGGGGGGGGGAGAACAAAATACACCAATTCCAGAAAATGCCAGTATGCACAATCAGGGAAGGCATGAAGATTTTAGGAACCCTGTCCTCATGTTTACCTGCTGTAGCTTGGGCCCAGTTCCATATGAGAACCCTTGAGCAATTTATCCACAAAAGTTGGAACAGGTCTCAGGTGACTCTTGAACAAAAGATTATCCTGACCAAGGAAGTCAAAGTCTCTGAATTGGTGGCGTCAGAACAAGAACCTGGAAAACAGAGTATTTTTGGAACAGAAGTCAGATGCAAGCTCTTGAGGCTGGGGAAATCACATAGACCAAGAAGTTTTTCATGGAATCTGGACCAACTCCATAAGACCTCTTTCATCCAATTACAAGAAATGAAGAGCAATTTGGGAAGCCTTCAAAGTAGCACAAAGTCACTTAAAATACCGACATGTCCTAATCCATTCAGACAATTCAACAGCAGTGGCATTCATTCAGAATCAGTGGAACAAGACACAGCCATCTGGAAAACCTGTCCCACCAGATCTTCTATTGGGCAGAAAAGAATTTAACATCCCTTTCAGCAGTACATCTGAAGGGATCACTAAATACAAAGGAAGATTTTCTCAAGAGATGGAGTCTGAATCCAGTCGAATGGTCCCTCTCTCAAGAAGCCTTCAAATTGATCACGGATCAGTGGGGAACCCCGACTATGGACTTGTGTGCCTGGAAAGAAAATCACAAAATGCCCTTATTTTTCTCCCTCAATCCCAGTGATTTTCCCATGGCTGTGGATGCTTTCAGTCACAATTGGTCTACAAATCTTGTGTGCGTTCCCTCCATTTCGACTAATTCCCAGTTCAGCAAAAATTTCAAACAGAAAGATGTATCCTAATCCTACTTGTGCGTTATTGGCTCAGGAGAGGCTTCTGAGATCCCTAAGCCAGGAGGATCCCTTTCTTCTGCCCCAGAGCCATAACCTGTTGACTCAGGGTCCAATTTGCCATACACATCTGAGGATCCTAAAATTTCCAGCATGGGTTCTGAGGAATCTATTCTACTAAGATTAGGCTTATCTGAGAAGGTAGTGAAGACCCTTCTACTTAGCAGGAAAACTACTACATCAAAAGCCTACTTAAAAGTATGGGAAAAGTTTGCTTCTTGGAACGCAGAGAGATTTTTTATCAGTCATCGCTTAATATCCCTCTCATCCTGAAATTCCTGCAGGAGGGTCTAGACTTCGGTCTAGCACCAATTACCCTTAAAGTTCAGGTCTCAGCTCTGGATGCCATGTACAACACTTGTCTCACTGACGTGCCTTGGGTAGCCAGATTTTTAAAGGCAGCTGATAGGATTAGGCCTACAGTAAAAAATCTGGTAGAGCCTTGGAATTTAAACACAGTTTTATTAGCTGTTCTATCTTCTCCTATCGAGCCTTCAGAATCTCTATCCATCAAATGGCTCACACTTAAGACCATTTTCCTAGTAGCCATATCTTCAGCTAGATGGGTCTGTGAGCTCAAAGCTCTTTCCATCCAACAATCTTTTCTAAGAGTTTTTGAAGATAAGTTAGTCTTCAAACTAGATCCAATTTTTTTTTTTTTTTTTTTTTTTTTTTACCAAAAGTGGTCACCACTTTTCACAGGTCCCAAGACATTGTGATACCATCATTGTGCAGCAACAACGTCCCTCTATGTCTGCGCCACTAAATTTCAATCTCCCCCCCTTCCCCTCTGTTTTAACCATACAGTTGCTTTGGGAGTGGGGGCTTTTCCTCTACCCAAGACCCTTGTCCCCTGATGAGTTATGGGGTCTTTCATAGCTAGAGGTCATTCTCTTTAGATATAGATATATTCCCATATGAAACGCGTAGGGACGTCGAGTATATCTTCACATAAGCTTTTCACCACCTCTACCTCTTGACATACCCTGGGTTCATGTTCTCTGCCCCTAATAGGGCCACTTTCCCTGTCCCTGACAGGGTCACATAGGGTAATTTATCTAGGGTTAGGTTCCGGACGGGGCCACCCCTTGCAGGGATAGGACCCCGTGTTAGGAGGTTTACTTTAGGGCACAACAGGCCAAGTAGGGCATAAACAGGGATAGATTCTCCCTGTGGCCCTCCAGCACAAAGTAACCACCCACTGGAGGACTCGTTCAAGCTTGAGAAACACCTCTGCTTGTGTACCGCACGAGAAGGTGCAGACTGTCCTCCACTGGTAAGACCTACCCTTTTCTTTGCCTATTGGCATGTCCACAGACCTCTAGGCACATTGCCGTGGTCTTAACTTTATTTATGTTCATTGGTCTATTAGTCCCATTTCCGCCCTGATTAGAGGCGGCACCGCGGACTTGACCAAAAAGGTTACCTGGTACACCAGGTTCCTTGCCGTTGTCTGTATTGTTTGTTTGTAAGGGGTCCCTTTTTCCCATTTTAGGGATCTTAATTTTTGACAATAAAAGTTAGGTTTTAACACGTTACTGCCCCCTTTGTTTCATATAGTCTTAACTGCCGAGCAGTATCGGGGGTGGGTGTCACTGCACCTTTTTCTCCCCTGAGGGACCACCCTCTATATTTCTTTATTAAAACCGGACAACCCCTTTAAATAGGTTTAGTTGGCTATGTACTTCCACTCTGTCACCATGTTTAGGGCACCTGCACAAGTTGCAAAATTGTCATGTTTTTTCTGCGTGGATTCCCATGCACTTGTGATAGGAGTGATGGAGCAGCAGGTCGGGCAGGAAGTCAGTCATTTTCTTTGAGATAGCTGGGGATAGTCGAGTACAACACTAAGCAATTTCAGGCGGCTCCATAGAGAATGAATGGAGCGCCAACCTACTGCTCCATTGGATCAGGTGAAGGGAACCTCCATTCTTGAATCAGTGGGGGGTCCCAGCAGTCGGACCTCCACCAATGAGCTAGTTATCCCCTGTGGATTTGGGGAAGGGGATCCCAGTTCTCAGGATCAGTGGAGTCCCAGCCTCCATCGATTAGTCAGTTATCCCCATCTTGTGAGTAACTTACACAAACTCTTTCAAAACCACTATTGTGACACATTATAATGTGGCGGGGTCCCCCATGAATATGGAAACTTAATAAATGTGGAGCCAATAGTATTTATTTTAGATTTCTGTTGGTAGCACATCAGAACTGGGGCGTTACCCCTCTGATACCTCTTATGTGACCAGAGACTAACTCCTACCAGACTGCCTATGTGATCGGAGTCTAAAGGCTCATTCACACGGCTGTAAGTGGTCTGTTCCGTGCATTGTGGACCCCAATTTGCAATCCCCAATGCACGGGCAACGTCCGTATGGCCGCTGGGATGAATCCAGAACCATTCAACTTGATGGTTAACAAAGGAGATGTATGGAAGGGACTTTTTATAGCACTGGCATATAGAACCTCCCTGCAGCAACTCCATTCTAGTCATTTGAGTAGTGAACCATCTAGATTGGAGTTGCTGTATGGAGGACCTCCCTGTAGTAACTACCGCCTGCCCAGAATTGATGAACCTGCCTTCACCAACTCTGTTCCAGTCATTTTAGTAGTGAACCAGCTAGATTCGACTTGCTCTATGGGGGACCTCCGAGGCGTAGGGCTCATGCACATGAGAACGTATTTTTGGTCGGTATCGCAACCGCAATTTTTGTGGGTTGGATGCGGAAAAGATGTGGACAGCACATTTGCAGCCCCTTAACAAAATAGAACATGCCATATTCTTGTCTGCATTACCGACAAAGATAGAACACTTCTACAAATTGCGGAATGCACACGTCTGGTATCCGCATTTTGTAGATCTGCAATTTGCAAACCACAAAAACAGCAATGGCTGTGTCACTTCAATGGTTCCAGAATGGAGGGACAGATTGAAAACCCACAGATGCACTACAGAGTGTTTCTGTGGGATTTCTCTACATGCTTCCACAACATAAATAAGTAGTGCATGTGTTACTTTTTTGCATTGTGGAACCTAGATGCGGACGACGGACTGCATTCAAGTGAACGGGTCCGCATCTGCAGATGTTGAGTACACAGATGATGCCTGTGCGTTGCGGACCGCAAATTACGGTCCACAGCACGGACACGGCCGGCACACATTTGTGTGAATATGGCCTTAACCTGAGACACAGCTCTATCTGCAGCCTGTCACAATCCTAGTTCCAGAGATCAGAAAATCGCAGTACAGGTCTCCTAAAAAAATTACTTTAGGACTTCCGGTTCCGGCGCCAGCATGAGCGTCATGCTTGCTAGAGCTCCTCTACACTGACTTGCGAAAAACTTCGCTCCCATCTAACCAGCACTGGTAGGCAAAACTCACAGATGCCGGACTGTATGGACCGGTACATTACACGTATGGGGAGCAGTACACGCCAAGGGAATTCGACATAGATCAGCAGACGCAACCACGTTACCACCTAAGATGATGGACCCCGTCCCTCCGACAGACCCAGACCGTGTACCTCAAGGGTCGCAGGAAAACCAGGAAGACCTGGAGAACTGCAAGCTTTTTAATGACTCTGTGAGTGTGGACTACAAACGGCTGGTGCTGGAGGTTGCAGCTAGAATCTTTCCTGATCTACAATACTCTTTATCTAGCACCGTGTCTGACTCCTTATCAAACTTGCAAAAGGAACTGACAGAACATAGTCGGCGTTTAACTGAGGTAGAGGACAGAATTACTAAATTGGAAGATGAATACCACCTCGTATGCGCCAATGATACCCTGCTCAAAGAGAATAAGAGAAAGAGCGATAAACTAGATGATCTTGAAAATCGCTCTTGGCTAAATAATTTAGGGCTGGTGGGACTACCAGAGTCTATTCCACTGCAAGACCTAAAGATCATATGCGAAAAGGACATCCCTGAGGCGCTTAATCTCCCTTCCGCATGCAAGGTGGAAAGAGCACACAGAATTGGTGCACCTCTGGCCGCACAAAATCGCGGGGAATTGGATACCACTTCCCATCCAGCACTCAGACCGCGTCCCTGGCAAATAATTACCAGATACCTGGACTTCTCCAATAAGGCTGCGATTCTTAGGGCCTATAAACGCCATCAGAGTCCACTGGAGATCAGGGGCCACTGAGTGCTACTTTTTGAAGACTTTTCAGCCACTTTGTCATTTGGTCTGATCTTTTTCACTCGCAAGTTAAGTTTGCTCTGCTATTTCCCACCATTTTATGGGTATACACCTCAGATGGATCCTATTCTACTTATCACTCTCCACAAGAGGCCAAAGCAGCGATCCAAGATGGCGTTCTCATGGGGGAATGTTCGAGACAACGAGGAAACAACCGGCGCAGATCTTTATCAAACCCGTCTTCCTCGACTCCCACGCCGAGAGGTACCGCAATTGATGACCAAGCTTCCAGGGAATACCGCAAAAGGCAAAAGAATTCAGCGGGAACATGAACTTTGAATGTCACATGTGGTAGTGTATATTCATATTCACCATACTCACCACTTTTTTGCAAAATGTTTAAATTGGATGCTATAATGCATCATACTTAGTAAGAGGTTTTTTTCAAAATATATTATGACATGCCGATTCCCAACATTCTCCCAGTCAGAGCAAGACAGCCGGGTACTCTCATTAAAGTGTGTACTGAGGGGTAGATTGGGAGGTCATGCTGGGAAGAAGTGAAGTCAGTGAATTTCGTCCCAATAGGGACTTTATTTTGTTATATTGTAGTTATTTTAGTGAGTTTAACTTAGTATGTTGTGGGGAAATTGTCTGCCTTGCACAAAAAACACTCAGCCTGCATGGTTATGTGAGATTGGTCCTATACAAGTGCCCTATTGAGTTTCTCAAATGCCGAGGTTAGTCAAGTGGAACGTAAAGGGCCTGAAATCTCCGCAGAAGCGACTGATGGTATTGAGACATCTAAAGCGACTTAGGGCAGATATCGCTTTATTATAGGAAACGCATCTTCATGCAAGATTATACTTGTATGCAAAGGTTATGGGTGGGAAGGGTTTTGGGCTCTCCTGCCGCAGGGAAAGGTGGGGTTTTGGTTTTAATACATAAAAAGCTTGCCCATATGAAGGTTCAACACTCAGAAGTAAGGGAGGGATCTTGGAGTATATATGACATTTATGGTCCTAATGACGCCAATACTGAGTTTTTGGAGAGTTGAGGGAGATGCTACTCAAAGATACGATGGCTAACAAAATCATTGTAGGAGACATGAATACGGTAATGTCACATGCAGAAGATCGTTGCTTAAACATAAACAAAACTATAGCTTCCAGACATAGAGACAAAACAATGCAGACAGTGATGTCGGGTTTGGGTTTGATCGATGTATGGCGTAGCTTTAATCCATAAGGGAGGGAGTTTACACATTTCTCCTCATCACACAATTCTTGGTCGAGGCTTGACTATTTCTTTGTTTCAGAAGAAATATTACGGAAAACAGCTTCCATAGACATAAGGGATTTAGTCATTTCTGATCACTCTCCAGTCATAATGGACCTCCTAGGCTCAGTTCCGAGAGGTCTCGATTTTTTATGGAGGTTTCCATCTGACATGTCTAAAAATGAGCAATTTTCTGAGAAGCTCTTACACTGGTGGATTGAGTATTGGGATACTAATTCGCAGAGTGGTGATCCCCAATTGCTCTGGAGGGCGGGGAAAGCGGTGTTACGGGGCCAGATACTGGCATACACTAGAGGTCTAAAAAAGTCCATTCAAATCAAGATACAAGAATTATCGAAAGCATTGTAAAATGCTTATACCCAATTTCAAATGCACCCTTCCTCCTTAAATAAACAACAGTGGGTAGCAACAAAGTCAGAATATGAAAGCTGGCTAAAACAAAAAGAGGAGTTCTATTGTTTGAAAAGAGAAGCCCATTTGTTCAAATTTGGGAATAAATTGGGTAAACTCCTAGCTTCCTTGGCAAAGGGACATAAACATACTTCTATGATTTCCACCCTAAAAAATCCCCAAGGAAAAACATGTCATAACCCAAAGGAGATAGTGGAAATAATAAGAGATTTTTATAAGTCCCTTTACACCACTAACACCTCAGATGCGCAAACGATAGACTCACATCAATATCTAATGTCATTATCGCGAGTATCACAGAAAGATTTGACGATACTAAATCGTCCCATTAAGGAAGAAGAAGTCCTGAATATCATACGTCACTCGAAAAACGTTAAAGCTCCAGGCCCGGATGGGTATACAAATGAATTTGACTAAATATTAGCTCACAAAGTTTCCCCAATCCTTACATTTTTTATAACCAAATCCTACAGGGACTCCCGATACCCTTGGATATGAACACAGCTTATATCAAAGAATTACCGAAGACAGGCACAGATAGTACCTTGCCGTCATCATATCGCCCGATCTCGCTAATTGACAACGATCGTAAATACCTCTCAAAGATAATGGCAGACATACTATCAGTGATCATGCCCAAAATTATGTCAAACCATCAGATAGGTTTTATTAAGGGTAGATCGGCAGTATACAACATAAGAAAGGTGCTGGCGATCTTAGATGCCATTAGAATATCTCCACATCTTCATCCATCCCCTGCTTTACTCGCTATAGACACAGAGAAAGCTTTCAACAACGTTAGCTGGTTAGGGCTCAACAGGGTACTAGATGCCATGGGATTTACAGGCCACTTAGGACCTATATTTCCTCTCTGTATAATACCCGTCCCCTACGGCTAGGATTGCTATCCCAGGTCACCTATCACAGCTCTTTAACTTGCAGAACGGTACAAGACAGGGTTGTCCATTGTCGCCTCTACTCTTTAATTTAGCCCTCGAACCGCTTTCCAAACAGATTTCGAAAATCTGATTTCATACCAGGGATCAAAATAGGAAATCTTGCGCTTACACATGCCCTATTCACAGATGATCTGCTTATATTCTTGTCACAACCTCAAGTAGAACTTCCACCAGTTTTTCAACTACTCTCGCGCTTCGAGAAATTATCCGGCTTCAAAGTAAACTTAACTAAATGCAAAATACTAGATTTGTCCCCGGCCCAAACTCTCAACAAAGTTGATTTAAGAGATACCCCAGTTTCCATTGCACCACTCTTCATAAAATATTTAGGGATACGTATTGGAATATCGAATATCGCTTAACTTTAGGGGAGGAGTCGGGTTCCCAGACATCAGACGATACAATCTAGCAAGTCTGATGAGACACTGCTTAGACTGGTTACAGGACACCTCATACTATTCTGTACTGCCCATTGAAGTGGAATAAGCTAGCCCTTGGAGCCTAAATGAATGCCAGTTTACACACAAAGTACTCCTTGCTACCCCGGTTGCTGAAACTCAGTGTTCTGATATGCGACACAATAGCTACTTGGAAAGCGGTCAGGAAATTTTATAATCTCCCGGCGCAGTTGTCTAAACACATGAAGCTATGGAAACACCCCGAATTTCGGGCCCTATCGATAAATAAACAATTTTCTCACTGGGCAGAATTGGGGATTAGGGAAGTCAAACACATGTTGAATCAGACGGAAAAAATATATTTTACTTTTAGAGAAGTCCAAGACATGTATAACATCCCAAGTTCCCATTTTCTTGCTTATCAACATCTCCTTGCTTTTTTAAGACCTAGAGTGCAAGATTTATCCAATGAATGTGGAGCAAATTTGTTTGATTCCCTTATCACCTCGGGTGGGACGACAAACTCTTTGGCCTACATTTATCGCTATATGAATGATGTAATGTCAAAAAAAGGAGATGTGGGTTTGTTCAAATGTTGGCACAAGGAGTTCCCGAAACTGTCCATTCCAGATGATATATAGGAGGGATGGGAGCGAGTTCGCAAACATGTAGAAAATGAAATCTGGAGGGAGACGCTATTCAAAGTTATGCACAGGGTTATATGGTTTCCATGTTTCTAGAGATCCCAGGGCAGTTGATGAATATAAAATAATCCATTGCCTGAAATGTCAAACGCCGAACACGGATATGAGGCATGGTTTATAGTCTTGTCCTAAGGTCAAAGATTTCAGGAATACTCTTATAGCTTTGATCGAAACTAAAACTTATATAGCACTCCCTTTAGACCCGATATTATTTCTGTTCCATACGCAGACAGAAACATATAAGGTCAAGTTTCCATCAGTATTTCACATGATTCTGCTAGTGGCCAAAAGAAGTCTGTTGAAGCACTGGCTAAACTCAGGTGTCCCACAAATTTCTGAGACACTTTAATTGACCACAAGATGTTTAATCTTGGAGAAAATAGAAGCTGAATACTGCAAATCTAAAATTAACTAAATCTTTTTTTTTGGAAGATGGAGACCATATGTTTCATCCTTCCTCAAGACAGGGGAGATTCTGGAAATTGTACGACCTTTTCAGCAGGTTTCTAAAATTGAAACCATCAGATCCTTGGCACACACTTTTCTCTTAATAATGTTACACATATACTTGGAAAATAAAAGTAACAGACCCTAAGATATTCTATTAAGAACAAGGGGCGATCTTGGATGCTAGGCGGGCAAGGAGTAAGATAGACAGGAAAAGGAGAGTAGGGGAGGGAGTTTTAGTTTGCTTTGTTTAGTTATTAATTATGACTTATGACCTGTAATTGGATATAGAAGGAAAATTATACTTTAATGGATTTATCTTTGCTCTAATATCATTCCATGTCTACGGTTAGAAGATTGACATTACCTGATATGTACCAGATATGTATTTGCATAATCTATTGTATATGATTATTATCAAAAAATACAAATAAAAATGATGGTTTAAAAATAAATAAAAAGAATGACTTAAAAAATATATAAATATTAACAATTATGCCCCAGAAAATATATATTTCCTTATTTCCCTGGTTCTTTTCTGGTCCTTGTTTACATGCAATAAAAACAATCTCTGCCTCTCCCACTGCTCTGCTAAGGGAGTGGCTACAAGAGCTGCTCTGAGTGACATGTCTGCCTGCTGGGAGAATCAGAAGCATGTTGTATGTGTAGGACTACAAGTCCCAGATATATAATGACACTGCTAAGGGAGTGGATACAAGAGCTGCCCTGAGTGCTGGGAGAAACAACAGCAACTTGTAAGTGTAGAACTATAAGTCCCAGCTGTATAATGACACTGTTAATACACACAGGATCTTCCCCCTACCTTCTTGTGCAATGCTCTCTCTAGTCTTTCAGCTCCAGTGCCCAGCATTGTCTCCTCACTGCCTGCAGCTATCCAGTCTGTGCAGCTGAAGGGGTTAAGAATCCTAGGAGAGAGCAGACAGCCCGGAAGTGAAGGGGGACGTGGCCAGCACAGTGACTCTCATTTACAGGCTTGTAAATGAACTTTATCAGAGCAGGGAGAGAAGCTGACATCACAGGTCATGTGACCCTCAGTCAAATCTGACAAACCCTGCAGATAAAGTGAGTTAATTATAAAGTTGTTATATTTGCCTAGTTAGGAACATAGAAAGAACAAAAAAATAACTCGAACAACCCCTTTAAGTCAAAATTTGCCAGGGGTATGAATAATTATGGGCAGCACTGTATATATATATATATATATATATATATATATGTAGAGAAAGAAAATCCGCAGCACTCCTTCAAGTAAAAAAAGTGTGTAATTTATTCACACATGTCAGACAACGTTTCGGTCCTCTCGCAGGACCTTTTTCAAGTCAAGTGAACAAAAAAGTGCATAGTGCAAAAATAAATACATCTCTACAACATGACACAATCCATTATCGGCCAATAGAGTACTAGTGCACTCCCATTCATGGGTGGGCTACAATTCATATAATTAACTCCATCTGTTATCATACACACCAACGTCAATCGGGGCATGTCAGTGATACATTCAATGATAATCCACCATCATATGTGTAAACAAGTGCATATAATAAAGTGAACCGTGCAGTTTAAAAAGACCTTGACTGTATTACCGTGCCGTAGGCTTGATAGAGGACCGAAATAGTTTGAGGAGAAGGCGTCTCTGCTTGTATCGAAGCGCGCCACTCATCCGCGTCCACTGCTCCTAACTGCGCATGTATTCAACCCCCTTCTATTGATGCAGCCTCTAATAGTCATGCGTCGCCTCTAGGGGGAAAACAAACGTGATGACGCACGGACAATCATGCCCAAGCGCCGCGCACATACAGAGTGTGCGCCAGCACATAGACAAATCGTCCGCGCCCCTCCACGAATCCATATCCACCATCTTACTTCAGGCACTATTTTTGGGCAATAGTATTATGCCTCCATATAACCCCATATTTATCTCGTCCCCATCCAATGCCCGGCACAGGCAAAAGTCAGCATACAAATATATATTTAGCTCAAACAGATCATTGTAGCTTCCATTTAATTCACCGTATACAGAGAGCAGACAACATCAGACCATAGGTCATGTAAACTGGGTATCTAGCTAACCATTCCTCCTGTCACCCTAAATTCTACATTTAACCCTTTGGGTTTTAGGGTATCCAGCCGAAAAATCCACCTTAACTCAGTTTTTTTTCGTTTGCTTAGTCGATCACCTCCTCTATCCAATGGTTTAACGTGGTCTATAATCATAAATTTCAAATCGCTTTCTTTATGGTTTTTTTCAGCAAAATGCTTTGATACGGGCAAATCTCTTCTTTTGTTCCTAATGGATTGTCTATGGTTATTCAACCTAGTTTTCAGATCGCAAGTGGTTTCACCAACATATAATTTTTTACAAGGGCACCATAGTACATATATCACCCATGACGAATCACAGGTGAGATAATGTCTTATGTCAAAGGTCTCGCCCGTGTCTGGATGTGCGAACGTCGATCCCTTGACCATCTGTTTACAATTCACACATCCCAGACACGGGAAAGAGCCCGTGCGCCTTGTTTTGAGAAACGTCTGTCTCAATTGTCCTTTGTCTGGTACTTTGGAGTGTACTACCTTATCCCTGATGTTGCCTGCTCTTCTGTATGCCATCATCGGCGAATTTTTAAAGGCAGCAATATTGGGGTGTCCACTACTCAATAAACCCCAATGTCGCCTCACTATCTTTTCAATCTCGGGACTCAACTCTATTGAATCTGTCCCATATCGAGGGACCACCGCGGGCACCCACACAGTTACATCTGCATTCGAGGGAGTGCTGCCTGACCCTTTCCATGTATATATATATGTATATATCCATAAAAAGCCAGGCAGCACTCCTTCTTGTAAATTGAAAAATGGGTGCCCGTGGTAATCCCTCGATTCAGGATGATAAACAAGTAATGAAACTCCACAGCACTCTAATAAAATTATTTATTCACACATGTCATATAGCAACGTTCCTGTTCTCTCTCCACTTGGCTTGAGAAAGGTTCTGAGAGAGAACCGAAACGTTGCTATATGACATGTGTGAATAAATAGCATTTTTTTTTTCACTTTTCAAGGAGTGCTGAGTTTCATCACTTATATATATATATATATACAGTACAGACCAAAAGTTTGGACACACCTTCTCATTCAAAGAGTTTTCTTTATTTTCATGACTATGAAAATTGTAGATTCACACTGAAGGCATCAAAACTATGAATTAACACATGTGGAATTATATACATAACAAAAAAGTGTGAAACAACTGAAAATATGTCATATTCTAGGTTCTTCAAAGTAGCCACCTTTTGCTTTGATTACTGCTTTGCACACTCTTGGCATTCTCTTGATGAGCTTTAAGAGGTAGTCACATGAAATGGTTTTGACTTCACAGGTGTGCCCTGTCAGGTTTAATAAGTGGGATTTCTTGCCTTATAAATAGGGTTGGGACCATCAGTTGCATTGTGGAGAAGTCAGGTGGATACACAGCTGATAGTCCTACTGAATAGACTGTTAGAATTAGTAGTATGGCAAGAAAAAAGCAGCTAAGTAAAGAAAAACGAGTGGCCATCATTACTTTAGGAAAGTCCGAAAAATGGTGAAAACTTTGAAAGTGTCCCCAAGTGCAGTCACAAAAACCATCAAGTGCTACAAAGAAACTGGCTCACATGCGGACTGCCCCAGGAAAGGAAGACCAAGAGTCACCTCTGCTGCGGAGGATAAGTTCATCCGAGTCACCAGCCTCAGAAATCGCAGGTTAACAGCAGCTCAGATTAGAGACCAGGTCAATGCCACACAGAATTCTAGCAGCAGACACATCTCTAGAACAACTGTTAAGAGGAGACCGTGTGAATCAGGCCTTCATCGTAGAATATCTGCTAGGAAACCACTGCTAAGGACAGGCAACAAGCAGAAGAGACTTGTTTGGGCTAAAGAACACAAGGAATGGACATTAAACCAGTGGAAATCTGTGCTTTGGTCTGATGAGTCCAAATTTGAGATCTTTGGTTCCAACCACCGTGTCTTTGTGTGACGCAGAAAAGGTGAACGGATGGACTCTACATGCCTGGTTCCCACCGTGAAGCATGGAGGAAGAGGTGTGATGGTGTGGGGGTGCTTTGCTGGTGACACTGTTGGGGATTTCTTCTAAATTGAAGGCATACTGAACCAGCATGGCTACCACAGCATCTTGCAGCGGCATGCTATTCCATCCGGTTTGCGTTTAGTTGGACCATCATTTATTTTTCAACAGGACAATGACCCCAAACACACCTCCAGGCTGTGTAAGGGCTATTTGACCATGAAGGAGAGTGATGGGGTGCTGCGCCAGATGACCTGGCCTCCACAGTCACCGGACCTGAACCCAATTGAGATGGTTTGGGGGTGAGCTGGACCGCAGAGTGAAGGCAAAAGGGCCAACAAGTGCTAAGCATCTCTGGGAACTCCTTCAAGACTGTTGGAAGACCATTTCAGGTGACTACCTCTTGAAGCTCATGAAGAGAATGCCAATTGTGTGCAAAGCAGTAATCAAAGCAAAAGGTGGCTACTTTGAAGAACCTAGAATATGACATATTTTCAGTTGTTTCACACTTTTTTGTTATGTATATAATTCCACATGTGTTAATTCATAGTTTTGATGCCTTTAGCGTGAATCTACAATTTTCATAGTCATGAAAATAAAGAAAACTCTTTGAATGAGAAGGTGTGTCCAAACTTTTGGTCTGTACTGTATATATATATATATATATATATATATACACTGACCTAAATAATTATTAGGAACACCATACTAATACGGTGTTGGACCCCCTTTTGCCTTCAGAACTGCCTTAATGCTACGTGACATTGATTCAACAAGGTGCTGATAGCATTCTTTAGAAATGTTGACCCATATTGATAGTATAGCATCTTGCAGTTGATGGAGATTTGAGGGATGCACATCCAAGGCACGAAGCTCCCGTTCCACCCTATCCCAAAGATGCTCTATTGGGTTGAGATCTGGTGACTGTGGGGGCCATTTTAATACAGTGAACTCATTGTCATGTTCAAGAAACCAATTTGAAATGATTTGAGCTTTGTGACATGGTGCATTATCCTGCTGGAAGTAGCCATCAGAGGATGGGTACATGGTGGTCATGAAGGGATGGACATGGTCAGAAACAATGCTCAGGTAGCCCGTGGCATTTAAACGATGGCCAATTGGCACTAAGGGGCCTAAAGTGTGCTCAGAAAACATCCCCCACACCATTACACCACCACCACCACCAGCCTGCACAGTGGTAACAAGGCATGATGGATACATGTTCTTATTCTGTTTACGCCAAATCTGGACTCTACCATTTGAATGTCTCAACAGAAATCGAGACTCATCAGACCAGGCAACATTTTTCCAGTCTTCAACAGTCCAATTTTGGTGAGCTCGTGCAAATTGTAGCCTCTTTTTCCTATTTGTAGGGGTCTTCTGCTGTTGTAGCCCATCCACCTCAAGGTTGTGCGTGTTGTGGCTTCACAAATGCTTTGCTGCATACCTCGGTTGTAACGAGTGGTTATTTCAGTCAACGTTGCTCCTCTATCAGCTTGAATCAGTCGGCCCATTCTCCTCTGACCTCTAGCATCAACAAGGCATTTTTGCCCACAGGACTGCCGCATACTGGATGTTTTTCCCTTTTCACACCATTCTTTGTAAACCCTAGAAATGGTTGTGCGTGAAAATCCCAGTAACTGAGCAGATTGTGAAATACTCAGACCGGCCCGTCTGGCACCAACAACCATGCCACGCTCAAAATTGCTTAAATCACCTTTCTTTCCCATTCTGACATTCAGTTTGGAGTTCAGGAGATTGTCTTGACCAGGACCACAACCCTACATGCATTGAAGCAACTGCCATGTGATTGGTTTACTAGATAATCGCATTAATGAGAAATAGAACAGGTGTTCCTAATAATTTTTTAGGTGTGTGTATATATATATATATATATACACACACACACACCGTATATATATATATATATATATGGAGGAAAAATATATAAAGTGGAGGGAAAAAGTCACCTGATGGGCGGGCTGGTGGCTTCACTAAATGCTGAATGATGCCGGCAGCCCGCGTTTCCATCTATACTATCATTGGGTGGGCTGGCTTCTCTGTATGCGCTGTACTGCCGCCAGCCCGCACGTCCTTCACTCACCACAGCGCAGCAGGAGGATCCCTTTCTCCTCTGTGCTGCCGGCATCCAACTGATTGGTGGGGAGCGCGTCCTGCTCCCCACCTCCACATCCACCAATCAGCTACCTATATGTCTATATTAAAATGACAATAAACCCCCTCATTCATAGGAATCCACCCATGTACTGCAGTATATGGGTGGATTCCTATGGATGTGGGGGTTATAGTCATATTTAAAATAAACACTGTTCTCTAATTGGCATGTGTCTATATTAAATATGACTATAATCCCCCTCATCCATAGGAATGCACCCATGTACTGAAGTATATGGGTGGATTCCTATAGATGAGGGGGGTTATAAGGTAGTCATATCAGTTACCGTAAGCTACGGTAATATAGGTACAGTCCCTGGACAGTGTTCATAATTAATGTGAATATAACTTCCCTCATCCTTAAGAATACACCAATGTACAGTACATCAGTGTATTCTTTAGGATGATGGGGGTTATAATCACATAACAGCGTCATCCACATATTCCCCATAATAGTGTCATCCACAGATTCCCCCATAACACTGTGTCATCCACACATCCCCCCCATAACAGTGTGTGATCCACAGATTCCCCTTAAGAGTGTCATCCACAGGTCCCCCATAACAGTACGTCATCCACAGATCCCCCATAACAGTACGTCATCCACAGATCCCCCATAACAGTGCGTCATCCACAGATCCCCCATAACAGTGCATCATCCACAGATCCCCCATAAGTATGTCATCCCTAGATCCCCCATAACAGTGTGTCATCCACAGATCCCCCATAAGTATGTCATCCCTAGATCCCCCATAACAGTGTGTCATCCACAGATCCCCCATAACAGTGTGTCATCCACAGATCCCCCATAATAGTGTGTCATCCCTAGATCCCCCATAACAGTGTCATCCACAGATCCCACATAACAGTGCGTCATCCACAGATCCCCCATAAGTATGTCATCCCTAGATCCCCCATAACAGTGTGTCATCCACAGATCCCCCATAACAGTGTGTCATCCACAGATCCCCCATAATAGTGTGTCATCCCTAGATCCCCCATAACAGTGTCATCCACAGATCCCACATAACAGTGCGTCATCCACAGACCACCATTAATTCAAAACCCACCAAAAGCATACCCTTTGGTTCAAAATATTTTTTTTCTTATTTTCCTCTTCAAAAACGTAGGTGTGTCTTATCATCAGGTGCGTCTTATAAAGTGAAAAATACGGTATATATATCTAAAAAAAATCAGGCAGGAAGTAAAAAATGAAAACACAAAAACAAAACATTTGCTTTAAATAAAATTCATGTAAACCAGAAAGAAATGATAAAATTCTGATTATATGTAAGAAATACATATAGCTATATAATTAATACCCTATGTGGTAATGTAAACAGTGCTGGAAGGTGTGTTTGTCCCACTAGGTACCTCAGATGGGTGAGACAACTAAAATCCAGAGAGAGTTTTGTTTATTAATTCTGGGCTGGATTTTACTTGGACTGGCGGATAGGTTTGGTAGCGGGATCTGCCAGTCCACACCCTTCTGGCACAGGTATTACCTTTCACCTGAGGTGATCGCAGGTGAGGCCTGCTGTAATCAGGCTGGCATAAAGTACCTCCCAGTAAGTCAGTCTGGGAGAAGTGTGTGTGATCCTGGAGCAGAGGATCTGTGAGTGGTCTCAGTCAGGAGGACTGAGGGGCCACAAGGCTTTGAGACAGCCTGAAGTTTGGGGGACCTAGTGACGCCTAGAGAATGAGGTTTGCACGGCCACTCTCCCCCAAAGCCGCATGTGATGTCCATGTGTGAACTGTGGTCTACTAGTGAGGTAGCAATGTTTTTTGTTTAGGTAGAGCCCATACAAGCAAAATGTTAGTTTATGTTTATGCTGGTGCCAAATAAAAGCGATGTTTGGACCTTAAACTTGGTGTCTGGCGAAGATATCTGTGAGAATGACCCCCTGAAAACAGACAAGCCCTTACACCATTAATAAACTGATAAATACTGATAAACGTGCTTCACTGTGCATGTGCAATACTCATAAATGCTTCATTTTCTCATTTCATCAGCATCCTCCATACAGAAACTCCAATTTAGTCTGTTCTGTAGAGAAACAATTAGAATGGAGTTTCTATGAGCAGATCCTGCCAGCAACTCCATTCTAGTCCTGTCAGCAGTGATCCGTCTAGATTGGTGTTACTCCTGGTAGATCCTGCCTCCAACAACTCTATTCCTGTCAACTCACCAGTGAAGTGTCTAGAGTGGAGTTTCTGTAGGGAGGACTGGCCAGCAGGGCTGTGGAGTCGGTAGATAAATGCTCCGACTCCTCAGTTTTTTGTACTTCCGACTCCGACTCCCCGACTCCGACTCCTCTGTATTTAATATGCGAATGTATTTTATACATTCCTTGAAGGAAAGAAAGAAGTTCTTCTAAGCTCTTCTAGCACAGAGAGGTAGTTGGGCAGAAGCTGCTGCCTTCTCCTTTGTGTGCTGATCTTCTGCTGAAGACAGGGCAGTGGGAGGATCCAAGAAGGGACATTTATTTTAAAACATGATTTCCCGAGAAGAATCCCATAGTCATGTTTAAAGTTTAAGATAACATTCTGAGTTTACACGTTTTATAGCCTTAGCTGAATGACAGCAGTTTTTCCAATGGTTTACAGCAGGGATGTCAAACTCGTGGCCCTCCAGCTGTTGCAAAACTACAACTCCCATCATGCCTGGGCATACTACAGCTATCAGGGAATGATAGGAGTTGTAGTTTTGCAACATCTGGAGGGCCATGAGTTTGACATCCATGGTTTACAGCTTCAGTCTTGAACTATTGACCCTCCATTCCCTTCACTTATACAAGTGTCTCTAGTCCTGCAAAACACATATTTACTTAATCCCTTATCAGTGAGAGGCTAGGTAAACCATGGGCATTGTGTTCCCTGTAACATCAGAACACAACACAATGGAAAGTATATGTATTGCCACTCCTAATTGTGCATTGCGTGCCATATAGTGAAGCATATGAAAAGCATGCTTCTTCACATCACTGAACGCGTTTGTTTTGAGGTTACATGAGGCACTGCATGCATTGGCCTTTATTCTTACAGTAGAGAAGTCATTAATTATAACTGTTTATGAATTCGGACATTTAAACTTGCTTTTTTATTTTTTTATTCCAATTTAAATTTAGTAGGAGTCGGAGTCGGAGTCGGTTCATTTTTTGCCGACTCCGACTCCAGGTACCCAAAATTGACTCCGACTCCTCGACTCCGACTCCACAGCCCTGCCGGCCAGTCTAGACGCAACCTTACCTTTCACCACCACCTATCTCAGAGTCACATTACAACACCAAGGTGTTCCTCTGTGGGAGGAGTCAGGCTCCAGGCTGTGTTGCCGGAAGAGGTAAAGGACCTGTGATGATGTCATGACCATCTGATCCTGTGTGGAAGGAGTCATGCTTCAGACTACGCTCCTAGAGGAGGTAAAGGACTTGTGATGATGAGGTCATGACCATGTGATCCTGTGTGGGAGGAGTCAGGCTCTACAATATGTGATGATTAGAGATGACCCGAAGTTTCCAAAAATTCCAAAAAAGCCCACTCCATACGCGGCATGTGCCGGCTGCAATGATGGTAAACGACGATCACGCTGCCTCCATCATTTAACTTCTCAGATGCCGCAATCAACGCAGATAGCAGTGAAATCGAGGGGCTCTGATCGGTTACTATGGCAGCCTGGATGCTTCTGAACTTTTCCAGGCCTCTTACGGTACGCTCCATGGTACGCTGCGCACGAGGCACAGCTCAGCAGGGAGCGCAGTATAATTCCATTCATCCTCATAGATCTCTATTAGGATGAATAGGGCAAGGGATCCAAAGATCTCAGGTTCTAGCCCCCTAAGGGGGTTAGAAGTTATCACAGAATATATTATTTATTTATTTGGGCAGGCTCTAAAACATTTGGAAATGACAAACAGAACGAACAAACTGGGCTGGAGTATAACAATGGCTGGGTGCGGCTGGTATACTTGTCTAATCAGCCCAAGATACGGACAAGTCCTGTGGGATCCATAACCTGGTTCATTTTAATGAACGTGAGCTTTTCCACATTTGGCTGTGGGCAGGCGGATGTGCCTGTCCATGATCACTTCCCCTGGCATGCTAAACACACATTAGGACAATACACTTGCCACAGGGCAGGCCAGCACCCCCAAGGCATAAAGGACAAGCTCAGGCCATGTGCACAATTTGGAGACCCAGAAGTTAAATATATTTATTTCTATGCTGTCTTGCTGCCTTTGTCTCTGAGTAAATGAAAGAATCTTCTCAAAGAAGTTGCTTCAAGAAGTTTTGTTTTGCTGCGGCCAGTATTCTCTTTTTGAACAGATTATCAGCGACCAGTGGCAAATTTTTTACACTAAGCTACTCCTCTAACTGTGCCCAATACATAACTATACTCACCCAGTCCCACCTAATAAAATCTATCATAGGGTAGAGTAGTTTGCGAAATTATGATTTAATTCCTGCCCATTTGCTTAGGATGAGGGGTAGTTGGGCAAAGAAAATCAGGCAACACGGGGGTCCCTGCCTCACAGCCAAACTAGAAGCAAGTACCTATGCCAGGAAAAGCCCTCTTCGGGGGAGGGGGGCTGAGCTAATCACTGATCACATATAGAACAAAATAACTACCTAGACATCATGGAACAAGGAGTTCATAAGAAACTATTAACTAACCGCAAATCTCAGAAATAAACCATTTATGTCTCTGCGACCCTGGGACCAAGACAGACATTCTCCCGGTCCTCGTTTGCGTGTGGGATGTAGGGAAGGGTTAATACGGGGAACTCCTAATTGAAATCAAATATCCATGATGTGTTTGGTCTCCACATGCTCCAAGCGGATCCGTTGTTACTAGAACCATCTCCCTATGACCTTCCGGTGAAGAGCGATGAGCCATAATGGGTTTTGCTAATTTTTGCCTACCAGGGCCCGGAAGGGGGAATGGAATCCTCCTAGGGATAAAGAGGGGTGTGACCGAATAAAAGTTAAAATCCCCGTGAAGGGAACAGGCCATGGTCTTTTTCTGAAGGGGGTCACATCGTGTAACGTGTTTGGAGGAACCTTGGAAAACCTGCTTATATCACTGCCTCACAGGGAACTATGGCATTTACTATCACAGCTAAAGGGGTACACCATAATCCGGTAAATGACTTTCATTTGCTAACTCACGTCTTAATAACCAGTGACGTATAGTGATGTCAGGCCGGGCTGTGAGGTGCGATATCGTCTCAGGTGATACCAATACACCTTGCAATAAATTAAAGAACCAACTGGTCCTACCTCATCTTGGGTGTCACTGGATCCGGAAAAGGTAACTGCAGTGATAGAGAAGAAAAGAATTATTGCATAAGGAAAGGATGCTGTCTATGTTAAATATCTATTATGGGGCGCTGTGCTGGCCTGTAAGACTGAACCATCCCAATGTATAACAGTGTAATCTAGGGCATTTCCCCTTAGTGCAACCACATAGTACTAATGCCCACCTTGTGGCCCCTTCAAAGTAGTTATGCCCACCTTGTGGCCCATTCAAAGTAGTAAAAACATAAATTTTTGGCAAAGCTGGTGTTTGAGTTGCTTTCCTTGTTCGTCCTCATGGCAAAACCAAAACAGCCTTTTGTGGCTGAAATGTTGATGGTTTTAAAAAGGCACCTTTTTTGTTATTGGCAGACCCGCAAGGAGGAGCACACTTACCTGCTCCCCGGTACTGGGTCCCAAATCTTTTACTCCCTGGCCTTAGCTGCCTTGCTCTGGTCCCCTGCTGCCAATAGCCACTTTGCAGCAAATTGCTAGCCAATAGCGTTGATCTACTCATCTTGCATCATGTGCCCAATTGCCATGATGCAAAGGCAGTAGGTCACCACTGCGGCAGGCAGTGGGGTCAAAATGTGTATTGACAGCGGGACCGGAGCAAGGCAGCTGGTGCGCAGGTACGTTTCCCTATGCAGATCTGCCTGGGAAGTTCTAATGATAGTCTCCGCTGCCTTGCACCGATTACTCTTGTGAGTATTGCACGCTTTGGTGGAAGACCTTCCCAAGTCAAACACTGAGCATTTGGAGTGGAGCATGGGAATCAAACTGTTAATGTTAAAACATTTTTCTTAGCAAAGCAAAATATAGTGATGAGATGGATGGAAGGAAACTCAGTCGCTTGGCTCGGTGGAGTAATATTAAAGGATCATTTTCAAAAACAGAAATGGAGTCATTTACTTACATGCCAGATTTTGGAGTACAGAAAGTTGCAAGGCCCAAGCCTGTGTGACAATACTTTATCACTCAGACATTTTTTCACTCTTCTCGCCACTAGGAAATGGCGGGGCTGGCAAATTGGCCCTGGCACATTGACAAATATTTAACCAATTTCAGGTGTAAAAGTTGTCTAAAATTTACTCCACTAAGGGTGTGGAGTAGAATTTCATGTCAGACGCACACTGCCAGAGTATACACCTAAGTTATGACGAATTGTATGTTTTGTGATAAATTAGGAACATCCTTCGTCAGGGTAGCGGCTATCAAAGACCAGAGTAAAAAGTCTCTGTGATAAACGACCCTCGAAGTGTCCTAAAAAATTCCACAAAGTCTGGGATCCATGGTGGAAGTCTCCCCTCACAATTTGCACATACAGTGACCACCAAGTCTTCCTTAACTCCGTAGGTTCTGGGGCCATATCTTATCATCTAAAGAATAAAGACATAGGCCCAAAATGCAGATATTTATTATATTTATTAACATGTTTGACACAGTTATATAAAGTCTAAGGGAATCATGTGACGGATAGCCTGATCACAGTGCAGGGTCATTTACTTTACTTAAAATTACTCAGAACCTGAGAGTGGGTGCATTACATTTAGTGGACTCTAGAGCTCAGGTCCTGATTTTAGGGCTCATTTACACAAACGTATGGTTACGGTCCGTAAAACATGGGTCGCGGCCGTGTGAAGTCAGTTTGGCGGTTTGGAACTATTCAAGATCCGCAAAATACATCAAAAGATAGGACATGTCCAATCTTTTACGGTGTAGAGGCACAGACCCCAAAGTCCTTGGACGAGCTTCTGAGTGTTTCCGTGGGCTTCCAATCCGTGACTCTGCTCCGCAAAAAATAAGACATGTCCTATCTTTTGATATATCTTACGGATTGCAGGCCCATTCAAGTCAATGTGTACCACAAAAGGAAACTACAAGTCATCCTGCAAAAATCTAGCTTTCGTACAGCTCTTTGGAAAGAAGAAGAAAAAAAAAGTTGTGTCTTAGGATTTGGCGATGCAAAAACATTTTCTACTTTAAAAAAAATAAAGGTTTTTATTGTGCGATAGTAGTAAAACTTAAAAAAAAATAAAAAATGTATTTGGTATCACTATATCAAATAATGAATAAAGTTATTATGTCATTTGTGCCAAAAAATAAAAGCTGCAAATTTTATAGCGTAAAAACAGTATTGATGTTTATTCCCATCTTTCTCCCAGAAATAGTTTAAAAAAAGTTAATTAGGTCATGTGTACCCCAAAATAGCACCATAAAAACTACAACTCATACTGCTACATAGAGTTAATCAAAGTTATAGCTCTTGGAAGGTGACAAATTAAAATTTAAAAAAATCCCTTGTTAGAAAAAACATTTTTCTCTGTTAGCTCTCTGGGGTGCAGTTATAGATGACATCCTGAACATGACAGTGGCTTCGGCCCTGTGTGAATTCACTGGTGTGTGATAAGACTTGACTGAATTCTATTTCATTTTCCACATTCAGAGCATGAAAATAATTTCTCCCCATGTGGATTCTCCGATATCTAACAAGATCTGCTTTATGGTCATTACTAGTGTTCAGTGAAGTGAACCATCTGAAGTGGAATTCAGCCGGAATTTTAGGAAAATTTTGATTTTAACTGAAGCCAAATTTCCTTGGGCTTCATGATTACGAATAATTTTATCCTAATCCGTAGAGGCAGTCTGCTCCTCTCTTGGCTAAAAAAAAAAAAAAAAAAAAATGTGTCGAAGGACCTGCACTCAGTGTGATGATGTCACTGTGCTCTCCCAGCATGATCACATGGTGAAGCCATCACGCTAAGCGCAGGTCCTTCAGCAGGTCTTTTTCAATCAAGACAGGAGTGGAAAGCCCCTGTGCGAGCAAATGGATGAGGTGAGTGATTTATTTATTTGTTTTAATCCAAAAGGCCATATTGCACTAGCGTATTATCTTTTTTAATGGCTGTTAGATGAGTGCACTTCGGTCTAAGGGGCCGTTAAAAATTGTCTTATTGACCGATAGGCTGAATGGGGTTTTAACATAATGATTCGTGACAAATTAATTCAGAATGAACCAAAATTTATTGTTGAACTTTGATCAAGCTGCAGAATTGAATTTTTCAAAAGTTCGCTCATCTCTAGTTACCACATTCTGAACATTAAAATTGCTTCTTTCCAGTGTGAATTCTCTGATGTTTAACAAGATTTGATTTAGTTATGAAAGATTTCCCACATTCTAAACAAGTAAATGGCTTGTCCCCTGTGTGAGTTCTCTGATGAGAAAGAAGAAGTGATTTATGCTTAAAACATTTCTCACATTCTGAACATGAAAATGGCATCTCTCCTGTGTGAATTCTCTGATGGGAAAGAAGAAGCGATTTATGCTTAAAACATTTCCCACATTCTGAACATGAAAATGGCTTCTCCCCTGTGTGAATTCTATGATGTTTTGCAAGAGCTGATTGATCAGTAAAACATTTCCCACATTCTAAACAAGAAAATGGCTTCTCCCCTGTGTGAGTTCTCTGATGGGAAAGAAGAAGCGATTTATGCTGAAAACATTTCCCACATTCTGAACATGAAAATGGCTTCTCCCCTGTGTGAATTCTATGATGTCTTGCAAGAGCTGATTGATCAGTAAAACATTTCCCACATTCTAAACAAGAAAATGGCTTCTCCCCTGTGTGAACTCTTTGATGGCTAACAAGAACACATTTATGCTTAAAACATTTGCCACATTCTGAACATGAAAATGGCTTCTCCCCTGTGTGAATTCTCTGATGGCAAAGAAGATATGAGCCATGCTGAAAACATTTCCCACATTCTAAACATGAAAATGGCTTCTCCCCTGTGTGAATTCTTTGATGTCTTACAAGTGCTGATTTATCAGTAAAACATTGCCCACATTCTAAACAAGAAAATGGCTTCTCCCCTGTGTGTGTTCTCTGATGTTTTACAAGAGTTGATTTATCAGTAAAACATTTCCCACATTCTAAACAAGAAAATGGCTTCTCCCCTGTGTGAATTCTTTGATGGCGAACAAGAGTTGATTTATAAGCAAAACATTTCCCACATTCTGAACATGAAAATGGCTTCACCCCTGTGTGAATTCTCTGATGGTTAAGAAGAGGTGATATATGCTGAAAACATTTCCCACATTCTGAACATGAAAATGGCTTCTCCCCTTTGTGAGTTCTCTCATGTGTAGTAAGAACTGATTTAGATTTACAACATTTCCCACATTCTGAACATGAAAATGGCTTCTCCCCTGTGTGAATTCTCTGATGTACAACAAGAGCTGATTTATAAATAAAACATTTCCCACATTCTGAACATGAAAATGGCTTCTCTCCTGTGTGAATTCTCTGATGTATA
Organism: Bufo gargarizans; assembly: GCF_014858855.1. Taxonomy (NCBI): domain Eukaryota; kingdom Metazoa; phylum Chordata; class Amphibia; order Anura; family Bufonidae; genus Bufo; species Bufo gargarizans. Next base: position 515,457,070 of record NC_058083.1, read on the forward strand.
ACAAGAGCTGATTTATAAAAAAACCATTTCCCACATTCTGAACATGAAAATGGCTTCTCCCCTGTGTGATTTGTCTGATGTATAACAAGATGTGATTTAGACTTAAAATGTTTTTCACATTCTGAACATGAAAATGGCTTCTCTCCTATGTGAGTTCTCTGATGTCTAATAAGATCTGATTTATATTTATAACATTTCCCACATTCTGAACATGAAAGAGCATTATCCCCTTTATTACTTCTTTGATGTTGAACACTTCTTCTGTGGCGTTTATTTTGCATAACAGTCTGTGATGAATCAGAAGATTGAAATCCATCTAAAGGATCAGATGATAGATCTTTGCTGGTAACGGCTGAGGATACATCTGAGATAATGGCATGCTCTTCATGTATATCTTCTGTGACACCACAATCATCTGTTCTAAAAGCTGATATCACATGTTTCTCTGAGCTCCTGGTACAGTCATCTGCCAAGAATAAATCTGAGTTTTATAATTTTTAAATAGAACCTTTAAATTATATTGCAATTTTATAACATTTCTAAATTAAAAAATCCATACAAACTACAAGTTATAGAGCAAAATTCAATTATAAACTGACTATGGGAAAACAGATCACAATCTGATGGTAGACCAGTAGATGATGATGTTAGGTCACCAGGCTGGTCACTTGAATTTTAAATAAAACCAGCATCTTCATAGGTTCACAAGGGATCTGTGAGTCAGTGCTATAAGCTGGTGTCCATCTCACACACTGACCGCTAACTGCACTTAAGCACAAAACACGGCAGAAATTGAAGCTGAAAGCCCACCTTCTATCTATCTCACAGATGTAGTAAATATATTATTGCTCATATACCACATACATATAAAGAATACCGGCATGTACTGTACATATAATGCTCTGTTCATATCACATTTATAGGCTCTAACATATACACCCAGGATGTATACATTGAATTGATGTGTATGACAGATACCATACAGTGACCTTTAACTTTTTTTCACTGGATATACAGTACAGACCAATAGTTTGGACACACCTTCTCATTCAAAGAGTTTTCTTTATTTTCATGACTATGAAAATTGTAGAGTCACACTGAAGGCATCAAAACTATGAATTAACACATGTGGAATTATATACATAACAAAGTGTGAAACTGAAAATCGGTCATATTCTAGGTTCTTCAAAGTAGCCACCTTTTGCTTTGATTACTGCTTTGCACACTCTTGGCATTCTCTTGATGAGCTTCAAGAGGTAGTCACATGAAATGGTTTTCACTTCACAGGTGTGCCCTGTCAGGTTTAATAAGTGGGATTTCTTGCCTTATAAATGGGGTTGGGACCATCAGTTGCGTTGTGGAGAAGTCAGGTGGATACACAGCTGATAGTCCTACTGAATAGACTGTTAGAATTTGTATTATGGCAAGAAAAAAGCAGCTAAGTAAAGAAAAACGAGGGGCCATCATTACTTTAAGAAATTAAGGTCAGTCAGTCCGAAAAATTGGGAAAACGTTGAAAGTGTCCCCAAGTGCAGTCACAAAAACCATCAAGCGCTACAAAGAAACTGGCTCACATGCGGACCTCCCCAGGAAAGGAAGACCAAAAGTCACCTCTGCTGCGGAGGATAAGTTAATCCGAGTCACCAGCCTCAGAAATCGCAGGTTAACAGCAGCTCAGATTAGAGACCAGGTCAATGCCACATAGAGTTCTAGCAGCAGACACATCTCTAGAACAACTGTTAAGAGGAGACTGTGTGAATCAGGCCTTCATGGTAGAATATCTGCTAGGAAACCACTGCTAAGGACAGGCAACAAGCAGAAGAGACTTGTTTGGGCTAAAGAACACAAGGAATGGACATTAGAACAGTGGAAATCTGTGCTTTGGTCTGATGAGTCCAAATATGAGATCTATATACACTCACCTAAAGAATTATTAGGAACACCATACTAATACGGTGTTGGACCCCCTTTTGCCTTCAGAACTGCCTTAATTCTACGTGGCATTAATTCAACAAGGTGCTGATAGCTTTCTTTAGAAATGTTGGCCCATATTGATAGGATAGCATCTTGCAGTTGATGGAGATTTGAGGGATGCACATTCAGGGCACGAAGCTCCCGTTCCAGCACATCCCAAAGATGCTCTATTGGGTTTAGATCTGGTGACTGTGGGGGCCATTTTAGTACAGTGAACTCATTGTCGTGTTCAAGAAACCAATTTGAAATGATTTGAGCTTTGTGACATGGTGCATTATCCTGCTGGAAGTAGCCATCAGAGGATGGGTACATGGTGGTCATGAAGGGATGGACATGGTCAGAAACAATGCTCAGGTAGCCCGTGGCATTTAAACGATGGCCAATTGGCACTAAGGGGGCTAAAGTGTGCCCAGAAAACATCCCCCACACCATTACACCACCACCACCAGCCTGCACAGTGGTAACAAGGCATGATGGATACATGTTCTCATTCTGTTTACGCCAAATTCAGACTCTACCATTTGAATGTCTCAACAGAAATCGAGACTCATCAGACCAGGCAACATTTTTCCAGTCTTCAACAGTCCAATTTTGGTGAGCTCGTGCAAATTGTAGCCTTTTTTTCCCATTTGTAGTGGAGATGAGTGGTACCCTGTGGGGTCTTCTGCTGTTGTAGCCCACCTTTCTTTCCCATTCTGACGTTCAGTTTGGAGTTCAGGAGATTGTCTTGACCAGGACCACAACCCTACATGCACTGAAGCAACTGCCATGTGATTGGTTGTCTAGATAATCGCATTAATGAGAAATAGAACAGGTGTTCCTAATAATTCTTTAGGTGAGTATGTGCTATAAAGAAAAGAAGGAAAGCAGCACAAATCTAAAGTGGAAGGCACAATACCTCTCAGGATCATTGACCAGAATCCAAAGTTTGATAAAAATAGAAAAAAGAGGCAGCACTCCAAAATAGTGAAAAATGTGGAGTTTTTATTTGCCCATGCTATTGCAAAATTTCATAGGCTATGTGAATGTAAAAATAAAAAAGTTATGGCTGTTGGAACGTCAGGAGGAAAAATTCTAAGTACAAAAATAAAAATAGGACCAGTCTTTAAGGGGTTAATAAAGTTTTGTAAGAATAGTACAGTGACAAACGTCATCATGATTCAATCAGTGTACAAACTATACAGACATATATCAGTCATTAATTCAGTGAAATTCATATCTTGAGCTTGTCATCTCAATGTATGGGTAAATTACATGATTAATGGTAATACATAAAGTGCATCTGTGCTGATTAATAAAATAAATCATGTACATGGCTCCCCCTGCCCCAGACTCCATGTGGCTCTAGCACGCTGCTGCCGTCCCTGTATTTTCACTGCGCATGCCCCACCACAGCGTGAGCGGCATATACAGATAGAGAACAACATGAAAAATGGACGCCTTCATCCTAATAGTTACTGCGCATGTGAATTGCCATTACAGTTTGCGCCTGCGCTTCTATCATAAGAAACATGGAGCTGAAGCTCTTAGGCAACCAAGTAAACTTCATCAGAGCGCCTGCGCATAGCTTCAGTATGCGCTGAAACATATAAACAAGGGACATAATGTTACTTAATGGTGGCCATGACAATCGCCAAATTATTGAATACTCCACCAAGGGGGAGAAACCCAGGGTTCCCAGACATTACCGTCTTGTGTAGGTGGAAAACAAAAATTACTCTTACAGGTAATGGTTTTTCTTCAAAATGCAGAACAGGAAACCTAAAGAGATAAAATGGTTCACACCCTCCACCACACCTCAGTGATTATAATAACCAAACCTCCGGAGGCGTGCCAACCACCAAAGAATAGGCTTGAAATAAGAAAAGAGACAATACAAAAAAAGGGAACCAGTTTGTTACATTATATTCCTATTCAATATCATGCATCTATCTGCCCAATTAGCAAATTTCCCCCCTTTTATTTTTTAAAGATTAAATTAAGTTAAGGGTGGGAAATTTTGGGATGCTGGTGCTGTCATGAGGAGAACTCCAAGTGGCTGCTCTGAAGATTTGGGCCGGTAAAGCATCCGCCTTTTTTGCCAAAGAGGCAGCAACTGCTCTTGTTGAATGTGCCTCAAACCCAGTTGGGGGAGACAAGTTGAAAGAAGAATAGGCAAGGGAAATGGCATTTTTGACCCATCTAGCAATGGCACTAGTAGAAGCCTTGTGACCCGTGAATCTTTAATAGATTCTCATCTATTCTCCGGGATGCTGTGGAATCTAAGTAACTCAAACATCTTCTGACATCCAGACAGTGGAATTTTTCGGATTTGCAGGATTTGGACAGAGTATAGATCATAAGTTTAAAATAACTGCAGAACCCCTTAAAAGACCTAGAGACTAAGGAGGCGGCAATAGCAGGCCTAGAACTAGTGGATGCGGATTCCCAATTTCTTTTAAAGGGCTTCTGTCACCCCACAAAAGTTTTTTTTTTTTTGCTACTTATAATCCCTATACTGCGATATATAAATCTATAATGCTATTACTCATTTTGGTTCAGTAGTTAATTCACAAAACTGAGTTTTATAATATGCAAATTACCTGTCTACCAGCAAGTAGGGCGGCTACTTGCTGGTAGACAGCCGCATCCTCCTATCATAAAGACGCCCCCTCCTCATGTTGATTGACAGGGCCAGCGAACGCGCTCGTCCTCTGCTGTCCCTGTCTGCATTAAAAATCTGACGCCTGCGCCGTACCTGTCTTTAGTCGGCGCAGGCGCACTGAGAGGAGGACGCTCGCTCCGCCGCTCCTTCCTCAGTGCGCCTGCGCCGGGTGTAGATGTGACGTCATCGGCGCATGGAGGACACAGCGGCCGAGCGAGTGTCCTCCTCTCAGTGCGCCTGCGCCGACTGAAGGCAGGTACGGCGCAGGCGCCAGATTTTGAATGCAGACAGGGCCAGCAGAGGACGAGCGCGTTTGCTGGCCCTGTCAATCAACATGAGGAGGGGGCGTCTTTATGATAGGAGGATGCGGCTGTCTACCAGCAAGTAGCCGCCCTACTTGCTGGTAGACAGGTAATTTGCATATTATAAAACTCAGTTTTTTTTATTAACTACTGAACCAAAATGAGTAATAGCATTATAGATTTATATATCGCAGTATAAGGATTATTAGTAGCCAAAAAAAAGACTTCAGTGGGGTGACAGAAGCACTTTAAGATAAATGTCAGCTTTTTTTTATCCAACGGATCTCCAAGGCATCCCAGGTCGTTGCAACTGGTGCATCCACTGTGTGGGCGCTATCCCATACCTCAGATTCTTTAAATGGATACTCTCTCTTGACTGTAGTTGGTATAAAAATATTAAATTTCTATCAGGATTTTACACTCCGTTCTAATAAGAGCTTCTATATTTTTATGCACTGAAAATACTCTATGATGTTTAGGGCCCAGTTCCTCAAAAACTTGGTCAGTTATTGATTTAGGCTGTTTTACGTCCTCTAACTGCATGGTAGTTAAAGTTCAGTATCTTCAGCCAGAAACAGGGCCCTCCGAACACAAAAAATCATCTGAGATATTGTGGCTGGAATTTAAAACATCATCCTCCCCAGAGTTTTCAGAATCAGTCTTTCTACTGTAACCGGCCCTTTCTGGTGACCGTGGCCGATTTCGTTTCAGGAACTTAAGAGATGATTTAACTTGTGATCTCACCAAAGCCTTAATACTTTTAAAGATTGTGACTCTTCCAGAACCAATTTATCCACACATCCCTGACAAAGTGGTCTAACATAAGATGCTGGTAAAACTACTCTACATCCACTACATTCTTTATGCTTAGATGACTTCTTAGGCGTTTTTGCTACCCATAACACCAAAAGCAAACAACAATCAGCTGAAGGATACTGTGTACACAAAGATAGAGTTGGCTGCCTTCTCCTGCTGCCATTTATAACGCGCCTTGGCCTCCTTTAAACACTAGGCCCAAATGCCTTTTGCCTGCTGGATTAGGCTCCTCCTCTGGCGTTACATCACATGAAGGTGACGCCAGAAGCTTACCACCGCCCTTCCCCAAGCGCATGCTTAGAACGCGCATTGGCTCCCAGCCGATATCTTTGCCGAGGGAGCCATGCACCCCGCCAGACTGAATTGGAAGCCTCCTGAACATGGCCACTGTGATTCCCCTAGATGCTGGGAGGAGGCAGGAGGAAGGTAGACTTGGCAAACTGCTCCCTGAGAAGACTAACCCCACATGGGAAAGTCCCCTTTACTGTAAATAGACCCAGCCCTTCCCCAGCCCCAGGGTGTGAACTCAAGCTAGGAGAAAGAGCTCCCTAGGTACATCCTATCTGGAGGACAGAAAACCTGAATTGTGGTGTGGTGGGAGTGTGAACCATTTTCTTTCTTCCCTGTCCTGGATGGGAGGACCTAGTCGCATGGATGCTGTCATGGGTGAGGGGAAAAATAAAATCGGGGCAACATCAAGTGTCACAAATTGTGTAATGAATATTGCAGCCACCTATAGACTGCATCCAGTAGTAATACTTCTCTGAATGTTGGTTTGCATGAAAACGTAAAAAAATAAATAAAAATTATATATATATATATATATATATATATATATATTTTATACATTTTTCAAACAAGGTGTACAATACATTCTATTGTATGCTTCAGAACAATTGCAAGATATAGATTTCTTGTTTACAAAGTGCATAATATTAATACATAAAACATTCAAATACACCAACCCCTACCTCTGCCCCGTCTCCCCTCCAAACTATGATGCAGCTTGAATTTTCCCTTTCTAGGTTTATTTATGTTTACGAGTTCTCAATTGTGAATCCTAGTAGTAACTACTATCGAAGTCATATAATCCTCTATCTGATGGAATGAATGATGATGGTTTGTATGTTTTATGTCTAAATCCTCTAATATTTTTTGTTTATATCAGCTCATTTGCTTTCTCAGTGGAATAAAATGCTTGGATATATTTTAGCCATTTTGTGCGATATGCTTTCTGTGCTTGGTCTCCTTTTCTTTCTGCTAAAAGACAGTTTAGTATGATCTATGATCTCCTTCATTGACGGTATCACAGGTGTTAACCAGCGTTTAAGAATGCATCTTTTTGTGGCCATCAAGATCACATGCATCATTAACGGAGTTTGAAAAGTTGTTATGCGTAAAAGGAGTTTTTCAGGAGTTTTCACCAAGTTTGTCCGTAGTTTATTGTTTAATTCCTGTACCACTCTTTCCCATAAATCTGCTATTTGTGGGCATTAGCTAAACACCAAAATATCAACAACACCATATATATTTTGGATGGAATCATCTGTACAACACCTATCAAGGTCAAAAACTTCCACGCAACAAGATAGAGAAATTCATAATTTATTGGCAAATCCACATACAGTACATACATAACAATAATCAAAAGTAATAAAATACATATAGCAGCAATATGGAGAAGCTGGAATGTGACGAACATAAAAACACTCCAAACATAAGGGACATTACACGTATTTGCATAATATATTATGGCTGAAGGTGGCAAATCATGCACACATGTTATCCAAATACACCGCCCATCACTGTGCACAGTAGGGAACGGCGACAACCTAATACAGAGCCTATACTGTGGAATGATAATAAGAACTGACCCAGCCTGGAGCGTGCCGCCCAACGATCGTTTCGCTATCCACTTCCTCACGGCCCCGTCTTCCGGGTTGGCAATGGGTTTTGGGTAATACTTATGCTTTGGTTTCTTTTTGTGTGATCGGACAGATCACGTGACCATTTGATCATGTGATGCGATTTGTCTCGCGATACCGGCAATCACCTTTGAGATTCTTCTAACCAATAAACATCCTTGCTTTTCGGGTGCAACCAATTTCACTATGAGAATTGCGGTATTTGTTCAATTATGAGGTATATAAATAGGATGCAAGTTCGACGGTGAGACGCGCCCCCAGGAGGAAGTGTCAGCGAAACGCGCGTCGGGGTGGTGTTCCCTGTTGTACTCCTGGTCTGTATGACGCTCCAGCTTTACTTTGCAATTGTATACTTCTCTTTAGGTGGCTATTTTTTACTCTACATTATAGTATATTGGTGGTCGGTCCTTTAGTGGACTTGCTGCGTTTGGACATTTGCCAATCATGGGATAATGTACCTTGTACTAATAATTGGATATGATATATGTCCTTTGATGCATGCATGGTGGGTTCAAGGGGGATATATAGTGGCGAAAAGCTGATTGGAGGGAGTTTATGTCTGTGTTTCAAAAGTGTCTGTAGCTGATTATAATAGTTTTCGGAAGCAAATCATTTTAAAATGACATCTGCCTAGTAATGATAGAGGGAGACGTTTCCATATGTCTGATATAATGCGTTTGATTAGTTCAGGATAGTTTAGGTGATATAAGGATTCAGGGGTTTTGCCCATGTGTATTCCCAGATATTCGATGGATTGAGAACCTATCTGAACTGGAAGTGATTCCCAAGACTTGGGATTTTTCATTGTGACAGACATAACATTTCACATTTAGAGATGAAGCCCGAGAATAAACCAAATAGGGTAAGAATTTCTAATATTTTTGCCAGGTCCGCTTGTGGATGAGCCAGGAACACTAATAAGTCATCTGCAAATAATGCATGTTTGACTTCAGCTTCAGTGGTTCAATGGTCAGATTGAAGAGCGGGGGGGATAAAGGACATCCTTGATGGGTGCCCTTTTGTAGTACAAATCTGGGGGATAAATGGCCAGGGGTGTATTACTTGTACCATATATAAAGCTGTTAATATATTGGCGAAATGGACCTGCTAGTCCCACTGAGTCCAACACTTTATTTAGCCAGTTCCAGGCCACGTTGTCAAAGGTTTTTTCTGCATCGATAGCCAATATGGCCGGGGTCTGCTCTATTCTCGGACATATTTTAATATCATCTAATACCGCTAATACTTTTCTGATATTTGTTACTCTTTTTTGCGTAAATCCTGCATGTGCTGGTTACAAGATTTCAGGCATTAATTTAGCTAGTCTGATCGCCAAGATTTTGGACATAATTTTTATATCCACGTTTATAAAAGGGACTAGCTGAAGGACCCGGCTTCGCTCGGGTATATTTAATCTATTTCATTTAATGTTTGTATGTGTCGTTAAAAGATTTCAACACTATCCACTATAACAGTGACATCTACAGCACCCGCCCCCTTAACAGTGACCTTCACAGCCCCCCACCCCTTAACACTGACCCCTCCCTTAAAATTGGACCTCCACAGCAGCCCACCCCCCTAACTTTGACGTTTACAGCAGCCTTCCCCTTTAACAGTGAGTTTCACAGCACACCACCGCCTTGACAGTGACCTCCACAGGGGCCTGCCCCCTTAACAGTGGCCTTTACAGCAATCTACCCCTTAACACTGACCTCCATAGCAAACCATCCCCTTAACTGTGACCTCCACAGCAACCTGCCTCTAGGGAGGCCAGAGGTCCAGTTTTAGGCCGGACAGTCCGGCTTTCAGACTCCCATCTGGCGTAGAGAGTGGATGGACACAAGAATGTCCTTTTGAACAGTTCACTCTCAGACAGCACAGCGCTCCCTCCCACCCCTGCAGCTCGCAGAAGTTGATTTTTAAGCTAATTTTTTCAATCCCTGTCGGCTGAGGATTGGGGCGGGCGTGGCCTAACCAGATCGGGGTGTGGCTTAGCTGGACCTGGGGGCGGGGTTTTAAGTTCATCTTTTGAGGGTGGACACATTGTGGCAGGGGGCGTGTCTGGCTCCTTTCTGCAAGAGTGACGCCCTCTGGGCACCTTACTGGCTCATTTGCTTACCAAATAAACTGGATTTTCATTTTCAGAGGATAAAACCATCTATTGCTGGAACAAAGGCACATCTTGAAATAAGGTACTAAGTGCTATTAGGCCATGGCTTTACTTAAATAGCGATTATCCTGGTGACAGATTTCTTTTAAAGCTCTCCTACAGCAGCGAAGATAAATGGGTGGGTTGTTATGGAAACCTGGAGTAAAACTGTGTATGTGGAGGCTAACGGCCTGCGAGCTTCTATTGGCTGATAAGGGTCATGTGACCAAGCTTCTATTGGCTAATGCATTTTTGGGGAATATCTCAGGAATGGTACGTCCTAGAGAGCCGGGACCCGGTCTAAAACCTTCCCGGACACCTGATGTAACCGTGTGCCAAATTTCGCGATTGTAAATGCAACTGTGCGGATTACTTTAGCGGACATAAACACACACTTTGTTCATACTTTGTTTTGGCTGTGATCCATTTATCTTTAGTTTGAGGGTTTGGTAGGTGTTGGTAAGGGTACTTTCACACTAGCGTTTTTCTTTTCTGGCATAGAGTTCCGTCACAGGGGCTCTATACCGGAAAAGAACGGATCAGTTTTATCCCCATGCATTCTGAATGGAGAGAAATCCATTCAGGATGTCTTCAGCTCAGTCTTTGTGACTGATCAGGACAGAGCATGCTACGGTTTTATCGCCGGACAAAAAAACGGAATACTTGCCTGAATGCCGGATCCGACATCTCTTCCCAGTTATCTTACCCCCACAGCACCCTGTGTGCAATGTCCCACATCTGAAGGATACATCCCATTATATCTGGCTGCAGCGGCTTTTTGATAGTGGTTGCCCGCTAGGCCAGGATCTGTCATGTTAATTCTGAGGGCCAACTGGTGTTCTAGCTTACTGTATCCATTCTGGATGCCTCGCCTTATTGGTGTGATGCATCTTCCGAGGTAACTGGCTTGTCTGCATATCCTCCAGCGAGTGGTCTTTCCCGCCGCATTGATGATGGTCCTTGATGCTGTTGCTCTGGTATATTTAAACCCAGGCTGTTTTGCGCTTCTTTAATAGAAGTGAAGGTAGTGGAGGTTCCATCTGCATGGAAGACTTTTAGGAGTGCTGGGTACAGAAGGGCAAATCTAGTATGTATTTCATATAGTTCTGAGCACAAGACTGAAAATTCCCTTTGCACTTCTGCTCAGTAGTCTCCAAAAATTTGCATTCTCTGGCCTTTGATCTCGATCGCTGTCCTATTTAGCTTATGAGAACATAGTATTGCTGTTTTATCGGTAAAGTCCAAGTATTTTACTATCACTGGTCTGGGACGCCTTGTTAATGCGCTTGGAGCCTTTAGGTTGTTATCTTTTCCAGATCTCAGGTCTAGGCCTCTTCTGAGTGCCACCTTGCACTGCCCCTAGTGTCCCCACGCCACTGGTATCTCATGTTCGCAGATGCATATGAGGTCTTGGGCAGGAATCGATTTCATGATGCCGATGATTCGCAGATTGTTCCTACGTGAGCGATTTTCAAAGACATCTACTTTTTCTTTTAATGCCTTGTTGTCACGAAGAGCTGTCTCAAGGTGTGACTTTATTTTAGAGCAGGAGTCTTCCAGTGTTTGGACTCTGTGCTCAACGATTTCTATTCTGGCTCCATGTTCTACTGCAGTGACTTGGAGGGTTTGAAGAGTTGATCCCACTGTGCTAGCCAGAGATTCCTGTAGATCCAGTAATATTCGGTTTGCTACTTCAATTGTTAGTTGTTTATAATCTATTTGCAAGTCTTCTCCCAGATTATCATGTAAGGTATGTAGGATCTTCTCTAACGCTGGGTGTTTGTGACTGTGAAAGTATTGATTCTTCCTCCATTTCTGTTTCCCATGCTGCGGGCTTTGTCAGCTTGCTCTGACCTTCTGATTTGTTCCTGCTCCCCATATTTAGAAGGAATCGTTCCATATGTGACCACCAGCCTGGTGGTATTGATTGTTCCGGTGTTTCTGCGGTTAGTAGGGGGAATTTAGAGTGTAAAGCTTTGAGCTCACGGAGCTCCTTCTAGGTGCGTCTCACCATGTTGGCGCCGGAACCGAAAGTCCAAAACTTAACTTTTATTATTCCAGTCAAAATGGTTTATAACAATTTCTATGCAAATAAAGGGCGGCCGTTATTAAAAATCCATTAAAAGGGAACTTGTCATTAGAAGTGGCCTATGGAGCTCTTTACATGTACAAGCTGCCAACTTTCAGAAAATGTTTTTGTTGAATTTGAAAATCAGGTTGTTTGTAGGAAAGACCAACTTTTAAAATGTACCTGATGTCATCAAAAATGAGTCACTGGGGCGTACCGCTGGATGAGGCGAGTAACGGAGTCATCTCCTCTATCCTGCCCAGTTTGCTCTTGCAGACCTCTGCTGGCTTCCTGATGTCAGCTCCTGGCAGTGAGAAATCTCACGCAGACACAGAAGAGCTCGTTCCGGCACCGGGATATTGACATGTGAAGCGTGCAGATATGTATACACCCCGACTTCAAGCACTCACTTTGTTCGCCCAGGAGATGCTGGGACCAGAGTCAGCAGATGTCAATGTCCCTGCCAATGTCTTCTGCTGTGCGAGATTTCACATTGCCAGGAGCTGACATCCAGAAGCCAGCAGAGCTCTGTGAGAGTAAGTTGGGCAGCATAGAGGAGATGACGCTGTGTCTCGCCTCATCCAGCGGTATGCCCCAGTGACTACCTGAGCTACATATGTGTTCAAAATAATAGCAGTGTGTTTAAAAAAGTTAATAAAGCTCAAAATCCTTCTAATAGATTTTATTTCCATACACACAAATGCATTGGGAACACTACACATTCTATTCCAAACATGAAAAAAATATAGCAAATGTGTGTTGTTCCTCTAACAAAAATTGAAGAAAAGTGAATATTAGACTGTTCAAAAAAAAAATAGCAGTGTTTGTATTCTTCTTTACAAACTCAAACATTTCCTTTGAATCACTTAACTAATACTTAGTTGTATAACCGCTGTTTGAGAACTGCTGTATATCTGTGTTGCATGGAGTCAACCAACTTCTGGCACCTATGAACAGGTATTCCAGCAGTGGATGATTGGACCACATTCCACAGTTCTTCTCCATTTCTTGGTTTTGCCTCAAAAACTGCATTTTTTGTGTCACCCCCACAAGTTTTCTATTGGATTAAGATCTGGGGATTGGGCTGGCCACTCCATAACGTCAATCTTGTTGGTCTGGAACCAAGATGTTGCACGTTTACTGGTGTGTTTGGGGTCGTTGTCTTGTTGGAACACCCATTTCAAGGAAATTTCATCTTCAGCATAAGGCAGCATTACCTCTTCAAGTATTCTGATGTATTCAAACTGATCCATGATCCCTGGTATGTGATAAATAGACCCAACACCATATCATGATGCTTGCGCCACCATGCTTCACTGTCTTCACAGTGTACTGTGGCTTGAATTCAGTGTTTGGGGGTCGTCTGACAAACTGTCTCCGGCCACTAGACCCAAAAAGAACAATCTTACTTTCATCAGTCCACAAAATGTCTATTTAGGCCAGTCAATGTGCTCTTTGGCAAATTATAACCTCTTCAGCACATGTCTTTTTTTCAACAGTGGGACTTTGCGGGGGCTTCTTGCAGATAGCTTGGCTTCACATAGGAGTCTTCTAATTGTAACAGTACCTCAAAAGGTCACTTCAGACCTTCTTTGATCTTCTTGGAGCTGATTGTTGGCCGAGTCCTTGCCATTTGGCATATTCTTCTATCCATTTGAATGGTAGTTTTTCGCTTTCTTCCACGTCTTTCAGGTTCTGGTTGACATTTTAAAGCATTTGCAATCATTTTAGCTGAACAGCCTATCATTTTCTGCACTTCATTATATGTTTTCCCCTCTCCAATCGACTTTTTAATCAAGGTACGCTGTTTTTCTGAATAATGTCTGGAACGACCCATTTTCCTCAGAATTTCAGAGAGAAATGCACTGTAACCAGCATGTACAACATTTGCTGCTTTCCTTCCTTAACCGCCTCCGGACCGCCTAATGCAGGATCACGGTCCGGAGGCGGCTGTCCCAGGCAGAGTCACGCATATATGCATCATCTCGCGAGACTTCCTGTGAACGCGCACACACAGGCGGGCACGTTCACAGGATCGGAAGGTAAGAGAGTGGATCTACAGCCTGCCAGCGGCGATCGTTCGCTGGCAGGCTGTAGATGCGATTATTTTTAACCCCTAACAGGTATATTAGACGCTGTTTTGATAACAGCATCTAATATATCTGCTACCTGGTCCTCTGGTGGTCTCTTTTGCTTGGATCGACCACCAGAGGACACAGGTAGCTGTGTAAAGTAGCACCAAGCACCACACTACACCCCCCTGTCACTTATTAACCCCTGATCACCCCCCTGTCATTGATCACCCCCCTGTCAGGCTCCATTCAGATGTCCGTATGTGTTTTACGGATCCACGGATGGGATCCGCAAAACACATACGGACGTCTGAATGGAGCCTTACAGGGTGGTGATCACCCCATATAGACTCCCTGATCACCCCCCGTCATTGATCACCCCCCTGTAAGGCTCCATTCAGACGTCCGTATGTGTTTTACGGATCCACGCATCCATGGATCGGATCCGCAAAACACATACGGACGTCTGAATGGAGCCTTACAGGGGGGTGATCAATGACAGGGGGGTGATCAGGGAGTCTATATGGGGTGATCACCCCCCTGTAAGGCTCCATTCAGACGTCCGTATGTGCTTTACAGATCCACGCATCCATGGATCGGATCCGCAAAACACATACGGACGTCTGAATGGAGCCTGACAGGGGGGTGATCACCCCATATACACATATTTTTTCTGACAAAAGTCTCATATTCCACTAACTTGTGTCAAAAAATAAAATCTCACATGAACTCACCATACCCCTCACGGAATCCAAATGCGTAAAATTTTTTAGACATTTATATTCCAGACTTCTTCTCACGCTTTAGGGCCCCTAAAATGCCAGGGCAGTATAAATACCCCACATGTGACTCCATTTCGGAAAGAAGACACCCCAAGTTATTCGCTGACGGGCATATTGAGTCCATGAAAGATTTAACTTTTTGTCCTAAGTTAGCGGAAAGGGAGACTTTGTGAGAAAAAATAAATAAAAAAAAATCAATTTCTGCTAACTTGTGCCCACTTAAAAAAATCTATGAACTTGCCATGCCCCTCATTGAATACCTTGGGGTGTCTTCTTTCCAAAATGGGGTCACATGTGAGGTATTTATACTGCCCTGGCATTTTAGAGGGGCCCTAAAGCGTGAGAAGAAGTCTGGAATCCAAATGTCTAAAAATGCCCTCCTAAAAGGAATTTGGGCCCCTTTGCGCATCAGGTATATTTTTAAAGTGGATTTTTCCTACAAACAACCTGATTGCCAAATTTAACAAAACCTGTTTCTGAAAGCTGGCAGCTTGAACAATAGGGACATGTAAATAGGTCAATAACACTCTCCTAAAGACTTACTGATAGGGAACTTAGACTGCAAGCCCCATTGGGGACAGTGTGATCCTAATGTCTGTATAGTGCTGCTGAATATAGTAGCGCTATATAAATGTATACCATAAATATAATAAATAGGCCACTTCTGATGACAGGTTCCCTTTAATGGATTTTTAATAATGGTCGCTCTGTATTTGCATCAGTGAAAACCGTATTACTTACTGGTAATTTCCTTTTCATGAATCCTCCATGAGGGCATACCATGAGAGATGACCCTACTCCAACTAGGTAGGGACAGGAAGTATAAATTCGACCCTCCTCTGGCTCCTTGTGCATTTTCATAAGTATACAATATTATCTAATGATATTATAGCCAAAATGAATGCTCATTGCCTTTAAAAATAAAATCAGCTTGAACCAAAGTTCTGTTATGTGGCTGAAGAGGCCAAGATAGATGAGTTCATGGCATGTTCAGTTTATATAAAAATAATTGTGAACATGAACGGACATTATATTTTGAAAGTTATTGCTAAAAGATATGTGTTTATCTATGGGGAGTACATTAGCTTCCTCAGACATGTCTGTCTGAAGGGAACAAGGTTGTTTCATGGATAAGCCATGACGAGATGAGAATTCATATCCTTGAAGCTGTAGGAGGTTCAATTCATATATTCATAATTATATTATATATATTTCTGTATGGTATATTTAGTTTACAACATATTTTAACCAATAATTCATATAATGTGTTGTCTATGTGTAGCAATGTATCGATATTATACCCTGTATGTATCATTTAGAATGTATCATGTAGAAGATACAGAGACACTGAAGTGAGTTTCTGTTAATTGGATTTCTGAGAAGAGTTAAAAGTTATTTCAAAACGATAGTTATTCACGGATGTAGATAAGTAAAATATACAAGTTCTGATGTCGAGTATCAAGGCCGTTATATACATTTTTTTTATCAAGTTAACATATATTCAAAAAGATAGGAGAAGACAGTGACTCCAACAAGTCTAGGATATAGGTAATTAAAAGTGTCAGGAAAAGACCTTCCTCAAAGATGTATATTAAAAAGGTTAAGAAGGTCATGTGAATATATTATTAGGTATTTAGAATTAATGTTTAAGGTTGTGATATTTATCTGCAGTACCACAGTGCTATCTGGAGGCAGATGGACAATATTATATTATTTTATAATTATTTTTTATACCATATCAAGGGTTAATATGACATAATTGTGTTATTAGCATGCAAATACACCCCCCTTACCTGATTGGAAATCCCTAATCTAAAGGGGGTGATTCTTAGATAAGGTGGGGAATAATTACTCGTGTGCAGAACATCAAGGGAGATCCATAGATCCATCCATTCAATCAAGACCAAAAGAAAAACTAAAAAAGTTGGATTATTTTTTTGGGACTACTAGGAAAGTTCTTGAGAACTGGTCCCATCTGAACTCTGTCTACCTTTGACCCGGTAACGTATATTGTGTTTACTGCTCCTGATATTAATAAGATATTTTTCTCAGTATATAGCCAAGAATCCCCATACTGTGGGAATATATAGTGTTAGGTGCCTCCATAATGCTGATTATTCTCTTAGCAAAGATGCATATTGTTAATGGAAGATCTGACATTATTTGAAAAGAGGACTAAACCCTTGGAAAGTTATTTTTCCATAGTCTGATTGCCGAGCTGAATATTTTATCATATTAATAGCATATATTTTTGATTGGTCATAGGAAAACAAAGTCAAGGGATAACGTATATTTTCCTGTATAATCCGTGTTTTATTGCTATAGCCTGTTTGATAAACAGAAGATCCTAAGTTTCTCTTGGTTTATGAGTCTGTTTGTTAAAGGTATGACACTGGTTGTCATAAATCACTAAGTTATACTATGCTGGTGAGATAGGGGTGTGTTAGCACCACCGTGTGGCGTGTTTGGGTATTATTTTGTAACTTCCTCGTTTGTTTTGCAATTGTATTGATTTTATATTCTTTGTTTTTATAATAAACAATATATATATTTTGCATATACAATTGTCTCCGTTTCACTGCTTGCACAAATCAAATTAAGATACTCGATAAAAAGAACTTAGAGGCGTTTATGTCCGCCCAAAGGATCATATAATTTTTTTTTGATACATACATATTTTTTTTTTATCCTCTCTTTAATATGAAGATATATGACAGGGAGGGACTATAGCCTGCAGCACCTTTCTACCAAAGAAAGCTCCCCTAGTCTCCACCCTGTAATGTTTGATAAATGTATGAGAGCTTGACCATGTTTCTGCCCTACAGATTTTCTCTATGGATGCGTTTGCTTTCTCAGCCCGGGATGTTGAGACAGATCTCGTAGAGTGGGCCGTCAAAGTTTTAGGTGGAGGTACTCCCAAGGATTTATAGGTCTCAGATATAGCCATTTATATCCATCTGGACATGGAATTTTTTGTGGCTTTTTGACCTTTATGCGCCCCTAGGAATTGTAAAACTAGTAATTCGACCTCCTGAAGGTTTTGTGGCCGCTAGATAGAACAAGATGGCCCTACGCATGTCCACTTTGTGAAATTTTTCTTCCCACTCAGATTTCTGATCTGAGCAGAATGAGGAGAGTATAATTTCCTCTTGCCTGTGGATTTGGATACGACTTTAGGAAGGAAGGAATCATCCAATACTGTAAAAAATGGTTCAAACCTTTTTTAGAGCCTGAACCTTGCTTACCCTACTTGCCGAGTTAATTGCCACCAAAATAAGGTTTTTAACTAAATATATTCTAGGGAGGCTTCTAACAGAGGCTCACAGGGGGGATATAGTCAAACCAGACAGGACTAAGTTAAGATCCCAGGGAGAAACCGAAGGTCTTAGGAAGGCCTTAATCTATCTGCCCCTTTCCAAAACTGTATGACCCACAGGTGGTCCGCAATATTTTTTAACAAAACACTGAACTTAATGCGGATATATGGACTCTTAAGGTATTTTGACGCAACCCTTTCTTAAATCCTGATTGCAAGAATGCCCAAAATAGCTTGAATGGAAAACTTCAGTGAGGAATTTTTAGATTGTGAGCACCAGCCACAGAACCTTTTGCAGACCTTAGAATAAATCTTGGAAGGAACCTCTTCCCTGCTAGCCGCCATGGTATTAATTATGGCATCCGATAAGCCCTTGGATCTCAATGTCACCTTCTCAATTCCAAGCAGCCAGATGTAATTTTTCTACCTTGGATGGTGAACCAGTCCCTGAGACAATAGAATCCATGGGCTCTGAACTGACAGGAGCTTTAGAAGAGGCAACCACGACTTTAATCGGCCACAATAGAGCTATTAACATCCGATGGGCTCTGTCTTAATGGATCTTTTTTTAGCACCCTGGGATCTAGCAGAAGGGGAGGAAGACCAACTGAAATTCGCATTTTTGGGGGACAGCGCGTCTACCCCTATGTTCCCGTTGAAGGGGTTTAGGGAAAAAAAAAAAACTTCACCAGCTTCGTGTTTCACTGTGAAGGCAAACAGATCCACCTGGGAAGTACCCCACAAGTCTGCTATCTGGAGAAAAAACCTTTTTCTAGGCTCCATTACGTCGACTTTTGTATTTAGGGATCATTTTGGGTGTACTGCCGATAGGGACTTTAAATGAGCCTCTACCCAGGAAATATTTTTTCTGTTATCCGACTTAGGCTACTTTCACACTAGCGTTTTTTGCGGATCCGTCATGGATCTGCAAAAATGCTTCTGTTACAATAATACAACAGCATGCATTCGTCATGAACGGATCCGGTTGTATTATGTCTTCTATAGCCAAGACGGATCCGTCATGAACTCCATTGAAAGTCAATGGGGGATGGATCCGTTTTCTATTGTGCCAGATTGGGTCAGAGAAAATGGATCCGTCCCCATTGACTTAGGCCTCATGCACACGACAGTGCCGTATTTTGCGGTCCGCAAACCGCAGATCCGCAAAAAACAGAAGCCATCCGTGTTGCCTTCCGCAATTTGCGGAACAGGAAACCGGCAATATAAATGCCTATTCTTGTCCGCAAAGCGTGGACAAGAATAGGACATGTTGTTTTATTTTAGCAGAGCAACGGATGCGGACCGTGCTGTCCGCATCTTTTGCGGCCCTATTGAAGTGAATGGGTCAACATCCGAGCCTCCAAAACGGTGGCTCGGATGCAGACCCAAACAACGGTCGTGCGCATGATGCCTTACATTGTGTGCCAGGATGGATCAGTTTGGCTCAGTTTCGTCAAGCGGACAGCAAAACGCTGCAGGCAACATTTGGTGTCCGCCTCCAGAGCGGAATGGTGACTGAATGGAGACAAACTGATGCGTTCTGAGTGAATCCTTTTTCCATTCAGAATGCATTAGGGCAAAACTGATCAGTTTCAGACTGCTTGTGAGAGCCCATGACGGATTTCACAAACTGAAAGCCAAAACGCAAGTGTGATAGTAGCCTAAGACTAAATCTTGATAGATATGAATTGATCATTAGCCTACACTTCTTGATCCTCTTTGATGGTTAAGATAGGCTACCCCCGTCTTGTTATAAGACCTTACTTGAATGTCCTCTTCTTATAAGCTTCAGAGCTTCCCAAACCACGTTATATTCCCTCTGGTTTGACGAGAGAGATATCCAATTCTCGGACCATTGTCCCTGAAAGAGAAAAGAGAGCAGAGCTCCCCACCCCCAAAGGCTTGCATCCGTTGTTCCACATGTAGGAGTCTGGGGCTCCAGGAAACCCCTTTCCTCAGATGTTCTGGATTTAGCCACCACTGCAAAGATTGATTTACTATAAGGGAATTTGAATCGTTGGCTCTAGCGAGTCCTGACTTCTGTCCCAACTCCGTAGTAACCACTGCTGAAGCACCCGAGTATGGAACTGGACCCATCTTACCGATGGGGTGCATGATGTTAGTGTTCCCAGGAGTTTCATAGCTTCCCTGATCGTACAAGCTGAATGTCCCTGGAATCATGAAACTTTCTCCATTACCCATGTCACTTTTTGGGGAGGAAGAAAAGTTTTCTGAAGAGTGGAATCTAAGCGAAGCTCTAAAAAAGGTTAAACATTGGGATGGACAGGGGTTTGATTTTTCCCAATGTATCACCCTGGCCAGGTCTGATAAAAGCATCTGACAGTTCTAGACTTTCTTTTGAGCTTTCTACGATTAGGTACAGTGGATATAAAAAGTCTACACACCCCTGTTAAAATGTCAGGTTTCTGTGATTTAAAAAAATGAGACAAAGATAAATCATTTCAGAACTTTTTCCACTTTTAATGTCACCTATAAACTGTACAACTCAATTGAAAAAACAAACAGAAATCTTTTAGGTGGAGGGAAGAAAACAAAAAAAACTAAAATAATGTGGTTGCATAACTGGGGATGTAGCTGTGTTCAGAATTAAGAAATCACATTCAAAATCAGGTTAAATAGGAGTCAGCATACACCTGCCATTATTTAAAGTGCCTCTGTTTAACCCAGGGGTCAAGTCCTGGGGAAAAAAAGTGTGGGAACTCACCCAATATCCACTGCCACCCCCCTCCCCCCAAAAAAAAATATATATATATATATATATATTTAGCAGAAAATTCAGTGCAATATAAAAGGTAAACAAAAACTGGAATTTGCGCTATATGTCTGTTCAGGCGTAATTAGTCTCTTTCATATTATAAGCTCTCCTTATATATAATTTACTTACAGTTCTGAAGACTCAGGGGTGCTGGCAGGCTTGGCCTCAGGGGTGCTGGCAGGCTTGGCTGGGCAAAAGGAGTATGGGAGACTGCAAGGCCTTTTTTCTCCAACCTGCTCCAGAAAAAAAAAATTAATTACACCTCAGGTCAGACCCCCAATGTTAACCAGACCTCAGCTGACAGCCCCAACAAGATCCCCGGTGTTAATAAGACCCCAATAAGACCTTAGATCACACCTCAGCTCAGACCCCAATATGAATGACCCCCAATCAGACCGCAGATAAGAGCCCCATGCCTCATAGCAGCCCCAAGTAGCCTCATAGCAGCCCCCAGGGCCAGTCCATCAGCCCCCAGGGCCTCTCACCAGCGGCCCCCCTAGTACCTCTCACCAGCGGCCCCCCTAGTGCCTCTCCATCAGCCCTCAGGCTCCCCAGTCAGTGCCTCTCCATCAGCCCCCAGGCCCCCTAGTCAGTGCCTCTCCATCAGCCCCCATGCCCCCCAGTCAGTGCCTCTCCATCAGCCCCCAGGCCCCCCAGTCAGTGCCTCTCCATCAGCCCCCAGGCCCCCAGTCAGTGCCTCTCCATCAGCCCCCAGGCCCCAGTCAGTGCCTCTCCATCAGCCCCCAGGCCCCCTAGTCAGTGCCTCTCCATCAGCCCCCATGCCCCCGAGTCAGTGCCTCTTCATCAGCCACCTCATAAAATAAAAAATACACTTACCCTCTCCTGCTCCTGGACGCCGGCGCCACTCCTCTCCTCCTACGCGATGATCCTGCTGTCGGCTGTGCTGTGAAGGCTGCGCACAGCGTAACGTCACAGAGCGCCTCAGCCCTCATGCCTGTGCGCATCCCTGCACAGCCGACAGCAGAGGACCAGGAAGCGGTGAGTACAAAGCCTTCACCGCCTCCTGGTCCTTTTGCCCGGCGTTAAAGACGGGCGGCCCTGAAAGGGAACGGCGTTCCTGCTATGAAAAAAGTACAGGAACGCCGTTCCCACAGGACTCGAGCCCTGGATTAACCCCAAATAAAGTTCAGCTGCTCTAGTTGGTCTTGCCTGAAATTTTCTTAGTCGCATCCCACAGCAAAAGCCATGGTCCACAGCGAGCTTCCAAAGAATCAGAGGGATCTCATTGTTAAAATGTATCAGTCAGGAGACGGGTACAAAAGAATTTCCAAGGCATTAGATATACCATGGAACACAGCGAAGACAGTCATCATCAAGTGGAGAAAATATGGCACAACAGTGACATTACCAAGAACTGAACGTCCCTCCAAAATTTATGAAAAGACGAGAATAAAACTGGTCTGGGAGGGACGAAGAGGCCTACAGCAACATTAAAGGAGCTGCAGGAATCTCTGACATGTACTGGCTATGTGGTACATGTAACAACAATCTCCCGTATTCTTCATATGTCTGGGCTATAGAGGTAGAGTGGCAAGACGAAAGCCTTTTCTTACGAAGAAAAACATCCAAGCCAGGCTACATTTTGCAAAAACACATCTGAAGTCTCCCAAAAGCATGTGGGGAAAGGTGTTATGGTCTGATGAAACCAAGGTTGAACTTTTTGGCCATAATTCCAAAAGATATGTTTGGCGCAAAAACAACACTGCACATCACCAAAAGAACACCATACCCACAGTGAAGCATGGTGGTGGCAGCATCATGCTTTGGGGCTGTTTTTCTTCAGCTGGAACTGGGGCCTTAGTTAAGCTAGAGGGAATTATGAACAGTTCCAAATACCAGTCAATATTGGCACAAAACCTTCAGGCTTCTGCTAGAAAGCTGAATGACATCTTTCAGCATGACAACGACCCAAAGCATACATCCAAATCAACAAAGAAATGGCTTCACCAGAAAAAGATTAACGTTTTGGAATGGCCCAGCCAGAGCCCAGACCTGAATCCGATTGAAAATCTGTGGGGTGAAGAGGGCTGTGCACAGGAGATGCCCTCGCAATCTGACAGATTTGGAGTGTTTTTGCAAAGAAGAGTGGGCAAATCTTGCCAAGTCAAAATGTGCCATGCTGATAGACTCATACCCAAAAAGACTGAGTGCTGTAATAAAATTAAAAGGTGCTTCAACAAAGTATTAGTTTAAGGGTGCGCACACTTATGCAACCATATTGTTTTATTTTTATATTTTTTCTTCCCTCTACCTAAAAGATTTTAGTTTGTTTTTCAATTGAGTTGTACAGTTTAAAGAGAACCTTTCACTTGTATTAACTATGTGAACTGAGTATGCTGCCATATAAAGCGGCGCCCGGGGATCTCACTGCACTTACTATTATCCCCGGGCGCCGCTCCGTTCTCCCGTTATAGGCTCCGGTACCTTTGCTCCTTAAGTTATAGTAGGTGGGTCTTCCCTTGTCCTGTGGGCGTCTCCTTCTCCTAGGCTGCAGCGCTGGCCAATCGCAGCGCACAGCTCACAGCCTGGGAGGTTTTTTCTCCCAGGCTGTGAGCTGTGCGCTGTGATTGGCCAGCGCTGCAGCCTGGGAGAAGGAGACGCCCACAGGACAAGGGAAGACCCGCCTACTATAACTTAAGGAGCAAAGGTACCGGAGCCTATAACGGGAGAACGGAGCGGCGCCCGGGGATAATAGTAAGTGCAGTGAGATCCCCGGGCGCCGCTCTATATGGAAGCATACTCAGTTCACATAGTTTATACAAGTGAAAGGTCCTCTTTAAAAAGGTCACATTAAAAGGTGGAAAAAGTTCTGAAATGATTTATCTTTGTCTCATTTTTTTTTACATCACAGAAACTTGACATTTTAAGAGGGGTGTGTAGACTTTTTTTATATCCACTGTAGGTCTAGGTAGGGCATTATTAAGATGTAGATTTTTCCCCAGACAAACTGCTATATGAAGGAATTTTTGAGCTCTCTTGCATACCGGAACATGGTAAGCATCTCTCAATCCATTGAAGCCCAAAGGCCTTTTAACAGGTATATGGTGGATTTTATGGATTCCATCTTGAATTTTTCGTATTTTATGAATCTGTTGAGCCTCTTAAGTTTATCATCAGACGGATTGCCCATTTTTTAAACCCTGACCTTTGCTGAAGGGGAGGAACCGAGATAATAACCTTTTGAACCATACGATTCAAGATGCCTTCTTCTAGTTTTTATTGTAGAAGAACCAATTTTTGAATTGGGTTTAGTTTGATAATGTTTATGGGTGGAGGAAGACAAAGAGAAATATCGTAATCTTTGATATAATGTTCAGAACCCAAGGGTTCTTGGTAATTTCTTCCCCTTCATTTGAAAGCTTTAGTCTTCCTCCCACCTGAAGACTGGCATTATTGCTTGGAAGTTTCAGGACTTTGGGGGCCTCTCCCAATCTTCTGACCTTCCCCTCTGGACCACAGTTCTTATCCGTTAGATCTTTTTTATTGGAAGGATTTAAAGGTGATCGCGCGGCCGCACCGGTCGGCGAGGAACCGTCTGTGCGCAGAGAGGTCCAGGGTGGACGCCTGCCAAGGGTGTTTGGGTAACCATGTGCCACTGCGGAGAAGATGCGCCATCGCACGGGGGACTCCGTGGGGATGGAACAACTCAGGTTACCGGGAAGCGGCCGCACGCATCCCTTTTCACTACCTTTTTTAACGTCTGAAAGGGAAGCTTCCTTTTATTTGCATCACGGAGAAAGGATATTATTTTTTTTGAATCAGACATCTTCTCTAAATTTGTTTCCAAATCCTGTCCAAACTAGGGTTGCTTGGATACCAAAATTTTGATTCAGTTTCGATACCATAAAAGAGTATTGCGATACTCGATACCATGCGGAAAAAAAAGCTGCATGCATTCCGCATTTTATGGAACGTCGAGCCAATAATCGAACGGCCCTATCCTATTTTTGGGGGGGAACAAGGTGACCAAAAAAATAAAATTTGACGAATCGCGCATTTTTTATTTTTTTTTCCATTTATGGCGTTCACCCCATAGGAGATTTTTTAAATATTTTAATAGTTTGGAATATTCGGACATGGCAATATATGATATGTTTATTTATTGTTTGTATAATTTATATGTAAAGTTGGGAAAGGAGGCAACTTTTACTTAATATTTTGGTGTTTATTTTTTTTAAACTTTTCTTTTTACTTTTTATTTAATAACTATTTCCCCCCGTAGGGGCTAGAACCTGGGATCTTTTTATCCCTTGTCCCATTCACCCTAATAGAGCTCTATTAGCGTGAATAGGACTTCACACTCTCTCTGCTGCCCTGTGCATAGTATACATAGCAGCAGGCAGCTTACCATGGCAGCCAGGGATTTAGTAGCATCCTGGCTGCCACGGTAACTGTCATGCATTTTCATAAGTGTACAATCTTATCTGAAGATATTATAAACTAAATATTATTGCCTTTAAGAGTGAAGTCAGACTGAACCAAGAGTCTAATATTTCTCTATAGAATTGAAATAGGCCAAGATGAGTTCATGCTGAGTTCAATTTGGTTAACATGTTTGTAACGGATATAGAGTGTATTGTCTCTTATAAAATTATTGTGATCAGATGTAGTGTATCTGTTAATACTATAATGGGTCCTACAGACATGTGTCTGTGAGAGAGAACCATTTAAATAGCAATGTATTATTTTACTTCATTACAAAGTCATTAAGAAAGTCTACCTTATAGGAAGCATTGGGTGTGTGAATGTCTCATTCATGTCTTCATAATTATATTCTATATATTCCTGTGTGGTGTATTTAGATTTGCAACATATCTTAACCAATGAATTATATAATATGTCATCTATGTGTAACAGTGTGTCGACATATATATATATATATATATATATTTTAGAATATATATTTTATGCCATGTATATTTCACTGACTGGATATACCCTTAGGAGGTTTAGAAAGTATCGAAATTATCTTCCTACTAATTGGTTTTCATGATGAGAGCTGAATATTATTAGCCAGCCATGTGGGCAAGTTAATGAACCCGGATGTCAAGTAAAAGGGCCCATTGTCCATTGTCCCTAAAGAAACAGTAGAGGATAGTGACTCCAACATGTCTAGATTATTGATAAGTAAAATGTCAGGAAGAAACCCTTAATACTGATGCATATTGGAGAGGTTAAAAAGGTTTATTAGGTATTTAGAATTAATTGTTAAAGTTGTGACATTCATCTGCAATACCACAGTGCCATCTAGAGGCAGATGGACAATAGTACATTATTTTATAACTTGTTTTCTATAACATAGCAAGGGTTAAGATTACATCATAGTAGTATTAACATACGTTACACCCTCCTCAGTTGACTGGGAGATCATAATCCAGGAGGAGGTAACGTAAGATATCAGGGAGGATAAGTATTGCTGGATAGGAACATAGGAGATCATCAGAGGAGATCAAACCATCAGATCACAAGAAACAGGATCCTCATAAGAATGAAAGGATCCATAAAGGATATCGAAAGAAACTTGAATGATATTTTGACCACTAGGAAACTCCTGAGAACTGGTCCCATCCGAAACTCTGTCCATCCTTGATTTGGTAGCGTATATTATTTATTGCTTGTGATATTAATAAGATATTCCTCTCAACATATAGTCAAAAGTTCCCATACTGTGGGAATGTATAGTGTTAAACACCTCCCTAAATGCTAGTTGTCCTCTTAGCAAAGATGCATATTGCTAATGGGGGATTAGACATTGTCTGAGTAGAGGTAAAACTCGGGGAAATTATATTTCCATAGTCTGATTGCCGAGTGGGATATAATATCATATTAATAGCATATATATATATATATTTTTGATTTTCATAGGCAAAGACAGAGTCAAGGGACAACATTTATTGTTCCTGTATTAATCTGTGTTTTTGTCATGTTATATAACCTGTTGGTAAACAGAAAATCCTGAGTTTCTCTTGATATATTAATTATTGGTCTGTTTGATAAAGATATAGCATTTATATCTTATCATATGTAACTTTAAATAATTCTGTGCTGTGAGAAAGTGATAGTGGATTACACCAACATCTAGTGGTGGTTTGTTGGTACTGCGTCAATTTATCTATCAATTGATCTTATGTCTGTTTTACATTGGATTTTTACTCATTTATAAATAAATTATTACATATATTTTACATAATTGATTGCCCCTTTTTTTCCATTAATTGCATAAATTAAATTTAGAGCCTCAAGATAAAAGAAAAGGCATTTTTATGTCCGCCTAGAGGATTTCCTGACTGATTTCCATATTTTATCTCTTATATAAGATATTTATATTTTATATAAAAGATATACACTGCTGGGGCTCCGATCAAAAGCTGCCACTGCCACCAATGAGGAGGGGGGGAGGGGATCCACCAATGATTTTAATACTGGGAGGGTGGGGGAATAGCACACTGCGCCACCAATGATTTTAATACTGGGGGGGAAGGGCACACACACTGCGTCACCAATGATAATTAACATTAAAATACAGGAGGCGGATGCGGCACCTGAGAGGTTATCTGCTGCTGATCGCAGCTCCCTGCCAACACCCGCCTCCTGTATTTGTATTAGACGTTAATGTTCATTGGTGGTGCAGTGTGTCCGCCCCTCCTCCTTCCGTCTCTTCTCATTAGTGGCAGCGGTGGCACGGGGGGGAGGGAGTGACTCCTTCTCCCCTATGCTGCTGAGGAAACATGGAGCATACTGACATTAGCGCGCTCATTCTGTGATTCTAGACTGCGCAGCCCACTATTAAAAAAAAAAAAAAGGGAATTCCCATACCGAACCGATACCGGGACAAAAAGTATCGATTGGGGATCGAAATTTCGATACCCGAAAAACAACCCTAGTCCAAACATTATGTTACTGTGAAAGGGAGACTACATAGTTTCATCTTAGAACTGAAGTCATCTGTCCAAGACTTTAACCATAGTGCCCTTCTAGCCATGACCGCCAACCCAGTGTTTTTTGCCGCCATCCTGACCGACTCCGCAGTGGAATCTGACAAGAAATCCAATGCCTTCAGTAAAACGGGGGAAAGTGTCTTTTAATGAGTCATAAGGGGAACCTTCTTTCATAAGGGATTCTGACTGCTGTAACCATCTTTTAAGGGATCTGGCGACAGATGTGGTGGCTAGATTTGATTTGAAGAGGGGGCTGAATTCCAAGGTTTTCTTTAGAACTGAATCCACAAGGTCTTTTAGGGAGCCTATGTCCTCAAGGGAAAGGGTATTATACCCTTAAACCAACTTGGAAAGGGACACATACTTTTTGACAAGAGGGTAACTTCATCTTGTTCACTAAAGAGAAGTCTACGACTGA